>NW_027672156.1:0-696455 GCF_964165515.1 Mesoplodon bidens
TTTATTTTTTATTACAGAAAGTTTGAGTACAACGTTTAGCTTGTTGTAGGTGTGCAAGAGGTGGTTCTTTTACACATATACATATGTCTGTTCTTCCTGGGATCCTTTTCCCATGTACGTTATGACAGAATGTTGAGTAGTCTTCTCTTGGTACTCCGTAGGTCTTTGGTGATTGTATACGTCTACTGTGTTTGTATCTGTCTGTTAACCCCAATATCGTAATGAATTCAATCCTCACACCTTTCCTTTGGTGAACCATAAGTTTGTTTAATGAATCTGTGATTGCCCTTCTCCGTGGAAATATCTGCCCTGGTATCAATTTATAGGTAACACCTATAAGTGATATGATATGATATGTGTCTTTCACTTTCTGACTTACTCCAAGTCACGTGATTACCTCGAGACTCATCTACGGTGCTGCAAATGGCATTGTGTCCTTTTTCTCCTTGGCGAATATTCTGTCTTAGCGAGGTCCATTTTCTGCAATGTGATTCCCTGAGGGCTGAGGATTAGCTGACCTGGGCAGCCTGACCCTGCCGGCAAGCCCTCCCCAGGTGTGCCTGGGTTGAGGTCAATATAAACAGCACTCCAGGCAGCAATAGCCCCTGCAGCTGTGCCTTACTCCATATTCTCTGCCCCGTCAGCAGTCTCGGGGCTGTGCTGGTGGGAGGGTGTGAGGGTCCATGGCTTTGTGGGTGGCCCGGTGTGAGTGGGGCTCTGCTGGACTTTCGGCAGGAGTTGCCAGGCTGCCACCTGTAAAGAAGAGGATGTGTCACCCATAACTTCCACTGGAATATCTCTCCGGGCTGAGGTGAGGAAGGAAAAAAAGGAGTGGGGGCCGGGACAGGAGGGGTATCTCAGGCAGGGCAATAGAAAGCTTCCAGAAGAGCGCCCGTGGCCAGTACCATCCTGGCTGACCTGCAGGCACCAAGTTGGCCTGCGTGCTGTCGCTGGTGTGGCTCCACGGCCCTTCCTCTAGGCTTTCAAGCCCTTGTACATATTCAGGTGTTTCACCTGGGAAGGGTGGGAACAGTTCAGCAGCAGCTGGCCTTTGGCTCAGCTCACGTTTACTCACAGAGGCCTCGGCACGGTCTCCCAGCTTTGCAATGAGGATGCTCCTGGCGAGGGCGGGCGGGGCTGCTGGCTGTATGGGAGATGATTCCCCACCTCTGACCAATTTCAGAATTGTTTACCACTGGAGCAAGTGCCTTGGTAGTGTTTTCCTCTGTATAACTGTTAGGTTCAGTTTTTTTTTTTTTCTTTTTTGGTTCAAGTTAGATTTTATTCCTCATTTATGTATTTATAGATATAAGCATGGAAATAATTCATTCGTATAAATACATCAGTGTGAATGGAAGAACTTTTTTTCTGTTTTATTTTTACATTTTATTTTTTAAAATTTTGAAATTTAATTTTAGTTATTTTTTTATACAGTAGGTTATTATTAGTTATCTATTTTATGCATAGACATGTATACAGGTCAATCCTAATCTCCCAAGTCATCCCACCACCACCACCCCATGGCTTCCCCCACTTTGTGTCCATACGTTTGTTCTCTACCTCTGTGTCTCTATTTCTGCCCTGCAAACCAGTTCATCTCTACCATTTTTCTAGGTTCCACATATAGGCATTAATATACAATATTTGTTTTTCTCTTTCTGGCTTACTTCACTCTGTATGACAGTCTCTAGATCCATCAACTTCTCTACAAATGACCCAGTTTCATTCCTTTTTATGGCTGAGTAATATTCCATTTTATATATGTACCACATCTTTATCCATTCGTCTGTCTGTGGGCATTTATGTTGCTTCCATAACCTGGCTATTGTAAATAGTGCTGCAATGAACATTGTGGTGAATGTGTCTCTGTGATTTATGGTTTTCTCTGGGTATATGCCCAGAAGTGGGATTGCTGGATCCTATGGTAATTCTCTTTTTAGTTTTTTAAAGGAACCTCCATACTGTTCTCCATAGTGACTGTATCAATTTACATTCCCACCAATAGCGGAAGAGGGTTCCTTTTGTCCACACCCTCCCCAGAATTTGTTGTTTGTAGATTATCTGATGATGCCGATTCTAACAGGTGTGAGGTCTTACCTCATTGTAGTTTTGATTTGCATTTCTCTAATAATTAGTGATGTTGAGTAGCTTTTCATGTGCGTCTTGGCCATCTCTGTGTCTTCTTTGAAGAAACGTCTCTTTAGATCTTCTGCCCATTTTTGTACTGGGTTGTTTGTTTTATTAATATTAAGCTGCATGCGCTGTTTATATATATTGGAGATTAAACCTTTGTCCATTGATTCGTTTGTGAACGTTTTCGCCCTTTCTGAGGGTTGCCTTTCTCCATTCCCGTTTTTTTTAACAAAGAAAGAAAGAAAGCAAAAGAAGCAGAACACTAATGTGCGTGAAATATGCCTCTTGAAACTGTCGTTTTGAAATATGGACGTCTTTTGAATTTTTTGGTCGATATATGACCCCAGGATTTGTTTTCAGGGCAGGTGTCATTTACAGGCCTGTAATGATTTGGAATATCCCCTGACCATTAGCGCTGGCATTAAACCTGCAGTTGTGTGAAACGGCCACAAGGTGGCAGCAGTTCTCCCTTACCAATTCTGGTTACTAGGGCAGCAGAGACTCAATGGAAGTCGTGTTCGAGATTGGAATGTAGAACGGAATGTGCCAGGAGAAAGCCCCTCAAGTTTGTCTCACTACTTCTTGTTCGTGTTTTTAATTTAATTTTTTATTTTTTATTACAGCAAGTTTGAGTACAACGTTTAGCTTGTTGTAGGTGTGCAAGAGGTGGTTCTTTTACACATATACATATGTCTGTTCTTCCTGGGATCCTTTTCCCATGTACGTTATGACAGAATGTTGAGTAGTCTTCTCTTGGTACTCCGTAGGTCTTTGGTGATTATATACGTCTACTGTGTTTGTATCTGTCTGTTAACCCCAATATCGTAATGAATTCAATCCTCACACCTTTCCTTTGGTGAACCATAAGTTTGTTTAATGAATCTGTGATTGCCCTACTCCGTGGAAATATCGGCCCTGGTAGCAATTTATAGGTAACACCTATAAGTGATATGATATGATATGTGTCTTTCACTTTCTGACTTACTCCAAGTCACGTGATTACCTCGAGACTCATCTACGGTGCTGCAAATGGCATTGTGTCCTTTTTCTCCTTGGCGAATATTCTGTCTTAGCGAGGTCCATTTTCTGCAATGTGATTCCCTGAGGGCTGAGGATTAGCTGACCTGGGCAGCCTGACCCTGCCGGCAAGCCCTCCCCAGGTGTGCCTGGGTTGAGGTCAATATAAACAGCACTCCAGGCAGCAATAGCCCCTGCAGCTGTGCCTTACTCCATATCCTCTGCCCCGTCAGCAGTCTCGGGGCTGTGCTGGTGGGAGGGTGTGAGGGTCCACGGCTTTGTGGGTGGCCCGGTGTGAGTGGGGCTCTGCTGGACTTTCGGCAGGAGTTGCCAGGCTGCCACCTGTAAAGAAGAGGATGTGTCACCCATAACTTCCACTGGAATATCTCTCCGGGCTGAGGTGAGGAAGGAAAAAAAGGAGTGGGGGCCGGGACAGGAGGGGTATCTCAGGCAGGGCAATAGAAAGCTTCCAGAAGAGCGCCCGTGGCCAGTACCATCCTGGCTGACCTGCAGGCACCAAGTTGGCCTGCGTGCTGTCGCTGGTGTGGCTCCACGGCCCTTCCTCTAGGCTTTCAAGCCCTTGTACATATTCAGGTGTTTCACCTGGGAAGGGTGGGAACAGTTCAGCAGCAACTGGCCTTTGGCTCAGCTCACGTTTACTCACAGAGGCCTCGGCACGGTCTCCCAGCTTTGCAATGAGGATGCTCCTGGCGAGGGCGGGCGGGGCTGCTGGCTGTATGGGAGATGATTCCCCACCTCTGACCAATTTCAGAATTGTTTACCACTGCAGCAAGTGCCTTGGTAGTGTTTTCCTCTGTATAACTGTTAGGTTCAGTTTTTTTTTTTTTCTTTTTTGGTTCAAGTTAGAATTTATTCCTCATTTATGTATTTATAGATATAAGCATGGAAATAATTCATTCGTATAAATACATCAGTGTGAATGGAAGAACTTTTTTTCTGTTTTATATTTACATTTTATTTTTTAAAATTTTGAAATTTAATTTTAGTTATTTTTTTATACAGTAGGTTATTATTAGTTATCTATTTTATGCATAGACATGTATACAGGTCAATCCTAATCTCCCAAGTCATCCCACCACCACCACCCCATGGCTTCCCCCACTTTGTGTCCATACGTTTGTTCTCTACCTCTGTGTCTCTATTTCTGCCCTGCAAACCAGTTCATCTCTAACATTTTTCTAGGTTCCACATATAGGCATTAATATACAATATTTGTTTTTCTCTTTCTGGCTTACTTCACTCTGTATGACAGTCTCTAGATCCATCAACTTCTCTACAAATGACCCAGTTTCATTCCTTTTTATGGCTGAGTAATATTCCATTTTATATATGTACCACATCTTTATCCATTCGTCTGTCTGAGGGCACTTATGTTGCTTCCATAACCTGGCTATTGTAAATAGCCCTGCAATGAACATTGTGGTGAATGTGTCTCTGTGATTTATGGTTTTCTCTGGGTATATGCCCAGAAGTGGGATTGCTGGATCCTATGGTAATTCTCTTTTTAGTTTTTTAAAGGAACCTCCATACTGTTCTCCATAGTTACTGTATCAATTTACATTCCCACCAATAGCGGAAGAGGGTTCCTTTTGTCCACACCCTCCCCAGAATTTGTTGTTTCTAGATTATCTGATGATGCCGATTCTAACAGGTGTGAGGTCTTACCTCATTGTAGTTTTGATTTGCATTTCTCTAATAATTAGTGATGTTGAGCAGCTTTTCATGTGCGTCTTGGACATCTCTGTGTCTTCTTTGAAGAAACGTCTCTTTAGATCTTCTGCCCATTTTTGTATTGGGTTGTTTGTTTTATTAATATTAAGCTGCATGCGCTGTTTATATATATTGGAGATTAAACCTTTGTCCATTGATTCGTTTGTGAACGTTTTCGCCCATTCTGAGGGTTGCCTTTTTCCATTCCCGTTTTTTTTAACAAAGAAAGAAAGAAAGCAAAAGAATCAGAACACTAATGTGCGTGAAATATGCCTCTTGAAACTGTCGTTTTGAAATATGGACGTCTTTTGAATTTTTTGGTCGATATATGACCCCAGGATTTGTTTTCAGGGCAGGTGTCATTTACAGGCCTGTAATGATTTGGAATATCCACTGACCTTTAGCGCTGGCATTAAACCTGCAGTTGTGTGAAACGGCCACAAGGTGGCAGCAGTTCTCCCTTACCAAATCTGGTTACTAGGGCAGCAGAGCCTCAATGGAAGTCGTGTTCGAGATTGGAATGTAGAATGGAATGTGCCAGGAGAAAGCCCCTCAAGTTTGTCTCACTACTTCTTGTTCGTGTTTTTAATTTAATTTTTTATTTTTTATTACAGCAAGTTTGAGTACAACGTTTAGCTTGTTGTAGGTGTGCAAGAGGTGGTTCTTTTACACATATACATATGTCTGTTCTTCCTGGGATCCTTTTCCCATGTACGTTATGACAGAATGTTGAGTAGTCTTCTCTTGGTACTCCGTAGGTCTTTGGTGATTATATACGTCTACTGTGTTTGTATCTGTCTGTTAACCCCAATATCGTAATGAATTCAATCCTCACACCTTTCCTTTGGTGAACCATAAGTTTGTTTAATGAATCTGTGATTGCCCTTCTCCGTGGAAATATCTGCCCTGGTATCAATTTATAGGTAACACCTATAAGTGATATGATATGATATGTGTCTTTCACTTTCTGACTTACTCCAAGTCACGTGATTACCTCGAGACTCATCTACGGTGCTGCAAATGGCATTGTGTCCTTTTTCTCCTTGGCGAATATTCTGTCTTAGCGAGGTCCATTTTCTGCAATGTGATTCCCTGAGGGCTGAGGATTAGCTGACCTGGGCAGCCTGACCCTGCCGGCAAGCCCTCCCCAGGTGTGCCTGGGTTGAGGTCAATATAAACAGCACTCCAGGCAGCAATAGCCCCTGCAGCTGTGCCTTACTCCATATTCTCTGCCCCGTCAGCAGTCTCGGGGCTGTGCTGGTGGGAGGGTGTGAGGGTCCACGGCTTTGTGGGTGGCCCGGTGTGAGTGGAGCTCTGCTGGACTTTCGGCAGGAGTTGCCAGGCTGCCACCTGTAAAGAAGAGGATGTGTCACCCATAACTTCCACTGGAATATCTCTCCGGGCTGAGGTGAGGAAGGAAAAAAAGGAGTGGGGGCCGGGACAGGAGGGGTATCTCAGGCAGGGCAATAGAAAGCTTCCAGAAGAGCGCCCGTGGCCAGTACCATCCTGGCTGACCTGCAGGCACCAAGTTGGCCTGCGTGCTGTCGCTGGTGTGGCTCCACGGCCCTTCCTCTAGGCTTTCAAGCCCTTGTACATATTCAGGTGTTTCACCTGGGAAGGGTGGGAACAGTTCAGCAGCAGCTGGCCTTTGGCTCAGCTCACGTTTACTCACAGAGGCCTCGGCACGGTCTCCCAGCTTTGCAATGAGGATGCTCCTCGCGAGGGCGGGCGGGGCTGCTGGCTGTATGGGAGATGATTCCCCACCTCTGACCAATTTCAGAATTGTTTACCACTGGAGCAAGTGCCTTGGTAGTGTTTTCCTCTGTATAACTGTTAGGTTCAGTTTTTTTTTTTTCTTTTTTGGTTCAAGTTAGATTTTATTCCTCATTTATGTATTTATAGATATAAGCATGGAAATAATTCATTCGTATAAATACATCAGTGTGAATGGAAGAACTTTTTTTCTGTTTTATTTTTACATTTTATTTTTTAAAATTTTGAAATTTAATTTTAGTTATTTTTTTATACAGTAGGTTATTATTAGTTATCTATTTTATGCATAGACATGTATACAGGTCAATCCTAATCTCCCAAGTCATCCCACCACCACCACCCCATGGCTTCCCCCACTTTGTGTCCATACGTTTGTTCTCTACCTCTGTGTCTCTATTTCTGCCCTGCAAACCAGTTCATCTCTACCATTTTTCTAGGTTCCACATATAGGCATTAATATACAATATTTGTTTTTCTCTTTCTGGCTTACTTCACTCTGTATGACAGTCTCTAGATCCATCAACTTCTCTACAAATGACCCAGTTTCATTCCTTTTTATGGCTGAGTAATATTCCATTTTATATATGTACCACATCTTTATCCATTCGTCTGTCTGTGGGCATTTATGTTGCTTCCATAACCTGGCTATTGTAAATAGTGCTGCAATGAACATTGTGGTGAATGTGTCTCTGTGATTTATGGTTTTCTCTGGGTATATGCCCAGAAGTGGGATTGCTGGATCCTATGGTAATTCTCTTTTTAGTTTTTTAAAGGAACCTCCATACTGTTCTCCATAGTGACTGTATCAATTTACATTCCCACCAATAGCGGAAGAGGGTTCCTTTTGTCCACACCCTCCCCAGAATTTGTTGTTTGTAGATTATCTGATGATGCCGATTCTAACAGGTGTGAGGTCTTACCTCATTGTAGTTTTGATTTGCATTTCTCTAATAATTAGTGATGTTGAGCAGCTTTTCATGTGCGTCTTGGCCATCTCTGTGTCTTCTTTGAAGAAACGTCTCTTTAGATCTTCTGCCCATTTTTGTATTGGGTTGTTTGTTTTATTAATATTAAGCTGCATGCGCTGTTTATATATATTGGAGATTAAACCTTTGTCCATTGATTCGTTTGTGAACGTTTTCGCCCATTCTGAGGGTTGCCTTTTTCCATTCCCGTTTTTTTTAACAAAGAAAGAAAGAAAGCAAAAGAATCAGAACACTAATGTGCGTGAAATATGCCTCTTGAAACTGTCGTTTTGAAATATGGACGTCTTTTGAATTTTTTGGTCGATATATGACCCCAGGATTTGTTTTCAGGGCAGGTGTCATTTACAGGCCTGTAATGATTTGGAATATCCACTGACCTTTAGCGCTGGCATTAAACCTGCAGTTGTGTGAAACGGCCACAAGGTGGCAGCAGTTCTCCCTTACCAAATCTGGTTACTAGGGCAGCAGAGCCTCAATGGAAGTCGTGTTCGAGATTGGAATGTAGAACGGAATGTGCCAGGAGAAAGCCCCTCAAGTTTGTCTCACTACTTCTTGTTCGTGTTTTTAATTTAATTTTTTATTTTTTATTACAGCAAGTTTGAGTACAACGTTTAGCTTGTTGTAGGTGTGCAAGAGGTGGTTCTTTTACACATATACATATGTCTGTTCTTCCTGGGATCCTTTTCCCATGTACGTTATGACAGAATGTTGAGTAGTCTTCTCTTGGTACTCCGTAGGTCTTTGGTGATTATATACGTCTACTGTGTTTGTATCTGTCTGTTAACCCCAATATCGTAATGAATTCAATCCTCACACCTTTCCTTTGGTGAACCATAAGTTTGTTTAATGAATCTGTGATTGCCCTTCTCCGTGGAAATATCTGCCCTGGTAGCAATTTATAGGTAACACCTATAAGTGATATGATATGATATGTGTCTTTCACTTTCTGACTTACTCCAAGTCACGTGATTACCTCGAGACTCATCTACGGTGCTGCAAATGGCATTGTGTCCTTTTTCTCCTTGGCGAATATTCTGTCTTAGCGAGGTCCATTTTCTGCAATGTGATTCCCTGAGGGCTGAGGATTAGCTGACCTGGGCAGCCTGACCCTGCCGGCAAGCCCTCCCCAGGTGTGCCTGGGTTGAGGTCAATATAAACAGCACTCCAGGCAGCAATAGCCCCTGCAGCTGTGCCTTACTCCATATTCTCTGCCCCGTCAGCAGTCTCGGGGCTGTGCTGGTGGGAGGGTGTGAGGGTCCACGGCTTTGTGGGTGGCCCGGTGTGAGTGGGGCTCTGCTGGACTTTCGGCAGGAGTTGCCAGGCTGCCACCTGTAAAGAAGAGGATGTGTCACCCATAACTTCCACTGGAATATCTCTCCGGGCTGAGGTGAGGAAGGAAAAAAAGGAGTGGGGGCCGGGACAGGAGGGGTATCTCAGGCAGGGCAATAGAAAGCTTCCAGAAGAGCGCCCGTGGCCAGTACCATCCTGGCTGACCTGCAGGCACCAAGTTGGCCTGCGTGCTGTCGCTGGTGTGGCTCCACGGCCCTTCCTCTAGGCTTTCAAGCCCTTGTACATATTCAGGTGTTTCACCTGGGAAGGGTGGGAACAGTTCAGCAGCAGCTGGCCTTTGGCTCAGCTCAGGTTTACTCACAGAGGCCTCGGCACGGTCTCCCAGCTTTGCAATGAGGATGCTCCTCACGAGGGCGGGCGGGGCTGCTGGCTGTATGGGAGATGATTCCCCACCTCTGACCAATTTCAGAATTGTTTACCACTGGAGCAAGTGCCTTGGTAGTGTTTTCCTCTGTATAACTGTTAGGTTCAGTTTTTTTTTTTTCTTTTTTGGTTCAAGTTAGATTTTATTCCTCATTTATGTATTTATAGATATAAGCATGGAAATAATTCATTCGTATAAATACATCAGTGTGAATGGAAGAACTTTTTTTCTGTTTTATTTTTACATTTTATTTTTTAAAATTTTGAAATTTAATTTTAGTTATTTTTTTATACAGTAGGTTATTATTAGTTATCTATTTTATGCATAGACATGTATACAGGTCAATCCTAATCTCCCAAGTCATCCCACCACCACCACCCCATGGCTTCCCCCACTTTGTGTCCATACGTTTGTTCTCTACCTCTGTGTCTCTATTTCTGCCCTGCAAACCAGTTCATCTCTACCATTTTTCTAGGTTCCACATATAGGCATTAATATACAATATTTGTTTTTCTCTTTCTGGCTTACTTCACTCTGTATGACAGTCTCTAGATCCATCAACTTCTCTACAAATGACCCAGTTTCATTCCTTTTTATGGCTGAGTAATATTCCATTTTATATATGTACCACATCTTTATCCATTCGTCTGTCTGTGGGCATTTATGTTGCTTCCATAACCTGGCTATTGTAAATAGTGCTGCAATGAACATTGTGGTGAATGTGTCTCTGTGATTTATGGTTTTCTCTGGGTATATGCCCAGAAGTGGGATTGCTGGATCCTATGGTAATTCTCTTTTTAGTTTTTTAAAGGAACCTCCATACTGTTCTCCATAGTGACTGTATCAATTTACATTCCCACCAATAGCGGAAGAGGGTTCCTTTTGTCCACACCCTCCCCAGAATTTGTTGTTTGTAGATTATCTGATGATGCCGATTCTAACAGGTGTGAGGTCTTACCTCATTGTAGTTTTGATTTGCATTTCTCTAATAATTAGTGATGTTGAGCAGCTTTTCATGTGCGTCTTGGCCATCTCTGTGTCTTCTTTGAAGAAACGTCTCTTTAGATCTTCTGCCCATTTTTGTATTGGGTTGTTTGTTTTATTAATATTAAGCTGCATGCGCTGTTTATATATATTGGAGATTAAACCTTTGTCCATTGATTCGTTTGTGAACGTTTTCGCCCATTCTGAGGGTTGCCTTTTTCCATTCCCGTTTTTTTTAACAAAGAAAGAAAGAAAGCAAAAGAAGCAGAACACTAATGTGCGTGAAATATGCCTCTTGAAACTGTCGTTTTGAAATATGGACGTCTTTTGAATTTTTTGGTCGATATATGACCCCAGGATTTGTTTTCAGGGCAGGTGTCATTTACAGGCCTGTAATGATTTGGAATATCCACTGACCATTAGCGCTGGCATTAACCCTGCAGTTGTGTGAAACGGCCACAAGGTGGCAGCAGTTCTCCCTTACCAAATCTGGTTACTAGGGCAGCAGAGCCTGAATGGAAGTCGTGTTCGAGATTGGAATGTAGAACGGAATGTGCCAGGAGAAAGCCCCTCAAGTTTGTCTCACTACTTCTTGTTCGTGTTTTTAATTTAATTTTTTATTTTTTATTACAGCAAGTTTGAGTACAACGTTTAGCTTGTTGTAGGTGTGCAAGAGGTGGTTCTTTTACACATATACATATGTCTGTTCTTCCTGGGATCCTTTTCCCATGTACGTTATGACAGAATGTTGAGTAGTCTTCTCTTGGTACTCCGTAGGTCTTTGGTGATTATATACGTCTACTGTGTTTGTATCTGTCTGTTAACCCCAATATCGTAATGAATTCAATCCTCACACCTTTCCTTTGGTGAACCATAAGTTTGTTTAATGAATCTGTGATTGCCCTTCTCCGTGGAAATATCTGCCCTGGTAGCAATTTATAGGTAACACCTATAAGTGATATGATATGATATGTGTCTTTCACTTTCTGACTTACTCCAAGTCACGTGATTACGTCGAGACTCATCTACGGTGCTGCAAATGGCATTGTGTCCTTTTTCTCCTTGGCGAATATTCTGTCTTAGCGAGGTCCATTTTCTGCAATGTGATTCCCTGAGGGCTGAGGATTAGCTGACCTGGGCAGCCTGACCCTGCCGGCAAGCCCTCCCCAGGTGTGCCTGGGTTGAGGTCAATATAAACAGCACTCCAGGCAGCAATATCCCCTGCAGCTGTGCCTTACTCCATATTCTCTGCCCCGTCAGCAGACTCGGGGCTGTGCTGGTGGGAGGGTGTGAGGGTCCACGGCTTTGTGGGTGGCCCGGTGTGAGTGGGGCTCTGCTGGACTTTCGGCAGGAGTTGCCAGGCTGCCACCTGTAAAGAAGAGGATGTGTCACCCATAACTTCCACTGGAATATCTCTCCGGGCTGAGGTGAGGAAGGAAAAAAAGGAGTGGGGGCCGGGACAGGAGGGGTATCTCAGGCAGGGCAATAGAAAGCTTCCAGAAGAGCGCCCGTGGCCAGTACCATCCTGGCTGACCTGCAGGCACCAAGTTGGCCTGCGTGCTGTCGCTGGTGTGGCTCCACGGCCCTTCCTCTAGGCTTTCAAGCCCTTGTACATATTCAGGTGTTTCACCTGGGAAGGGTGGGAACAGTTCAGCAGCAGCTGGCCTTTGGCTCAGCTCACGTTAACTCACAGAGGCCTCGGCACGGTCTCCCAGCTTTGCAATGAGGATGCTCCTGGCGAGGGCGGGCGGGGCTGCTGGCTGTATGGGAGATGATTCCCCACCTCTGACCAATTTCAGAATTGTTTACCACTGGAGCAAGTGCCTTGGTAGTGTTTTCCTCTGTATAACTGTTAGGTTCAGTTTTTTTTTTCTTTTTTGGTTCAAGTTAGATTTTATTCCTCATTTATGTATTTATAGATATAAGCATGGAAATAATTCATTCGTATAAATACATCAGTGTGAATGGAAGAACTTTTTTTCTGTTTTATTTTTACATTTTATTTTTTAAAATTTTGAAATTTAATTTTAGTTATTTTTTTATACAGTAGGTTATTATTAGTTATCTATTTTATGCATAGACATGTATACAGGTCAATCCTAATCTCCCAAGTCATCCCACCACCACCACCACATGGCTTGCCCCACTTTGTGTCCATACGTTTGTTCTCTACCTCTGTGTCTCTATTTCTGCCCTGCAAACCAGTTCATCTCTACCATTTTTCTAGGTTCCACATATAGGCATTAATATACAATATTTGTTTTTCTCTTTCTGGCTTACTTCACTCTGTATGACAGTCTCTAGATCCATCAACTTCTCTACAAATGACCCAGTTTCATTCCTTTTTATGGCTGAGTAATATTCCATTTTATATATGTACCACATCTTTATCCATTCGTCTGTCTGTGGGCATTTATGTTGCTTCCATAACCTGGCTATTGTAAATAGTGCTGCAATGAACATTGTGGTGAATGTGTCTCTGTGATTTATGGTTTTCTCTGGGTATATGCCCAGAAGTGGGATTGCTGGATCCTATGGTAATTCTCTTTTTAGTTTTTTAAAGGAACCTCCATACTGTTCTCCATAGTGACTGTATCAATTTACATTCCCACCAATAGCGGAAGAGGGTTCCTTTTGTCCACACCCTCCCCAGAATTTGTTGTTTGTAGATTATCTGATGATGCCGATTCTAACAGGTGTGAGGTCTTACCTCATTGTAGTTTTGATTTGCATTTCTCTAATAATTAGTGATGTTGAGTAGCTTTTCATGTGCGTCTTGGCCATCTCTGTGTCTTCTTTGAAGAAACGTCTCTTTAGATCTTCTGCCCATTTTTGTACTGGGTTGTTTGTTTTATTAATATTAAGCTGCATGCGCTGTTTATATATATTGGAGATTAAACCTTTGTCCATTGATTCGTTTGTGAACGTTTTCGCCCTTTCTGAGGGTTGCCTTTTTCCATTCCCGTTTTTTTTAACAAAGAAAGAAAGAAAGCAAAAGAAGCAGAACACTAATGTGCGTGAAATATGCCTCTTGAAACTGTCGTTTTGAAATATGGACGTCTTTTGAATTTTTTGGTCGATATATGACCCCAGGATTTGTTTTCAGGGCAGGTGTCATTTACAGGCCTGTAATGATTTGGAATATCCCCTGACCATTAGCGCTGGCATTAAACCTGCAGTTGTGTGAAACGGCCACAAGGTGGCAGCAGTTCTCCCTTACCAATTCTGGTTACTAGGGCAGCAGAGACTCAATGGAAGTCGTGTTCGAGATTGGAATGTAGAACGGAATGTGCCAGGAGAAAGCCCCTCAAGTTTGTCTCACTACTTCTTGTTCGTGTTTTTAATTTAATTTTTTATTTTTTATTACAGCAAGTTTGAGTACAACGTTTAGCTTGTTGTAGGTGTGCAAGAGGTGGTTCTTTTACACATATACATATGTCTGTTCTTCCTGGGATCCTTTTCCCATGTACGTTATGACAGAATGTTGAGTAGTCTTCTCTTGGTACTCCGTAGGTCTTTGGTGATTATATACGTCTACTGTGTTTGTATCTGTCTGTTAACCCCAATATCGTAATGAATTCAATCCTCACACCTTTCCTTTGGTGAACCATAAGTTTGTTTAATGAATCTGTGATTGCCCTACTCCGTGGAAATATCGGCCCTGGTAGCAATTTATAGGTAACACCTATAAGTGATATGATATGATATGTGTCTTTCACTTTCTGACTTACTCCAAGTCACGTGATTACCTCGAGACTCATCTACGGTGCTGCAAATGGCATTGTGTCCTTTTTCTCCTTGGCGAATATTCTGTCTTAGCGAGGTCCATTTTCTGCAATGTGATTCCCTGAGGGCTGAGGATTAGCTGACCTGGGCAGCCTGACCCTGCCGGCAAGCCCTCCCCAGGTGTGCCTGGGTTGAGGTCAATATAAACAGCACTCCAGGCAGCAATAGCCCCTGCAGCTGTGCCTTACTCCATATCCTCTGCCCCGTCAGCAGTCTCGGGGCTGTGCTGGTGGGAGGGTGTGAGGGTCCACGGCTTTGTGGGTGGCCCGGTGTGAGTGGGGCTCTGCTGGACTTTCGGCAGGAGTTGCCAGGCTGCCACCTGTAAAGAAGAGGATGTGTCACCCATAACTTCCACTGGAATATCTCTCCGGGCTGAGGTGAGGAAGGAAAAAAAGGAGTGGGGGCCGGGACAGGAGGGGTATCTCAGGCAGGGCAATAGAAAGCTTCCAGAAGAGCGCCCGTGGCCAGTACCATCCTGGCTGACCTGCAGGCACCAAGTTGGCCTGCGTGCTGTCGCTGGTGTGGCTCCACGGCCCTTCCTCTAGGCTTTCAAGCCCTTGTACATATTCAGGTGTTTCACCTGGGAAGGGTGGGAACAGTTCAGCAGCAACTGGCCTTTGGCTCAGCTCACGTTTACTCACAGAGGCCTCGGCACGGTCTCCCAGCTTTGCAATGAGGATGCTCCTGGCGAGGGCGGGCGGGGCTGCTGGCTGTATGGGAGATGATTCCCCACCTCTGACCAATTTCAGAATTGTTTACCACTGCAGCAAGTGCCTTGGTAGTGTTTTCCTCTGTATAACTGTTAGGTTCAGTTTTTTTTTTTTTCTTTTTTGGTTCAAGTTAGAATTTATTCCTCATTTATGTATTTATAGATATAAGCATGGAAATAATTCATTCGTATAAATACATCAGTGTGAATGGAAGAACTTTTTTTCTGTTTTATATTTACATTTTATTTTTTAAAATTTTGAAATTTAATTTTAGTTATTTTTTTATACAGTAGGTTATTATTAGTTATCTATTTTATGCATAGACATGTATACAGGTCAATCCTAATCTCCCAAGTCATCCCACCACCACCACCCCATGGCTTCCCCCACTTTGTGTCCATACGTTTGTTCTCTACCTCTGTGTCTCTATTTCTGCCCTGCAAACCAGTTCATCTCTAACATTTTTCTAGGTTCCACATATAGGCATTAATATACAATATTTGTTTTTCTCTTTCTGGCTTACTTCACTCTGTATGACAGTCTCTAGATCCATCAACTTCTCTACAAATGACCCAGTTTCATTCCTTTTTATGGCTGAGTAATATTCCATTTTATATATGTACCACATCTTTATCCATTCGTCTGTCTGAGGGCACTTATGTTGCTTCCATAACCTGGCTATTGTAAATAGCCCTGCAATGAACATTGTGGTGAATGTGTCTCTGTGATTTATGGTTTTCTCTGGGTATATGCCCAGAAGTGGGATTGCTGGATCCTATGGTAATTCTCTTTTTAGTTTTTTAAAGGAACCTCCATACTGTTCTCCATAGTTACTGTATCAATTTACATTCCCACCAATAGCGGAAGAGGGTTCCTTTTGTCCACACCCTCCCCAGAATTTGTTGTTTCTAGATTATCTGATGATGCCGATTCTAACAGGTGTGAGGTCTTACCTCATTGTAGTTTTGATTTGCATTTCTCTAATAATTAGTGATGTTGAGCAGCTTTTCATGTGCGTCTTGGACATCTCTGTGTCTTCTTTGAAGAAACGTCTCTTTAGATCTTCTGCCCATTTTTGTATTGGGTTGTTTGTTTTATTAATATTAAGCTGCATGCGCTGTTTATATATATTGGAGATTAAACCTTTGTCCATTGATTCGTTTGTGAACGTTTTCGCCCATTCTGAGGGTTGCCTTTTTCCATTCCCGTTTTTTTTAACAAAGAAAGAAAGAAAGCAAAAGAATCAGAACACTAATGTGCGTGAAATATGCCTCTTGAAACTGTCGTTTTGAAATATGGACGTCTTTTGAATTTTTTGGTCGATATATGACCCCAGGATTTGTTTTCAGGGCAGGTGTCATTTACAGGCCTGTAATGATTTGGAATATCCACTGACCTTTAGCGCTGGCATTAAACCTGCAGTTGTGTGAAACGGCCACAAGGTGGCAGCAGTTCTCCCTTACCAAATCTGGTTACTAGGGCAGCAGAGCCTCAATGGAAGTCGTGTTCGAGATTGGAATGTAGAATGGAATGTGCCAGGAGAAAGCCCCTCAAGTTTGTCTCACTACTTCTTGTTCGTGTTTTTAATTTAATTTTTTATTTTTTATTACAGCAAGTTTGAGTACAACGTTTAGCTTGTTGTAGGTGTGCAAGAGGTGGTTCTTTTACACATATACATATGTCTGTTCTTCCTGGGATCCTTTTCCCATGTACGTTATGACAGAATGTTGAGTAGTCTTCTCTTGGTACTCCGTAGGTCTTTGGTGATTATATACGTCTACTGTGTTTGTATCTGTCTGTTAACCCCAATATCGTAATGAATTCAATCCTCACACCTTTCCTTTGGTGAACCATAAGTTTGTTTAATGAATCTGTGATTGCCCTTCTCCGTGGAAATATCTGCCCTGGTATCAATTTATAGGTAACACCTATAAGTGATATGATATGATATGTGTCTTTCACTTTCTGACTTACTCCAAGTCACGTGATTACCTCGAGACTCATCTACGGTGCTGCAAATGGCATTGTGTCCTTTTTCTCCTTGGCGAATATTCTGTCTTAGCGAGGTCCATTTTCTGCAATGTGATTCCCTGAGGGCTGAGGATTAGCTGACCTGGGCAGCCTGACCCTGCCGGCAAGCCCTCCCCAGGTGTGCCTGGGTTGAGGTCAATATAAACAGCACTCCAGGCAGCAATAGCCCCTGCAGCTGTGCCTTACTCCATATTCTCTGCCCCGTCAGCAGTCTCGGGGCTGTGCTGGTGGGAGGGTGTGAGGGTCCACGGCTTTGTGGGTGGCCCGGTGTGAGTGGAGCTCTGCTGGACTTTCGGCAGGAGTTGCCAGGCTGCCACCTGTAAAGAAGAGGATGTGTCACCCATAACTTCCACTGGAATATCTCTCCGGGCTGAGGTGAGGAAGGAAAAAAAGGAGTGGGGGCCGGGACAGGAGGGGTATCTCAGGCAGGGCAATAGAAAGCTTCCAGAAGAGCGCCCGTGGCCAGTACCATCCTGGCTGACCTGCAGGCACCAAGTTGGCCTGCGTGCTGTCGCTGGTGTGGCTCCACGGCCCTTCCTCTAGGCTTTCAAGCCCTTGTACATATTCAGGTGTTTCACCTGGGAAGGGTGGGAACAGTTCAGCAGCAGCTGGCCTTTGGCTCAGCTCACGTTTACTCACAGAGGCCTCGGCACGGTCTCCCAGCTTTGCAATGAGGATGCTCCTCGCGAGGGCGGGCGGGGCTGCTGGCTGTATGGGAGATGATTCCCCACCTCTGACCAATTTCAGAATTGTTTACCACTGGAGCAAGTGCCTTGGTAGTGTTTTCCTCTGTATAACTGTTAGGTTCAGTTTTTTTTTTTTCTTTTTTGGTTCAAGTTAGATTTTATTCCTCATTTATGTATTTATAGATATAAGCATGGAAATAATTCATTCGTATAAATACATCAGTGTGAATGGAAGAACTTTTTTTCTGTTTTATTTTTACATTTTATTTTTTAAAATTTTGAAATTTAATTTTAGTTATTTTTTTATACAGTAGGTTATTATTAGTTATCTATTTTATGCATAGACATGTATACAGGTCAATCCTAATCTCCCAAGTCATCCCACCACCACCACCCCATGGCTTCCCCCACTTTGTGTCCATACGTTTGTTCTCTACCTCTGTGTCTCTATTTCTGCCCTGCAAACCAGTTCATCTCTACCATTTTTCTAGGTTCCACATATAGGCATTAATATACAATATTTGTTTTTCTCTTTCTGGCTTACTTCACTCTGTATGACAGTCTCTAGATCCATCAACTTCTCTACAAATGACCCAGTTTCATTCCTTTTTATGGCTGAGTAATATTCCATTTTATATATGTACCACATCTTTATCCATTCGTCTGTCTGTGGGCATTTATGTTGCTTCCATAACCTGGCTATTGTAAATAGTGCTGCAATGAACATTGTGGTGAATGTGTCTCTGTGATTTATGGTTTTCTCTGGGTATATGCCCAGAAGTGGGATTGCTGGATCCTATGGTAATTCTCTTTTTAGTTTTTTAAAGGAACCTCCATACTGTTCTCCATAGTGACTGTATCAATTTACATTCCCACCAATAGCGGAAGAGGGTTCCTTTTGTCCACACCCTCCCCAGAATTTGTTGTTTGTAGATTATCTGATGATGCCGATTCTAACAGGTGTGAGGTCTTACCTCATTGTAGTTTTGATTTGCATTTCTCTAATAATTAGTGATGTTGAGCAGCTTTTCATGTGCGTCTTGGCCATCTCTGTGTCTTCTTTGAAGAAACGTCTCTTTAGATCTTCTGCCCATTTTTGTATTGGGTTGTTTGTTTTATTAATATTAAGCTGCATGCGCTGTTTATATATATTGGAGATTAAACCTTTGTCCATTGATTCGTTTGTGAACGTTTTCGCCCATTCTGAGGGTTGCCTTTTTCCATTCCCGTTTTTTTTAACAAAGAAAGAAAGAAAGCAAAAGAATCAGAACACTAATGTGCGTGAAATATGCCTCTTGAAACTGTCGTTTTGAAATATGGACGTCTTTTGAATTTTTTGGTCGATATATGACCCCAGGATTTGTTTTCAGGGCAGGTGTCATTTACAGGCCTGTAATGATTTGGAATATCCACTGACCTTTAGCGCTGGCATTAAACCTGCAGTTGTGTGAAACGGCCACAAGGTGGCAGCAGTTCTCCCTTACCAAATCTGGTTACTAGGGCAGCAGAGCCTCAATGGAAGTCGTGTTCGAGATTGGAATGTAGAACGGAATGTGCCAGGAGAAAGCCCCTCAAGTTTGTCTCACTACTTCTTGTTCGTGTTTTTAATTTAATTTTTTATTTTTTATTACAGCAAGTTTGAGTACAACGTTTAGCTTGTTGTAGGTGTGCAAGAGGTGGTTCTTTTACACATATACATATGTCTGTTCTTCCTGGGATCCTTTTCCCATGTACGTTATGACAGAATGTTGAGTAGTCTTCTCTTGGTACTCCGTAGGTCTTTGGTGATTATATACGTCTACTGTGTTTGTATCTGTCTGTTAACCCCAATATCGTAATGAATTCAATCCTCACACCTTTCCTTTGGTGAACCATAAGTTTGTTTAATGAATCTGTGATTGCCCTTCTCCGTGGAAATATCTGCCCTGGTAGCAATTTATAGGTAACACCTATAAGTGATATGATATGATATGTGTCTTTCACTTTCTGACTTACTCCAAGTCACGTGATTACCTCGAGACTCATCTACGGTGCTGCAAATGGCATTGTGTCCTTTTTCTCCTTGGCGAATATTCTGTCTTAGCGAGGTCCATTTTCTGCAATGTGATTCCCTGAGGGCTGAGGATTAGCTGACCTGGGCAGCCTGACCCTGCCGGCAAGCCCTCCCCAGGTGTGCCTGGGTTGAGGTCAATATAAACAGCACTCCAGGCAGCAATAGCCCCTGCAGCTGTGCCTTACTCCATATTCTCTGCCCCGTCAGCAGTCTCGGGGCTGTGCTGGTGGGAGGGTGTGAGGGTCCACGGCTTTGTGGGTGGCCCGGTGTGAGTGGGGCTCTGCTGGACTTTCGGCAGGAGTTGCCAGGCTGCCACCTGTAAAGAAGAGGATGTGTCACCCATAACTTCCACTGGAATATCTCTCCGGGCTGAGGTGAGGAAGGAAAAAAAGGAGTGGGGGCCGGGACAGGAGGGGTATCTCAGGCAGGGCAATAGAAAGCTTCCAGAAGAGCGCCCGTGGCCAGTACCATCCTGGCTGACCTGCAGGCACCAAGTTGGCCTGCGTGCTGTCGCTGGTGTGGCTCCACGGCCCTTCCTCTAGGCTTTCAAGCCCTTGTACATATTCAGGTGTTTCACCTGGGAAGGGTGGGAACAGTTCAGCAGCAGCTGGCCTTTGGCTCAGCTCAGGTTTACTCACAGAGGCCTCGGCACGGTCTCCCAGCTTTGCAATGAGGATGCTCCTCACGAGGGCGGGCGGGGCTGCTGGCTGTATGGGAGATGATTCCCCACCTCTGACCAATTTCAGAATTGTTTACCACTGGAGCAAGTGCCTTGGTAGTGTTTTCCTCTGTATAACTGTTAGGTTCAGTTTTTTTTTTTTCTTTTTTGGTTCAAGTTAGATTTTATTCCTCATTTATGTATTTATAGATATAAGCATGGAAATAATTCATTCGTATAAATACATCAGTGTGAATGGAAGAACTTTTTTTCTGTTTTATTTTTACATTTTATTTTTTAAAATTTTGAAATTTAATTTTAGTTATTTTTTTATACAGTAGGTTATTATTAGTTATCTATTTTATGCATAGACATGTATACAGGTCAATCCTAATCTCCCAAGTCATCCCACCACCACCACCCCATGGCTTCCCCCACTTTGTGTCCATACGTTTGTTCTCTACCTCTGTGTCTCTATTTCTGCCCTGCAAACCAGTTCATCTCTACCATTTTTCTAGGTTCCACATATAGGCATTAATATACAATATTTGTTTTTCTCTTTCTGGCTTACTTCACTCTGTATGACAGTCTCTAGATCCATCAACTTCTCTACAAATGACCCAGTTTCATTCCTTTTTATGGCTGAGTAATATTCCATTTTATATATGTACCACATCTTTATCCATTCGTCTGTCTGTGGGCATTTATGTTGCTTCCATAACCTGGCTATTGTAAATAGTGCTGCAATGAACATTGTGGTGAATGTGTCTCTGTGATTTATGGTTTTCTCTGGGTATATGCCCAGAAGTGGGATTGCTGGATCCTATGGTAATTCTCTTTTTAGTTTTTTAAAGGAACCTCCATACTGTTCTCCATAGTGACTGTATCAATTTACATTCCCACCAATAGCGGAAGAGGGTTCCTTTTGTCCACACCCTCCCCAGAATTTGTTGTTTGTAGATTATCTGATGATGCCGATTCTAACAGGTGTGAGGTCTTACCTCATTGTAGTTTTGATTTGCATTTCTCTAATAATTAGTGATGTTGAGCAGCTTTTCATGTGCGTCTTGGCCATCTCTGTGTCTTCTTTGAAGAAACGTCTCTTTAGATCTTCTGCCCATTTTTGTATTGGGTTGTTTGTTTTATTAATATTAAGCTGCATGCGCTGTTTATATATATTGGAGATTAAACCTTTGTCCATTGATTCGTTTGTGAACGTTTTCGCCCATTCTGAGGGTTGCCTTTTTCCATTCCCGTTTTTTTTAACAAAGAAAGAAAGAAAGCAAAAGAAGCAGAACACTAATGTGCGTGAAATATGCCTCTTGAAACTGTCGTTTTGAAATATGGACGTCTTTTGAATTTTTTGGTCGATATATGACCCCAGGATTTGTTTTCAGGGCAGGTGTCATTTACAGGCCTGTAATGATTTGGAATATCCACTGACCATTAGCGCTGGCATTAACCCTGCAGTTGTGTGAAACGGCCACAAGGTGGCAGCAGTTCTCCCTTACCAAATCTGGTTACTAGGGCAGCAGAGCCTGAATGGAAGTCGTGTTCGAGATTGGAATGTAGAACGGAATGTGCCAGGAGAAAGCCCCTCAAGTTTGTCTCACTACTTCTTGTTCGTGTTTTTAATTTAATTTTTTATTTTTTATTACAGCAAGTTTGAGTACAACGTTTAGCTTGTTGTAGGTGTGCAAGAGGTGGTTCTTTTACACATATACATATGTCTGTTCTTCCTGGGATCCTTTTCCCATGTACGTTATGACAGAATGTTGAGTAGTCTTCTCTTGGTACTCCGTAGGTCTTTGGTGATTATATACGTCTACTGTGTTTGTATCTGTCTGTTAACCCCAATATCGTAATGAATTCAATCCTCACACCTTTCCTTTGGTGAACCATAAGTTTGTTTAATGAATCTGTGATTGCCCTTCTCCGTGGAAATATCTGCCCTGGTAGCAATTTATAGGTAACACCTATAAGTGATATGATATGATATGTGTCTTTCACTTTCTGACTTACTCCAAGTCACGTGATTACGTCGAGACTCATCTACGGTGCTGCAAATGGCATTGTGTCCTTTTTCTCCTTGGCGAATATTCTGTCTTAGCGAGGTCCATTTTCTGCAATGTGATTCCCTGAGGGCTGAGGATTAGCTGACCTGGGCAGCCTGACCCTGCCGGCAAGCCCTCCCCAGGTGTGCCTGGGTTGAGGTCAATATAAACAGCACTCCAGGCAGCAATATCCCCTGCAGCTGTGCCTTACTCCATATTCTCTGCCCCGTCAGCAGACTCGGGGCTGTGCTGGTGGGAGGGTGTGAGGGTCCACGGCTTTGTGGGTGGCCCGGTGTGAGTGGGGCTCTGCTGGACTTTCGGCAGGAGTTGCCAGGCTGCCACCTGTAAAGAAGAGGATGTGTCACCCATAACTTCCACTGGAATATCTCTCCGGGCTGAGGTGAGGAAGGAAAAAAAGGAGTGGGGGCCGGGACAGGAGGGGTATCTCAGGCAGGGCAATAGAAAGCTTCCAGAAGAGCGCCCGTGGCCAGTACCATCCTGGCTGACCTGCAGGCACCAAGTTGGCCTGCGTGCTGTCGCTGGTGTGGCTCCACGGCCCTTCCTCTAGGCTTTCAAGCCCTTGTACATATTCAGGTGTTTCACCTGGGAAGGGTGGGAACAGTTCAGCAGCAGCTGGCCTTTGGCTCAGCTCACGTTAACTCACAGAGGCCTCGGCACGGTCTCCCAGCTTTGCAATGAGGATGCTCCTGGCGAGGGCGGGCGGGGCTGCTGGCTGTATGGGAGATGATTCCCCACCTCTGACCAATTTCAGAATTGTTTACCACTGGAGCAAGTGCCTTGGTAGTGTTTTCCTCTGTATAACTGTTAGGTTCAGTTTTTTTTTTCTTTTTTGGTTCAAGTTAGATTTTATTCCTCATTTATGTATTTATAGATATAAGCATGGAAATAATTCATTCGTATAAATACATCAGTGTGAATGGAAGAACTTTTTTTCTGTTTTATTTTTACATTTTATTTTTTAAAATTTTGAAATTTAATTTTAGTTATTTTTTTATACAGTAGGTTATTATTAGTTATCTATTTTATGCATAGACATGTATACAGGTCAATCCTAATCTCCCAAGTCATCCCACCACCACCACCACATGGCTTGCCCCACTTTGTGTCCATACGTTTGTTCTCTACCTCTGTGTCTCTATTTCTGCCCTGCAAACCAGTTCATCTCTACCATTTTTCTAGGTTCCACATATAGGCATTAATATACAATATTTGTTTTTCTCTTTCTGGCTTACTTCACTCTGTATGACAGTCTCTAGATCCATCAACTTCTCTACAAATGACCCAGTTTCATTCCTTTTTATGGCTGAGTAATATTCCATTTTATATATGTACCACATCTTTATCCATTCGTCTGTCTGTGGGCATTTATGTTGCTTCCATAACCTGGCTATTGTAAATAGTGCTGCAATGAACATTGTGGTGAATGTGTCTCTGTGATTTATGGTTTTCTCTGGGTATATGCCCAGAAGTGGGATTGCTGGATCCTATGGTAATTCTCTTTTTAGTTTTTTAAAGGAACCTCCATACTGTTCTCCATAGTGACTGTATCAATTTACATTCCCACCAATAGCGGAAGAGGGTTCCTTTTGTCCACACCCTCCCCAGAATTTGTTGTTTGTAGATTATCTGATGATGCCGATTCTAACAGGTGTGAGGTCTTACCTCATTGTAGTTTTGATTTGCATTTCTCTAATAATTAGTGATGTTGAGCAGCTTTTCATGTGCGTCTTGGCCATCTCTGTGTCTTCTTTGAAGAAACGTCTCTTTAGATCTTCTGCCCATTTTTGTATTGGGTTGTTTGTTTTATTAATATTAAGCTGCATGCGCTGTTTATATATATTGGAGATTAAACCTTTGTCCATTGATTCGTTTGTGAACGTTTTCGCCCATTCTGAGGGTTGCCTTTTTCCATTCCCGTTTTTTTTAACAAAGAAAGAAAGAAAGCAAAAGAAGCAGAACACTAATGTGCGTGAAATATGCCTCTTGAAACTGTCGTTTTGAAATATGGACGTCTTTTGAATTTTTTGGTCGATATATGACCCCAGGATTTGTTTTCAGGGCAGGTGTCATTTACAGGCCTGTAATGATTTGGAATATCCACTGACCATTAGCGCTGGCATTAAACCTGCAGTTGTGTGAAACGGCCACAAGGTGGCAGCAGTTCTCCCTTACCAAATCTGGTTACTAGGGCAGCAGAGCCTCAATGGAAGTCGTGTTCGAGATTGGAATGTAGAACGGAATGTGCCAGGAGAAAGCCCCTCAAGTTTGTCTCACTACTTCATGTTCGTGTTTTTAATTTAATTTTTTATTTTTTATTACAGCAAGTTTGAGTACAACGTTTAGCTTGTTGTAGGTGTGCAAGAGGTGGTTCTTTTACACATATACATATGTCTGTTCTTCCTGGGATCCTTTTCCCATGTACGTTATGACAGAATGTTGAGTAGTCTTCTCTTGGTACTCCGTAGGTCTTTGGTGATTATATACGTCTACTGTGTTTGTATCTGTCTGTTAACCCCAATATCGTAATGAATTCAATCCTCACACCTTTCCTTTGGTGAACCATAAGTTTGTTTAATGAATCTGTGATTGCCCTTCTCCGTGGAAATATCTGCCCTGGTAGCAATTTATAGGTAACACCTATAAGTGATATGATATGATATGTGTCTTTCACTTTCTGACTTACTCCAAGTCACGTGATTACCTCGAGACTCATCTACGGTGCTGCAAATGGCATTGTGTCCTTTTTCTCCTGGCGAATATTCTGTCTTAGCGAGGTCCATTTTCTGCAATGTGATTCCCTGAGGGCTGAGGATTAGCTGACCTGGGCAGCCTGACCCTGCCGGCAAGCCCTCCCCAGGTGTGCCTGGGTTGAGGTCAATATAAACAGCACTCCAGGCAGCAATAGCCCCTGCAGCTGTGCCTTACTCCATATCCTCTGCCCCGTCAGCAGTCTCGGGGCTGTGCTGATGGGAGGGTGTGAGGGTCCACGGCTTTGTGGGTGGCCCGGTGTGAGTGGGGCTCTGCTGGACTTTCGGCAGGAGTTGCCAGGCTGCCACCTGTAAAGAAGAGGATGTGTCACCCATAACTTCCACTGGAATATCTCTCCGGGCTGAGGTGAGGAAGGAAAAAAAAGGAGTGGGGGCCGGGACCGGAGGGGTATCTCAGGCAGGGCAATAGAAAGCTTCCAGAAGAGCGCCCGTGGCCAGTACCATCCTGGCTGACCTGCAGGCACCAAGTTGGCCTGCGTGCTGTCGCTGGTGTGGCTCCACGGCCCTTCCTCTAGGCTTTCAAGCCCTTGTACATATTCAGGTGTTTCACCTGGGAAGGGTGGGAACAGTTCAGCAGCAGCTGGCCTTTGGCTCAGCTCACGTTAACTCACAGAGGCCTCGGCACGGTCTCCCAGCTTTGCAATGAGGATGCTCCTGGCGAGGGCGGGCGGGGCTGCTGGCTGTATGGGAGATGATTCCCCACCTCTGACCAATTTCAGAATTGTTTACCACTGGAGCAAGTGCCTTGGTAGTGTTTCCCTCTGTATAACTGTTAGGTTCAGTTTTTTTTTTCTTTTTTGGTTCAAGTTAGATTTTATTCCTCATTTATGTATTTATAGATATAAGCATGGAAATAATTCATTCGTATAAATACATCAGTGTGAATGGAAGAACTTTTTTTCTGTTTTATTTTTACATTTTATTTTTTAAAATTTTGAAATTTAATTTTAGTTATTTTTTTTATACAGTAGGTTATTATTAGTTTTCTATTTTATGCATAGACATGTATACAGGTCAATCCTAATCTCCCAAGTCATCCCACCACCACCACCCCATGGCTTCCCCCACTTTGTGTCCATACGTTTGTTCTCTACCTCTGTGTCTCTATTTCTGCCCTGCAAACCAGTTCATCTCTACCATTTTTCTAGGTTCCACATATAGGCATTAATATACAATATTTGTTTTTCTCTTTCTGGCTTACTTCACTCTGTATGACAGTCTCTAGATCCATCAACTTCTCTACAAATGACCCAGTTTCATTCCTTTTTATGGCTGAGTAATATTCCATTTTATATATGTACCACATCTTTATCCATTCGTCTGTCTGAGGGCATTTATGTTGTTTCCATAACCTGGCTATTGTAAATAGTGCTGCAATGAACATTGTGGTGAATGTGTCTCTGTGATTTATGGTTTTCTCTGGGTATATGCCCAGAAGTGGGATTGCTGGATACTATGGTAGTTCTCTTTTTAGTTTTTTAAAGGAACCTCCATACTGTTCTCCATAGTGACTGTATCAATTTACATTCCCACCAATAGCGGAAGAGGGTTCCTTTTGTCCACACCCTCCCCAGAATTTGTTGTTTGTAGATTATCTGATGATGCCGATTCTAACAGGTGTGAGGTCTTACCTCATTGTAGTTTTGATTTGCATTTCTCTAATAATTAGTGATGTTGAGCAGCTTTTCATGTGCGTCTTGGCCATCTCTGTGTCTTCTTTGAAGAAACGTCTCTTTAGATCTTCTGCCCATTTTTGTATTGGGTTGTTTGTTTTATTAATATTAAGCTGCATGCGCTGTTTATATATATTGGAGATTAAACCTTTGTCCATTGATTCGTTTGTGAACGTTTTCGCCCATTCTGAGGGTTGCCTTTTTCCATTCCCGTTTTTTTTAACAAAGAAAGAAAGAAAGCAAAAGAAGCAGAACACTAATGTGCGTGAAATATGCCTCTTGAAACTGTCGTTTTGAAATATGGACGTCTTTTGAATTTTTTGGTCGATATATGACCCCAGGATTTGTTTTCAGGGCAGGTGTCATTTACAGGCCTGTAATGATTTGGAATATCCACTGACCATTAGCGCTGGCATTAAACCTGCAGTTGTGTGAAACGGCCACAAGGTGGCAGCAGTTCTCCCTTACCAAATCTGGTTACTAGGGCAGCAGAGCCTCAATGGAAGTCGTGTTCGAGATTGGAATGTAGAACGGAATGTGCCAGGAGAAAGCCCCTCAAGTTTGTCTCACTACTTCTTGTTCGTGTTTTTAATTTAATTTTTTATTTTTTATTACAGCAAGTTTGAGTACAACGTTTAGCTTGTTGTAGGTGTGCAAGAGGTGGTTCTTTTACACATATACATATGTCTGTTCTTCCTGGGATCCTTTTCCCATGTACGTTATGACAGAATGTTGAGTAGTCTTCTCTTGGTACTCCGTAGGTCTTTGGTGATTATATACGTCTACTGTGTTTGTATCTGTCTGTTAACCCCAATATCGTAATGAATTCAATCCTCACACCTTTCCTTTGGTGAACCATAAGTTTGTTTAATGAATCTGTGATTGCCCTTCTCCGTGGAAATATCTGCCCTGGTAGCAATTTATAGGTAACACCTATAAGTGATATGATATGATATGTGTCTTTCACTTTCTGACTTACTCCAAGTCACGTGATTACCTCGAGACTCATCTACGGTGCTGCAAATGGCATTGTGTCCTTTTTCTCCTTGGCGAATATTCTGTCTTAGCGAGGTCCATTTTCTGCAATGTGATTCCCTGAGGGCTGAGGATTAGCTGACCTGGGCAGCCTGACCCTGCCGGCAAGCCCTCCCCAGGTGTGCCTGGGTTGAGGTCAATATAAACAGCACTCCAGGCAGCAATAGCCCCTGCAGCTGTGCCTTACTCCATATCCTCTGCCCCGTCAGCAGTCTCGGGGCTGTGCTGGTGGGAGGGTGTGAGGGTCCACGGCTTTGTGGGTGGCCCGGTGTGAGTGGGGCTCTGCTGGACTTTCGGCAGGAGTTGCCAGGCTGCCACCTGTAAAGAAGAGGATGTGTCACCCATAACTTGCACTGGAATATCCCTCCGGGCTGAGGTGAGGAAGGAAAAAAAAGGAGTGGGGGCCGGGACAGGAGGGGTATCTCAGGCAGGGCAATAGAAAGCTTCCAGAAGAGCGCCCGTGGCCAGTACCATCCTGGCTGACCTGCAGGCACCAAGTTGGCCTGCGTGCTGTCGCTGGTGTGGCTCCACGGCCCTTCCTCTAGGCTTTCAAGCCCTTGTACATATTCAGGTGTTTCACCTGGGAAGGGTGGGAACAGTTCAGCAGCAGCTGGCCTTTGGCTCAGCTCACGTTAACTCACAGAGGCCTCGGCACGGTCTCCCAGCTTTGCAATGAGGATGCTCCTGGCGAGGGCGGGCGGGGCTGCTGGCTGTATGGGAGATGATTCCCCACCTCTGACCAATTTCAGAATTGTTTACCACTGGAGCAAGTGCCTTGGTAGTGTTTCCCTCTGTATAACTGTTAGGTTCAGTTTTTTTTTTCTTTTTTGGTTCAAGTTAGATTTTATTCCTCATTTATGTATTTATAGATATAAGCATGGAAATAATTCATTCGTATAAATACATCAGTGTGAATGGAAGAACTTTTTTTCTGTTTTATTTTTACATTTTATTTTTTAAAATTTTGAAATTTAATTTTAGTTATTTTTTTTATACAGTAGGTTATTATTAGTTTTCTATTTTATGCATAGACATGTATACAGGTCAATCCTAATCTCCCAAGTCATCCCACCACCACCACCCCATGGCT
The DNA here is from genome assembly GCF_964165515.1 of Mesoplodon bidens. Taxonomy (NCBI): domain Eukaryota; kingdom Metazoa; phylum Chordata; class Mammalia; order Artiodactyla; family Ziphiidae; genus Mesoplodon; species Mesoplodon bidens. The sequence goes on from NW_027672156.1 coordinate 28,904, forward strand.
TCCCCCACTTTGTGTCCATACGTTTGTTCTCTACCTCTGTGTCTCTATTTCTGCCCTGCAAACCAGTTCATCTCTACCATTTTTCTAGGTTCCACATATAGGCATTAATATACAATATTTGTTTTTCTCTTTCTGGCTTACTTCACTCTGTATGACAGTCTCTAGATCCATCAACTTCTCTACAAATGACCCAGTTTCATTCCTTTTTATGGCTGAGTAATATTCCATTTTATATATGTACCACATCTTTATCCATTCGTCTGTCTGTGGGCATTTATGTTGCTTCCATAACCTGGCTATTGTAAATAGTGCTGCAATGAACATTGTGGTGAATGTGTCTCTGTGATTTATGGTTTTCTCTCGGTATATGCCCAGAAGTGGGATTGCTGGATACTATGGTAATTCTCTTTTTAGTTTTTTAAAGGAACCTCCATACTGTTCTCCATAGTGACTGTATCAATTTACATTCCCACCAATAGCGGAAGAGGGTTCCTTTTGTCCACACCCTCCCCAGAATTTGTTGTTTCTAGATTATCTGATGATGCCGATTCTAACAGGTGTGAGGTCTTACCTCATTGTAGTTTTGATTTGCATTTCTCTAATAATTAGTGATGTTGAGCAGCTTTTCATGTGCGTCTTGGCCATCTCTGTGTCTTCTTTGAAGAAACGTCTCTTTAGATCTTCTGCCCATTTTTGTATTGGGTTGTTTGTTTTATTAATATTAAGCTGCATGCGCTGTTTATATATATTGGAGATTAAACCTTTGTCCATTGATTCGTTTGTGACCGTTTTCGCCCATTCTGAGGGTTGCCTTTTTCCATTCCCGTTTTTTTTAACAAAGAAAGAAAGAAAGCAAAAGAAGCAGAACACTAATGTGCGTGAAATATGCCTCTTGAAACTGTCGTTTTGAAATATGGACGTCTTTTGAATTTTTTGGTCGATATATGACCCCAGGATTTGTTTTCAGGGCAGGTGTCATTTACAGGCCTGTAATGATTTGGAATATCCACTGACCATTAGCGCTGGCATTAACCCTGCAGTTGTGTGAAACGGCCACAAGGTGGCAGCAGTTCTCCCTTACCAAATCTGGTTACTAGGGCAGCAGAGCCTGAATGGAAGTCGTGTTCGAGATTGGAATGTAGAACGGAATGTGCCAGGAGAAAGCCCCTCAAGTTTGTCTCACTACTTCTTGTTCGTGTTTTTAATTTAATTTTTTATTTTTTATTACAGCAAGTTTGAGTACAACGTTTAGCTTGTTGTAGGTGTGCAAGAGGTGGTTCTTTTACACATATACATATGTCTGTTCTTCCTGGGATCCTTTTCCCATGTACGTTATGACAGAATGTTGAGTAGTCTTCTCTTGGTACTCCGTAGGTCTTTGGTGATTATATACGTCTACTGTGTTTGTATCTGTCTGTTAACCCCAATATCGTAATGAATTCAATCCTCACACCTTTCCTTTGGTGAACCATAAGTTTGTTTAATGAATCTGTGATTGCCCTTCTCCGTGGAAATATCTGCCCTGGTAGCAATTTATAGGTAACACCTATAAGTGATATGATATGATATGTGTCTTTCACTTTCTGACTTACTCCAAGTCACGTGATTACCTCGAGACTCATCTACGGTGCTGCAAATGGCATTGTGTCCTTTTTCTCCTTGGCGAATATTCTGTCTTAGCGAGGTCCATTTTCTGCAATGTGATTCCCTGAGGGCTGAGGATTAGCTGACCTGGGCAGCCTGACCCTGCCGGCAAGCCCTCCCCAGGTGTGCCTGGGTTGAGGTCAATATAAACAGCACTCCAGGCAGCAATAGCCCCTGCAGCTGTGCCTTACTCCATATTCTCTGCCCCGTCAGCAGTCTCGGGGCTGTGCTGGTGGGAGGGTGTGAGGGTCCACGGCTTTGTGGGTGGCCCGGTGTGAGTGGGGCTCTGCTGGACTTTCGGCAGGAGTTGCCAGGCTGCCACCTGTAAAGAAGAGGATGTGTCACCCATAACTTCCACTGGAATATCTCTCCGGGCTGAGGTGAGGAAGGAAAAAAAGGAGTGGGGGCCGGGACAGGAGGGTATCTCAGGCAGGGCAATAGAAAGCTTCCAGAAGAGCGCCCGTGGCCAGTACCATCCTGGCTGACCTGCAGGCACCAAGTTGGCCTGCGTGCTGTCGCTGGTGTGGCTCCACGGCCCTTCCTCTAGGCTTTCAAGCCCTTGTACATATTCAGGTGTTTCACCTGGGAAGGGTGGGAACAGTTCAGCAGCATCTGGCCTGGGGCTCAGCTCACGTTTACTCACAGAGGCCTCGGCACGGTCTCCCAGCTTTGCAATGAGGATGCTCCTTGCGTGGGTGGGCGGGGCTGCTGGCTGTATGGGAGATGATTCCCCACCTCTGACTAATTTCAGAATTGTTTACCACTGGAGCAAGTGCCTTGGTAGTGTTTTCCTCTGTATAACTCTTAGGTTCAGTTTTTTTTTTTCTTTTTTGGTTCAAGTTAGATTTTATTCCTCATTTATGTATTTATAGATATAAGCATGGAAATAATTCATTCGTATAAATACATCAGTGTGAATGGAAGAACTTTTTTTCTGTTTTATTTTTACATTTTATTTTTTAAAATTTTGAAATTTAATTTTAGTTATTATTTATACAGTAGGTTATTATTAGTTATCTATTTTATGCATAGACATGTATACAGGTCAATCCTAATCTCCCAAGTCATCCCACCAACACCACCCCATGGCTTCCCCCACTTTGTGTCCATACGTTTGTTCTCTACCTCTGTGTCTCTATTTCTGCCCTGCAAACCAGTTCATCTCTACCATTTTTCTAGGTTCCACATATAGGCATTAATATACAATATTTGTTTTTCTCTTTCTGGCTTACTTCACTCTGTATGACAGTCTCTAGATCCATCAACTTCTCTACAAATGACCCAGTTTCATTCCTTTTTATGGCTGAGTAATATTCCATTTTATATATGTACCACATCTTTATCCATTCGTCTGTCTGTGGGCATTTATGTTGCTTCCATAACCTGGCTATTGTAAATAGTGCTGCAATGAACATTGTGGTGAATGTGTCTCTGTGATTTATGGTTTTCTCTGGGTATATGCCCAGAAGTGGGATTGCTGGATCCTATGGTAATTCTCTTTTTAGTTTTTTAAAGGAACCTCCACACTGTTCTCCATAGTGACTGTATCAATTTACATTCCCACCAATAGCGGAAGAGGGTTCCTTTTGTCCACACCCTCCCCAGAATTTGTTGTTTCTAGATTATCTGATGATGCCGATTCTAACAGGTGTGAGGTCTTACCTCATTGTAGTTTTGATTTGCATTTCTCTAATAATTAGTGATGTTGAGCAGCTTTTCATGTGCGTCTTGGCCATCTCTGTGTCTTCTTTGAAGAAACGTCTCTTTAGATCTTCTGCCCATTTTTGTATTGGGTTGTTTGTTTTATTAATATTAAGCTGCATGCGCTGTTTATATATATTGGAGATTAAACCTTTGTCCATTGATTCGTTTGTGAACGTTTTCGCCCATTCTGAGGGTTGCCTTTTTCCATTCCCGTTTTTTTTAACAAAGAAAGAAAGAAAGCAAAAGAAGCAGAACACTAATGTGCGTGAAATATGCCTCTTGAAACTGTCGTTTTGAAATATGGACGTCTTTTGTATTTTTTGGTCGATATATGACCCCAGGATTTGTTTTCAGGGCAGGTGTCATTTACAGGCCTGTAATGATTTGGAATATCCACTGACCATTAGCGCTGGCATTAAACCTGCAGTTGTGTGAAACGGCCACAAGGTGGCAGCAGTTCTCCCTTACCAAATCTGGTTACTAGGGCAGCAGAGCCTGAATGGAAGTCGTGTTCGAGATTGGAATGTAGAACGGAATGTGCCAGGAGAAAGCCCCTCAAGTTTGTCTCACTACTTCTTGTTCGTGTTTTTAATTTAATTTTTTATTTTTTATTACAGCAAGTTTGAGTACAACGTTTAGCTTGTTGTAGGTGTGCAAGAGGTGGTTCTTTTACACATATACATATGTCTGTTCTTCCTGGGATCCTTTTCCCATGTACGTTATGACAGAATGTTGAGTAGTCTTCTCTTGGTACTCCGTAGGTCTTTGGTGATTATATACGTCTACTGTGTTTGTATATGTCTGTTAACCCCAATATCGTAATGAATTCAATCCTCACACCTTTCCTTTGGTGAACCCTAAGTTTGTTTAATGAATCTGTGATTGCCCTTCTCCGTGGAAATATGTGCCCTGGTATCAATTTATAGGTAACACCTATAAGTGATATGATATGATATGTGTCTTTCACTTTCTGACTTACTCCAAGTCACGTGATTACCTCGAGACTCATCTACGGTGCTGCAAATGGCATTGTGTCCTTTTTCTCCTTGGCGAATATTCTGTCTTAGCGAGGTCCATTTTCTGCAATGTGATTCCCTGAGGGCTGAGGATTAGCTGACCTGGGCAGCCTGACCCTGCCGGCAAGCCCTCCCCAGGTGTGCCTGGGTTGAGGTCAATATAAACAGCACTCCAGGCAGCAATAGCCCCTGCAGCTGTGCCTTACTCCATATTCTCTGCCCCGTCAGCAGTCTCGGGGCTGTGCTGGTGGGAGGGTGTGAGGGTCCACGGCTTTGTGGGTGGCCCGGTGTGAGTGGGGCTCTGCTGGACTTTCGGCAGGAGTTGCCAGGCTGCCACCTGTAAAGAAGAGGATGTGTCACCCATAACTTCCACTGGAATATCTCTCCGGGCTGAGGTGAGGAAGGAAAAAAAGGAGTGGGGGCCGGGACAGGAGGGGTATCTCAGGCAGGGCAATAGAAAGCTTCCAGAAGAGCGCCCGTGGCCAGTACCATCCTGGCTGACCTGCAGGCACCAAGTTGGCCTGCGTGCTGTCGCTGGTGTGGCTCCACGGCCCTTCCTCTAGGCTTTCAAGCCCTTGTACATATACAGGTGTTTCACCTGGGAAGGGTGGGAACAGTTCAGCAGCATCTGGCCTGGGGCTCAGCTCACGTTTACTCACAGAGGCCTCGGCACGGTCTCCCAGCTTTGCAATGAGGATGCTCCTGGCGAGGGCGGGCGGGGCTGCTGGCTGTATGGGAGATGATTCCCCACCTCTGACCAATTTCAGAATTGTTTACCACTGGAGCAAGTGCCTTGGTAGTGTTTTCCTCTGTATAACTGTTAGGTTCAGTTTTTTTTTTTTTCTTTTTTGGTTCAAGTTAGATTTTATTCCTCATTTATGTATTTATAGATATAAGCATGGAAATAATTCATTCGTATAAATACATCAGTGTGAATGGAAGAACATTTTTTCTGTTTTATTTTTACATTTTATTTTTTAAAATTTTGAAATTTAATTTTAGTTATTTTTTATACAATAGGTTATTATTAGTTATCTATTTTATGCATAGACATGTATACAGGTCAATCCTAATCTCCCAAGTCATCCCACCACCACCACCCCATGGCTTCCCCCACTTTGTGTCCATACGTTTGTTCTCTACCTCTGTGTCTCTATTTCTGCCCTGCAAACCAGTTCATCTCTACCATTTTTCTAGGTTCCACATATAGGCATTAATATACAATATTTGTTTTTCTCTTTCTGGCTTACTTCACTCTGTATGACAGTCTCTAGATCCATCAACTTCTCTACAAATGACCCAGTTTCATTCCTTTTTATGGCTGAGTAATATTCCATTTTATATATGTACCACATCTTTATCCATTCGTCTGTCTGTGGGCATTTATGTTGCTTCCATAACCTGGCTATTGTAAATAGTGCTGCAATGAACATTGTGGTGAATGTGTCTCTGTGATTTATGGTTTTCTCTGGGTATATGCCCAGAAGTGGGATTGCTGGATCCTATGGTAATTCTCTTTTTAGTTTTTTAAAGGAACCTCCATACTGTTCTCCATAGTGACTGTATCAATTTACATTCCCACCAATAGCGGAAGAGGGTTCCTTTTGTCCACACCCTCCCCAGAATTTGTTGTTTGTAGATTATCTGATGATGCCGATTCTAACAGGTGTGAGGTCTTACCTCATTGTAGTTTTGATTTGCATTTCTCTAATAATTAGTGATGTTGAGCAGCTTTTCATGTGCGTCTTGGCCATCTCTGTGTCTTCTTTGAAGAAACGTCTCTTTAGATCTTCTGCCCATTTTTGTATTGGGTTGTTTGTTTTATTAATATTAAGCTGCATGCGCTGTTTATATATATTGGAGATTAAACCTTTGTCCATTGATTCGTTTGTGAACGTTTTCGCCCATTCTGAGGGTTGCCTTTTTCCATTCCCGTTTTTTTTAACAAAGAAAGAAAGAAAGCAAAAGAAGCAGAACACTAATGTGCGTGAAATATGCCTCTTGAAACTGTCGTTTTGAAATATGGACGTCTTTTGAATTTTTTGGTCGATATATGACCCCAGGATTTGTTTTCAGGGCAGGTGTCATTTACAGGCCTGTAATGATTTGGAATATCCACTGACCATTAGCGCTGGCATTAACCCTGCATTTGTGTGAAACGGCCACAAGGTGGCAGCAGTTCTCCCTTACCAAATCTGGTTACTAGGGCAGCAGAGCCTCAATGGAAGGTCGTGTTCGAGATTGGAATGTAGAACGGAATGTGCCAGGAGAAAGCCCCTCAAGTTTGTCTCACTACTTCTTGTTCGTGTTTTTAATTTAATTTTTTATTTTTTATTACAGCAAGTTTGAGTACAACGTTTAGCTTGTTGTAGGTGTGCAAGAGGTGGTTCTTTTACACATATACATATGTCTGTTCTTCCTGGGATCCTTTTCCCATGTACGTTATGACAGAATGTTGAGTAGTCTTCTCTTGGTACTCCGTAGGTCTTTGGTGATTATATACGTCTACTGTGTTTGTATCTGTCTGTTAACCCCAATATCGTAATGAATTCAATCCTCACACCTTTCCTTTGGTGAACCATAAGTTTGTTTAATGAATCTGTGATTGCCCTTCTCCGTGGAAATATCTGCCCTGGTAGCAATTTATAGGTAACACCTATAAGTGATATGATATGATATGTGTCTTTCACTTTCTGACTTACTCCAAGTCACGTGATTACCTCGAGACTCATCTACGGTGCTGCAAATGGCATTGTGTCCTTTTTCTCCTTGGCGAATATTCTGTCTTAGCGAGGTCCATTTTCTGCAATGTGATTCCCTGAGGGCTGAGGATTAGCTGACCTGGGCAGCCTGACCCTGCCGGCAAGCCCTCCCCAGGTGTGCCTGGGTTGAGGTCAATATAAACAGCACTCCAGGCAGCAATAGCCCCTGCAGCTGTGCCTTACTCCATATTCTCTGCCCCGTCAGCAGTCTCGGGGCTGTGCTGGTGGGAGGGTGTGAGGGTCCACGGCTTTGTGGGTGGCCCGGTGTGAGTGGGGCTCTGCTGGACTTTCGGCAGGAGTTGCCAGGCTGCCACCTGTAAAGAAGAGGATGTGTCACCCATAACTTCCACTGGAATATCTCTCCGGGCTGAGGTGAGGAAGGAAAAAAAGGAGTGGGGGCCGGGACAGGAGGGGTATCTCAGGCAGGGCAATAGAAAGCTTCCAGAAGAGCGCCCGTGGCCAGTACCATCCTGGCTGACCTGCAGGCACCAAGTTGGCCTGCGTGCTGTCGCTGGTGTGGCTCCACGGCCCTTCCTCTAGGCTTTCAAGCCCTTGTACATATTCAGGTGTTTCACCTGGGAAGGGTGGGAACAGTTCAGCAGCATCTGGCCTGGGGCTCAGCTCACGTTTACTCACAGAGGCCTCGGCACGGTCTCCCAGCTTTGCAATGAGGATGCTCCTTGCGTGGGTGGGCGGGGCTGCTGGCTGTATGGGAGATGATTCCCCACCTCTGACTAATTTCAGAATTGTTTACCACTGGAGCAAGTGCCTTGGTAGTGTTTTCCTCTGTATAACTGTTAGGTTCAGTTTTTTTTTTCTTTTTTGGTTCAAGTTAGATTTTATTCCTCATTTATGTATTTATAGATATAAGCATGGAAATAATTCATTCGTATAAATACATCAGTGTGAATGGAAGAACTTTTTTTCTGTTTTATTTTTACATTTTATTTTTTAAAATTTTGAAATTTAATTTTAGTTATTATTTATACAGTAGGTTATTATTAGTTATCTATTTTATGCATAGACATGTATACAGGTCAATCCTAATCTCCCAAGTCATCCCACCAACACCACCCCATGGCTTCCCCCACTTTGTGTCCATACGTTTGTTCTCTACCTCTGTGTCTCTATTTCTGCCCTGCAAACCAGTTCATCTCTACCATTTTTCTAGGTTCCACATATAGGCATTAATATACAATATTTGTTTTTCTCTTTCTGGCTTACTTCACTCTGTATGACAGTCTCTAGGTCCATCAACTTCTCTACAAATGACCCAGTTTCATTCCTTTTTATGGCTGAGTAATATTCCATTTTATATATGTACCACATCTTTATCCATTCGTCTGTCTGTGGGCATTTATGTTGCTTCCATAACCTGGCTATTGTAAATAGTGCTGCAATGAACATTGTGGTGAATGTGTCTCTGTGATTTATGGTTTTCTCTGGGTATATGCCCAGAAGTGGGATTGCTGGATCCTATGGTAATTCTCTTTTTAGTTTTTTAAAGGAACCTCCACACTGTTCTCCATAGTGACTGTATCAATTTACATTCCCACCAATAGCGGAAGAGGGTTCCTTTTGTCCACACCCTCCCCAGAATTTGTTGTTTCTAGATTATCTGATGATGCCGATTCTAACAGGTGTGAGGTCTTACCTCATTGTAGTTTTGATTTGCATTTCTCTAATAATTAGTGATGTTGAGCAGCTTTTCATGTGCGTCTTGGCCATCTCTGTGTCTTCTTTGAAGAAACGTCTCTTTAGATCTTCTGCCCATTTTTGTATTGGGTTGTTTGTTTTATTAATATTAAGCTGCATGCGCTGTTTATATATATTGGAGATTAAACCTTTGTCCATTGATTCGTTTGTGAACGTTTTCGCCCATTCTGAGGGTTGCCTTTTTCCATTCCCGTTTTTTTTAACAAAGAAAGAAAGAAAGCAAAAGAAGCAGAACACTAATGTGCGTGAAATATGCCTCTTGAAACTGTCGTTTTGAAATATGGACGTCTTTTGTATTTTTTGGTCGATATATGACCCCAGGATTTGTTTTCAGGGCAGGTGTCATTTACAGGCCTGTAATGATTTGGAATATCCACTGACCATTAGCGCTGGCATTAAACCTGCAGTTGTGTGAAACGGCCACAAGGTGGCAGCAGTTCTCCCTTACCAATTCTGGTTACTAGGGCAGCAGAGACTCAATGGAAGTCGTGTTCGAGATTGGAATGTAGAACGGAATGTGCCAGGAGAAAGCCCCTCAAGTTTGTCTCACTACTTCTTGTTCGTGTTTTTAATTTAATTTTTTATTTTTTATTACAGCAAGTTTGAGTACAACGTTTAGCTTGTTGTAGGTGTGCAAGAGGTGGTTCTTTTACACATATACATATGTCTGTTCTTCCTGGGATCCTTTTCCCATGTACGTTATGACAGAATGTTGAGTAGTCTTCTCTTGGTACTCCGTAGGTCTTTGGTGATTATATACGTCTACTGTGTTTGTATATGTCTGTTAACCCCAATATCGTAATGAATTCAATCCTCACACCTTTCCTTTGGTGAACCCTAAGTTTGTTTAATGAATCTGTGATTGCCCTTCTCCGTGGAAATATGTGCCCTGGTATCAATTTATAGGTAACACCTATAAGTGATATGATATGATATGTGTCTTTCACTTTCTGACTTACTCCAAGTCACGTGATTACCTCGAGACTCATCTACGGTGCTGCAAATGGCATTGTGTCCTTTTTCTCCTTGGCGAATATTCTGTCTTAGCGAGGTCCATTTTCTGCAATGTGATTCCCTGAGGGCTGAGGATTAGCTGACCTGGGCAGCCTGACCCTGCCGGCAAGCCCTCCCCAGGTGTGCCTGGGTTGAGGTCAATATAAACAGCACTCCAGGCAGCAATAGCCCCTGCAGCTGTGCCTTACTCCATATTCTCTGCCCCGTCAGCAGTCTCGGGGCTGTGCTGGTGGGAGGGTGTGAGGGTCCACGGCTTTGTGGGTGGCCCGGTGTGAGTGGGGCTCTGCTGGACTTTCGGCAGGAGTTGCCAGGCTGCCACCTGTAAAGAAGAGGATGTGTCACCCATAACTTCCACTGGAATATCTCTCCGGGCTGAGGTGAGGAAGGAAAAAAAGGAGTGGGGGCCGGGACAGGAGGGGTATCTCAGGCAGGGCAATAGAAAGCTTCCAGAAGAGCGCCCGTGGCCAGTACCATCCTGGCTGACCTGCAGGCACCAAGTTGGCCTGCGTGCTGTCGCTGGTGTGGCTCCACGGCCCTTCCTCTAGGCTTTCAAGCCCTTGTACATATTCAGGTGTTTCACCTGGGAAGGGTGGGAACAGTTCAGCAGCATCTGGCCTGGGGCTCAGCTCACGTTTACTCACAGAGGCCTCGGCACGGTCTCCCAGCTTTGCAATGAGGATGCTCCTGGCGAGGGCGGGCGGGGCTGCTGGCTGTATGGGAGATGATTCCCCACCTCTGACCAATTTCAGAATTGTTTACCACTGGAGCAAGTGCCTTGGTAGTGTTTTCCTCTGTATAACTGTTAGGTTCAGTTTTTTTTTTTTTTCTTTTTTGGTTCAAGTTAGATTTTATTCCTCATTTATGTATTTATAGATATAAGCATGGAAATAATTCATTCGTATAAATACATCAGTGTGAATGGAAGAACATTTTTTCTGTTTTATTTTTACATTTTATTTTTTAAAATTTTGAAATTTAATTTTAGTTATTTTTTATACAATAGGTTATTATTAGTTATCTATTTTATGCATAGACATGTATACAGGTCAATCCTAATCTCCCAAGTCATCCCACCACCACCACCCCATGGCTTCCCCCACTTTGTGTCCATACGTTTGTTCTCTACCTCTGTGTCTCTATTTCTGCCCTGCAAACCAGTTCATCTCTACCATTTTTCTAGGTTCCACATATAGGCATTAATATACAATATTTGTTTTTCTCTTTCTGGCTTACTTCACTCTGTATGACAGTCTCTAGATCCATCAACTTCTCTACAAATGACCCAGTTTCATTCCTTTTTATGGCTGAGTAATATTCCATTTTATATATGTACCACATCTTTATCCATTCGTCTGTCTGTGGGCATTTATGTTGCTTCCATAACCTGGCTATTGTAAATAGTGCTGCAATGAACATTGTGGTGAATGTGTCTCTGTGATTTATGGTTTTCTCTGGGTATATGCCCAGAAGTGGGATTGCTGGATCCTATGGTAATTCTCTTTTTAGTTTTTTAAAGGAACCTCCATACTGTTCTCCATAGTGACTGTATCAATTTACATTCCCACCAATAGCGGAAGAGGGTTCCTTTTGTCCACACCCTCCCCAGAATTTGTTGTTTGTAGATTATCTGATGATGCCGATTCTAACAGGTGTGAGGTCTTACCTCATTGTAGTTTTGATTTGCATTTCTCTAATAATTAGTGATGTTGAGCAGCTTTTCATGTGCGTCTTGGCCATCTCTGTGTCTTCTTTGAAGAAACGTCTCTTTAGATCTTCTGCCCATTTTTGTATTGGGTTGTTTGTTTTATTAATATTAAGCTGCATGCGCTGTTTATATATATTGGAGATTAAACCTTTGTCCATTGATTCGTTTGTGAACGTTTTCGCCCATTCTGAGGGTTGCCTTTTTCCATTCCCGTTTTTTTTAACAAAGAAAGAAAGAAAGCAAAAGAAGCAGAACACTAATGTGCGTGAAATATGCCTCTTGAAACTGTCGTTTTGAAATATGGACGTCTTTTGAATTTTTTGGTCGATATATGACCCCAGGATTTGTTTTCAGGGCAGGTGTCATTTACAGGCCTGTAATGATTTGGAATATCCACTGACCATTAGCGCTGGCATTAACCCTGCATTTGTGTGAAACGGCCACAAGGTGGCAGCAGTTCTCCCTTACCAAATCTGGTTACTAGGGCAGCAGAGCCTCAATGGAAGGTCGTGTTCGAGATTGGAATGTAGAACGGAATGTGCCAGGAGAAAGCCCCTCAAGTTTGTCTCACTACTTCTTGTTCGTGTTTTTAATTTAATTTTTTATTTTTTATTACAGCAAGTTTGAGTACAACGTTTAGCTTGTTGTAGGTGTGCAAGAGGTGGTTCTTTTACACATATACATATGTCTGTTCTTCCTGGGATCCTTTTCCCATGTACGTTATGACAGAATGTTGAGTAGTCTTCTCTTGGTACTCCGTAGGTCTTTGGTGATTATATACGTCTACTGTGTTTGTATCTGTCTGTTAACCCCAATATCGTAATGAATTCAATCCTCACACCTTTCCTTTGGTGAACCATAAGTTTGTTTAATGAATCTGTGATTGCCCTTCTCCGTGGAAATATCTGCCCTGGTATCAATTTATAGGTAACACCTATAAGTGATATGATATGATATGTGTCTTTCACTTTCTGACTTACTCCAACTCACGTGATTACCTCGAGACTCATCTACGGTGCTGCAAATGGCATTGTGTCCTTTTTCTCCTTGGCGAATATTCTGTCTTAGCGAGGTCCATTTTCTGCAATGTGATTCCCTGAGGGCTGAGGATTAGCTGACCTGGGCAGCCTGACCCTGCCGGCAAGCCCTCCCCAGGTGTGCCTGGGTTGAGGTCAATATAAACAGCACTCCAGGCAGCAATAGCCCCTGCAGCTGTGCCTTACTCCATATTCTCTGCCCCGTCAGCAGTCTCGGGGCTGTGCTGGTGGGAGGGTGTGAGGGTCCACGGCTTTGTGGGTGGCCCGGTGTGAGTGGGGCTCTGCTGGACTTTCGGCAGGAGTTGCCAGGCTGCCACCTGTAAAGAAGAGGATGTGTCACCCATAACTTCCACTGGAATATCTCTCCGGGCTGAGGTGAGGAAGGAAAAAAAGGAGTGGGGGCCGGGACAGGAGGGGTATCTCAGGCAGGGCAATAGAAAGCTTCCAGAAGAGCGCCCGTGGCCAGTACCATCCTGGCTGACCTGCAGGCACCAAGTTGGCCTGCGTGCTGTCGCTGGTGTGGCTCCACGGCCCTTCCTCTAGGCTTTCAAGCCCTTGTACATATTCAGGTGTTTCACCTGGGAAGGGTGGGAACAGTTCAGCAGCATCTGGCCTGGGGCTCAGCTCACGTTTACTCACAGAGGCCTCGGCACGGTCTCCCAGCTTTGCAATGAGGATGCTCCTTGCGTGGGTGGGCGGGGCTGCTGGCTGTATGGGAGATGATTCCCCACCTCTGACTAATTTCAGAATTGTTTACCACTGGAGCAAGTGCCTTGGTAGTGTTTTCCTCTGTATAACTGTTAGGTTCAGTTTTTTTTTTTCTTTTTTGGTTCAAGTTAGATTTTATTCCTCATTTATGTATTTATAGATATAAGCATGGAAATAATTCATTCGTATAAATACATCAGTGTGAATGGAAGAACTTTTTTTCTGTTTTATTTTTACATTTTATTTTTTAAAATTTTGAAATTTAATTTTAGTTATTATTTATACAGTAGGTTATTATTAGTTATCTATTTTATGCATAGACATGTATACAGGTCAATCCTAATCTCCCAAGTCATCCCACCAACACCACCCCATGGCTTCCCCCACTTTGTGTCCATACGTTTGTTCTCTACCTCTGTGTCTCTATTTCTGCCCTGCAAACCAGTTCATCTCTACCATTTTTCTAGGTTCCACATATAGGCATTAATATACAATATTTGTTTTTCTCTTTCTGGCTTACTTCACTCTGTATGACAGTCTCTAGGTCCATCAACTTCTCTACAAATGACCCAGTTTCATTCCTTTTTATGGCTGAGTAATATTCCATTTTATATATGTACCACATCTTTATCCATTCGTCTGTCTGTGGGCATTTATGTTGCTTCCATAACCTGGCTATTGTAAATAGTGCTGCAATGAACATTGTGGTGAATGTGTCTCTGTGATTTATGGTTTTCTCTGGGTATATGCCCAGAAGTGGGATTGCTGGATCCTATGGTAATTCTCTTTTTAGTTTTTTAAAGGAACCTCCACACTGTTCTCCATAGTGACTGTATCAATTTACATTCCCACCAATAGCGGAAGAGGGTTCCTTTTGTCCACACCCTCCCCAGAATTTGTTGTTTCTAGATTATCTGATGATGCCGATTCTAACAGGTGTGAGGTCTTACCTCATTGTAGTTTTGATTTGCATTTCTCTAATAATTAGTGATGTTGAGCAGCTTTTCATGTGCGTCTTGGCCATCTCTGTGTCTTCTTTGAAGAAACGTCTCTTTAGATCTTCTGCCCATTTTTGTATTGGGTTGTTTGTTTTATTAATATTAAGCTGCTTGCGCTGTTTATATATATTGGAGATTAAACCTTTGTCCATTGATTCGTTTGTGAACGTTTTCGCCCATTCTGAGGGTTGCCTTTTTCCATTCCCGTTTTTTTTAACAAAGAAAGAAAGAAAGCAAAAGAAGCAGAACACTAATGTGCGTGAAATATGCCTCTTGAAACTGTCGTTTTGAAATATGGACGTCTTTTGTATTTTTTGGTCGATATATGACCCCAGGATTTGTTTTCAGGGCAGGTGTCATTTACAGGCCTGTAATGATTTGGAATATCCACTGACCATTAGCGCTGGCATTAAACCTGCAGTTGTGTGAAACGGCCACAAGGTGGCAGCAGTTCTCCCTTACCAATTCTGGTTACTAGGGCAGCAGAGACTCAATGGAAGTCGTGTTCGAGATTGGAATGTAGAACGGAATGTGCCAGGAGAAAGCCCCTCAAGTTTGTCTCACTACTTCTTGTTCGTGTTTTTAATTTAATTTTTTATTTTTTATTACAGCAAGTTTGAGTACAACGTTTAGCTTGTTGTAGGTGTGCAAGAGGTGGTTCTTTTACACATATACATATGTCTGTTCTTCCTGGGATCCTTTTCCCATGTACGTTATGACAGAATGTTGAGTAGTCTTCTCTTGGTACTCCGTAGGTCTTTGGTGATTATATACGTCTACTGTGTTTGTATATGTCTGTTAACCCCAATATCGTAATGAATTCAATCCTCACACCTTTCCTTTGGTGAACCCTAAGTTTGTTTAATGAATCTGTGATTGCCCTTCTCCGTGGAAATATGTGCCCTGGTATCAATTTATAGGTAACACCTATAAGTGATATGATATGATATGTGTCTTTCACTTTCTGACTTACTCCAAGTCACGTGATTACCTCGAGACTCATCTACGGTGCTGCAAATGGCATTGTGTCCTTTTTCTCCTTGGCGAATATTCTGTCTTAGCGAGGTCCATTTTCTGCAATGTGATTCCCTGAGGGCTGAGGATTAGCTGACCTGGGCAGCCTGACCCTGCCGGCAAGCCCTCCCCAGGTGTGCCTGGGTTGAGGTCAATATAAACAGCACTCCAGGCAGCAATAGCCCCTGCAGCTGTGCCTTACTCCATATTCTCTGCCCCGTCAGCAGTCTCGGGGCTGTGCTGGTGGGAGGGTGTGAGGGTCCACGGCTTTGTGGGTGGCCCGGTGTGAGTGGGGCTCTGCTGGACTTTCGGCAGGAGTTGCCAGGCTGCCACCTGTAAAGAAGAGGATGTGTCACCCATAACTTCCACTGGAATATCTCTCCGGGCTGAGGTGAGGAAGGAAAAAAAGGAGTGGGGGCCGGGACAGGAGGGGTATCTCAGGCAGGGCAATAGAAAGCTTCCAGAAGAGCGCCCGTGGCCAGTACCATCCTGGCTGACCTGCAGGCACCAAGTTGGCCTGCGTGCTGTCGCTGGTGTGGCTCCACGGCCCTTCCTCTAGGCTTTCAAGCCCTTGTACATATTCAGGTGTTTCACCTGGGAAGGGTGGGAACAGTTCAGCAGCATCTGGCCTGGGGCTCAGCTCACGTTTACTCACAGAGGCCTCAGCACGGTCTCCCAGCTTTGCAATGAGGATGCTCCTGGCGAGGGCGGGCGGGGCTGCTGGCTGTATGGGAGATGATTCCCCACCTCTGACCAATTTCAGAATTGTTTACCACTGGAGCAAGTGCCTTGGTAGTGTTTTCCTCTGTATAACTGTTAGGTTCAGTTTTTTTTTTTTTTCTTTTTTGGTTCAAGTTAGATTTTATTCCTCATTTATGTATTTATAGATATAAGCATGGAAATAATTCATTCGTATAAATACATCAGTGTGAATGGAAGAACATTTTTTCTGTTTTATTTTTACATTTTATTTTTTAAAATTTTGAAATTTAATTTTAGTTATTTTTTATACAATAGGTTATTATTAGTTATCTATTTTATGCATAGACATGTATACAGGTCAATCCTAATCTCCCAAGTCATCCCACCACCACCACCCCATGGCTTCCCCCACTTTGTGTCCATACGTTTGTTCTCTACCTCTGTGTCTCTATTTCTGCCCTGCAAACCAGTTCATCTCTACCATTTTTCTAGGTTCCACATATAGGCATTAATATACAATATTTGTTTTTCTCTTTCTGGCTTACTTCACTCTGTATGACAGTCTCTAGATCCATCAACTTCTCTACAAATGACCCAGTTTCATTCCTTTTTATGGCTGAGTAATATTCCATTTTATATATGTACCACATCTTTATCCATTCGTCTGTCTGTGGGCATTTATGTTGCTTCCATAACCTGGCTATTGTAAATAGTGCTGCAATGAACATTGTGGTGAATGTGTCTCTGTGATTTATGGTTTTCTCTGGGTATATGCCCAGAAGTGGGATTGCTGGATCCTATGGTAATTCTCTTTTTAGTTTTTTAAAGGAACCTCCATACTGTTCTCCATAGTGACTGTATCAATTTACATTCCCACCAATAGCGGAAGAGGGTTCCTTTTGTCCACACCCTCCCCAGAATTTGTTGTTTGTAGATTATCTGATGATGCCGATTCTAACAGGTGTGAGGTCTTACCTCATTGTAGTTTTGATTTGCATTTCTCTAATAATTAGTGATGTTGAGCAGCTTTTCATGTGCGTCTTGGCCATCTCTGTGTCTTCTTTGAAGAAACGTCTCTTTAGATCTTCTGCCCATTTTTGTATTGGGTTGTTTGTTTTATTAATATTAAGCTGCATGCGCTGTTTATATATATTGGAGATTAAACCTTTGTCCATTGATTCGTTTGTGAACGTTTTCGCCCATTCTGAGGGTTGCCTTTTTCCATTCCCGTTTTTTTTAACAAAGAAAGAAAGAAAGCAAAAGAAGCAGAACACTAATGTGCGTGAAATATGCCTCTTGAAACTGTCGTTTTGAAATATGGACGTCTTTTGAATTTTTTGGTCGATATATGACCCCAGGATTTGTTTTCAGGGCAGGTGTCATTTACAGGCCTGTAATGATGTGGAATATCCACTGACCATTAGCGCTGGCATTAAACCTGCAGTTGTGTGAAACGGCCACAAGGTGGCAGCAGTTCTCCCTTACCAAATCTGGTTACTAGGGCAGCAGAGCCTCAATGGAAGTCGTGTTCGAGATTGGAATGTAGAACGGAATGTGCCAGGAGAAAGCCCCTCAAGTTTGTCTCACTACTTCTTGTTCGTGTTTTTAATTTAATTTTTTATTTTTTATTACAGCAAGTTTGAGTACAACGTTTAGCTTGTTGTAGGTGTGCAAGAGGTGGTTCTTTTACACATATACATATGTCTGTTCTTCCTGGGATCCTTTTCCCATGTACGTTATGACAGAATGTTGAGTAGTCTTCTCTTGGTACTCCGTAGGTCTTTGGTGATTATATACGTCTACTGTGTTTGTATATGTCTGTTAACCCCAATATCGTAATGAATTCAATCCTCACACCTTTCCTTTGGTGAACCCTAAGTTTGTTTAATGAATCTGTGATTGCCCTTCTCCGTGGAAATATCTGCCCTGGTAGCAATTTATAGGTAACACCTATAAGTGATATGATATGATATGTGTCTTTCACTTTCTGACTTACTCCAAGTCACGTGATTACCTCGAGACTCATCTACGGTGCTGCAAATGGCATTGTGTCCTTTTTCTCCTTGGCGAATATTCTGTCTTAGCGAGGTCCATTTTCTGCAATGTGATTCCCTGAGGGCTGAGGATTAGCTGACCTGGGCAGCCTGACCCTGCCGGCAAGCCCTCCCCAGGTGTGCCTGGGTTGAGGTCAATATAAACAGCACTCCAGGCAGCAATAGCCCCTGCAGCTGTGCCTTACTCCATATTCTCTGCCCCGTCAGCAGTCTCGGGGCTGTGCTGGTGGGAGGGTGTGAGGGTCCACGGCTTTGTGGGTGGCCCGGTGTGAGTGGGGCTCTGCTGGACTTTCGGCAGGAGTTGCCAGGCTGCCACCTGTAAAGAAGAGGATGTGTCACCCATAACTTCCACTGGAATATCTCTCCGGGCTGAGGTGAGGAAGGAAAAAAAGGAGTGGGGGCCGGGACAGGAGGGGTATCTCAGGCAGGGCAATAGAAAGCTTCCAGAAGAGCGCCCGTGGCCAGTACCATCCTGGCTGACCTGCAGGCACCAAGTTGGCCTGCGTGCTGTCGCTGGTGTGGCTCCACGGCCCTTCCTCTAGGCTTTCAAGCCCTTGTACATATTCAGGTGTTTCACCTGGGAAGGGTGGGAACAGTTCAGCAGCATCTGGCCTGGGGCTCAGCTCACGTTTACTCACAGAGGCCTCGGCACGGTCTCCCAGCTTTGCAATGAGGATGCTCCTGGCGAGGGCGGGCGGGGCTGCTGGCTGTATGGGAGATGATTCCCCACCTCTGACCAATTTCAGAATTGTTTACCACTGGAGCAAGTGCCTTGGTAGTGTTTTCCTCTGTATAACTGTTAGGTTCAGTTTTTTTTTTTTTCTTTTTTGGTTCAAGTTAGATTTTATTCCTCATTTATGTATTTATAGATATAAGCATGGAAATAATTCATTCGTATAAATACATCAGTGTGAATGGAAGAACATTTTTTCTGTTTTATTTTTACATTTTATTTTTTAAAATTTTGAAATTTAATTTTAGTTATTTTTTATACAATAGGTTATTATTAGTTATCTATTTTATGCATAGACATGTATACAGGTCAATCCTAATCTCCCAAGTCATCCCACCACCACCACCCCATGGCTTCCCCCACTTTGTGTCCATACGTTTGTTCTCTACCTCTGTGTCTCTATTTCTGCCCTGCAAACCAGTTCATCTCTACCATTTTTCTAGGTTCCACATATAGGCATTAATATACAATATTTGTTTTTCTCTTTCTGGCTTACTTCACTCTGTATGACAGTCTCTAGATCCATCAACTTCTCTACAAATGACCCAGTTTCATTCCTTTTTATGGCTGAGTAATATTCCATTTTATATATGTACCACATCTTTATCCATTCGTCTGTCTGTGGGCATTTATGTTGCTTCCATAACCTGGCTATTGTAAATAGTGCTGCAATGAACATTGTGGTGAATGTGTCTCTGTGATTTATGGTTTTCTCTGGGTATATGCCCAGAAGTGGGATTGCTGGATCCTATGGTAATTCTCTTTTTAGTTTTTTAAAGGAACCTCCATACTGTTCTCCATAGTGACTGTATCAATTTACATTCCCACCAATAGCGGAAGAGGGTTCCTTTTGTCCACACCCTCCCCAGAATTTGTTGTTTGTAGATTATCTGATGATGCCGATTCTAACAGGTGTGAGGTCTTACCTCATTGTAGTTTTGATTTGCATTTCTCTAATAATTAGTGATGTTGAGCAGCTTTTCATGTGCGTCTTGGCCATCTCTGTGTCTTCTTTGAAGAAACGTCTCTTTAGATCTTCTGCCCATTTTTGTATTGGGTTGTTTGTTTTATTAATATTAAGCTGCATGAGCTGTTTATATATATTGGAGATTAAACCTTTGTCCATTGATTCGTTTGTGAACGTTTTCGCCCATTCTGAGGGTTGCCTTTTTCCATTCCCGTTTTTTTTAACAAAGAAAGAAAGAAAGCAAAAGAAGCAGAACACTAATGTGCGTGAAATATGCCTCTTGAAACTGTCGTTTTGAAATATAGACGTCTTTTGAATTTTTTGGTCGATATATGACCCCAGGATTTGTTTTCAGGGCAGGTGTCATTTACAGGCCTGTAATGATTTGGAATATCCACTGACCATTAGCGCTGGCATTAAACCTGCAGTTGTGTGAAACGGCCACAAGGTGGCAGCAGTTCTCCCTTACCAAATCTGGTTACTAGGGCAGCAGAGCCTCAATGGAAGTCGTGTTCGAGATTGGAATGTAGAACGGAATGTGCCAGGAGAAAGCCCCTCAAGTTTGTCTCACTACTTCTTGTTCGTGTTTTTAATTTAATTTTTTATTTTTTATTACA
Organism: Mesoplodon bidens; assembly: GCF_964165515.1. Classification (NCBI taxonomy): domain Eukaryota; kingdom Metazoa; phylum Chordata; class Mammalia; order Artiodactyla; family Ziphiidae; genus Mesoplodon; species Mesoplodon bidens. The sequence goes on from NW_027672156.1 coordinate 49,295, forward strand.
GCAAGTTTGAGTACAACGTTTAGCTTGTTGTAGGTGTGCAAGAGGTGGTTCTTTTACACATATACATATGTCTGTTCTTCCTGGGATCCTTTTCCCATGTACGTTATGACAGAATGTTGAGTAGTCTTCTCTTGGTACTCCGTAGGTCTTTGGTGATTATATACGTCTACTGTGTTTGTATATGTCTGTTAACCCCAATATCGTAATGAATTCAATCCTCACACCTTTCCTTTGGTGAACCCTAAGTTTGTTTAATGAATCTGTGATTGCCCTTCTCCGTGGAAATATCTGCCCTGGTATCAATTTATAGGTAACACCTATAAGTGATATGATATGATATGTGTCTTTCACTTTCTGACTTACTCCAAGTCACGTGATTACCTCGAGACTCATCTACGGTGCTGCAAATGGCATTGTGTCCTTTTTCTCCTTGGCGAATATTCTGTCTTAGCGAGGTCCATTTTCTGCAATGTGATTCCCTGAGGGCTGAGGATTAGCTGACCTGGGCAGCCTGACCCTGCCGGCAAGCCCTCCCCAGGTGTGCCTGGGTTGAGGTCAATATAAACAGCACTCCAGGCAGCAATAGCCCCTGCAGCTGTGCCTTACTCCATATTCTCTGCCCCGTCAGCAGTCTCGGGGCTGTGCTGGTGGGAGGGTGTGAGGGTCCACGGCTTTGTGGGTGGCCCGGTGTGAGTGGGGCTCTGCTGGACTTTCGGCAGGAGTTGCCAGGCTGCCACCTGTAAAGAAGAGGATGTGTCACCCATAACTTCCACTGGAATATCTCTCCGGGCTGAGGTGAGGAAGGAAAAAAAGGAGTGGGGGCCGGGACAGGAGGGGTATCTCAGGCAGGGCAATAGAAAGCTTCCAGAAGAGCGCCCGTGGCCAGTACCATCCTGGCTGACCTGCAGGCACCAAGTTGGCCTGCGTGCTGTCGCTGGTGTGGCTCCACGGCCCTTCCTCTAGGCTTTCAAGCCCTTGTACATATTCAGGTGTTTCACCTGGGAAGGGTGGGAACAGTTCAGCAGCATCTGGCCTGGGGCTCAGCTCACGTTTACTCACAGAGGCCTCGGCACGGTCTCCCAGCTTTGCAATGAGGATGCTCCTGGCGAGGGCGGGCGGGGCTGCTGGCTGTATGGGAGATGATTCCCCACCTCTGACCAATTTCAGAATTGTTTACCACTGGAGCAAGTGCCTTGGTAGTGTTTTCCTCTGTATAACTGTTAGGTTCAGTTTTTTTTTTTTTCTTTTTTGGTTCAAGTTAGATTTTATTCCTCATTTATGTATTTATAGATATAAGCATGGAAATAATTCATTCGTATAAATACATCAGTGTGAATGGAAGAACATTTTTTCTGTTTTATTTTTACATTTTATTTTTTAAAATTTTGAAATTTAATTTTAGTTATTTTTTATACAATAGGTTATTATTAGTTATCTATTTTATGCATAGACATGTATACAGGTCAATCCTAATCTCCCAAGTCATCCCACCACCACCACCCCATGGCTTCCCCCACTTTGTGTCCATACGTTTGTTCTCTACCTCTGTGTCTCTATTTCTGCCCTGCAAACCAGTTCATCTCTACCATTTTTCTAGGTTCCACATATAGGCATTAATATACAATATTTGTTTTTCTCTTTCTGGCTTACTTCACTCTGTATGACAGTCTCTAGATCCATCAACTTCTCTACAAATGACCCAGTTTCATTCCTTTTTATGGCTGAGTAATATTCCATTTTATATATGTACCACATCTTTATCCATTCGTCTGTCTGTGGGCATTTATGTTGCTTCCATAACCTGGCTATTGTAAATAGTGCTGCAATGAACATTGTGGTGAATGTGTCTCTGTGATTTATGGTTTTCTCTGGGTATATGCCCAGAAGTGGGATTGCTGGATCCTATGGTAATTCTCTTTTTAGTTTTTTAAAGGAACCTCCATACTGTTCTCCATAGTGACTGTATCAATTTACATTCCCACCAATAGCGGAAGAGGGTTCCTTTTGTCCACACCCTCCCCAGAATTTGTTGTTTGTAGATTATCTGATGATGCCGATTCTAACAGGTGTGAGGTCTTACCTCATTGTAGTTTTGATTTGCATTTCTCTAATAATTAGTGATGTTGAGCAGCTTTTCATGTGCGTCTTGGCCATCTCTGTGTCTTCTTTGAAGAAACGTCTCTTTAGATCTTCTGCCCATTTTTGTATTGGGTTGTTTGTTTTATTAATATTAAGCTGCATGAGCTGTTTATATATATTGGAGATTAAACCTTTGTCCATTGATTCGTTTGTGAACGTTTTCGCCCATTCTGAGGGTTGCCTTTTTCCATTCCCGTTTTTTTTAACAAAGAAAGAAAGAAAGCAAAAGAAGCAGAACACTAATGTGCGTGAAATATGCCTCTTGAAACTGTCGTTTTGAAATATAGACGTCTTTTGAATTTTTTGGTCGATATATGACCCCAGGATTTGTTTTCAGGGCAGGTGTCATTTACAGGCCTGTAATGATTTGGAATATCCACTGACCATTAGCGCTGGCATTAAACCTGCAGTTGTGTGAAACGGCCACAAGGTGGCAGCAGTTCTCCCTTACCAAATCTGGTTACTAGGGCAGCAGAGCCTCAATGGAAGTCGTGTTCGAGATTGGAATGTAGAACGGAATGTGCCAGGAGAAAGCCCCTCAAGTTTGTCTCACTACTTCTTGTTCGTGTTTTTAATTTAATTTTTTATTTTTTATTACAGCAAGTTTGAGTACAACGTTTAGCTTGTTGTAGGTGTGCAAGAGGTGGTTCTTTTACACATATACATATGTCTGTTCTTCCTGGGATCCTTTTCCCATGTACGTTATGACAGAATGTTGAGTAGTCTTCTCTTGGTACTCCGTAGGTCTTTGGTGATTATATACGTCTACTGTGTTTGTATATGTCTGTTAACCCCAATATCGTAATGAATTCAATCCTCACACCTTTCCTTTGGTGAACCCTAAGTTTGTTTAATGAATCTGTGATTGCCCTTCTCCGTGGAAATATCTGCCCTGGTATCAATTTATAGGTAACACCTATAAGTGATATGATATGATATGTGTCTTTCACTTTCTGACTTACTCCAAGTCACGTGATTACCTCGAGACTCATCTACGGTGCTGCAAATGGCATTGTGTCCTTTTTCTCCTTGGCGAATATTCTGTCTTAGCGAGGTCCATTTTCTGCAATGTGATTCCCTGAGGGCTGAGGATTAGCTGACCTGGGCAGCCTGACCCTGCCGGCAAGCCCTCCCCAGGTGTGCCTGGGTTGAGGTCAATATAAACAGCACTCCAGGCAGCAATAGCCCCTGCAGCTGTGCCTTACTCCATATTCTCTGCCCCGTCAGCAGTCTCGGGGCTGTGCTGGTGGGAGGGTGTGAGGGTCCACGGCTTTGTGGGTGGCCCGGTGTGAGTGGGGCTCTGCTGGACTTTCGGCAGGAGTTGCCAGGCTGCCACCTGTAAAGAAGAGGATGTGTCACCCATAACTTCCACTGGAATATCTCTCCGGGCTGAGGTGAGGAAGGAAAAAAAGGAGTGGGGGCCGGGACAGGAGGGGTATCTCAGGCAGGGCAATAGAAAGCTTCCAGAAGAGCGCCCGTGGCCAGTACCATCCTGGCTGACCTGCAGGCACCAAGTTGGCCTGCGTGCTGTCGCTGGTGTGGCTCCACGGCCCTTCCTCTAGGCTTTCAAGCCCTTGTACATATTCAGGTGTTTCACCTGGGAAGGGTGGGAACAGTTCAGCAGCATCTGGCCTGGGGCTCAGCTCACGTTTACTCACAGAGGCCTCGGCACGGTCTCCCAGCTTTGCAATGAGGATGCTCCTGGCGAGGGCGGGCGGGGCTGCTGGCTGTATGGGAGATGATTCCCCACCTCTGACCAATTTCAGAATTGTTTACCACTGGAGCAAGTGCCTTGGTAGTGTTTTCCTCTGTATAACTGTTAGGTTCAGTTTTTTTTTTCTTTTTTGGTTCAAGTTAGATTTTATTCCTCATTTATGTATTTATAGATATAAGCATGGAAATAATTCATTCGTATAAATACATCAGTGTGAATGGAAGAACATTTTTTCTGTTTTATTTTTACATTTTATTTTTTAAAATTTTGAAATTTAATTTTAGTTATTTTTTATACAATAGGTTATTATTAGTTATCTATTTTATGCATAGACATGTATACAGGTCAATCCTAATCTCCCAAGTCATCCCACCACCACCACCCCATGGCTTCCCCCACTTTGTGTCCATACGTTTGTTCTCTACCTCTGTGTCTCTATTTCTGCCCTGCAAACCAGTTCATCTCTACCATTTTTCTAGGTTCCACATATAGGCATTAATATACAATATTTGTTTTTCTCTTTCTGGCTTACTTCACTCTGTATGACAGTCTCTAGATCCATCAACTTCTCTACAAATGACCCAGTTTCATTCCTTTTTATGGCTGAGTAATATTCCATTTTATATATGTACCACATCTTTATCCATTCGTCTGTCTGTGGGCATTTATGTTGCTTCCATAACCTGGCTATTGTAAATAGTGCTGCAATGAACATTGTGGTGAATGTGTCTCTGTGATTTATGGTTTTCTCTGGGTATATGCCCAGAAGTGGGATTGCTGGATCCTATGGTAATTCTCTTTTTAGTTTTTTAAAGGAACCTCCATACTGTTCTCCATAGTGACTGTATCAATTTACATTCCCACCAATAGCGGAAGAGGGTTCCTTTTGTCCACACCCTCCCCAGAATTTGTTGTTTGTAGATTATCTGATGATGCCGATTCTAACAGGTGTGAGGTCTTACCTCATTGTAGTTTTGATTTGCATTTCTCTAATAATTAGTGATGTTGAGCAGCTTTTCATGTGCGTCTTGGCCATCTCTGTGTCTTCTTTGAAGAAACGTCTCTTTAGATCTTCTGCCCATTTTTGTATTGGGTTGTTTGTTTTATTAATATTAAGCTGCATGCGCTGTTTATATATATTGGAGATTAAACCTTTGTCCATTGATTCGTTTGTGAACGTTTTCGCCCATTCTGAGGGTTGCCTTTTTCCATTCCCGTTTTTTTTAACAAAGTAAGAAAGAAAGCAAAAGAAGCAGAACACTAATGTGCGTGAAATATGCCTCTTGAAACTGTCGTTTTGAAATATGGACGTCTTTTGAATTTTTTGGTCGATATATGACCCCAGGATTTGTTTTCAGGGCAGGTGTCATTTACAGGCCTGTAATGATTTGGAATATCCACTGACCATTAGCGCTGGCATTAAACCTGCAGTTGTGTGAAACGGCCACAAGGTGGCAGCAGTTCTCCCTTACCAAATCTGGTTACTAGGGCAGCAGAGCCTCAATGGAAGTCGTGTTCGAGATTGGAATGTAGAACGGAATGTGCCAGGAGAAAGCCCCTCAAGTTTGTCTCACTACTTCTTGTTCGTGTTTTTAATTTAATTTTTTATTTTTTATTACAGCAAGTTTGAGTACAACGTTTAGCTTGTTGTAGGTGTGCAAGAGGTGGTTCTTTTACACATATACATATGTCTGTTCTTCCTGGGATCCTTTTCCCATGTACGTTATGACAGAATGTTGAGTAGTCTTCTCTTGGTACTCCGTAGGTCTTTGGTGATTATATACGTCTACTGTGTTTGTATATGTCTGTTAACCCCAATATCGTAATGAATTCAATCCTCACACCTTTCCTTTGGTGAACCCTAAGTTTGTTTAATGAATCTGTGATTGCCCTTCTCCGTGGAAATATCTGCCCTGGTAGCAATTTATAGGTAACACCTATAAGTGATATGATATGATATGTGTCTTTCACTTTCTGACTTACTCCAAGTCACGTGATTACCTCGAGACTCATCTACGGTGCTGCAAATGGCATTGTGTCCTTTTTCTCCTTGGCGAATATTCTGTCTTAGCGAGGTCCATTTTCTGCAATGTGATTCCCTGAGGGCTGAGGATTAGCTGACCTGGGCAGCCTGACCCTGCCGGCAAGCCCTCCCCAGGTGTGCCTGGGTTGAGGTCAATATAAACAGCACTCCAGGCAGCAATAGCCCCTGCAGCTGTGCCTTACTCCATATTCTCTGCCCCGTCAGCAGTCTCGGGGCTGTGCTGGTGGGAGGGTGTGAGGGTCCACGGCTTTGTGGGTGGCCCGGTGTGAGTGGGGCTCTGCTGGACTTTCGGCAGGAGTTGCCAGGCTGCCACCTGTAAAGAAGAGGATGTGTCACCCATAACTTCCACTGGAATATCTCTCCGGGCTGAGGTGAGGAAGGAAAAAAAGGAGTGGGGGCCGGGACAGGAGGGGTATCTCAGGCAGGGCAATAGAAAGCTTCCAGAAGAGCGCCCGTGGCCAGTACCATCCTGGCTGACCTGCAGGCACCAAGTTGGCCTGCGTGCTGTCGCTGGTGTGGCTCCACGGCCCTTCCTCTAGGCTTTCAAGCCCTTGTACATATTCAGGTGTTTCACCTGGGAAGGGTGGGAACAGTTCAGCAGCATCTGGCCTGGGGCTCAGCTCACGTTTACTCACAGAGGCCTCGGCACGGTCTCCCAGCTTTGCAATGAGGATGCTCCTGGCGAGGGCGGGCGGGGCTGCTGGCTGTATGGGAGATGATTCCCCACCTCTGACCAATTTCAGAATTGTTTACCACTGGAGCAAGTGCCTTGGTAGTGTTTTCCTCTGTATAACTGTTAGGTTCAGTTTTTTTTTTTTTCTTTTTTGGTTCAAGTTAGATTTTATTCCTCATTTATGTATTTATAGATATAAGCATGGAAATAATTCATTCGTATAAATACATCAGTGTGAATGGAAGAACATTTTTTCTGTTTTATTTTTACATTTTATTTTTTAAAATTTTGAAATTTAATTTTAGTTATTTTTTATACAATAGGTTATTATTAGTTATCTATTTTATGCATAGACATGTATACAGGTCAATCCTAATCTCCCAAGTCATCCCACCACCACCACCCCATGGCTTCCCCCACTTTGTGTCCATACGTTTGTTCTCTACCTCTGTGTCTCTATTTCTGCCCTGCAAACCAGTTCATCTCTACCATTTTTCTAGGTTCCACATATAGGCATTAATATACAATATTTGTTTTTCTCTTTCTGGCTTACTTCACTCTGTATGACAGTCTCTAGATCCATCAACTTCTCTACAAATGACCCAGTTTCATTCCTTTTTATGGCTGAGTAATATTCCATTTTATATATGTACCACATCTTTATCCATTCGTCTGTCTGTGGGCATTTATGTTGCTTCCATAACCTGGCTATTGTAAATAGTGCTGCAATGAACATTGTGGTGAATGTGTCTCTGTGATTTATGGTTTTCTCTGGGTATATGCCCAGAAGTGGGATTGCTGGATCCTATGGTAATTCTCTTTTTAGTTTTTTAAAGGAACCTCCATACTGTTCTCCATAGTGACTGTATCAATTTACATTCCCACCAATAGCGGAAGAGGGTTCCTTTTGTCCACACCCTCCCCAGAATTTGTTGTTTGTAGATTATCTGATGATGCCGATTCTAACAGGTGTGAGGTCTTACCTCATTGTAGTTTTGATTTGCATTTCTCTAATAATTAGTGATGTTGAGCAGCTTTTCATGTGCGTCTTGGCCATCTCTGTGTCTTCTTTGAAGAAACGTCTCTTTAGATCTTCTGCCCATTTTTGTATTGGGTTGTTTGTTTTATTAATATTAAGCTGCATGCGCTGTTTATATATATTGGAGATTAAACCTTTGTCCATTGATTCGTTTGTGAACGTTTTCGCCCATTCTGAGGGTTGCCTTTTTCCATTCCCGTTTTTTTTAACAAAGAAAGAAAGAAAGCAAAAGAAGCAGAACACTAATGTGCGTGAAATATGCCTCTTGAAACTGTCGTTTTGAAATATGGACGTCTTTTGAATTTTTTGGTCGATATATGACCCCAGGATTTGTTTTCAGGGCAGGTGTCATTTACAGGCCTGTAATGATGTGGAATATCCACTGACCATTAGCGCTGGCATTAAACCTGCAGTTGTGTGAAACGGCCACAAGGTGGCAGCAGTTCTCCCTTACCAAATCTGGTTACTAGGGCAGCAGAGCCTCAATGGAAGTCGTGTTCGAGATTGGAATGTAGAACGGAATGTGCCAGGAGAAAGCCCCTCAAGTTTGTCTCACTACTTCTTGTTCGTGTTTTTAATTTAATTTTTTATTTTTTATTACAGCAAGTTTGAGTACAACGTTTAGCTTGTTGTAGGTGTGCAAGAGGTGGTTCTTTTACACATATACATATGTCTGTTCTTCCTGGGATCCTTTTCCCATGTACGTTATGACAGAATGTTGAGTAGTCTTCTCTTGGTACTCCGTAGGTCTTTGGTGATTATATACGTCTACTGTGTTTGTATATGTCTGTTAACCCCAATATCGTAATGAATTCAATCCTCACACCTTTCCTTTGGTGAACCCTAAGTTTGTTTAATGAATCTGTGATTGCCCTTCTCCGTGGAAATATCTGCCCTGGTAGCAATTTATAGGTAACACCTATAAGTGATATGATATGATATGTGTCTTTCACTTTCTGACTTACTCCAAGTCACGTGATTACCTCGAGACTCATCTACGGTGCTGCAAATGGCATTGTGTCCTTTTTCTCCTTGGCGAATATTCTGTCTTAGCGAGGTCCATTTTCTGCAATGTGATTCCCTGAGGGCTGAGGATTAGCTGACCTGGGCAGCCTGACCCTGCCGGCAAGCCCTCCCCAGGTGTGCCTGGGTTGAGGTCAATATAAACAGCACTCCAGGCAGCAATAGCCCCTGCAGCTGTGCCTTACTCCATATTCTCTGCCCCGTCAGCAGTCTCGGGGCTGTGCTGGTGGGAGGGTGTGAGGGTCCACGGCTTTGTGGGTGGCCCGGTGTGAGTGGGGCTCTGCTGGACTTTCGGCAGGAGTTGCCAGGCTGCCACCTGTAAAGAAGAGGATGTGTCACCCATAACTTCCACTGGAATATCTCTCCGGGCTGAGGTGAGGAAGGAAAAAAAGGAGTGGGGGCCGGGACAGGAGGGGTATCTCAGGCAGGGCAATAGAAAGCTTCCAGAAGAGCGCCCGTGGCCAGTACCATCCTGGCTGACCTGCAGGCACCAAGTTGGCCTGCGTGCTGTCGCTGGTGTGGCTCCACGGCCCTTCCTCTAGGCTTTCAAGCCCTTGTACATATTCAGGTGTTTCACCTGGGAAGGGTGGGAACAGTTCAGCAGCATCTGGCCTGGGGCTCAGCTCACGTTTACTCACAGAGGCCTCGGCACGGTCTCCCAGCTTTGCAATGAGGATGCTCCTGGCGAGGGCGGGCGGGGCTGCTGGCTGTATGGGAGATGATTCCCCACCTCTGACCAATTTCAGAATTGTTTACCACTGGAGCAAGTGCCTTGGTAGTGTTTTCCTCTGTATAACTGTTAGGTTCAGTTTTTTTTTTCTTTTTTGGTTCAAGTTAGATTTTATTCCTCATTTATGTATTTATAGATATAAGCATGGAAATAATTCATTCGTATAAATACATCAGTGTGAATGGAAGAACATTTTTTCTGTTTTATTTTTACATTTTATTTTTAAAAATTTTGAAATTTAATTTTAGTTATTTTTTATACAATAGGTTATTATTAGTTATCTATTTTATGCATAGACATGTATACAGGTCAATCCTAATCTCCCAAGTCATCCCACCACCACCACCCCATGGCTTCCCCCACTTTGTGTCCATACGTTTGTTCTCTACCTCTGTGTCTCTATTTCTGCCCTGCAAACCAGTTCATCTCTACCATTTTTCTAGGTTCCACATATAGGCATTAATATACAATATTTGTTTTTCTCTTTCTGGCTTACTTCACTCTGTATGACAGTCTCTAGATCCATCAACTTCTCTACAAATGACCCAGTTTCATTCCTTTTTATGGCTGAGTAATATTCCATTTTATATATGTACCACATCTTTATCCATTCGTCTGTCTGTGGGCATTTATGTTGCTTCCATAACCTGGCTATTGTAAATAGTGCTGCAATGAACATTGTGGTGAATGTGTCTCTGTGATTTATGGTTTTCTCTGGGTATATGCCCAGAAGTGGGATTGCTGGATCCTATGGTAATTCTCTTTTTAGTTTTTTAAAGGAACCTCCATACTGTTCTCCATAGTGACTGTATCAATTTACATTCCCACCAATAGCGGAAGAGGGTTCCTTTTGTCCACACCCTCCCCAGAATTTGTTGTTTGTAGATTATCTGATGATGCCGATTCTAACAGGTGTGAGGTCTTACCTCATTGTAGTTTTGATTTGCATTTCTCTAATAATTAGTGATGTTGAGCAGCTTTTCATGTGCGTCTTGGCCATCTCTGTGTCTTCTTTGAAGAAACGTCTCTTTAGATCTTCTGCCCATTTTTGTATTGGGTTGTTTGTTTTATTAATATTAAGCTGCATGCGCTGTTTATATATATTGGAGATTAAACCTTTGTCCATTGATTCGTTTGTGAACGTTTTCGCCCATTCTGAGGGTTGCCTTTTTCCATTCCCGTTTTTTTTAACAAAGTAAGAAAGAAAGCAAAAGAAGCAGAACACTAATGTGCGTGAAATATGCCTCTTGAAACTGTCGTTTTGAAATATGGACGTCTTTTGAATTTTTTGGTCGATATATGACCCCAGGATTTGTTTTCAGGGCAGGTGTCATTTACAGGCCTGTAATGATTTGGAATATCCACTGACCATTAGCGCTGGCATTAAACCTGCAGTTGTGTGAAACGGCCACAAGGTGGCAGCAGTTCTCCCTTACCAAATCTGGTTACTAGGGCAGCAGAGCCTCAATGGAAGTCGTGTTCGAGATTGGAATGTAGAACGGAATGTGCCAGGAGAAAGCCCCTCAAGTTTGTCTCACTACTTCTTGTTCGAGTTTTTAATTTAATTTTTTATTTTTTATTACAGCAAGTTTGAGTACAACGTTTAGCTTGTTGTAGGTGTGCAAGAGGTGGTTCTTTTACACATATACATATGTCTGTTCTTCCTGGGATCCTTTTCCCATGTACGTTATGACAGAATGTTGAGTAGTCTTCTCTTGGTACTCCGTAGGTCTTTGGTGATTATATACGTCTACTGTGTTTGTATATGTCTGTTAACCCCAATATCGTAATGAATTCAATCCTCACACCTTTCCTTTGGTGAACCCTAAGTTTGTTTAATGAATCTGTGATTGCCCTTCTCCGTGGAAATATCTGCCCTGGTAGCAATTTATAGGTAACACCTATAAGTGATATGATATGATATGTGTCTTTCACTTTCTGACTTACTCCAAGTCACGTGATTACCTCGAGACTCATCTACGGTGCTGCAAATGGCATTGTGTCCTTTTTCTCCTTGGCGAATATTCTGTCTTAGCGAGGTCCATTTTCTGCAATGTGATTCCCTGAGGGCTGAGGATTAGCTGACCTGGGCAGCCTGACCCTGCCGGCAAGCCCTCCCCAGGTGTGCCTGGGTTGAGGTCAATATAAACAGCACTCCAGGCAGCAATAGCCCCTGCAGCTGTGCCTTACTCCATATTCTCTGCCCCGTCAGCAGTCTCGGGGCTGTGCTGGTGGGAGGGTGTGAGGGTCCACGGCTTTGTGGGTGGCCCGGTGTGAGTGGGGCTCTGCTGGACTTTCGGCAGGAGTTGCCAGGCTGCCACCTGTAAAGAAGAGGATGTGTCACCCATAACTTCCACTGGAATATCTCTCCGGGCTGAGGTGAGGAAGGAAAAAAAGGAGTGGGGGCCGGGACAGGAGGGGTATCTCAGGCAGGGCAATAGAAAGCTTCCAGAAGAGCGCCCGTGGCCAGTACCATCCTGGCTGACCTGCAGGCACCAAGTTGGCCTGCGTGCTGTCGCTGGTGTGGCTCCACGGCCCTTCCTCTAGGCTTTCAAGCCCTTGTACATATTCAGGTGTTTCACCTGGGAAGGGTGGGAACAGTTCAGCAGCATCTGGCCTGGGGCTCAGCTCACGTTTACTCACTGAGGCCTCGGCACGGTCTCCCAGCTTTGCAATGAGGATGCTCCTGGCGAGGGCGGGCGGGGCTGCTGGCTGTATGGGAGATGATTCCCCACCTCTGACCAATTTCAGAATTGTTTACCACTGGAGCAAGTGCCTTGGTAGTGTTTTCCTCTGTATAACTGTTAGGTTCAGTTTTTTTTTTCTTTTTTGGTTCAAGTTAGATTTTATTCCTCATTTATGTATTTATAGATATAAGCATGGAAATAATTCATTCGTATAAATACATCAGTGTGAATGGAAGAACATTTTTTCTGTTTTATTTTTACATTTTATTTTTTAAAATTTTGAAATTTAATTTTAGTTATTTTTTATACAATAGGTTATTATTAGTTATCTATTTTATGCATAGACATGTATACAGGTCAATCCTAATCTCCCAAGTCATCCCACCACCACCACCCCATGGCTTCCCCCACTTTGTGTCCATACGTTTGTTCTCTACCTCTGTGTCTCTATTTCTGCCCTGCAAACCAGTTCATCTCTACCATTTTTCTAGGTTCCACATATAGGCATTAATATACAATATTTGTTTTTCTCTTTCTGGCTTACTTCACTCTGTATGACAGTCTCTAGATCCATCAACTTCTCTACAAATGACCCAGTTTCATTCCTTTTTATGGCTGAGTAATATTCCATTTTATATATGTACCACATCTTTATCCATTCGTCTGTCTGTGGGCATTTATGTTGCTTCCATAACCTGGCTATTGTAAATAGTGCTGCAATGAACATTGTGGTGAATGTGTCTCTGTGATTTATGGTTTTCTCTGGGTATATGCCCAGAAGTGGGATTGCTGGATCCTATGGTAATTCTCTTTTTAGTTTTTTAAAGGAACCTCCATACTGTTCTCCATAGTGACTGTATCAATTTACATTCCCACCAATAGCGGAAGAGGGTTCCTTTTGTCCACACCCTCCCCAGAATTTGTTGTTTGTAGATTATCTGATGATGCCGATTCTCACAGGTTTGAGGTCTTACCTCATTGTAGTTTTGATTTGCATTTCTCTAATAATTAGTGATGTTGAGCAGCTTTTCATGTGCGTCTTGGCCATCTCTGTGTCTTCTTTGAAGAAACGTCTCTTTAGATCTTCTGCCCATTTTTGTATTGGGTTGTTTGTTTTATTAATATTAAGCTGCATGCGCTGTTTATATATATTGGAGATTAAACCTTTGTCCATTGATTCGTTTGTGAACGTTTTCGCCCATTCTGAGGGTTGCCTTTTTCCATTCCCGTTTTTTTTAACAAAGAAAGAAAGAAAGCAAAAGAAGCAGAACACTAATGTGCGTGAAATATGCCTCTTGAAACTGTCGTTTTGAAATATGGACGTCTTTTGAATTTTTTGGTCGATATATGACCCCAGGATTTGTTTTCAGGGCAGGTGTCATTTACAGGCCTGTAATGATTTGGAATATCCACTGACCATTAGCGCTGGCATTAAACCTGCAGTTGTGTGAAACGGCCACAAGGTGGCAGCAGTTCTCCCTTACCAATTCTGGTTACTAGGGCAGCAGAGCCTCAATGGAAGTCGTGTTCGAGATTGGAATGTAGAACGGAATGTGCCAGGAGAAAGCCCCTCAAGTTTGTCTCACTACTTCTTGTTCGTGTTTTTAATTTAATTTTTTATTTTTTATTACAGCAAGTTTGAGTACAACGTTTAGCTTGTTGTAGGTGTGCAAGAGGTGGTTCTTTTACACATATACATATGTCTGTTCTTCCTGGGATCCTTTTCCCATGTACGTTATGACAGAATGTTGAGTAGTCTTCTCTTGGTACTCCGTAGGTCTTTGGTGATTATATACGTCTACTGTGTTTGTATATGTCTGTTAACCCCAATATCGTAATGAATTCAATCCTCACACCTTTCCTTTGGTGAACCCTAAGTTTGTTTAATGAATCTGTGATTGCCCTTCTCCGTGGAAATATGTGCCCTGGTATCAATTTATAGGTAACACCTATAAGTGATATGATATGATATGTGTCTTTCACTTTCTGACTTACTCCAAGTCACGTGATTACCTCGAGACTCATCTACGGTGCTGCAAATGGCATTGTGTCCTTTTTCTCCTTGGCGAATATTCTGTCTTAGCGAGGTCCATTTTCTGCAATGTGATTCCCTGAGGGCTGAGGATTAGCTGACCTGGGCAGCCTGACCCTGCCGGCAAGCCCTCCCCAGGTGTGCCTGGGTTGAGGTCAATATAAACAGCACTCCAGGCAGCAATAGCCCCTGCAGCTGTGCCTTACTCCATATTCTCTGCCCCGTCAGCAGTCTCGGGGCTGTGCTGGTGGGAGGGTGTGAGGGTCCACGGCTTTGTGGGTGGCCCGGTGTGAGTGGGGCTCTGCTGGACTTTCGGCAGGAGTTGCCAGGCTGCCACCTGTAAAGAAGAGGATATGTCACCCATAACTTCCACTGGAATATCTCTCCGGGCTGAGGTGAGGAAGGAAAAAAAGGAGTGGGGGCCGGGACAGGAGGGGTATCTCAGGCAGGGCAATAGAAAGCTTCCAGAAGAGCGCCCGTGGCCAGTACCATCCTGGCTGACCTGCAGGCACCAAGTTGGCCTGCGTGCTGTCGCTGGTGTGGCTCCACGGCCCTTCCTCTAGGCTTTCAAGCCCTTGTACATATTCAGGTGTTTCACCTGGGAAGGGTGGGAACAGTTCAGCAGCATCTGGCCTGGGGCTCAGCTCACGTTTACTCACAGAGGCCTCGGCACGGTCTCCCAGCTTTGCAATGAGGATGCTCCTGGCGAGGGCGGGCGGGGCTGCTGGCTGTATGGGAGATGATTCCCCACCTCTGACCAATTTCAGAATTGTTTACCACTGGAGCAAGTGCCTTGGTAGTGTTTTCCTCTGTATAACTGTTAGGTTCAGTTTTTTTTTTTTTCTTTTTTTTTTTTTTTTTTTTTTTTTTTTTTTTTTTTTTTTTTTGGTACGCGGGCCTCTCACTGTTGTGGCGTCTCCCCTTGCGGAGCACAGGCTCCGGATGCGCAGGCTCAGCGGCCATGGCTCACGGGCCCAGCCGCTCCGCGGCATATGGGATCCTCCCGGACCGGGGCACGAACCCGTATCCCCTGCATCGGCAGGCGGACTCTCAACCACTGCGCCACCAGGGAGGCCCTTTTTTTCTTTTTTGGTTCAAGTTAGATTTTATTCCTCATTTATGTATTTATAGATATAAGCATGGAAATAATTCATTCGTATAAATACATCAGTGTGAATGGAAGAACATTTTTTCTGTTTTAGTTTTACATTTTATTTTTTAAAATTTTGAAATTTAATTTTAGTTATTTTTTATACAATAGGTTATTATTAGTTATCTATTTTATGCATAGACATGTATACAGGTCAATCCTAATCTCCCAAGTCATCCCACCACCACCACCCCATGGCTTCCCCCACTTTGTGTCCATACGTTTGTTCTCTACCTCTGTGTCTCTATTTCTGCCCTGCAAACCAGTTCATCTCTACCATTTTTCTAGGTTCCACATATAGGCATTAATATACAATATTTGTTTTTCTCTTTCTGGCTTACTTCACTCTGTATGACAGTCTCTAGATCCATCAACTTCTCTACAAATGACCCAGTTTCATTCCTTTTTATGGCTGAGTAATATTCCATTTTATATATGTACCACATCTTTATCCATTCGTCTGTCTGTGGGCATTTATGTTGCTTCCATAACCTGGCTATTGTAAATAGTGCTGCAATGAACATTGTGGTGAATGTGTCTCTGTGATTTATGGTTTTCTCTGGGTATATGCCCAGAAGTGGGATTGCTGGATCCTATGGTAATTCTCTTTTTAGTTTTTTAAAGGAACCTCCATACTGTTCTCCATAGTGACTGTATCAATTTACATTCCCACCAATAGCGGAAGAGGGTTCCTTTTGTCCACACCCTCCCCAGAATTTGTTGTTTGTAGATTATCTGATGATGCCGATTCTAACAGGTGTGAGGTCTTACCTCATTGTAGTTTTGATTTGCATTTCTCTAATAATTAGTGATGTTGAGCAGCTTTTCATGTGCGTCTTGGCCATCTCTGTGTCTTCTTTGAAGAAACGTCTCTTTAGATCTTCTGCCCATTTTTGTATTGGGTTGTTTGTTTTATTAATATTAAGCTGCATGCGCTGTTTATATATATTGGAGATTAAACCTTTGTCCATTGATTCGTTTGTGAACGTTTTCGCCCATTCTGAGGGTTGCCTTTTTCCATTCCCGTTTTTTTTAACAAAGAAAGAAAGAAAGCAAAAGAAGCAGAACACTAATGTGCGTGAAATATGCCTCTTGAAACTGTCGTTTTGAAATATGGACGTCTTTTGAATTTTTTGGTCGATATATGACCCCAGGATTTGTTTTCAGGGCAGGTGTCATTTACAGGCCTGTAATGATTTGGAATATCCACTGACCATTAGCGCTGGCATTAAACCTGCAGTTGTGTGAAACGGCCACAAGGTGGCAGCAGTTCTCCCTTACCAATTCTGGTTACTAGGGCAGCAGAGACTCAATGGAAGTCGTGTTCGAGATTGGAATGTAGAACGGAATGTGCCAGGAG
This sequence comes from Mesoplodon bidens, assembly GCF_964165515.1. NCBI lineage: Eukaryota > Metazoa > Chordata > Mammalia > Artiodactyla > Ziphiidae > Mesoplodon > Mesoplodon bidens. Next base: position 65,886 of record NW_027672156.1, read on the forward strand.
AAAGACCCTCAAGTTTGTCTCACTACTTCTTGTTCGTGTTTTTAATTTAATTTTTTATTTTTTATTACAGCAAGTTTGAGTACAACGTTTAGCTTGTTGTAGGTGTGCAAGAGGTGGTTCTTTTACACATATACATATGTCTGTTCTTCCTGGGATCCTTTTCCCATGTACGTTATGACAGAATGTTGAGTAGTCTTCTCTTGGTACTCCGTAGGTCTTTGGTGATTATATACGTCTACTGTGTTTGTATATGTCTGTTAACCCCAATATCGTAATGAATTCAATCCTCACACCTTTCCTTTGGTGAACCCTAAGTTTGTTTAATGAATCTGTGATTGCCCTTCTCCGTGGAAATATCTGCCCTGGTATCAATTTATAGGTAACACCTATAAGTGATATGATATGATATGTGTCTTTCACTTTCTGACTTACTCCAAGTCACGTGATTACCTCGAGACTCATCTACGGTGCTGCAAATGGCATTGTGTCCTTTTTCTCCTTGGCGAATATTCTGTCTTAGCGAGGTCCATTTTCTGCAATGTGATTCCCTGAGGGCTGAGGATTAGCTGACCTGGGCAGCCTGACCCTGCCGGCAAGCCCTCCCCAGGTGTGCCTGGGTTGAGGTCAATATAAACAGCACTCCAGGCAGCAATAGCCCCTGCAGCTGTGCCTTACTCCATATTCTCTGCCCCGTCAGCAGTCTCGGGGCTGTGCTGGTGGGAGGGTGTGAGGGTCCACGGCTTTGTGGGTGGCCCGGTGTGAGTGGGGCTCTGCTGGACTTTCGGCAGGAGTTGCCAGGCTGCCACCTGTAAAGAAGAGGATGTGTCACCCATAACTTCCACTGGAATATCTCTCCGGGCTGAGGTGAGGAAGGAAAAAAAGGAGTGGGGGCCGGGACAGGAGGGGTATCTCAGGCAGGGCAATAGAAAGCTTCCAGAAGAGCGCCCGTGGCCAGTACCATCCTGGCTGACCTGCAGGCACCAAGTTGGCCTGCGTGCTGTCGCTGGTGTGGCTCCACGGCCCTTCCTCTAGGCTTTCAAGCCCTTGTACATATTCAGGTGTTTCACATGGGAAGGGTGGGAACAGTTCAGCAGCATCTGGCCTGGGGCTCAGCTCACGTTTACTCACAGAGGCCTCGGCACGGTCTCCCAGCTTTGCAATGAGGATGCTCCTTGCGTGGGCGGGCGGGGCTGCTGGCTGTATGGGAGATGATTCCCCACCTCTGACCAATTTCAGAATTGTTTACCACTGGAGCAAGTGCCTTGGTAGTGTTTTCCTCTGTATAACTGTTAGGTTCAGTTTTTTTTTTTTTCTTTTTTGGTTCAAGTTAGATTTTATTCCTCATTTATGTATTTATAGATATAAGCATGGAAATAATTCATTCGTATAAATACATCAGTGTGAATGGAAGAACATTTTTTCTGTTTTATTTTTACATTTTATTTTTTAAAATTTTGAAATTTAATTTTAGTTATTTTTTATACAATAGGTTATTATTAGTTATCTATTTTATGCATAGACATGTATACAGGTCAATCCTAATCTCCCAAGTCATCCCACCACCACCACCCCATGGCTTCCCCCACTTTGTGTCCATACGTTTGTTCTCTACCTCTGTGTCTCTATTTCTGCCCTGCAAACCAGTTCATCTCTACCATTTTTCTAGGTTCCACATATAGGCATTAATATACAATATTTGTTTTTCTCTTTCTGGCTTACTTCACTCTGTATGACAGTCTCTAGATCCATCAACTTCTCTACAAATGACCCAGTTTCATTCCTTTTTATGGCTGAGTAATATTCCATTTTATATATGTACCACATCTTTATCCATTCGTCTGTCTGTGGGCATTTATGTTGCTTCCATAACCTGGCTATTGTAAATAGTGCTGCAATGAACATTGTGGTGAATGTGTCTCTGTGATTTATGGTTTTCTCTGGGTATATGCCCAGAAGTGGGATTGCTGGATCCTATGGTAATTCTCTTTTTAGTTTTTTAAAGGAACCTCCATACTGTTCTCCATAGTGACTGTATCAATTTACATTCCCACCAATAGCGGAAGAGGGTTCCTTTTGTCCACACCCTCCCCAGAATTTGTTGTTTGTAGATTATCTGATGATGCCGATTCTAACAGGTGTGAGGTCTTACCTCATTGTAGTTTTGATTTGCATTTCTCTAATAATTAGTGATGTTGAGCAGCTTTTCATGTGCGTCTTGGCCATCTCTGTGTCTTCTTTGAAGAAACGTCTCTTTAGATCTTCTGCCCATTTTTGTATTGGGTTGTTTGTTTTATTAATATTAAGCTGCATGCGCTGTTTATATATATTGGAGATTAAACCTTTGTCCATTGATTCGTTTGTGAACGTTTTCGCCCATTCTGAGGGTTGCCTTTTTCCATTCCCGTTTTTTTTAACAAAGAAAGAAAGAAAGCAAAAGAAGCAGAACACTAATGTGCGTGAAATATGCCTCTTGAAACTGTCGTTTTGAAATATGGACGTCTTTTGAATTTTTTGGTCGATATATGACCCCAGGATTTGTTTTCAGGGCAGGTGTCATTTACAGGCCTGTAATGATTTGGAATATCCACTGACCATTAGCGCTGGCATTAAACCTGCAGTTGTGTGAAACGGCCACAAGGTGGCAGCAGTTCTCCCTTACCAAATCTGGTTACTAGGGCAGCAGAGCCTCAATGGAAGTCGTGTTCGAGATTGGAATGTAGAACGGAATGTGCCAGGAGAAAGCCCCTCAAGTTTGTCTCACTACTTCTTGTTCGTGTTTTTAATTTAATTTTTTATTTTTTATTACAGCAAGTTTGAGTACAACGTTTAGCTTGTTGTAGGTGTGCAAGAGGTGGTTCTTTTACACATATACATATGTCTGTTCTTCCTGGGATCCTTTTCCCATGTACGTTATGACAGAATGTTGAGTAGTCTTCTCTTGGTACTCCGTAGGTCTTTGGTGATTATATACGTCTACTGTGTTTGTATCTGTCTGTTAACCCCAATATCGTAATGAATTCAATCCTCACACCTTTCCTTTGGTGAACCCTAAGTTTGTTTAATGAATCTGTGATTGCCCTTCTCCGTGGAAATATGTGCCCTGGTATCAATTTATAGGTAACACCTATAAGTGATATGATATGATATGTGTCTTTCACTTTCTGACTTACTCCAAGTCACGTGATTACCTCGAGACTCATCTACGGTGCTGCAAATGGCATTGTGTCCTTTTTCTCCTTGGCGAATATTCTGTCTTAGCGAGGTCCATTTTCTGCAATGTGATTCCCTGAGGGCTGAGGATTAGCTGACCTGGGCAGCCTGACCCTGCCGGCAAGCCCTCCCCAGGTGTGCCTGGGTTGAGGTCAATATAAACAGCACTCCAGGCAGCAATAGCCCCTGCAGCTGTGCCTTACTCCATATTCTCTGCCCCGTCAGCAGTCTCGGGGCTGTGCTGGTGGGAGGGTGTGAGGGTCCACGGCTTTGTGGGTGGCCCGGTGTGAGTGGGGCTCTGCTGGACTTTCGGCAGGAGTTGCCAGGCTGCCACCTGTAAAGAAGAGGATGTGTCACCCATAACTTCCACTGGAATATCTCTCCGGGCTGAGGTGAGGAAGGAAAAAAAGGAGTGGGGGCCGGGACAGGAGGGGTATCTCAGGCAGGGCAATAGAAAGCTTCCAGAAGAGCGCCCGTGGCCAGTACCATCCTGGCTGACCTGCAGGCACCAAGTTGGCCTGCGTGCTGTCGCTGGTGTGGCTCCACGGCCCTTCCTCTAGGCTTTCAAGCCCTTGTACATATTCAGGTGTTTCACCTGGGAAGGGTGGGAACAGTTCAGCAGCATCTGGCCTGGGGCTCAGCTCACGTTTACTCACAGAGGCCTCGGCACGGTCTCCCAGCTTTGCAATGAGGATGCTCCTGGCGAGGGCGGGCGGGGCTGCTGGCTGTATGGGAGATGATTCCCCACCTCTGACCAATTTCAGAATTGTTTACCACTGGAGCAAGTGCCTTGGTAGTGTTTTCCTCTGTATAACTGTTAGGTTCAGTTTTTTTTTTTTTTCTTTTTTGGTTCAAGTTAGATTTTATTCCTCATTTATGTATTTATAGATATAAGCATGGAAATAATTCATTCGTATAAATACATCAGTGTGAATGGAAGAACATTTTTTCTGTTTTAGTTTTACATTTTATTTTTTAAAATTTTGAAATTTAATTTTAGTTATTTTTTATACAATAGGTTATTATTAGTTATCTATTTTATGCATAGACATGTATACAGGTCAATCCTAATCTCCCAAGTCATCCCACCACCACCACCCCATGGCTTCCCCCACTTTGTGTCCATACGTTTGTTCTCTACCTCTGTGTCTCTATTTCTGCCCTGCAAACCAGTTCATCTCTACCATTTTTCTAGGTTCCACATATAGGCATTAATATACAATATTTGTTTTTCTCTTTCTGGCTTACTTCACTCTGTATGACAGTCTCTAGATCCATCAACTTCTCTACAAATGACCCAGTTTCATTCCTTTTTATGGCTGAGTAATATTCCATTTTATATATGTACCACATCTTTATCCATTCGTCTGTCTGTGGGCATTTATGTTGCTTCCATAACCTGGCTATTGTAAATAGTGCTGCAATGAACATTGTGGTGAATGTGTCTCTGTGATTTATGGTTTTCTCTGGGTATATGCCCAGAAGTGGGATTGCTGGATCCTATGGTAATTCTCTTTTTAGTTTTTTAAAGGAACCTCCATACTGTTCTCCATAGTGACTGTATCAATTTACATTCCCACCAATAGCGGAAGAGGGTTCCTTTTGTCCACACCCTCCCCAGAATTTGTTGTTTGTAGATTATCTGATGATGCCGATTCTAACAGGTGTGAGGTCTTACCTCATTGTAGTTTTGATTTGCATTTCTCTAATAATTAGTGATGTTGAGCAGCTTTTCATGTGCGTCTTGGCCATCTCTGTGTCTTCTTTGAAGAAACGTCTCTTTAGATCTTCTGCCCATTTTTGTATTGGGTTGTTTGTTTTATTAATATTAAGCTGCATGCGCTGTTTATATATATTGGAGATTAAACCTTTGTCCATTGATTCGTTTGTGAACGTTTTCGCCCATTCTGAGGGTTGCCTTTTTCCATTCCCGTTTTTTTTAACAAAGAAAGAAAGAAAGCAAAAGAAGCAGAACACTAATGTGCGTGAAATATGCCTCTTGAAACTGTCGTTTTGAAATATGGACGTCTTTTGAATTTTTTGGTCGATATATGACCCCAGGATTTGTTTTCAGGGCAGGTGTCATTTACAGGCCTGTAATGATGTGGAATATCCACTGACCATTAGCGCTGGCATTAAACCTGCAGTTGTGTGAAACGGCCACAAGGTGGCAGCAGTTCTCCCTTACCAAATCTGGTTACTAGGGCAGCAGAGCCTCAATGGAAGTCGTGTTCGAGATTGGAATGTAGAACGGAATGTGCCAGGAGAAAGCCCCTCAAGTTTGTCTCACTACTTCTTGTTCGTGTTTTTAATTTAATTTTTTATTTTTTATTACAGCAAGTTTGAGTACAACGTTTAGCTTGTTGTAGGTGTGCAAGAGGTGGTTCTTTTACACATATACATATGTCTGTTCTTCCTGGGATCCTTTTCCCATGTACGTTATGACAGAATGTTGAGTAGTCTTCTCTTGGTACTCCGTAGGTCTTTGGTGATTATATACGTCTACTGTGTTTGTATATGTCTGTTAACCCCAATATCGTAATGAATTCAATCCTCACACCTTTCCTTTGGTGAACCCTAAGTTTGTTTAATGAATCTGTGATTGCCCTTCTCCGTGGAAATATGTGCCCTGGTATCAATTTATAGGTAACACCTATAAGTGATATGATATGATATGTGTCTTTCACTTTCTGACTTACTCCAAGTCACGTGATTACCTCGAGACTCATCTACGGTGCTGCAAATGGCATTGTGTCCTTTTTCTCCTTGGCGAATATTCTGTCTTAGCGAGGTCCATTTTCTGCAATGTGATTCCCTGAGGGCTGAGGATTAGCTGACCTGGGCAGCCTGACCCTGCCGGCAAGCCCTCCCCAGGTGTGCCTGGGTTGAGGTCAATATAAACAGCACTCCAGGCAGCAATAGCCCCTGCAGCTGTGCCTTACTCCATATTCTCTGCCCCGTCAGCAGTCTCGGGGCTGTGCTGGTGGGAGGGTGTGAGGGTCCACGGCTTTGTGGGTGGCCCGGTGTGAGTGGGGCTCTGCTGGACTTTCGGCAGGAGTTGCCAGGCTGCCACCTGTAAAGAAGAGGATGTGTCACCCATAACTTCCACTGGAATATCTCTCCGGGCTGAGGTGAGGAAGGAAAAAAAGGAGTGGGGGCCGGGACAGGAGGGGTATCTCAGGCAGGGCAATAGAAAGCTTCCAGAAGAGCGCCCGTGGCCAGTACCATCCTGGCTGACCTGCAGGCACCAAGTTGGCCTGCGTGCTGTCGCTGGTGTGGCTCCACGGCCCTTCCTCTAGGCTTTCAAGCCCTTGTACATATTCAGGTGTTTCACCTGGGAAGGGTGGGAACAGTTCAGCAGCATCTGGCCTGGGGCTCAGCTCACGTTTACTCACAGAGGCCTCGGCACGGTCTCCCAGCTTTGCAATGAGGATGCTCCTGGCGAGGGCGGGCGGGGCTGCTGGCTGTATGGGAGATGATTCCCCACCTCTGACCAATTTCAGAATTGTTTACCACTGGAGCAAGTGCCTTGGTAGTGTTTTCCTCTGTATAACTGTTAGGTTCAGTTTTTTTTTTTTTCTTTTTTGGTTCAAGTTAGATTTTATTCCTCATTTATGTATTTATAGATATAAGCATGGAAATAATTCATTCGTATAAATACATCAGTGTGAATGGAAGAACATTTTTTCTGTTTTATTTTTACATTTTATTTTTTAAAATTTTGAAATTTAATTTTAGTTATTTTTTATACAATAGGTTATTATTAGTTATCTATTTTATGCATAGACATGTATACAGGTCAATCCTAATCTCCCAAGTCATCCCACCACCACCACCCCATGGCTTCCCCCACTTTGTGTCCATACGTTTGTTCTCTACCTCTGTGTCTCTATTTCTGCCCTGCAAACCAGTTCATCTCTACCATTTTTCTAGGTTCCACATATAGGCATTAATATACAATATTTGTTTTTCTCTTTCTGGCTTACTTCACTCTGTATGACAGTCTCTAGATCCATCAACTTCTCTACAAATGACCCAGTTTCATTCCTTTTTATGGCTGAGTAATATTCCATTTTATATATGTACCACATCTTTATCCATTCGTCTGTCTGTGGGCATTTATGTTGCTTCCATAACCTGGCTATTGTAAATAGTGCTGCAATGAACATTGTGGTGAATGTGTCTCTGTGATTTATGGTTTTCTCTGGGTATATGCCCAGAAGTGGGATTGCTGGATCCTATGGTAATTCTCTTTTTAGTTTTTTAAAGGAACCTCCATACTGTTCTCCATAGTGACTGTATCAATTTACATTCCCACCAATAGCGGAAGAGGGTTCCTTTTGTCCACACCCTCCCCAGAATTTGTTGTTTGTAGATTATCTGATGATGCCGATTCTAACAGGTGTGAGGTCTTACCTCATTGTAGTTTTGATTTGCATTTCTCTAATAATTAGTGATGTTGAGCAGCTTTTCATGTGCGTCTTGGCCATCTCTGTGTCTTCTTTGAAGAAACGTCTCTTTAGATCTTCTGCCCATTTTTGTATTGGGTTGTTTGTTTTATTAATATTAAGCTGCATGAGCTGTTTATATATATTGGAGATTAAACCTTTGTCCATTGATTCGTTTGTGAACGTTTTCGCCCATTCTGAGGGTTGCCTTTTTCCATTCCCGTTTTTTTTAACAAAGAAAGAAAGAAAGCAAAAGAAGCAGAACACTAATGTGCGTGAAATATGCCTCTTGAAACTGTCGTTTTGAAATATGGACGTCTTTTGAATTTTTTGGTCGATATATGACCCCAGGATTTGTTTTCAGGGCAGGTGTCATTTACAGGCCTGTAATGATTTGGAATATCCACTGACCATTAGCGCTGGCATTAAACCTGCAGTTGTGTGAAACGGCCACAAGGTGGCAGCAGTTCTCCCTTACCAAATCTGGTTACTAGGGCAGCAGAGCCTCAATGGAAGTCGTGTTCGAGATTGGAATGTAGAACGGAATGTGCCAGGAGAAAGCCCCTCAAGTTTGTCTCACTACTTCTTGTTCGTGTTTTTAATTTAATTTTTTATTTTTTATTACAGCAAGTTTGAGTACAACGTTTAGCTTGTTGTAGGTGTGCAAGAGGTGGTTCTTTTACACATATACATATGTCTGTTCTTCCTGGGATCCTTTTCCCATGTACGTTATGACAGAATGTTGAGTAGTCTTCTCTTGGTACTCCGTAGGTCTTTGGTGATTATATACGTCTACTGTGTTTGTATATGTCTGTTAACCCCAATATCGTAATGAATTCAATCCTCACACCTTTCCTTTGGTGAACCCTAAGTTTGTTTAATGAATCTGTGATTGCCCTTCTCCGTGGAAATATCTGCCCTGGTATCAATTTATAGGTAACACCTATAAGTGATATGATATGATATGTGTCTTTCACTTTCTGACTTACTCCAAGTCACGTGATTACCTCGAGACTCATCTACGGTGCTGCAAATGGCATTGTGTCCTTTTTCTCCTTGGCGAATATTCTGTCTTAGCGAGGTCCATTTTCTGCAATGTGATTCCCTGAGGGCTGAGGATTAGCTGACCTGGGCAGCCTGACCCTGCCGGCAAGCCCTCCCCAGGTGTGCCTGGGTTGAGGTCAATATAAACAGCACTCCAGGCAGCAATAGCCCCTGCAGCTGTGCCTTACTCCATATTCTCTGCCCCGTCAGCAGTCTCGGGGCTGTGCTGGTGGGAGGGTGTGAGGGTCCACGGCTTTGTGGGTGGCCCGGTGTGAGTGGGGCTCTGCTGGACTTTCGGCAGGAGTTGCCAGGCTGCCACCTGTAAAGAAGAGGATGTGTCACCCATAACTTCCACTGGAATATCTCTCCGGGCTGAGGTGAGGAAGGAAAAAAAGGAGTGGGGGCCGGGACAGGAGGGGTATCTCAGGCAGGGCAATAGAAAGCTTCCAGAAGAGCGCCCGTGGCCAGTACCATCCTGGCTGACCTGCAGGCACCAAGTTGGCCTGCGTGCTGTCGCTGGTGTGGCTCCACGGCCCTTCCTCTAGGCTTTCAAGCCCTTGTACATATTCAGGTGTTTCACCTGGGAAGGGTGGGAACAGTTCAGCAGCATCTGGCCTGGGGCTCAGCTCACGTTTACTCACAGAGGCCTCGGCACGGTCTCCCAGCTTTGCAATGAGGATGCTCCTGGCGAGGGCGGGCGGGGCTGCTGGCTGTATGGGAGATGATTCCCCACCTCTGACCAATTTCAGAATTGTTTACCACTGGAGCAAGTGCCTTGGTAGTGTTTTCCTCTGTATAACTGTTAGGTTCAGTTTTTTTTTTCTTTTTTGGTTCAAGTTAGATTTTATTCCTCATTTATGTATTTATAGATATAAGCATGGAAATAATTCATTCGTATAAATACATCAGTGTGAATGGAAGAACATTTTTTCTGTTTTATTTTTACATTTTATTTTTTAAAATTTTGAAATTTAATTTTAGTTATTTTTTATACAATAGGTTATTATTAGTTATCTATTTTATGCATAGACATGTATACAGGTCAATCCTAATCTCCCAAGTCATCCCACCACCACCACCCCATGGCTTCCCCCACTTTGTGTCCATACGTTTGTTCTCTACCTCTGTGTCTCTATTTCTGCCCTGCAAACCAGTTCATCTCTACCATTTTTCTAGGTTCCACATATAGGCATTAATATACAATATTTGTTTTTCTCTTTCTGGCTTACTTCACTCTGTATGACAGTCTCTAGATCCATCAACTTCTCTACAAATGACCCAGTTTCATTCCTTTTTATGGCTGAGTAATATTCCATTTTATATATGTACCACATCTTTATCCATTCGTCTGTCTGTGGGCATTTATGTTGCTTCCATAACCTGGCTATTGTAAATAGTGCTGCAATGAACATTGTGGTGAATGTGTCTCTGTGATTTATGGTTTTCTCTGGGTATATGCCCAGAAGTGGGATTGCTGGATCCTATGGTAATTCTCTTTTTAGTTTTTTAAAGGAACCTCCATACTGTTCTCCATAGTGACTGTATCAATTTACATTCCCACCAATAGCGGAAGAGGGTTCCTTTTGTCCACACCCTCCCCAGAATTTGTTGTTTGTAGATTATCTGATGATGCCGATTCTAACAGGTGTGAGGTCTTACCTCATTGTAGTTTTGATTTGCATTTCTCTAATAATTAGTGATGTTGAGCAGCTTTTCATGTGCGTCTTGGCCATCTCTGTGTCTTCTTTGAAGAAACGTCTCTTTAGATCTTCTGCCCATTTTTGTATTGGGTTGTTTGTTTTATTAATATTAAGCTGCATGCGCTGTTTATATATATTGGAGATTAAACCTTTGTCCATTGATTCATTTGTGAACGTTTTCGCCCATTCTGAGGGTTGCCTTTTTCCATTCCCGTTTTTTTTTAACAAAGTAAGAAAGAAAGCAAAAGAAGCAGAACACTAATGTGCGTGAAATATGCCTCTTGAAACTGTCGTTTTGAAATATGGACGTCTTTTGAATTTTTTGGTCGATATATGACCCCAGGATTTGTTTTCAGGGCAGGTGTCATTTACAGGCCTGTAATGATTTGGAATATCCACTGACCATTAGCGCTGGCATTAAACCTGCAGTTGTGTGAAACGGCCACAAGGTGGCAGCAGTTCTCCCTTACCAAATCTGGTTACTAGGGCAGCAGAGCCTCAATGGAAGTCGTGTTCGAGATTGGAATGTAGAACGGAATGTGCCAGGAGAAAGCCCCTCAAGTTTGTCTCACTACTTCTTGTTCGTGTTTTTAATTTAATTTTTTATTTTTTATTACAGCAAGTTTGAGTACAACGTTTAGCTTGTTGTAGGTGTGCAAGAGGTGGTTCTTTTACACATATACATATGTCTGTTCTTCCTGGGATCCTTTTCCCATGTACGTTATGACAGAATGTTGAGTAGTCTTCTCTTGGTACTCCGTAGGTCTTTGGTGATTATATACGTCTACTGTGTTTGTATATGTCTGTTAACCCCAATATCGTAATGAATTCAATCCTCACACCTTTCCTTTGGTGAACCCTAAGTTTGTTTAATGAATCTGTGATTGCCCTTCTCCGTGGAAATATCTGCCCTGGTAGCAATTTATAGGTAACACCTATAAGTGATATGATATGATATGTGTCTTTCACTTTCTGACTTACTCCAAGTCACGTGATTACCTCGAGACTCATCTACGGTGCTGCAAATGGCATTGTGTCCTTTTTCTCCTTGGCGAATATTCTGTCTTAGCGAGGTCCATTTTCTGCAATGTGATTCCCTGAGGGCTGAGGATTAGCTGACCTGGGCAGCCTGACCCTGCCGGCAAGCCCTCCCCAGGTGTGCCTGGGTTGAGGTCAATATAAACAGCACTCCAGGCAGCAATAGCCCCTGCAGCTGTGCCTTACTCCATATTCTCTGCCCCGTCAGCAGTCTCGGGGCTGTGCTGGTGGGAGGGTGTGAGGGTCCACGGCTTTGTGGGTGGCCCGGTGTGAGTGGGGCTCTGCTGGACTTTCGGCAGGAGTTGCCAGGCTGCCACCTGTAAAGAAGAGGATGTGTCACCCATAACTTCCACTGGAATATCTCTCCGGGCTGAGGTGAGGAAGGAAAAAAAGGAGTGGGGGCCGGGACAGGAGGGGTATCTCAGGCAGGGCAATAGAAAGCTTCCAGAAGAGCGCCCGTGGCCAGTACCATCCTGGCTGACCTGCAGGCACCAAGTTGGCCTGCGTGCTGTCGCTGGTGTGGCTCCACGGCCCTTCCTCTAGGCTTTCAAGCCCTTGTACATATTCAGGTGTTTCACCTGGGAAGGGTGGGAACAGTTCAGCAGCATCTGGCCTGGGGCTCAGCTCACGTTTACTCACAGAGGCCTCGGCACGGTCTCCCAGCTTTGCAATGAGGATGCTCCTGGCGAGGGCGGGCGGGGCTGCTGGCTGTATGGGAGATGATTCCCCACCTCTGACCAATTTCAGAATTGTTTACCACTGGAGCAAGTGCCTTGGTAGTGTTTTCCTCTGTATAACTGTTAGGTTCAGTTTTTTTTTTTTTCTTTTTTGGTTCAAGTTAGATTTTATTCCTCATTTATGTATTTATAGATATAAGCATGGAAATAATTCATTCGTATAAATACATCAGTGTGAATGGAAGAACATTTTTTCTGTTTTATTTTTACATTTTATTTTTTAAAATTTTGAAATTTAATTTTAGTTATTTTTTATACAATAGGTTATTATTAGTTATCTATTTTATGCATAGACATGTATACAGGTCAATCCTAATCTCCCAAGTCATCCCACCACCACCACCCCATGGCTTCCCCCACTTTGTGTCCATACGTTTGTTCTCTACCTCTGTGTCTCTATTTCTGCCCTGCAAACCAGTTCATCTCTACCATTTTTCTAGGTTCCACATATAGGCATTAATATACAATATTTGTTTTTCTCTTTCTGGCTTACTTCACTCTGTATGACAGTCTCTAGATCCATCAACTTCTCTACAAATGACCCAGTTTCATTCCTTTTTATGGCTGAGTAATATTCCATTTTATATATGTACCACATCTTTATCCATTCGTCTGTCTGTGGGCATTTATGTTGCTTCCATAACCTGGCTATTGTAAATAGTGCTGCAATGAACATTGTGGTGAATGTGTCTCTGTGATTTATGGTTTTCTCTGGGTATATGCCCAGAAGTGGGATTGCTGGATCCTATGGTAATTCTCTTTTTAGTTTTTTAAAGGAACCTCCATACTGTTCTCCATAGTGACTGTATCAATTTACATTCCCACCAATAGCGGAAGAGGGTTCCTTTTGTCCACACCCTCCCCAGAATTTGTTGTTTGTAGATTATCTGATGATGCCGATTCTAACAGGTGTGAGGTCTTACCTCATTGTAGTTTTGATTTGCATTTCTCTAATAATTAGTGATGTTGAGCAGCTTTTCATGTGCGTCTTGGCCATCTCTGTGTCTTCTTTGAAGAAACGTCTCTTTAGATCTTCTGCCCATTTTTGTATTGGGTTGTTTGTTTTATTAATATTAAGCTGCATGCGCTGTTTATATATATTGGAGATTAAACCTTTGTCCATTGATTCGTTTGTGAACGTTTTCGCCCATTCTGAGGGTTGCCTTTTTCCATTCCCGTTTTTTTTAACAAAGAAAGAAAGAAAGCAAAAGAAGCAGAACACTAATGTGCGTGAAATATGCCTCTTGAAACTGTCGTTTTGAAATATGGACGTCTTTTGAATTTTTTGGTCGATATATGACCCCAGGATTTGTTTTCAGGGCAGGTGTCATTTACAGGCCTGTAATGATGTGGAATATCCACTGACCATTAGCGCTGGCATTAAACCTGCAGTTGTGTGAAACGGCCACAAGGTGGCAGCAGTTCTCCCTTACCAAATCTGGTTACTAGGGCAGCAGAGCCTCAATGGAAGTCGTGTTCGAGATTGGAATGTAGAACGGAATGTGCCAGGAGAAAGCCCCTCAAGTTTGTCTCACTACTTCTTGTTCGTGTTTTTAATTTAATTTTTTATTTTTTATTACAGCAAGTTTGAGTACAACGTTTAGCTTGTTGTAGGTGTGCAAGAGGTGGTTCTTTTACACATATACATATGTCTGTTCTTCCTGGGATCCTTTTCCCATGTACGTTATGACAGAATGTTGAGTAGTCTTCTCTTGGTACTCCGTAGGTCTTTGGTGATTATATACGTCTACTGTGTTTGTATATGTCTGTTAACCCCAATATCGTAATGAATTCAATCCTCACACCTTTCCTTTGGTGAACCCTAAGTTTGTTTAATGAATCTGTGATTGCCCTTCTCCGTGGAAATATCTGCCCTGGTAGCAATTTATAGGTAACACCTATAAGTGATATGATATGATATGTGTCTTTCACTTTCTGACTTACTCCAAGTCACGTGATTACCTCGAGACTCATCTACGGTGCTGCAAATGGCATTGTGTCCTTTTTCTCCTTGGCGAATATTCTGTCTTAGCGAGGTCCATTTTCTGCAATGTGATTCCCTGAGGGCTGAGGATTAGCTGACCTGGGCAGCCTGACCCTGCCGGCAAGCCCTCCCCAGGTGTGCCTGGGTTGAGGTCAATATAAACAGCACTCCAGGCAGCAATAGCCCCTGCAGCTGTGCCTTACTCCATATTCTCTGCCCCGTCAGCAGTCTCGGGGCTGTGCTGGTGGGAGGGTGTGAGGGTCCACGGCTTTGTGGGTGGCCCGGTGTGAGTGGGGCTCTGCTGGACTTTCGGCAGGAGTTGCCAGGCTGCCACCTGTAAAGAAGAGGATGTGTCACCCATAACTTCCACTGGAATATCTCTCCGGGCTGAGGTGAGGAAGGAAAAAAAGGAGTGGGGGCCGGGACAGGAGGGGTATCTCAGGCAGGGCAATAGAAAGCTTCCAGAAGAGCGCCCGTGGCCAGTACCATCCTGGCTGACCTGCAGGCACCAAGTTGGCCTGCGTGCTGTCGCTGGTGTGGCTCCACGGCCCTTCCTCTAGGCTTTCAAGCCCTTGTACATATTCAGGTGTTTCACCTGGGAAGGGTGGGAACAGTTCAGCAGCATCTGGCCTGGGGCTCAGCTCACGTTTACTCACTGAGGCCTCGGCACGGTCTCCCAGCTTTGCAATGAGGATGCTCCTGGCGAGGGCGGGCGGGGCTGCTGGCTGTATGGGAGATGATTCCCCACCTCTGACCAATTTCAGAATTGTTTACCACTGGAGCAAGTGCCTTGGTAGTGTTTTCCTCTGTATAACTGTTAGGTTCAGTTTTTTTTTTCTTTTTTGGTTCAAGTTAGATTTTATTCCTCATTTATGTATTTATAGATATAAGCATGGAAATAATTCATTCGTATAAATACATCAGTGTGAATGGAAGAACATTTTTTCTGTTTTATTTTTACATTTTATTTTTTAAAATTTTGAAATTTAATTTTAGTTATTTTTTATACAATAGGTTATTATTAGTTATCTATTTTATGCATAGACATGTATACAGGTCAATCCTAATCTCCCAAGTCATCCCACCACCACCACCCCATGGCTTCCCCCACTTTGTGTCCATACGTTTGTTCTCTACCTCTGTGTCTCTATTTCTGCCCTGCAAACCAGTTCATCTCTACCATTTTTCTAGGTTCCACATATAGGCATTAATATACAATATTTGTTTTTCTCTTTCTGGCTTACTTCACTCTGTATGACAGTCTCTAGATCCATCAACTTCTCTACAAATGACCCAGTTTCATTCCTTTTTATGGCTGAGTAATATTCCATTTTATATATGTACCACATCTTTATCCATTCGTCTGTCTGTGGGCATTTATGTTGCTTCCATAACCTGGCTATTGTAAATAGTGCTGCAATGAACATTGTGGTGAATGTGTCTCTGTGATTTATGGTTTTCTCTGGGTATATGCCCAGAAGTGGGATTGCTGGATCCTATGGTAATTCTCTTTTTAGTTTTTTAAAGGAACCTCCATACTGTTCTCCATAGTGACTGTATCAATTTACATTCCCACCAATAGCGGAAGAGGGTTCCTTTTGTCCACACCCTCCCCAGAATTTGTTGTTTGTAGATTATCTGATGATGCCGATTCTAACAGGTGTGAGGTCTTACCTCATTGTAGTTTTGATTTGCATTTCTCTAATAATTAGTGATGTTGAGCAGCTTTTCATGTGCGTCTTGGCCATCTCTGTGTCTTCTTTGAAGAAACGTCTCTTTAGATCTTCTGCCCATTTTTGTATTGGGTTGTTTGTTTTATTAATATTAAGCTGCATGCGCTGTTTATATATATTGGAGATTAAACCTTTGTCCATTGATTCGTTTGTGAACGTTTTCGCCCATTCTGAGGGTTGCCTTTTTCCATTCCCGTTTTTTTTAACAAAGAAAGAAAGAAAGCAAAAGAAGCAGAACACTAATGTGCGTGAAATATGCCTCTTGAAACTGTCGTTTTGAAATATGGACGTCTTTTGAATTTTTTGGTCGATATATGACCCCAGGATTTGTTTTCAGGGCAGGTGTCATTTACAGGCCTGTAATGATTTGGAATATCCACTGACCATTAGCGCTGGCATTAAACCTGCAGTTGTGTGAAACGGCCACAAGGTGGCAGCAGTTCTCCCTTACCAATTCTGGTTACTAGGGCAGCAGAGCCTCAATGGAAGTCGTGTTCGAGATTGGAATGTAGAACGGAATGTGCCAGGAGAAAGCCCCTCAAGTTTGTCTCACTACTTCTTGTTCGTGTTTTTAATTTAATTTTTTATTTTTTATTACAGCAAGTTTGAGTACAACGTTTAGCTTGTTGTAGGTGTGCAAGAGGTGGTTCTTTTACACATATACATATGTCTGTTCTTCCTGGGATCCTTTTCCCATGTACGTTATGACAGAATGTTGAGTAGTCTTCTCTTGGTACTCCGTAGGTCTTTGGTGATTATATACGTCTACTGTGTTTGTATATGTCTGTTAACCCCAATATCGTAATGAATTCAATCCTCACACCTTTCCTTTGGTGAACCCTAAGTTTGTTTAATGAATCTGTGATTGCCCTTCTCCGTGGAAATATGTGCCCTGGTATCAATTTATAGGTAACACCTATAAGTGATATGATATGATATGTGTCTTTCACTTTCTGACTTACTCCAAGTCACGTGATTACCTCGAGACTCATCTACGGTGCTGCAAATGGCATTGTGTCCTTTTTCTCCTTGGCGAATATTCTGTCTTAGCGAGGTCCATTTTCTGCAATGTGATTCCCTGAGGGCTGAGGATTAGCTGACCTGGGCAGCCTGACCCTGCCGGCAAGCCCTCCCCAGGTGTGCCTGGGTTGAGGTCAATATAAACAGCACTCCAGGCAGCAATAGCCCCTGCAGCTGTGCCTTACTCCATATTCTCTGCCCCGTCAGCAGTCTCGGGGCTGTGCTGGTGGGAGGGTGTGAGGGTCCACGGCTTTGTGGGTGGCCCGGTGTGAGTGGGGCTCTGCTGGACTTTCGGCAGGAGTTGCCAGGCTGCCACCTGTAAAGAAGAGGATGTGTCACCCATAACTTCCACTGGAATATCTCTCCGGGCTGAGGTGAGGAAGGAAAAAAAGGAGTGGGGGCCGGGACAGGAGGGGTATCTCAGGCAGGGCAATAGAAAGCTTCCAGAAGAGCGCCCGTGGCCAGTACCATCCTGGCTGACCTGCAGGCACCAAGTTGGCCTGCGTGCTGTCGCTGGTGTGGCTCCACGGCCCTTCCTCTAGGCTTTCAAGCCCTTGTACATATTCAGGTGTTTCACCTGGGAAGGGTGGGAACAGTTCAGCAGCATCTGGCCTGGGGCTCAGCTCACGTTTACTCACAGAGGCCTCGGCACGGTCTCCCAGCTTTGCAATGAGGATGCTCCTGGCGAGGGCGGGCGGGGCTGCTGGCTGTATGGGAGATGATTCCCCACCTCTGACCAATTTCAGAATTGTTTACCACTGGAGCAAGTGCCTTGGTAGTGTTTTCCTCTGTATAACTGTTAGGTTCAGTTTTTTTTTTTTTCTTTTTTGGTTCAAGTTAGATTTTATTCCTCATTTATGTATTTATAGATATAAGCATGGAAATAATTCATTCGTATAAATACATCAGTGTGAATGGAAGAACATTTTTTCTGTTTTAGTTTTACATTTTATTTTTTAAAATTTTGAAATTTAATTTTAGTTATTTTTTATACAATAGGTTATTATTAGTTATCTATTTTATGCATAGACATGTATACAGGTCAATCCTAATCTCCCAAGTCATCCCACCACCACCACCCCATGGCTTCCCCCACTTTGTGTCCATACGTTTGTTCTCTACCTCTGTGTCTCTATTTCTGCCCTGCAAACCAGTTCATCTCTACCATTTTTCTAGGTTCCACATATAGGCATTAATATACAATATTTGTTTTTCTCTTTCTGGCTTACTTCACTCTGTATGACAGTCTCTAGATCCATCAACTTCTCTACAAATGACCCAGTTTCATTCCTTTTTATGGCTGAGTAATATTCCATTTTATATATGTACCACATCTTTATCCATTCGTCTGTCTGTGGGCATTTATGTTGCTTCCATAACCTGGCTATTGTAAATAGTGCTGCAATGAACATTGTGGTGAATGTGTCTCTGTGATTTATGGTTTTCTCTGGGTATATGCCCAGAAGTGGGATTGCTGGATCCTATGGTAATTCTCTTTTTAGTTTTTTAAAGGAACCTCCATACTGTTCTCCATAGTGACTGTATCAATTTACATTCCCACCAATAGCGGAAGAGGGTTCCTTTTGTCCACACCCTCCCCAGAATTTGTTGTTTGTAGATTATCTGATGATGCCGATTCTAACAGGTGTGAGGTCTTACCTCATTGTAGTTTTGATTTGCATTTCTCTAATAATTAGTGATGTTGAGCAGCTTTTCATGTGCGTCTTGGCCATCTCTGTGTCTTCTTTGAAGAAACGTCTCTTTAGATCTTCTGCCCATTTTTGTATTGGGTTGTTTGTTTTATTAATATTAAGCTGCATGCGCTGTTTATATATATTGGAGATTAAACCTTTGTCCATTGATTCGTTTGTGAACGTTTTCGCCCATTCTGAGGGTTGCCTTTTTCCATTCCCGTTTTTTTTAACAAAGAAAGAAAGAAAGCAAAAGAAGCAGAACACTAATGTGCGTGAAATATGCCTCTTGAAACTGTCGTTTTGAAATATGGACGTCTTTTGAATTTTTTGGTCGATATATGACCCCAGGATTTGTTTTCAGGGCAGGTGTCATTTACAGGCCTGTAATGATTTGGAATATCCACTGACCATTAGCGCTGGCATTAAACCTGCAGTTGTGTGAAACGGCCACAAGGTGGCAGCAGTTCTCCCTTACCAATTCTGGTTACTAGGGCAGCAGAGCCTCAATGGAAGTCGTGTTCGAGATTGGAATGTAGAACGGAATGTGCCAGGAGAAAGCCCCTCAAGTTTGTCTCACTACTTCTTGTTCGTGTTTTTAATTTAATTTTTTATTTTTTATTACAGCAAGTTTGAGTACAACGTTTAGCTTGTTGTAGGTGTGCAAGAGGTGGTTCTTTTACACATATACATATGTCTGTTCTTCCTGGGATCCTTTTCCCATGTACGTTATGACAGAATGTTGAGTAGTCTTCTCTTGGTACTCCGTAGGTCTTTGGTGATTATATACGTCTACTGTGTTTGTATATGTCTGTTAACCCCAATATCGTAATGAATTCAATCCTCACACCTTTCCTTTGGTGAACCCTAAGTTTGTTTAATGAATCTGTGATTGCCCTTCTCCGTGGAAATATGTGCCCTGGTATCAATTTATAGGTAACACCTATAAGTGATATGATATGATATGTGTCTTTCACTTTCTGACTTACTCCAAGTCACGTGATTACCTCGAGACTCATCTACGGTGCTGCAAATGGCATTGTGTCCTTTTTCTCCTTGGCGAATATTCTGTCTTAGCGAGGTCCATTTTCTGCAATGTGATTCCCTGAGGGCTGAGGATTAGCTGACCTGGGCAGCCTGACCCTGCCGGCAAGCCCTCCCCAGGTGTGCCTGGGTTGAGGTCAATATAAACAGCACTCCAGGCAGCAATAGCCCCTGCAGCTGTGCCTTACTCCATATTCTCTGCCCCGTCAGCAGTCTCGGGGCTGTGCTGGTGGGAGGGTGTGAGGGTCCACGGCTTTGTGGGTGGCCCGGTGTGAGTGGGGCTCTGCTGGACTTTCGGCAGGAGTTGCCAGGCTGCCACCTGTAAAGAAGAGGATGTGTCACCCATAACTTCCACTGGAATATCTCTCCGGGCTGAGGTGAGGAAGGAAAAAAAGGAGTGGGGGCCGGGACAGGAGGGGTATCTCAGGCAGGGCAATAGAAAGCTTCCAGAAGAGCGCCCGTGGCCAGTACCATCCTGGCTGACCTGCAGGCACCAAGTTGGCCTGCGTGCTGTCGCTGGTGTGGCTCCACGGCCCTTCCTCTAGGCTTTCAAGCCCTTGTACATATTCAGGTGTTTCACCTGGGAAGGGTGGGAACAGTTCAGCAGCATCTGGCCTGGGGCTCAGCTCACGTTTACTCACAGAGGCCTCGGCACGGTCTCCCAGCTTTGCAATGAGGATGCTCCTGGCGAGGGCGGGCGGGGCTGCTGGCTGTATGGGAGATGATTCCCCACCTCTGACCAATTTCAGAATTGTTTACCACTGGAGCAAGTGCCTTGGTAGTGTTTTCCTCTGTATAACTGTTAGGTTCAGTTTTTTTTTTTTTCTTTTTTGGTTCAAGTTAGATTTTATTCCTCATTTATGTATTTATAGATATAAGCATGGAAATAATTCATTCGTATAAATACATCAGTGTGAATGGAAGAACATTTTTTCTGTTTTAGTTTTACATTTTATTTTTTAAAATTTTGAAATTTAATTTTAGTTATTTTTTATACAATAGGTTATTATTAGTTATCTATTTTATGCATAGACATGTATACAGGTCAATCCTAATCTCCCAAGTCATCCCACCACCACCACCCCATGGCTTCCCCCACTTTGTGTCCATACGTTTGTTCTCTACCTCTGTGTCTCTATTTCTGCCCTGCAAACCAGTTCATCTCTACCATTTTTCTAGGTTCCACATATAGGCATTAATATACAATATTTGTTTTTCTCTTTCTGGCTTACTTCACTCTGTATGACAGTCTCTAGATCCATCAACTTCTCTACAAATGACCCAGTTTCATTCCTTTTTATGGCTGAGTAATATTCCATTTTATATATGTACCACATCTTTATCCATTCGTCTGTCTGTGGGCATTTATGTTGCTTCCATAACCTGGCTATTGTAAATAGTGCTGCAATGAACATTGTGGTGAATGTGTCTCTGTGATTTATGGTTTTCTCTGGGTATATGCCCAGAAGTGGGATTGCTGGATCCTATGGTAATTCTCTTTTTAGTTTTTTAAAGGAACCTCCATACTGTTCTCCATAGTGACTGTATCAATTTACATTCCCACCAATAGCGGAAGAGGGTTCCTTTTGTCCACACCCTCCCCAGAATTTGTTGTTTGTAGATTATCTGATGATGCCGATTCTAACAGGTGTGAGGTCTTACCTCATTGTAGTTTTGATTTGCATTTCTCTAATAATTAGTGATGTTGAGCAGCTTTTCATGTGCGTCTTGGCCATCTCTGTGTCTTCTTTGAAGAAACGTCTCTTTAGATCTTCTGCCCATTTTTGTATTGGGTTGTTTGTTTTATTAATATTAAGCTGCATGCGCTGTTTATATATATTGGAGATTAAACCTTTGTCCATTGATTCGTTTGTGAACGTTTTCGCCCATTCTGAGGGTTGCCTTTTTCCATTCCCGTTTTTTTTAACAAAGAAAGAAAGAAAGCAAAAGAAGCAGAACACTAATGTGCGTGAAATATGCCTCTTGAAACTGTCGTTTTGAAATATGGACGTCTTTTGAATTTTTTGGTCGATATATGACCCCAGGATTTGTTTTCAGGGCAGGTGTCATTTACAGGCCTGTAATGATTTGGAATATCCACTGACCATTAGCGCTGGCATTAAACCTGCAGTTGTGTGAAACGGCCACAAGGTGGCAGCAGTTCTCCCTTACCAAATCTGGTTACTAGGGCAGCAGAGCCTCAATGGAAGTCGTGTTCGAGATTGGAATGTAGAACGGAATGTGCCAGGAGAAAGCCCCTCAAGTTTGTCTCACTACTTCTTGTTCGTGTTTTTAATTTAATTTTTTTATTTTTTATTACAGCAAGTTTGAGTACAACGTTTAGCTTGTTGTAGGTGTGCAAGAGGTGGTTCTTTTACACATATACATATGTCTGTTCTTCCTGGGATCCTTTTCCCATGTACGTTATGACAGAATGTTGAGTAGTCTTCTCTTGGTACTCCGTAGGTCTTTGGTGATTATATACGTCTACTGTGTTTGTATCTGTCTGTTAACCCCAATATCGTAATGAATTCAATCCTCACACCTTTCCTTTGGTGAACCATAAGTTTGTTTAATGAATCTGTGATTGCCCTTCTCCGTGGAAATATCTGCCCTGGTAGCAATTTATAGGTAACACGTATAAGTGATATGATATGATATGTGTCTTTCACTTTCTGACTTACTCCAAGTCACGTGATTACCTCGAGACTCATCTACGGTGCTGCAAATGGCATTGTGTCCTTTTTCTCCTTGGCGAATATTCTGTCTTAGCGAGGTCCATTTTCTGCAATGTGATTCCCTGAGGGCTGAGGATTAGCTGACCTGGGCAGCCTGACCCTGCCGGCAAGCCCTCCCCAGGTGTGCCTGGGTTGAGGTCAATATAAACAGCACTCCAGGCAGCAATAGTCCCTGCAGCTGTGCCTGACTCCATATTCTCTGCCCCGTCAGCAGTCTCGGGGCTGTGCTGGTGGGAGGGTGTGAGGGTCCACGGCTTTGTGGGTGGCCCGGTGTGAGTGGGGCTCTGCTGGACTTTCGGCAGGAGTTGCCAGGCTGCCACCTGTAAAGAAGAGGATGTGTCACCCATAACTTCCACTGGAATATCTCTCCGGGCTGAGGTGAGGAAGGAAAAAAAGGAGTGGGGGCCGGGACAGGAGGGGTATCTCAGGCAGGGCAATAGAAAGCTTCCAGAAGAGCGCCCGTGGCCAGTACCATCCTGGCTGACCTGCAGGCACCAAGTTGGCCAGCGTGCTGTCGCTGGTGTGGCTCCACGGCCCTTCCTCTAGGCTTTCAAGCCCTTGTACATATTCAGGTGTTTCACCTGGGAAGGGTGGGAACAGTTCAGCAACATCTGGCCTGGGGCTCAGCTCACGTTTACTCACAGAGGCCTCGGCACGGTCTCCCAGCTTTGCAATGAGGATGCTCCTTGCTTGGGCGGGCGGGGCTGCTGGCTGTATGGGAGATGATTCCCCACCTCTGACCAATTTCAGAATTGTTTACCACTGGAGCAAGTGCCTTGGTAGTGTTTTCCTCTGTATAACTGTTAGGTTCAGTTTTTTTTTTTCTTTTTTGGTTCAAGTTAGATTTTATTCCTCATTTATGTATTTATAGATATAAGCATGGAAATAATTCATTCGTATAAATACATCAGTGTGAATGGAAGAACTTTTTTTCTGTTTTATTTTTACATTTTATTTTTTAAAATTTTGAAATTTAATTTTAGTTATTTTTTATACAGTAGGTTATTATTAGTTATCTATTTTATGCATAGACATGTATACAGGTCAATCCTAATCTCCCAAGTCATCCCACCACCACCACCCCATGGCTTCCCCCACTTTGTGTCCATACGTTTGTTCTCTACCTCTGTGTCTCTATTTCTGCCCTGCAAACCAGTTCATCTCTACCATTTTTCTAGGTTCCACATATAGGCATTAATATACAATATTTGTTTTTCTCTTTCTGGCTTACTTCACTCTGTATGACAGTCTCTAGATCCATCAACTTCTCTACAAATGACCCAGTTTCATTCCTTTTTATGGCTGAGTAATATTCCATTTTATATATGTACCACATCTTTATCCATTCGTCTGTCTGTGGGCATTTATGTTGCTTCCATAACCTGGCTATTGTAAATAGTGCTGCAATGAACATTGTGGTGAATGTGTCTCTGTGATTTATGGTTTTCTCTGGGTATATGCCCAGAAGTGGGATTGCTGGATCCTATGGTAATTCTCTTTTTAGTTTTTTAAAGGAACCTCCATACTGTTCTCCATAGTGACTGTATCAATTTACATTCCCACCAATAGCGGAAGAGGGTTCCTTTTGTCCACACCCTCCCCAGAATTTGTTGTTTGTAGATTATCTGATGATGCCGATTCTCACAGGTTTGAGGTCTTACCTCATTGTAGTTTTGATTTGCATTTCTCTAATAATTAGTGATGTTGAGCAGCTTTTCATGTGCGTCTTGGCCATCTCTGTGTCTTCTTTGAAGAAACGTCTCTTTAGATCTTCTGCCCATTTTTGTATTGGGTTTTTTGTTTTATTAATATTAAGCTGCATGAGCTGTTTATATATATTGGAGATTAAACCTTTGTCCATTGATTCGTTTGTGAACGTTTTCGCCCATTCTGAGGGTTGCCTTTCTCCATTCCCGTTTTTTTTAACAAAGAAAGAAAGAAAGCAAAAGAAGCAGAACACTAATGTGCGTGAAATATGCCTCTTGAAACTGTCGTTTTGAAATATGGACGTCTTTTGAATTTTTTGGTCGATATATGACCCCAGGATTTGTTTTCAGGGCAGGTGTCATTTACAGGCCTGTAATGATTTGGAATATCCACTGACCATTAGCGCTGGCATTAAACCTGCAGTTGTGTGAAACGGCCACAAGGTGGCAGCAGTTCTCCCTTACCAAATCTGGTTACTAGGGCAGCAGAGCCTCAATGGAAGTCGTGTTCGAGATTGGAATGTAGAACGGAATGTGCCAGGAGAAAGCCCCTCAAGTTTGTCTCACTACTTCTTGTTCGTGTTTTTAATTTAATTTTTTATTTTTTATTACAGCAAGTTTGAGTACAACGTTTAGCTTGTTGTAGGTGTGCAAGAGGTGGTTCTTTTACACATATACATATGTCTGTTCTTCCTGGGATCCTTTTCCCATGTACGTTATGACAGAATGTTGAGTAGTCTTCTCTTGGTACTCCGTAGGTCTTTGGTGATTATATACGTCTACTGTGTTTGTATCTGTCTGTTAACCCCAATATCGTAATGAATTCAATCCTCACACCTTTCCTTTGGTGAACCATAAGTTTGTTTAATGAATCTGTGATTGCCCTTCTCCGTGGAAATATCTGCCCTGGTATCAATTTATACGTAACAGCTATAAGTGATATGATATGATATGTGTCTTTCACTTTCTGACTTACTCCAAGTCACGTGATTACCTCGAGACTCATCTACGGTGCTGCAAATGGCATTGTGTCCTTTTTCTCCTTGGCGAATATTCTGTCTTAGCGAGGTCCATTTTCTGCAATGTGATTCCCTGAGGGCTGAGGATTAGCTGACCTGGGCAGCCTGACCCTGCCGGCAAGCCCTCCACAGGTGTGCCTGGGTTGAGGTCAATATAAACAGCACTCCAGGCAGCAATAGCCCCTGCAGCTGTGCCTTACTCCATATTCTCTGCCCCGTCAGCAGTCTCGGGGCTGTGCTGGTGGGAGGGTGTGAGGGGCCACGGCTTTGTGGGTGGCCCGGTGTGAGTGGGGCTCTGCTGGACTTTCTGCAGGAGTTGCCAGGCTGCCACCTGTAAAGAAGAGGATGTGTCACCCATAACTTCCACTGGAATATCTCTCCGGGCTGAGGTGAGGAAGGAAAAAAAGGAGTGGGGGCCGGGACAGGTGGGGTATCTCAGGCAGGGCAATAGAAAGCTTCCAGAAGAGCGCCCGTGGCCAGTACCATCCTGGCTGACCTGCTGGCACCAAGTTGGCCTGCATGCTGTCGCTGGTGTGGCTCCACGGCCCTTCCTCTAGGCTTTCAAGCCCTTGTACATATTCAGGTGTTTCACCTGGGAAGGGTGGGAACAGTTCAGCAGCATCTGGCCTGGGGCTCAGCTCACGTTTACTCACAGAGGCCTCGGCACGGTCTCCCAGCTTTGCAATGAGGATGCTCCTGGCGTGGGCGGGCGGGGCTGCTGGCTGTATGGGAGATGATTCCCCACCTCTGACCAATTTCAGAATTGTTTACCACTGGAGCAAGTGCCTTGGTAGTGTTTTCCTCTGTATAACTGTTAGGTTCAGTTTTTTTTTTTCTTTTTTGGTTCAAGTTAGATTTTATTCCTGATTTATGTATTTATAGATATAAGCATGGAAATAATTAATTCGTATAAATACATCAGTGTGAATGGAAGAACTTTTTTTCTGTTTTATTTTTACATTTTATTTTTTAAAATTTTGAAATTTAATTTTGGTTATTTTTTTATACAGTAGGTTATTATTAGTTATCTATTTTATGCATAGAGATGTATACAGGTCAATCCTAATCTCCCAACTCATCCCACCACCACCACCCCATGACTTGCACCACTTTGTGTCCATACGTTTGTTCTCTACCTCTGTGTCTCTATTTCTGCCCTGCAAACCAGTTCATCTCTACCATTTTTCTAGGTTCCACATATAGGCATTAATATACAATATTTGTTTTTCTCTTTCTGACTTACTTCACTCTGTATGACAGTCTCTAGATCCATCAACTTCTCTACAAATGACCCAGTTTCATTCCTTTTTATGGCTGAGTAATATTCCATTTTATATATGTACCACATCTTTATCCATTCGTCTGTCTGTGGGCATTTATGTTGCTTCTATAACCTGGCTATTGTAAATAGTGCTGCAATGAACATTGTGGTGAATGTGTCTCTGTGATTTATGGTTTTCTCTGGGTATATGCCCAGAAGTGGGATTGCTGGATCCTATGGTAATTCTCTTTTTAGTTTTTTAAAGGAACCTCCATACTGTTCTCCTTAGTGACTGTATCAATTTACATTCCCACCTATAGCCGAAGAGGGTTCCTTTTGTCCACACCCTCCCCAGAACTTGTTGTTTGTAGATTATCTGATGATGCCGATTCTAACAGGTGTGAGGTCTTACCTCATTGTAGTTTTGATTTGCATTTCTCTAATAATTAGTGATGTTGAGCAGCTTTTCATGTGCGTCTTGGCCATCTCTGTGTCTTCTTTGAAGAAACGTCTCTTTAGATCTTCTGCCCATTTTTGTATTGGGTTTTTTGTTTTATTAATATTAAGCTGCATGAGCTGTTTATATATATTGGAGATTAAACCTTTGTCCATTGATTCGTTTGTGAACGTTTTCGCCCATTCTGAGGGTTGCCTTTCTCCATTCCCGTTTTTTTTAACAAAGAAAGAAAGAAAGCAAAAGAAGCAGAACACTAATGTGCGTGAAATATGCCTCTTGAAACTGTCGTTTTGAAATATGGACGTCTTTTGAATTTTTTGGTCGATATATGACCCCAGGATTTGTTTTCAGGGCAGGTGTCATTTACAGGCCTGTAATGATTTGGAATATCCACTGACCATTAGCGCTGGCATTAAACCTGCAGTTGTGTGAAACGGCCACAAGGTGGCAGCAGTTCTCCCTTACCAAATCTGGTTACTAGGGCAGCAGAGCCTCAATGGAAGTCGTGTTCTAGATTGGAATGTAGAACGGAATGTGCCAGGAGAAAGCCCCTCAAGTTTGTCTCACTACTTCTTGTTCGTGTTTTTAATTTAATTTTTTATTTTTTATTACAGCAAGTTTGAGTACAACGTTTAGCTTGTTGTAGGTGTGCAAGAGGTGGTTCTTTTACACATATACATATGTCTGTTCTTCCTGGGATCCTTTTCCCATGTACGTTATGACAGAATGTTGAGTAGTCTTCTCTTGGTACTCCATAGGTCTTTGGTGATTATATACGTCTACTGTGTTTGTATCTGTCTGTTAACCCCAATATCGTAATGAATTCAATCCTCACACCTTTCCTTTGGTGAACCATAAGTTTGTTTAATGAATCTGTGATTGCCCTTCTCCGTGGAAATATCTGCCCTGGTATCAATTTATAGGTAACACCTATAAGTGATATGATATGATATGTGTCTTTCACTTTCTGACTTACTCCAAGTCACGTGATTACCTCGAGACTCATCTACGGTGCTGCAAATGGCATTGTGTCCTTTTTCTCCTTGGCGAATATTCTGTCTTAGCGAGGTCCATTTTCTGCAATGTGATTCCCTGAGGGCTGAGGATTAGCTGACCTGGGCAGCCTGACCCTGCCGGCAAGCCCTCCCCAGGTGTGCCTGGGTTGAGGTCAATATAAACAGCACTCCAGGCAGCAATAGCCCCTGCAGCTGTGCCTGACTCCATATCCTCTGCCCCGTCAGTAGTCTCGGGGCTGTGCTGGTGGGAGGCTGTGAGGGTCCATGGCTTTGTGGGTGGCCCGCTGTGAGTGGGGCTCTGCTGGACTTTCGGCAGGAGTTGCCATGCTGCCACCTGTAAAGAAGAGGATGTGTCACCCATAACTTCCACTGGAATATCTCTCCGGGCTGAGGTGAGGAAGGAAAAAAAGGTGTGGGGGCCGGGACAGGAGGGGTATCTCAGGCAGGGCAATAGAAAGCTTCCAGAAGAGCGCCCGTGGCCAGTACCATCCTGGCTGACCTGCAGGCACCAAGTTGGCCTGCGTACTGTCGCTGGTGTGGCTCCACGGCCCTTCCTCTAGGCTTTCAAGCCCTTGTACATATTCAGGTGTTTCACCTGGGAAGGGTGGGAACAGTTCAGCAGCATCTGGCCTGGGGCTCAGCTCACGTTTACTCACAGAGGCCTCGGCACGGTCTCCCAGCTTTGCAATGAGGATGCTCCTTGCGTGGGCGGGCGGGGCTGCTGCCTGTATGGGAGATGATTCCCCACCTCTGACCAATTTCAGAATTGTTTACCACTGGAGCAAGTGCCTTGGTAGTGTTTTCCTCTGTATAACTGTTAGGTTCAGTTTTTTTTTTTCTTTTTTGGTTCAAGTTAGATTTTATTCCTCATTTATGTATTTATAGATATAAGCATGGAAATAATTAATTCGTATAAATACATCAGTGTGAATGGAAGAACTTTTTTTCTGTTTTATTTTTACATTTTATTTTTTTAAATTTTGAAATTTAATTTTAGTTATTTTTTTATACAGTAGGTTATTATTAGTTATCTATTTTATGCATAGAGATGTATACAGGTCAATCCTAATCTCCCAACTCATCCCACCACCACCACCCCATGACTTGCACCACTTTGTGTCCATACGTTTGTTCTCTACCTCTGTGTCTCTATTTCTGCCCTGCAAACCAGTTCATCTCTACCATTTTTCTAGGTTCCACATATAGGCATTAATATACAATATTTGTTTTTCTCTTTCTGACTTACTTCACTCTGTATGACAGTCTCTAGATCCATCAACTTCTCTACAAATGACCCAGTTTCATTCCTTTTTATGGCTGAGTAATATTCCATTTTATATATGTACCACATCTTTATCCATTCGTCTGTCTGTGGGCATTTATGTTGCTTCTATAACCTGGCTATTGTAAATAGTGATGCAATGAACATTGTGGTTAATGTGTCTCTGTGATTTATGGTTTTCTCTGGGTATATGCCCAGAAGTGGGATTGCTGGATCCTATGGTAATTCTCTTTTTAGTTTTTTAAAGGAACCTCCATACTCTTCTCCTTAGTGACTGTATCAATTTACATTCCCACCAATAGCGGAAGAGGGTTCCTTTTGTCCACACCCTCCCCAGAATTTGTTGTTTGTAGATTATCTGATGATGCCGATTCTCACAGGTGTGAGGTCTTACCTCATTGTAGTTTTGATTTGCATTTCTCTAATAATTAGTGATGTTGAGCAGCTTTTCATGTGCGTCTTGGCCATCTCTGTGTCTTCTTTGAAGAAACGTCTCTTTAGATCTTCTGCCCATTTTTGTATTGGGTTTTTTGTTTTATTAATATTAAGCTGCATGAGCTGTTTATATATATTGGAGATTAAACCTTTGTCCATTGATTCGTTTGTGAACGTTTTCGCCCATTCTGAGGGTTGCCTTTCTCCATTCCCGTTTTTTTTAACAAAGAAAGAAAGAAAGCAAAAGAAGCAGAACACTAATGTGCGTGAAATATGCCTCTTGAAACTGTCGTTTTGAAATATGGACGTCTTTTGAATTTTTTGGTCGATATATGACCCCAGGATTTGTTTTCAGGGCAGGTGTCATTTACAGGCCTGTAATGATTTGGAATATCCACTGACCATTAGCGCTGGCATTAAACCTGCAGTTGTGTGAAACGGCCACAAGGTGGCAGCAGTTCTCCCTTACCAAATCTGGTTACTAGGGCAGCAGAGCCTCAATGGAAGTCGTGTTCTAGATTGGAATGTAGAACGGAATGTGCCAGGAGAAAGCCCCTCAAGTTTGTCTCACTACTTCTTGTTCGTGTTTTTAATTTAATTTTTTATTTTTTATTACAGCAAGTTTGAGTACAACGTTTAGCTTGTTGTAGGTGTGCAAGAGGTGGTTCTTTTACACATATACATATGTCTGTTCTTCCTGGGATCCTTTTCCCATGTACGTTATGACAGAATGTTGAGTAGTCTTCTCTTGGTACTCCATAGGTCTTTGGTGATTATATACGTCTACTGTGTTTGTATCTGTCTGTTAACCCCAATATCGTAATGAATTCAATCCTCACACCTTTCCTTTGGTGAACCATAAGTTTGTTTAATGAATCTGTGATTGCCCTTCTCCGTGGAAATATCTGCCCTGGTATCAATTTATAGGTAACACCTATAAGTGATATGATATGATATGTGTCTTTCACTTTCTGACTTACTCCAAGTCACGTGATTAACTCGAGACTCATCTACGGTGCTGCAAATTGCATTGTGTCCTTTTTCTCCTTGGCGAATATTCTGTCTTAGCGAGGTCCATTTTCTGCAATGTGATTCCCTGAGGGCTGAGGATTAGCTGACCTGGGCAGCCTGACCCTGCCGGCAAGCCCTCCCCAGGTGTGCCTGGGTTGAGGTCAATATAAACAGCACTCCAGGCAGCAATAGCCCCTGCAGCTGTGCCTGACTCCATATCCTCTGCCCCGTCAGCAGTCTCGGGGCTGTGCTGGTGGGAGGCTGTGAGGGTCCATGGCTTTGTGGGTGGCCCGCTGTGAGTGGGGCTCTGCTGGACTTTCGGCAGGAGTTGCCATGCTGCCACCTGTAAAGAAGAGGATGTGTCACCCATAACTTCCACTGGAATATCTCTCCGGGCTGAGGTGAGGAAGGAAAAAAAGGAGTGGGGGCCGGGACAGGAGGGGTATCTCAGGCAGGGCAATAGAAAGCCTCCAGAAGAGCGCCCGTGGCCAGTACCATCCTGGCTGACCTGCAGGCACCAAGTTGGCCTG
This sequence comes from Mesoplodon bidens, assembly GCF_964165515.1. NCBI lineage: Eukaryota > Metazoa > Chordata > Mammalia > Artiodactyla > Ziphiidae > Mesoplodon > Mesoplodon bidens. The sequence goes on from NW_027672156.1 coordinate 96,990, forward strand.
CGTACTGTCGCTGGTGTGGCTCCACGGCCCTTCCTCTAGGCTTTCAAGCCCTTGTACATATTCAGGTGTTTCACCTGGGAAGGGTGGGAACAGTTCAGCAGCATCTGGCCTGGGGCTCAGCTCACGTTTACTCACAGAGGCCTCGGCACGGTCTCCCAGCTTTGCAATGAGGATGCTCCTTGCGTGGGCGGGCGGGGCTGCTGGCTGTATGGGAGATGATTCCCCACCTCTGACCAATTTCAGAACTGTTTACCACTGGAGCAAGTGCCTTGGTAGTGTTTTCATCTGTATAACTGTTAGGTTCAGTTTTTTTTTTTTCTTTTTTGGTTCAAGTTAGATTTTATTCCTCATTTATGTATTTATAGATATAAGCATGGAAATAATTCATTCGTATAAATACATCAGTGTGAATGGAAGAACTTTTTTTCTGTTTTATTTTTACATTTTATTTTTTAAAATTTTGAAATTTAATTTTAGTTATTTTTTTATACAGTAGGTTATTATTAGTTATCTATTTTATGCATAGACATGTATACAGGTCAATCCTAATCTCCCAAGTCATCCCACCACCACCACCCCATGGCTTCCCCCACTTTGTGTCCATACGTTTGTTCTCTACCTCTGTGTCTCTATTTCTGCCCTGCAAACCAGTTCATCTCTACCATTTTTCTAGGTTCCACATATAGGCATTAATATACAATATTTGTTTTTCTCTTTCTGGCTTACTTCACTCTGTATGACAGTCTCTAGATCCATCAACTTCTCTACAAATGACCCAGTTTCATTCCTTTTTATGGCTGAGTAATATTCCATTTTATATATGTACCACATCTTTACCCATTCGTCTGTCTGTGGGCATTTATGTTGCTTCCATAACCTGGCTATTGTAAATAGTGCTGCAATGAACATTGTGGTGAATGTGTCTCTGTGATTTATGGTTTTCTCTGGGTATATGCCCAGAAGTGGGATTGCTGGATCCTATGGTAATTCTCTTTTTAGTTTTTTAAAGGAACCTCCATACTGTTCTCCATAGTGACTGTATCAATTTACATTCCCACCAATAGCGGAAGAGGGTTCCTTTTGTCCACACCCTCCCCAGAATTTGTTGTTTGTAGATTATCTGATGATGCCGATTCTAACAGGTGTGAGGTCTTACCTCATTGTAGTTTTGATTTGCATTTCTCTAATAATTAGTGATGCTGAGCAGCTTTTCATGTGCGTCTTGGCCATCTCTGTGTCTTCTTTGAAGAAACGTCTCTTTAGATCTTCTGCCCATTTTTGTATTGGGTTGTTTGTTTTATTAATATTAAGCTGCATGAGCTGTTTATATATATTGGAGATTAAACCTTTGTCCATTGATTCGTTTGTGAACGTTTTCGCCCATTCTGAGGGTTGCCTCTTTCCATTCCCGTTTTTTTTAACAAAGAAAGAAAGAAAGCAAAAGAAGCAGAACACTAATGTGCGTGAAATATGCCTCTTGAAACTGTCGTTTTGAAATATGGACGTCTTTTGAATTTTTTGGTCGATATATGACCCCAGGATTTGTTTTCAGGGCAGGTGTCATTTACAGGCCTGTAATGATTTGGAATATCCACTGACCATTAGCGCTGGCATTAAACCTGCAGTTGTGTGAAACGGCCACAAGGTGGCAGCAGTTCTCCCTTACCAAATCTGGTTACTAGGGCAGCAGAGCCTCAATGGAAGTCGTGTTCGAGATTGGAATGTAGAACGGAATGTGCCAGGAGAAAGCCCCTCAAGTTTGTCTCACTACTTCTTGTTCGTGTTTTTAATTTAATTTTTTATTTTTTATTACAGCAAGTTTGAGTACAACGTTTAGCTTGTTGTAGGTGTGCAAGAGGTGGTTCTTTTACACATATACATATGTCTGTTCTTCCTGGGATCCTTTTCCCATGTACGTTATGACAGAAGGTTGAGTAGTCTTCTCTTGGTACTCCGTAGGTCTTTGGTGATTATATACGTCTACTGTGTTTGTATCTGTCTGTTAACCCCAATATCGTAATGAATTCAATCCTCACACCTTTCCTTTGGTGAACCATAAGTTTGTTTAATGAAACTGTGATTGCCCTTCTCCGTGGAAATATCTGCCCTGGTATCAATTTAGAGGTAACACCTATAAGTGATATGATATGATATGTGTCTTTCACTTTCTGACTTACTCCAAGTCACGTGATTACCTCGAGACTCATCTACGGTGCTGCAAATGGCATTGTGTCCTTTTTCTCCTTGTCGAATATTCTGTCTTAGCGAGGTCCATTTTCTGCAATGTGATTCCCTGAGGGCTGAGGATTAGCTGACCTGAGGACCCTGACCCTGCCGGCAAGCCCTCCCCAGGTGTGCCTGGGTTGAGGTCAATATAAACAGCACTCCAGGCAGCAATAGCCCCTGCAGCTGTGCCTTACTCCATATTCTCTGCCCCGTCAGCAGTCTCGGGGCTGTGCTGGTGGGAGGGTGTGAGGGGCCACGGCTTTGTGGGTGGCCCGGTGTGAGTGGGGCTCTGCTGGACTTTCGGCAGGAGTTGCCAGGCTGCCACCTGTAAAGAAGAGGATGTGTCACCCATAACTTCCACTGGAATATCTCTCCGGGCTGAGGTGAGGAAGGAAAAAAGGAGTGGGCGCCGGGACAGGTGGGGTATCTCAGGCAGGGCAATAGAAAGCTTCCAGAAGAGCGCCCGTGGCCAGTACCATCCTGGCTGACCTGCTGGCACCAAGTTGGCCTGCATGCTGTCGCTGGTGTGGATCCACGGCCCTTCCTCTAGGCTTTCAAGCCCTTGTACATATTCAGGTTTTTCACCTGGGAAGGGTGGGTACAGTTCAGCAGCATCTGGCCTGGGGCTCAGCTCACGTTTACTCACAGAGGCCTCGGCACGGTCTCCCAGCTTTGCAATGAGGATGCTCCTGGCGTGGGCGGGCGGGGCTGCTGGCTGTATGGGAGATGATTCCCCACCTCTGACCAATTTCAGAATTGTTTACCACTGGAGCAAGTGCCTTGGTAGTGTTTTCCTCTGTATAACTGTTAGGTTCAGTTTTTTTTTTCTTTTTTGGTTCAAGTTAGATTTTATTCCTGATTTATGTATTTATAGATATAAGCATGGAAATAATTAATTCGTATAAATACATCAGTGTGAATGGAAGAACTTTTTTTCTGTTTTATTTTTACATTATATTTTTTAAAATTTTGAAATTTAATTTTAGTTATTTTTTATACAGTAGGTTATTATTAGTTATCTATTTTATGCATACACATGTATACAGGTCAATCCTAATCTCCCAACTCATCCCACCACCACCACCCCATGGCTTCCCCCACTTTGTGTCCATACGTTTGTTCTCTACCTCTGTGTCTCTATTTCTGCCCTGCAAACCAGTTCATCTCTACCATTTTTCTAGGTTCCACATATAGGCATTAATATACAATATTTGTTTTTCTCTTTCTGACTTACTTCACTCTGTATGACAGTCTCTAGATCCATCAACTTCTCTACAAATGACCCAGTATCATTCCTTTTTATGGCTGAGTAATATTCCATTTTATATATGTACCACATCTTTATCCATTCGTCTGTCTGTGGGCATTTATGTTGCTTCTATAACCTGGCTATTGTAAATAGTGATGCAATGAACATTGTGGTGAATGTGTCTCTGTGATTTATGGTGTTCTCTGGGTATATGCCCAGAAGTGGGATTGCTGGATCCTATGGTAATTCTCTTTTTAGTTTTTTAAAGGAACCTCCATACTGTTCTCCATAGTGACTGTATCAATTTACATTCCCACCAATAGCAGAAGAGGGTTCCTTTTGTCCACACCCTCCCCAGAATTTGTTGTTTGTAGATTATCTGATGATGCTGATTCTAACAGGTGTGAGGTCTTACTTCATTGTAGTTTTGATTTGCATTTCTCTAATAATTAGTGATGTTGAGCAGCTTTTCATGTGCGTCTTGGCCATCTCTGTGTCTTCTTTGAAGAAACGTCTCTTTAGATCTTCTGCCCATTTTTGTATTGGGTTTTTTGTTTTATTAATATTAAGCTGCATGAGCTGTTTATATATATTGGAGATTAAACCTTTGTCCATTGATTCGTTTGTGAACGTTTTCGCCCATTCTGAGGGTTGCCTTTCTCCATTCCCGTTTTTTTTAACAAAGAAAGAAAGAAAGCAAAAGAAGCAGAACACTAATGTGCGTGAAATATGCCTCTTGAAACTGTCGTTTTGAAATATGGACGTCTTTTGAATTTTTTGGTCGATATATGACCCCAGGATTTGTTTTCAGGGCAGGTGTCATTTACAGGCCTGTAATGATTTGGAATATCCACTGACCATTAGCGCTGGCATTAAACCTGCAGTTGTGTGAAACGGCCACAAGGTGGCAGCAGTTCTCCCTTACCAAATCTGGTTACTAGGGCAGCAGAGCCTCAATGGAAGTCGTGTTCGAGATTGGAATGTAGAACGGAATGTGCCAGGAGAAAGCCCCTCAAGTTTGTCTCACTACTTCTTGTTCGTGTTTTTAATTTAATTTTTTATTTTTTATTACAGCAAGTTTGAGTACAACGTTTAGCTTGTTGTAGGTGTGCAAGAGGTGGTTCTTTTACACATATACATATGTCTGTTCTTTCTGGGATCCTTTTCCCATGTACGTTATGACAGAATGTTGAGTAGTCTTCTCTTGGTACTCCGTAGGTCTTTGGTGATTATATACGTCTACTGTGTTTGTATCTGTCTGTTAACCCCAATATCGTAATGAATTCAATCCTCACACCTTTCCTTTGGTGAACCATAAGTTTGTTTAATGAATCTGTGATTGCCCTTCTCCGTGGAAATATCTGCCCTGGTATCAATTTATAGGTAACGCCTATAAGTGATATGATATGATATGTGTCTTTCACTTTCTGACTTACTCCAAGTCACGTGATTACCTCGAGACTCATCTACGGTGCTGCAAATGGCATTGTGTCCTTTTTCTCCTTGGTGAATATTCTGTCTTAGCGAGGTCCATTTTCTGCAATGTGATTCCCTGAGGGCTGAGGATTAGCTGACCTGGGCAGCCTGACCCTGCCGGCAAGCCCTCCCCAGGTGTGCCTGGGTTGAGGTCAATATAAACAGCACTCCAGGCAGCAATAGCCCCTGCAGCTGTGCCTTACTCCATATTCTCTGCCCCGTCAGCAGTCTCGGGGCTGTGCTGGTGGGAGGGTGTGAGGGTCCACGGCTTTGTGGGTGGCCCGGTGTGAGTGGGGCTCTGCTGGACTTTCGGCAGGAGTTGCCAGGCTGCCACCTGTAAAGAAGAGGATGTGTCACCCATAACTTCCACTGGAATATCTCTCCGGGCTGAGGTGAGGAAGGAAAAAAAGGAGTGGGGGCCGGGACAGGAGGGGTATCTCTGGCAGGGCAATAGAAAGCTTCCAGAAGAGCGCCCGTGGCCAGTACCATCCTGGCTGACCTGCAGGCACCAAGTTGGCCTGCATGCTGTCGCTGGTGTGGCTCCACGGCCCTTCCTCTAGGCTTTCAAGCCCTTGTACATATTCAGGTGTTTCACCTGGGAAGGGTGGGAACAGTTCAGCAGCATCTGGCCTGGGGCTCAGTTCACGTTTACTCACAGAGGCCTCGGCACGGTCTCCCAGCTTTGCAATGAGGATGCTCCTGGCGAGGGCGGGCGGGGCTGCTGGTTGTATGGGAGATGATTCCCCACCTCTGACCAATTTCAGAATTGTTTACCACTGGAGCAAGTGCCTTGGTAGTGTTTTCCTCTGTATAACTGTTAGGTTCAGTTTTTTTTTTCTTTTTTAGTTCAAGTTAGATTTTATTCCTCATTTATGTATTTATAGATATAAGCATGGAAATAATTCATTCGTATAAATACATCAGTGTGAATGGAAGAACTTTTTTTCTGTTTTATTTTTACATTTTATTTTTTAAAATTTTGAAATTTAATTTTAGTTATTTTTTTATACAGTAGGTTATTATTAGTTATCTATTTTATGCATAGACATGTATACAGGTCAATCCTAATCTCCCAACTCATCCCACCACCACCACCCCATGGCTTCCCCCACTTTGTGTCCATACGTTTGTTCTCTACCTCTGTGTCTCTATTTCTGCCCTGCAAACCAGTTCATCTCTACCATTTTTTTAGGTTCCACATATAGGCATTAATATACAATATTTGTTTTTCTCTTTCTGGCTTACTTCACTCTGTATGACAGTCTCTAGATCCATCAACTTCTCTACAAATGACCCAGTTTCATTCCTTTTTATGGCTGAGTAATATTCCATTTTATATATGTACCACATCTTTATCCATTCGTCTGTCTGTGGGCATTTATGTTGCTTCCATAACCTGGCTATTGTAAATAGTGCTGCAATGAACATTGTGGTGAATGTGTCTCTGTGATTTATGGTTTTCTCTGGGTATATGCCCAGAAGTGGGATTGCTGGATCCTATGGTAATTCTCTTTTTAGTTTTTTAAAGGAACCTCCATACTGTTCTCCATAGTGACTGTATCAATTTACATTCCCACCAATAGCGGAAGAGGGTTCCTTTTGTCCACACCCTCCCCAGAATTTGTTGTTTGTAGATTATCTGATGATGCCGATTCTAACAGGTGTGAGGTCTTACCTCATTGTAGTTTTGATTTGCATTTCTCTAATAATTAGTGATGTTGAGCAGCTTTTCATGTGCGTCTTGGCCATCTCTGTGTCTTCTTTGAAGACACGTCTCTTTAGATCTTCTGCCCATTTTTTTATTGGGTTGTTTGTTTTATTAATATTAAGCTGCATGAGCTGTTTATATATATTGGAGATTAAACCTTTGTCCATTGATTCGTTTGTGAACGTTTCCGCCCATTCTGAGGGTTGCCTTTCTCCATTCTCGTTTTTTTTAACAAAGAAAGAAAGAAAGCAAAAGAAGCAGAACACTAATGTGCGTGAAATATGCCTCTTGAAACTGTCGTTTTGAAATATGGACGTCTTTTGAATTTTTTGGTCGATATATGACCCCAGGATTTGTTTTCAGGGCAGGTGTCATTTACAGGCCTGTAATGATTTGGAATATCCACTGACCATTAGCGCTGGCATTAAACCTGCAGTTGTGTGAAACGGCCACAAGGTGGCAGCAGTTCTCCCTTACCAAATCTGGTTACTAGGGCAGCAGAGCCTCAATGGAAGTCATGTTCGAGATTGGAATGTAGAACGGAATGTGCCAGGAGAAAGCCGCTCAAGTTTGTCTCACTACTTCTTGTTCGTGTTTTTAATTTAATTTTTTATTTTTTATTACAGCAAGTTTGAGTACAACGTTTAGCTTGTTGTAGGTGTGCAAGAGGTGGTTCTTTTACACATATACATATGTCTGTTCTTCCTGGGATCCTTTTCCCATGTACGTTATGACAGAATGTTGAGTAGTCTTCTCTTGGTACTCCGTAGGTCTTTGGTGATTATATACGTCTACTGTGTTTGTATCTGTCTGCTAACCCCAATATCGTAATGAATTCAATCCTCGCACCTTTCCTTTGGTGAACCATAAGTTTGTTTAATGAATCTGTGATTGCCCTTCTCCGTGGAAATATCTGCCCTGGTATCAATTTATAGGTAACACCTATAAGTGATATGATATGATATGTGTCTTTCACTTTCTGACTTACTCCAAGTCACGTGATTACCTCGAGACTCATCTACGGTGCTGCAAATGGCATTGTGTCCTTTTTTTCCTTGGCGAATATTCTGTCTTAGCGAGGTCCATTTTCTGCAACGTGATTCCCTGAGGGCTGAGGATTAGCTGACCTGGGCAGCCTGACCCTGCCGGCAAGCCCTCCCCAGGTGTGCCTGGGTTGAGGTCAATATAAACAGCACTCCAGGCAGCAATAGCCCCTGCAGCTGTGCCTTACTCCATATTCTCTGCCCCGTCAGCAGTCTCGGGGCTGTGCTGGTGGGAGGGTGTGAGGGTCCACGGCTTTGTGGGTGGCCCGGTGTGAGTGGGGCTCTGCTGGACTTTCGGCAGGAGTTGCCAGGCTGCCACCTGTAAAGAAGAGGATGTGTCACCCATAACTTCCACTGGAATATCTCTGCGGGCTGAGGTGAGGAAGGAAAAAAAGGAGTGGGGGCCGGGACTGGAGGGGTATCTCAGGCAGGGCAATAGAAAGCTTCCAGAAGAGCGCCCGTGGCCAGTACCATCCTGGCTGACCTGCAGGCACCAAGTTGGCCTGCGTGCTGTCGCTGGTGTGGCTCCACGGCCCTTCCTCTAGGCTTTCAAGCCCTTGTACATATTCAGGTGTTTCACCTGGGAAGGGTGGGAACAGTTCAGCAGCATCTGGCCTGGGGCTCAGCTCACGTTTACTCACAGAGGCCTCGTCACGGTCTCCCAGCTTTGCAATGAGGATGCTCCTTGCGTGGGCGGGCGGGGCTGCTGGCTGTATGGGAGATGATTCCCCACCTCTGACCAATTTCAGAATTGTTTACCACTGGAGCAAGTGCCTTGGTAGTGTTTTCCTCTGTATAACTGTTAGGTTCAGTTTTTTTTTTTTTTCTTTTTTGGTTCAAGTTAGATTTTATTCCTCATTTATGTATTTATAGATATAAGCATGGAAATAATTCATTCGTATAAATACATCAGTGTGAATGGAAGAACATTTTTTCTGTTTTATTTTTACATTTTATTTTTTAAAATTTTGAAATTTAATTTTAGTTATTTTTTATACAGTAGGTTATTATTAGTTATCTATTTTATGCATAGACATGTATACAGGTCAATCCTAATCTCCCAAGTCATCCCACCACCCCCACCCCATGGCTTCCCCCACTTTGTGTCCATACGTTTGTTCTCTACCTCTGTGTCTCTATTTCTGCCCTGCAAACCAGTTCATCTCTACCATTTTTCTAGGTTCCACATATAGGCATTAATATACAATATTTGTTTTTCTCTTTCTGGCTTACTTCACTCTGTACGACAGTCTCTAGATCCATCAACTTCTCTACAAATGACCCAGTTTCATTCCTTTTTATGGCTGAGTAATATTCCATTTTATATATGTACCACATCTCTATCCATTCGTCTGTCTGTGGGCATTTATGTTGCTTCCATAACCTGGCTACTGTAAATAGTGCTGCAATGAACATTGTGGTGAATGTGTCTCTGTGATTTATGGTTTTCTCTGGGTATATGCCCAGAAGTGGGATTGCTGGATCCTATGGTAATTCTCTTTTTAGTTTTTTAAAGGAACCTCCATACTGTTCTCCATAGTGACTGTATCAATTTACATTCCCACCAATAGCGGAAGAGGGTTCCTTTTGTCCACACCCTCCCCAGAATTTGTTGTTTGTAGATTATCTGATGATGCCGATTCTAACAGGTGTGAGGTCTTACCTCATTGTAGTTTTGATTTGCATTTCTCTAATAATTAGTGATGTTGAGCAGCTTTTCATGTGCGTCTTGGCCATCTCTGTGTCTTCTTTGAAGAAACGTCTCTTTAGATCTTCTGCCCATTTTTGTATTGGGTTGTTTGTTTTATTAATATTAAGCTGCATGAGCTGTTTATATATATTGGAGATTAAACCTTTGTCCATTGATTCGTTTGTGAACGTTTTCGCCCATTCTGAGGGTTGCCTTTTTCCATTCCCGTTTTTTTTAACAAAGAAAGAAAGAAAGCAAAAGAAGCAGAACACTAATGTGCGTGAAATATGCCTCTTGAAACTGTCGTTTTGAAATATGGACGTCTTTTGAATTTTTTGGTCGATATATGACCCCAGGATTTGTTTTCAGGGCAGGTGTCATTTACAGGCCTGTAATGATTTGGAATATCCACTGACCATTAGCGCTGGCATTAAACCTGCAGTTGTGTGAAACGGCCACAAGGTGGCAGCAGTTCTCCCTTACCAAATCTGGTTACTAGGGCAGCAGAGCCTCAAAGGAAGTCTTGTTCGAGATTGGAATGTAGAACGGATTGTGCCAGGAGAAAGCCCCTCAAGTTTGTCTCACTACTTCTTGTTCGTGTTTTTAATTTAATTTTTTATTTTTTATTACAGCAAGTTTGAGTACAACGTTTAGCTTGTTGTAGGTGTGCAAGAGGTGGTTCTTTTACACATATACATATGTCTGTTCTTCCTGGGATCCTTTTCCCATGTACGTTATGACAGAAAGTTGAGTAGTCTTCTCTTGGTACTCCATAGGTCTTTGGTGATTATATACGTCTACTGTGTTTGTATCTGTCTGTTAACCCCAATATCGTAATGAATTCAATCCTCACACCTTTCCTTTGGTGAACCATAAGTTTGTTTAATGAATCTGTGATTGCCCTTCTCCGTGGAAATATCTGCCCTGGTATCAATTTATAGGTAACACGTATAAGTGATATGATATGATATGTGTCTTTCACTTTCTGACTTACTCCAAGTCACGTGATTACCTCGAGACTCATCTACGGTGCTGCAAATGGCATTGTGTCCTTTTTTTCCTTGGCGAATATTCTGTCTTAGTGAGGTCCATATTCTGCAATGTGATTCCCTGAGGGCTGAGGATTAGCTGACCTGGGCAGCCTGACCCTGCCGGCAAGCCCTCCCCAGGTGTGCCTGCGTTGAGGTCAATATAAACAGCACTCCAGCCAGCAATAGTCCCTGCAGCTGGGCCTGACTCCATATCCTCTGCCCCGTCAGCAGTCTCGGGTCTGTGCTGGTGGGCGGGTGTGAGGGTCCATGGCTTTGTGGGTGGCCCGGTGTGAGTGGGGCTCTGCTGGACTTTCGGCAGGAGTTGCCAGGCTGCCACCTGTAAAGAAGAGGATGTGTCACCCATAACTTCCACTGGAATATCTCTGCGGGCTGAGGTGAGGAAGGAAAAAAAGGAGTGGGGGCCGGGACAGGAGGGGTATCTCAGGCAGGGCAATAGAAAGCTTCCAGAAGAGCGCCCGTGGCCAGTACCATCCTGGCTGACCTGCAGGCACCAAGTTGGCCTGCGTGCTGTCGCTGGTGTGGCTCCACGGCCCTTCCTCTAGGCTTTCAAGCCCTTGTACATATTCAGGTGTTTCACCTGGGAAGGGTGGGAACAGTTCAGCAGCATCTGGCCTGGGGCTCAGCTCACGTTTACTCACAGAGGCCTCGGCACGGTCTCCCAGCTTTGCAATGAGGATGCTCCTTGCGTGGGCGGGCGGGGCTGCTGGCTGTATGGGAGATGATTCCCCACCTCTGACCAATTTCAGAATTGTTTACCACTGGAGCAAGTGCCTTGGTAGTGTTTTCCTCTGTATAACTGTTAGGTTCAGTTTTTTTTTTCTTTTTTGGTTCAAGTTAGATTTTATTTCTCATTTATGTATTTATAGATATAAGCATGGAAATAATTCATTCGTATAAATACATCAGTGTGAATGGAAGAACTTTTTTTCTGTTTTATTTTTACATTTTATTTTTTAAAATTTTGAAATTTAATTTTAGTTATTTTTTTATACAGTAGGTTATTATTAGTTATCTATTTTATGCATAGACATGTATACAGGTCAATCCCAGTCTCCCAACTCATCCCACCACCACCACCCCATGGCTTCCCCCACTTTGTGTCCATACGTTTGTTCTCTACCTCTGTGTCTCTATTTCTGCCCTGCAAACCAGTTCATCTCTACCATTTTTCTAGGTTCCACATATAGGCATTAATATACAATATTTGTTTTTCTCTTTCTGGCTTACTTCACTCTGTATGACAGTCTCTAGATCCATCAACTTCTCTACAAATGACCCAGTTTCATTCCTTTTTATAGCTGAGTAATATTCCATTTTATATATGTACCACATCTTTATCCATTCGTCTGTCTGTGGGCATTTATGTTGCTTCCATAACCTGGCTATTGTAAATAGTGCTGCAATGAACATAGTGGTGAATGTGTCTCTGTGATTTATGGTTTTCTCTCGGTATATGCCCAGAAGTGGGATTGCTGGATCCTATGGTAATTCTCTTTTTAGTTTTTTAAAGGAACCTCCATACTGTTCTCCATAGTGACTGTATCAATTTACATTCCCACCAATAGCGGAAGAGGGTTCCTTTTGTCCACACCCTCCCCAGAATTTGTTGTTTGTAGATTATCTGATGATGCCGATTCTAACAGGTGTGAGGTCTTACCTCATTGTAGTTTTGATTTGCATTTCTCTAATAATTAGTGATGTTGAGCAGCTTTTCATGTGCGTCTTGGCCATCTCTGTGTCTTCTTTGAAGAAACGTCTCTTTAGATCTTCTGCCCATTTTTGTATTGGGTTGTTTGTTTTATTAATATTAAGCTGCATGAGCTGTTTATATATATTGGAGATTAAACCTTTGTCCATTGATTCGTTTGTGAACGTTTTCGCCCATTCTGAGGGTTGCCTTTTTCCATTCCCGTTTTTTTTAACAAAGAAAGAAAGAAAGCAAAAGAAGCAGAACACTAATGTGCGTGAAATATGCCTCTTGAAACTGTCGTTTTGAAATATGGACGTCTTTTGAATTTTTTGGTCGATATATGACCCCAGGATTTGTTTTCAGGGCAGGTGTCATTTACAGGCCTGTAATGATTTGGAATATCCACTGACCATTAGCGCTGGCATTAAACCTGCAGTTGTGTGAAACGGCCACAAGGTGGCAGCAGTTCTCCCTTACCAAATCTGGTTACTAGGGCAGCATAGCCTCAATGGAAGTCGTGTTCGAGATTGGAATGTAGAACGGAATGTGCCAGGAGAAAGCCCCTCAAGTTTGTCTCACTACTTCTTGTTCGTGTTTTTAATTTAATTTTTTATTTTTTATTACAGCAAGTTTGAGTACAACGTTTAGCTTGTTGTAGGTGTGCAAGAGGTGGTTCTTTTACACATATACATATGTCTGTTCTTCCTGGGATCCTTTTCCCATGTACGTTATGACAGAATGTTGAGTAGTCTTCTCTTGGTACTCCGTAGGTCTTTGGTGATTATATACGTCTACTGTGTTTGTATCTGTCTGTTAACCCCAATATCGTAATGAATTCAATCCTCACACCTTTCCTTTGGTGAACCATAAGTTTGTTTAATGAATCTGTGATTGCCCTTCTCCGTGGAAATATCTGCCCTGGTATCAATTTATAGGTAACACCTATAAGTGATATGATATGATATGTGTCTTTCACTTTCTGACTTACTCCAAGTCACGTGATTACCTCGAGACTCATCTACTGTGCTGCAAATGGCATTGTGTCCTTTTTCTCCTTGTCGAATATTCTGTCTTAGCGAGGTCCATTTTCTGCAATGTGATTCCCTGAGGGCTGAGGATTAGCTGACCTGGGCAGCTTGACCCTGCCGGCAAGCCCTCCCCAGGTGTGCCTGGGTTGAGGTCAATATAAACAGCACTCCAGGCAGCAATAGCCCCTGCAGCTGTGCCTGACTCCATATTCTCTGCCCCGTCAGCAGTCTCGGGGCTGTTCTGGTGGGAGGTTGTGAGGGTCCACGGCTTTGTGGGTGGCCCGGTGTGAGTGGGGCTCTGCTGGACTTTCGGCAGGAGTTGCCAGGCTGCCACCTGTAAAGAAGAGGATGTGTCACCCATAACTTCCACTGGAATATCTCTGCGGGCTGAGGTGAGGAAGGAAAAAAAGGAGTGGGGGCCGGGACAGGAGGGGTATCTCAGGCAGGGCAATAGAAAGCTTCCAGAAGAGCGCCCGTGGCCAGTACCATCCTGGCTGACCTGCAGGCACCAAGTTGGCCTGCGTGCTGTCGCTGGTGTGGCTCCACGGCCCTTCCTCTAGGCTTTCAAGCCCTTGTACATATTCAGGTGTTTCACCTGGGAAGGGTGGGAACAGTTCAGCAGCATCTGGGCTGGGGCTCAGCTCACGTTTACTCACAGAGGCCTCGGCATGGTCTCCCAGCTTTGCAATGAGGATGCTCCTTTCGTGGGCGGGCGGGGCTGCTGGCTGTATGGGAGATGATTCCCCACCTCTGACCAATTTCTGAATTGTTTACCACTGGAGCAAGTGCCTTGGTAGTGTTTTCCTCTGTATAACTGTTAGGTTCAGTTTTTTTTTTCTTTTTTGGTTCAAGTTAGATTTTATTCCTCATTTATGTTTTTATAGATATAAGCATGGAAATAATTCATTCGTATAAATACATCAGTGTGAATGGAAGAACTTTTTTTCTGTTTTATTTTTACATTTTATTTTTTAAAATTTTGAAATTTAATTTTAGTTATTTTTTTATACAGTAGGTTATTATTAGTTATCTATTTTATGCATAGACATGTATACAGGTCAATCCCAATCTCCCAACTCATCCCACCACCACCACCCCATGGCTTCCCCCACTTTGTGTCCATACGTTTGTTCTCTACCTCTGTGTCTCTATTTCTGCCCTGCAAACCAGTTAATCTCTACCATTTTTCTAGGTTCCACATATAGGCATTAATATACAATATTTGTTTTTCTCTTTCTGGCTTACTTCACTCTGTATGACAGTCTCTAGATCCATCAACTTCTCTACAAATGACCCAGTTTCATTCCTTTTTATGGCTGAGTAATATTCCATTTTATATATGTACCACATCTTTATCCATTCGTCTGTCTGTGGGCATTTATGTTGCTTCCATAACCTGGCTATTGTAAATAGTGCTGCAATGAACATTGTGGTGAATGTGTCTCTGTGATTTATGGTTTTCTCTGGGTATATGCCCAGAAGTGGGATTGCTGGATCCTATGGTAATTCTCTTTTTAGTTTTTTAAAGGAACCTCCATACTGTTCTCCATAGTGACTGTATCAATTTACATTCCCACCAATAGCGGAAGAGGGTTCCTTTTGTCCACACCCTCCCCAGAATTTGTTGTTTGTAGATTATCTGATGATGCCGATTCTAACAGGTGTGAGGTCTTACCTCATTGTAGTTTTGATTTGCATTTCTCTAATAATTAGTGATGTTGAGCAGCTTTTCATGTGCGTCTTGGCCATCTCTGTGTCTTCTTTGAAGAAACGTCTCTTTAGATCTTCTGCCCATTTTTGTATTGGGTTGTTTGTTTTATTAATATTAAGCTGCATGAGCTGTTTATATATATTGGAGATTAAACCTTTGTCCATTGATTCGTTTGTGAACGTTTTCGCCCATTCTGAGGGTTGCCTTTTTCCATTCCCGTTTTTTTTAACAAAGAAAGAAAGAAAGCAAAAGAAGCAGAACACTAATGTGCGTGAAATATGCCTCTTGAAACTGTCGTTTTGAAATATGGACGTCTTTTGAATTTTTTGGTCGATATATGACCCCAGGATTTGTTTTCAGGGCAGGTGTCATTTACAGGCCTGTAATGATTTGGAATATCCACTGACCATTAGCGCTGGCATTAAACCTGCAGTTGTGTGAAACGGCCACAAGGTGGCAGCAGTTCTCCCTTACCAAATCTGGTTACTAGGGCAGCAGAGCCTCAATGGAAGTCGTGTTCGAGATTGGAATGTAGAACGGAATGTGCCAGGAGAAAGCCCCTCAAGTTTGTCTCACTACTTCTTGTTCGTGTTTTTAATTTAATTTTTTATTTTTTATTACAGCAAGTTTGAGTACAACGTTTAGCTTGTTGTAGGTGTGCAAGAGGTGGTTCTTTTACACATATACATATGTCTGTTCTTCCTGGGATCCTTTTCCCATGTACGTTATGACAGAATGTTGAGTAGTCTTCTCTTGGTACTCCGTAGGTCTTTGGTGATTATATACGTCTACTGTATTTGTATCTGTCTGTTAACCCCAATATCGTAATGAATTCAATCCTCACACCTTTCCTTTGGTGAACCATAAGTTTCTTTAAAGAATCTGTGATTGCCCTTCTCCGTGGAAATATCTGCCCTGGTATCAATTTATAGGTAACACCTATAAGTGATATGATATGATATGTGTCTTTCACTTTCTGACTTACTCCAAGTCACGTGATTACCTTGAGACTCATCTACGGTGCTGCAAATGGCATTGTGTCTTTTTTTTCCTTGGCGAATATTCTGTCTTAGCGAGGTCCATATTCTGCAATGTGATTCCCTGAGGGCTGAGGATTAGCTGACCTGGGCAGCCTGACCCTGCCGGCAAGCCCTCCCCAGGTGTGCCTGGGTTGAGGTCAATATAAACAGCACTCCAGGCAGCAATAGTCCCTGAAGCTGTGCCTGACTCCATATCCTCTGCCCCGTCAGCAGTCTCGGGGCTGGGCTGGTGGGAGGGTGTGAGGGTCCACAGCTTTGTGGGTGGTCCGGTGTGAGTGGGGCTCTGCTGGACTTTCGGCAGGAGTTGCCAGGCTGCCACCTGTAAAGAAGAGGATGTGTCACCCATAACTTCCACTGGAATATCTCTGCGGGCTGAGGTGAGGAAGGAAAAAAAGGAGTGGGGGCCGGGACAGGAGGGGTATCTCAGGCAGGGCAATAGAAAGCTTCCAGAAGAGCGCCCGTGGCCAGTATCATCCTGGCTGACCTGCAGGCACCAAGTTGGCCTGCGTGCTGTCGCTGGTGTGGCTCCACGGCCCTTCCTCTAGGCTTTCAAGCCCTTGTACATATTCAGGTGTTTCACCTGGGAAGGGTGGGAACAGTTCAGCAGCATCTGGCCTGGGGCTCAGCTCACGTTTACTCACAGAGGCCTCGGCACGGTCTCCCAGCTTTGCAATGAGGATGCTCCTTGCGTGGGCGGGCGGGGCTGCTGGCTGTATGGGAGATGATTCCCCACCTCTGACCAATTTCAGAATTGTTTACCACTGGAGCAAGTGCCTTGGTAGTGTTTTCCTCTGTATAACTGTTAGGTTCAGTTTTTTTTTTCTTTTTTGGTTCAAGTTAGATTTTATTCCTCATTTATGTTTTTATAGATATAAGCATGGAAATAATTCATTCGTATAAATACATCAGTGTGAATGGAAGAACTTTTTTTCTGTTTTATTTTTACATTGTATTTTTTAAAATTTTGAAATTTAATTTTAGTTATTTTTTTATACAGTAGGTTATTATTAGTTATCTATTTTATGCATAGACATGTATACAGGTCAATCCTAATCTCCCAAGTCATCCCACCACCACCACCCCATGGCTTCCCCCACTTTGTGTCCATACGTTTGTTCTCTACCTCTGTGTCTCTATTTCTGCCCTGCAAACCAGTTAATCTCTACCATTTTTCTAGGTTCCACATATAGGCATTAATATACAATATTTGTTTTTCTCTTTCTGGCTTACTTCACTCTGTATGACAGTCTCTAGATCCATCAACTTCTCTACAAATGACCCAGTTTCATTCCTTTTTATGGCTGAGTAATATTCCATTTTATATATGTACCACATCTTTATCCATTCGTCTGTCTGTGGGCATTTATGTTGCTTCCATAACCTGGCTATTGTAAATAGTGCTGCAATGAACATTGTGGTGAATGTGTCTCTGTGATTTATGGTTTTCTCTCGGTATATGCCCAGAAGTGGGATTGCTGGATCCTATGGTAATTCTCTTTTTAGTTTTTTAAAGGAACCTCCATACTGTTCTCCATAGTGACTGTATCAATTTACATTCCCACCAATAGCGGAAGAGGGTTCCTTTTGTCCACACCCTCCCCAGAATTTGTTGTTTGTAGATTATCTGATGATGCCGATTCTAACAGGTGTGAGGTCTTACCTCATTGTAGTTTTGATTTGCATTTCTCTAATAATTAGTGATGTTGAGCAGCTTTTCATGTGCGTCTTGGCCATCTCTGTGTCTTCTTTGAAGAAACGTCTCTTTAGATCTTCTGCCCATTTTTGTATTGGGTTGTTTGTTTTATTAATATTAAGCTGCATGAGCTGTTTATATATATTGGAGATTAAACCTTTGTCCATTGATTCGTTTGTGAACGTTTTCGCCCATTCTGAGGGTTGCCTTTTTCCATTCCCGTTTTTTTTAACAAAGAAAGAAAGAAAGCAAAAGAAGCAGAACACTAATGTGCGTGAAATATGCCTCTTGAAACTGTCGTTTTGAAATATGGACGTCTTTTGAATTTTTTGGTCGATATATGACCCCAGGATTTGTTTTCAGGGCAGGTGTCATTTACAGGCCTGTAATGATTTGGAATATCCACTGACCATTAGCGCTGGCATTAAACCTGCAGTTGTGTGAAACGGCCACAAGGTGGCAGCAGTTCTCCCTTACCAAATCTGGTTACTAGGGCAGCAGAGCCTCAATGGAAGTCGTGTTCGACATTGGAATGTAGAACGGAATGTGCCAGGAGAAAGCCCCTCAAGTTTGTCTCACTACTTCTTGTTCGTGTTTTTAATTTAATTTTTTATTTTTTATTACAGCAAGTTTGAGTACAACGTTTAGCTTGTTGTAGGTGTGCAAGAGGTGGTTCTTTTACACATATACATATGTCTGTTCTTCCTAGGATCCTTTTCCCATGTACGTTATGACAGAATGTTGAGTAGTCTTCTCTTGGTACTCCGTAGGTCTTTGGTGATTATATACGTCTACTGTGTTTGTATCTGTCTGCTAACCCCAATATCGTAATGAATTCAATCCTCACACCTTTCCTTTGGTGAACCATAAGTTTGTTTAATGAATCTGTGATTGCCCTTCTCCGTGGAAATATCTGCCCTGGTATCAATTTATAGGTAACACCTATAATTGATATGATATGATATGTGTCTTTCACTTTCTGACTTACTCCAAGTCACGTGATTACCTCGAGACTCATCTACGGTGCTGCAAATGGCATTGTGTCCTTTTTTTCCTTGGCGAATATTCTGTCTTAGCGAGGTCCATTTTCTGCAATGTGATTCCCTGAGGGCTGAGGATTAGCTGACCTGGGCAGCCTGACCCTGCCGGCAAGCCCTCCCCAGGTGTGCCTGGGTTGAGGTCAATATAAACAGCACTCCAGGCAGCAATAGCCCCTGCAGCTGTGCCTTACTCCATATTCTCTGCCCCGTCAGCAGTCTCGGGGCTGTGCTGGTGGGACGGTGTGAGGGTCCACGGCTTTGTGGGTGGCCCGGTGTGAGTGGGGCTCTGCTGGACTTTCGGCAGGAGTTGCCAGGCTGCCACCTGTAAAGAAGAGGATGTGTCACCCATAACTTCCACTGGAATATCTCTGCGGGCTGAGGTGAGGAAGGAAAAAAAGGAGTGGGGGCCGGGACAGGAGGGGTATCTCAGGCAGGGCAATAGAAATCTTCCAGAAGAGCGCCCGTGGCCAGGACCATCCTGGCTGACCTGCAGGCACCAAGTTGGCCTGCGTGCTGTCGCTGGTGTGGCTCCACGGCCCTTCCTCTAGGCTTTCAAGCCCTTGTACATATTCAGGTGTTTCACCTGGGAAGGGTGGGAACAGTTCAGCAGCATCTGGCCTGGGGCTCAGCTCACGTTTACTCACAGAGGCCTCGGCACGGTCTCCCAGCTTTGCAATGAGGATGCTCCTGGCGAGGGCGGGCGGGGCTGCTGGCTGTATGGGAGATGATTCCCCACCTCTGACCAATTTCAGAATTGTTTACCACTGGAGCAAGTGCCTTGGTAGTGTTTTCCTCTGTATAACTGTTAGGTTCAGTTTTTTTTTTTTTCTTTTTTGGTTCAAGTTAGATTTTATTCCTCATTTATGTATTTATAGATATAAGCATGGAAATAATTCATTCGTATAAATACATCAGTGTGAATGGAAGAACTTTTTTTCTGTTTTATTTTTACATTTTATTTTTTAAAATTTTGAAATTTATTTTAGTTATTTTTTATACAGTAGGTTATTATTAGTTATCTATTTTATGCATAGACATGTATACAGGTCAATCCTAATCTCCCAAGTCATCCCACCACCACCACCCCATGGCTTCCCCCACTTTGTGTCCATACGTTTGTTCTCTACCTCTGTGTCTCTATTTATGCCCTGCAAACCAGTTCATCTCTACCATTTTTCTAGGTTCCACATATAGGCATTAATATACAATATTTGTTTTTCTCTTTCTGGCTTACTTCACTCTGTATGACAGTCTCTAGATCCATCAACTTCTCTACAAATGACCCAGTTTCATTCCTTTTTATGGCTGAGTAATATTCCATTTTATATATGTACCACATCTTTATCCATTCGTCTGTCTGTGGGCATTTATGTTGCTTCCATAACCTGGCTATTGTAAGTAGTGCTGCAATGAACATTGTGGTGAATGTGTCTCTGTGATTTATGGTTTTCTCTGGGTATATGCCCAGAAGTGGGATTGCTGGATCCTATGGTAATTCTCTTTTTAGTTTTTTAAAGGAACCTCCATACTGTTCTCCATAGTGACTGTATCAATTTACATTCCCACCAATAGCGGAAGAGGGTTCCTTTTGTCCACACCCTCCCCAGAATTTGTTGTTTCTAGATTATCTGATGATGCCGATTCTAACAGGTGTGAGGTCTTACCTCATTGTAGTTTTGATTTGCATTTCTCTAATAATTAGTGATGTTGAGCAGCTTTTCATGTGCGTCTTGGCCATCTCTGTGTCTTCTTTGAAGAAACGTCTCTTTAGATCTTCTGCCCAATTTTGAATTCGGTTGTTTGTTTTATTAATATTAAGCTGCATGCGCTGTTTATATATATTGGAGATTAAACCTTTGTCCATTGATTCGTTTGTGAACGTTTTCGCCCATTCTGAGGGTTGCCTTTTTTCATTCCCGTTTTTTTTAACAAAGAAAGAAAGAAAGCAAAAGAAGCAGAACACTAATGTGCGTGAAATATGCCTCTTGAAACTGTCGTTTTGAAATATGGACGTCTTTTGAATTTTTTGGTCGATATATGACCCCAGGATTTGTTTTCAGGGCAGGTGTCATTTACAGGCCTGTAATGATTTGGAATATCCACTGACCATTAGCGCTGGCATTAAACCTGCAGTTGTGTGAAACGGCCACAAGGTGGCAGCAGTTCTCCCTTACCAAATCTGGTTACTAGGGCAGCAGAGCCTCAATGGAAGTCGTGTTCGAGATTGGAATGTAGAACGGAATGTGCCAGGAGAAAGCCCCTCAAGTTTGTCTCACTACTTCTTGTTCGTGTTTTTAATTTAATTTTTTATTTTTTATTACAGCAAGTTTGAGTACAACGTTTAGCTTGTTGTAGGTGTGCAAGAGGTGGTTCTTTTACACATATACATATGTCTGTTCTTCCTGGGATCCTTTTCCCATGTACGTTATGACAGAATGTTGAGTAGTCTTCTCTTGGTACTCCGTAGGTCTTTGGTGATTATATACGTCTACTGTGTTTGTATCTGTCTGTTAACCACAATATCGTAATGAATTCAATCCTCACACCTTTCCTTTGGTGAACCATAAGTTTGTTTAATGAATCTGTGATTGCCCTTCTCCGTGGAAATATCTGCCCTGGTAGCAATTTATAGGTAACACCTATAAGTGATATGATATGACATGTGTCTTTCACTTTCTGACTTACTCCAAGTCACGTGATTACCTCGAGACTCATCTACGGTGCTGCAAATGGCATTGTGTCCTTTTTCTCCTTGGCGAATATTCTGTCTTAGCGAGGTCCATTTTCTGCAATGTGATTCCC
This sequence comes from Mesoplodon bidens, assembly GCF_964165515.1. NCBI lineage: Eukaryota > Metazoa > Chordata > Mammalia > Artiodactyla > Ziphiidae > Mesoplodon > Mesoplodon bidens. Next base: position 118,438 of record NW_027672156.1, read on the forward strand.
TGAGGGCTGAGGATTAGCTGACCTGGGCAGCCTGACCCTGCCGGCAAGCCCTCCCCAGGTGTGCCTGGGTTGAGGTCAATATAAACAGCACTCCAGGCAGCAATAGCCCCTGCAGCTGTGCCTTACTCCATATCCTCTGCCCCGTCAGCAGTCTCGGGGCTGTGCTGGTGGGAGGGTGTGAGGGTCCTCGGCTTTGTGGGTGGCCCGGTGTGAGTGGGGCTCTGCTGGACTTTCGGCAGGAGTTGACAGGCTGCCACCTGTAAAGAAGAGGATGTGCCACCCATAACTTCCACTGGAATATCTCTCCGGGCTGAGGTGAGGAAGGAAAAAAAGGAGTGGGGGCCGGGACAGGAGGGGTATCTCAGGCAGGGCAATAGAAAGCTTCCAGAAGAGCGCCTGTGTCCAGTACCATCCTGGCTGACCTGCAGGCACCAAGTTGGCCTGCGTGCTGTCGCTGGTGTGGCTCCACGGCCCTTCCTCTAGGCTTTCAAGCCCTTGTACATATTCAGGTGTTTCACCTGGGAAGGGTCGGAACAATTCAGCAGCATCTGGCCTGGGGCTCAGCTCACATTTACTCACAGAGGCCTCGGCACGGTCTCCCAGCTTTGCAATGAGGATGCTCCTTGCGTGGGCGGGCGGGGCTGCTGGCTGTATGGGAGATGATTCCCCACCTCTGACCAATTTCAGAATTGTTTACCACTGGAGCAAGTGCCTTGGTAGTGTTTTCCTCTGTATAACTGTTAGGTTCAGTTTTTTTTTTTCTTTTTTGGTTCAAGTTAGATTTTATTCCTCATTTATGTATTTATAGATATAAGCATGGAAATAATTCATTCGTATAAATACATCAGTGTGAATGGAAGAACTTTTTTTCTGTTTTATTTTTACATTGTATTTTTTAAAATTTTGAAATTTAATTTTAGTTATTTTTTTATACAGTAGGTTATTATTAGTTATCTATTTTATGCATAGACATGTATACAGGTCAATCCTAATCTCCCAAGTCATCCCACCACCACCACCCCATGGCTTCCCCCACTTTGTGTCCATACGTTTGTTCTCTACCTCTGTGTCTCTATTTCTGCCCTGCAAACCAGTTCATCTCTACCATTTTTCTAGGTTCCACATATAGGCATTAATATACAATATTTGTTTTTCTCTTTCTGGCTTACTTCACTCTGTATGACAGTCTCTAGATCCATCAACTTCTCTACAAATGACCCAGTTTCATTCCTTTTTATGGCTGAGTAATATTCCATTTTATATATGTACCACATCTTTATCCATTCGTCTGTCTGTGGGCATTTATGTTGCTTCCATAACCTGGCTATTGTAAATAGTGCTGCAATGAACATTGTGGTGAATGTGTCTCTGTGATTTATGGTTTTCTCTGGGTATATGCCCAGAAGTGGGATTGCTGGATCCTATGGTAATTCTCTTTTTAGTTTTTTAAAGGAACCTCCATACTGTTCTCCATAGTGACTGTATCAATTTACATTCCCACCAATAGCGGAAGAGGGTTCCTTTTGTCCACACCCTCCCCAGAATTTGTTGTTTGTAGATTATCTGATGATGCCGATTCTAACAGGTGTGAGGTCTTACCTCATTGTAGTTTTGATTTGCATTTCTCTAATAATTAGTGATGTTGAGCAGCTTTTCATGTGCGTCTTGGCCATCTCTGTGTCTTCTTTGAAGAAACGTCTCTTTAGATCTTCTGCCCATTTTTGTATTGGGTTGTTTGTTTTATTAATATTAAGCTGCATGAGCTGTTTATATATATTGGAGATTAAACCTTTGTCCATTGATTCGTTTGTGAACGTTTTCGCCCATTCTGAGGGTTGCCTTTTTCCATTCCCGTTTTTTTTAACAAAGAAAGAAAGAAAGCAAAAGAAGCAGAACACTAATGTGCGTGAAATATGCCTCTTGAAACTGTCGTTTTGAAATATGGACGTCTTTTCAATTTTTTGGTCGATATATGACCCCAGGATTTGTTTTCAGGGCAGGTGTCATTTACAGGCCTGTAATGATTTGGAATATCCACTGACCATTAGCGCAGGCATTAAACCTGCAGTTGTGTGAAACGGCCACAAGGTGGCAGCAGTTCTCCCTTACCAAATCTGGTTACTAGGGCAGCAGAGCCTCAATGGAAGTCGTGTTCGAGATTGGAATGTAGAACGGAATGTGCCAGGAGAAAGCCCCTCAAGTTTGTCTCACTACTTCTTGTTCGTGTTTTTAATTTAATTTTTTATTTTTTATTACAGCAAGTTTGAGTACAACGTTTAGCTTGTTGTAGGTGTGCAAGAGGTGGTTCTTTTACACATATACATATGTCTGTTCTTCCTGGGATCCTTTTCCCATGTACGTTATGACAGAATGTTGAGTAGTCTTCTCTTGGTACTCCGTAGGTCTTTGGTGATTATATACGTCTACTGTGTTTGTATATGTCTGTTAACCCCAATATCGTAATGAATTCAATCCTCACACCTTTCCTTTGGTGAACCCTAAGTTTGTTTAATGAATCTGTGATTGCCCTTCTCCGTGGAAATATCTGCCCTGGTATCAATTTATAGGTAACACCTATAAGTGATATGATATGATATGTGTCTTTCACTTTCTGACTTACTCCAAGTCACGTGATTACCTCGAGACTCATCTACGGTGCTGCAAATGGCATTGTGTCCTTTTTCTCCTTGGCGAATATTCTGTCTTAGCGAGGTCCATTTTCTGCAATGTGATTCCCTGAGGGCTGAGGATTAGCTGACCTGGGCAGCCTGACCCTGCCGGCAAGCCCTCCCCAGGTGTGCCTGGGTTGAGGTCAATATAAACAGCACTCCAGGCAGCAATAGCCCCTGCAGCTGTGCCTTACTCCATATTCTCTGCCCCGTCAGCAGTCTCGGGGCTGTGCTGGTGGGAGGGTGTGAGGGTCCACGGCTTTGTGGGTGGCCCGGTGTGAGTGGGGCTCTGCTGGACTTTCGGCAGGAGTTGCCAGGCTGCCACCTGTAAAGAAGAGGATGTGTCACCCATAACTTCCACTGGAATATCTCTCCGGGCTGAGGTGAGGAAGGAAAAAAAGGAGTGGGGGCCGGGACATGAGGGGTATCTCAGGCAGGGCAATAGAAAGCTTCCAGAAGAGCGCCCGTGGCCAGTACCATCCTGGCTGACCTGCAGGCACCAAGTTGGCCTGCGTGCTGTCGCTGCTGTGGCTCCACGGCCCTTCCTCTAGGCTTTCAAGCCCTTGTACATATTCAGGTGTTTCACCTGGGAAGGGTGGGAACAGTTCAGCAGCATCTGGCCTGGGGCTCAGCTCACGTTTACTCACAGAGGCCTCGGCACGGTCTCCCAGCTTTGCAATGAGGATGCTCCTGGCGAGGGCGGGCGGGGCTGCTGGCTGTATGGGAGATGATTCCCCACCTCTGACCAATTTCAGAATTGTTTACCACTGGAGCAAGTGCCTTGGTAGTGTTTTCCTCTGTATAACTGTTAGGTTCAGTTTTTTTTTTTTCTTTTTTGGTTCAAGTTAGATTTTATTCCTCATTTATGTATTTATAGATATAAGCATGGAAATAATTCATTCGTATAAATACATCAGTGTGAATGGAAGAACATTTTTTCTGTTTTATTTTTACATTTTATTTTTTAAAATTTTGAAATTTAATTTTAGTTATTTTTTATACAATAGGTTATTATTAGTTATCTATTTTATGCATAGACATGTATACAGGTCAATCCTAATCTCCCAAGTCATCCCACCACCACCACCCCATGGCTTCCCCCACTTTGTGTCCATACGTTTCTTCTCTACCTCTGTGTGTCTATTTCTGCCCTGCAAACCAGTTCATCTCTACCATTTTTCTAGGTTCCACATATAGGCATTAATATACAATATTTGTTTTTCTCTTTCTGGCTTACTTCACTCTGTATGACAGTCTCTAGATCCATCAACTTCTCTACAAATGACCCAGTTTCATTCCTTTTTATGGCTGAGTAATATTCCATTTTATATATGTACCACATCTTTATCCATTCGTCTGTCTGTGGGCATTTATGTTGCTTCCATAACCTGGCTATTGTAAATAGTGCTGCAATGAACATTGTGGTGAATGTGTCTCTGTGATTTGTGGTTTTCTCTGGGTATATGCCCAGAAGTGGGATTGCTGGATCCTATGGTAATTCTCTTTTTAGTTTTTTAAAGGAACCTCCATACTGTTCTCCATAGTGACTGTATCAATTTACATTCCCACCAATAGCGGAAGAGGGTTCCTTTTGTCCACACCCTCCCCAGAATTTGTTGTTTGTAGATTATCTGATGATGCCGATTCTAACAGGTGTGAGGTCTTACCTCATTGTAGTTTTGATTTGCATTTCTCTAATAATTAGTGATGTTGAGCAGCTTTTCATGTGCGTCTTGGCCATCTCTGTGTCTTCTTTGAAGAAACGTCTCTTTAGATCTTCTGCCCATTTTTGTATTGGGTTGTTTGTTTTATTAATATTAAGCTGCATGAGCTGTTTATATATATTGGAGATTAAACCTTTGTCCATTGATTCGTTTGTGAACGTTTTTGCCCATTCTGAGGGTTGCCTTTTTCCATTCCCGTTTTTTTTAACAAAGAAAGAAAGAAAGCAAAAGAAGCAGAACACTAATGTGCGTGAAATATGCCTCTTGAAACTGTCGTTTTGAAATATGGACGTCTTTTGAATTTTTTGGTCGATATATGACCCCAGGATTTGTTTTCAGGGCAGGTGTCATTTACAGGCCTGTAATGATTTGGAATATCCGCTGACCATTGGCGCTGGCATTAAACCTGCAGTTGTGTGAAACGGCCACAAGGTGGCAGCAGTTCTCCCTTACCAAATCTGGTTACTAGGGCAGCAGAGCCTCAATGGAAGTCGTGTTCGAGATTGGAATGTAGAACGGAATGTGCCAGGAGAAAGCCCCTCAAGTTTGTCTCACTACTTCTTGTTCGTGTTTTTAATTTAATTTTTTATTTTTTATTACAGCAAGTTTGAGTACAACGTTTAGCTTGTTGTAGGTGTGCAAGAGGTGGTTCTTTTACACATATACATATGTCTGTTCTTCCTGGGATCCTTTTCCCATGTACGTTATGACAGAATGTTGAGTAGGGTTCTCTTGGTACTCCGTAGGTCTTTGGTGATTATATACGTCTACTGTGTTTGTATCTGTCTGTTAACCCCAATATCGTAATGAATTCAATCCTCACACCTTTCCTTTGGTGAACCCTAAGTTTGTTTAATGAATCTGTGATTGCCCTTCTCCGTGGAAATATCTGCCCTGGTATCAATTTATAGGTAACACCTATAAGTGATATGATATGATATGTGTCTTTCACTTTCTGACTTACTCCAAGTCACGTGATTACCTCGAGACTCATCTACGGTGCTGCAAATGGCATTGTGTCCTTTTTCTCCTTGGCGAATATTCTGTCTTAGCGAGGTCCATTTTCTGCAATGTGATTCCCTGAGGGCTGAGGATTAGCTGACCTGGGCAGCCTGACCCTGCCGGCAAGCCCTCCCCAGGTGTGCCTGGGTTGAGGTCAATATAAACAGCACTCCAGGCAGCAATAGCCCCTGCAGCTGTGCCTTACTCCATATTCTCTGCCCCGTCAGCAGTCTCGGGGCTGTGCTGGTGGGAGGGTGGGAGGGTCCACGGCTTTGTGGGTGGCCCGGTGTGAGTGGGGCTCTGCTGGACTTTTGGCAGGAGTTGCCAGGCTGCCACCTGTAAAGAAGAGGATGTGTCACCCATAACTTCCACTGGAATATCTCTCCGGGCTGAGGTGAGGAAGGAAAAAAAGGAGTGGGGGCCGGGACAGGAGGGGTATCTCAGGCAGGGCAATAGAAAGCTTCCAGAAGAGCGCCCGTGGCCAGTACCATCCTGGCTGACCTGCAGGCACCAAGTTGGCCTGCGTGCTGTCGCTGGTGTGGCTCCACGGCCCTTCCTCTAGGCTTTCAAGCCCTTGTACATATTCACTTGTTTCACCTGGGAAGGGTGGGAACAGTTCAGCAGCATCTGGCCTGGGGCTCAGCTCACGTTTACTCACAGAGGCCTCGGCACGGTCTCCCAGCTTTGCAATGAGGATGCTCCTTGCGTGGGCGGGCGGGGCTGCTGGCTGTATGGGAGATGATTCCCCACCTCTGACCAATTTCAGAATTGTTTACCACTGGAGCAAGTGCCTTGGTAGTGTTTTCCTCTGTATAACTGTTAGGTTCAGTTTTTTTTTTCTTTTTTGTTTCAAGTTAGATTTTATTCCTCATTTATGTATTTATAGATATAAGCATGGAAATAATTCATTCGTATAAATACATCAGTGTGAATGGAAGAACTTTTTTTCTGTTTTATTTTTACATTGTATTTTTTAAAATTTTGAAATTTAATTTTAGTTATTTTTTTATACAGTAGGTTATTATTAGTTATCTATTTTATGCATAGACATGTATACAGGTCAATCCTAATCTCCCAAGTCATCCCACCACCACCACCCCATGGCTTCCCCCACTTTGTGTCCATACGTTTGTTCTCTACCTCTGTGTCTCTATTTCTGCCCTGCAAACCAGTTCATCTCTACCATTTTTCTAGGTTCCACATATAGGCATTAATATACAATATTTGTTTTTCTCTTTCTGGCTTACTTCACTCTGTATGACAGTCTCTAGATCCATCAACTTCTCTACAAATGACCCAGTTTCATTCCTTTTTATGGCTGAGTAATATTCCATTTTATATATGTACCACATCTTTATCCATTCGTCTGTCTGTGGGCATTTATGTTGCTTCCATAACCTGGCTATTGTAAATAGTGCTGCAATGAACATTGTGGTGAATGTGTCTCTGTGATTTATGGTTTTCTCTGGGTATATGCCCAGAAGTGGGATTGCTGGATCCTATGGTAATTCTCTTTTTAGTTTTTTAAAGGAACCTCCATACTGTTCTCCATAGTGACTGTATCAATTTACATTCCCACCAATAGCGGAAGAGGGTTCCTTTTGTCCACACCCTCCCCAGAATTTGTTGTTTGTAGATTATCTGATGATGCCGATTCTAACAGGTGTGAGGTCTTACCTCATTGTAGTTTTGATTTGCATTTCTCTAATAATTAGTGATGTTGAGCAGCTTTTCATGTGCGTCTTGGCCATCTCTGTGTCTTCTTTGAAGAAACGTCTCTTTAGATCTTCTGCCCATTTTTGTATTGGGTTGTTTGTTTTATTAATATTAAACTGCATGAGCTGTTTATATATATTGGAGATTAAACCTTTGTCCATTGATTCTTTTGTGAACGTTTTCGCCCATTCTGAGGGTTGCCTTTTTCCATTCCCGTTTTTTTTAACAAAGAAAGAAAGAAAGCAAAAGAAGCAGAACACTAATGTGCGTGAAATATGCCTCTTGAAACTGTCGTTTTGAAATATGGACGTCTTTTGAATTTTTTGGTCGATATATGACCCCAGGATTTGTTTTCAGGGCAGGTGTCATTTACAGGCCTGTAATGATTTGGAATATCCACTGACCATTAGCGCTGGCATTAAACCTGCAGTTGTGTGAAACGGCCACAAGGTGGCAGCAGTTCTCCCTTACAAAATCTGGTTACTAGGGCAGCAGAGCCTCAATGGAAGTCGTGTTCGAGATTGGAATGTAGAACGGAATGTGCCAGGAGAAAGCCCCTCAAGTTTGTCTCACTACTTCTTGTTCGTGTTTTTAATTTAATTTTTTATTTTTTATTACAGCAAGTTTGAGTACAACGTTTAGCTTGTTGTAGGTGTGCAAGAGGTGGTTCTTTTACACATATACATATGTCTGTTCTTCCTGGGATCCTTTTCCCATGTACGTTATGACAGAATGTTGAGTAGTCTTCTCTTGGTACTCCGTAGGTCTTTGGTGATTATATACGTCTACTGTGTTTGTATCTGTCTGTTAACCCCAATATCGTAATGAATTCAATCCTCACACCTTTCCTTTGGTGAACCCTAAGTTTGTTTAATGAATCTGTGATTGCCCTTCTCCGTGGAAATATCTGCCCTGGTATCAATTTATAGGTAACACCTATAAGTGGTATGATATGATATGTGTCTTTCACTTTCTGACTTACTCCAAGTCACGTGATTACCTCGAGACTCATCTACGGTGCTGCAAATGGCATTGTGTCCTTTTTCTCCTTGGCGAATATTCTGTCTTAGCGAGGTCCATTTTCTGCAATGTGATTCCCTGAGGGCTGAAGATTAGCTGACCTGGGCAGCCTGACCCTGCCGGCAAGCCCTCCCCAGGTGTGCCTGGGTTGAGGTCAATATAAACAGCACTCCAGGCAGCAATAGCCCCTGCAGCTGTGCCTTACTCCATATTCTCTGCCCCGTCAGCAGTCTCGGGGCTGTGCTGGTGGGAGGGTGTGAGGGTCCACGGCTTTGTGGGTGGCCCGGTGTGAGTGGGGCTCTGCTGGACTTTCGGCAGGAGTTGCCAGGCTGCCACCTGTAAAGAAGAGGATGTGTCACCCATAACTTCCACTGGAATATCTCTCCGGGCTGAGGTGAGGAAGGAAAAAAAGGAGTGGGGGCCGGGACAGGAGGGGTATCTCAGGCAGGGCAATAGAAAGCTTCCAGAAGAGCGCCCGTGGCCAGTAACATCCTGGCTGACATGCAGGCACCAAGTTGGCCTGCGTGCTGTCGCTGCTGTGGCTCCACGGCCCTTCCTCTAGGCTTTCAAGCCCTTGTACATATTCAGGTGTTTCACCTGGGAAGGGTGGGAACAGTTCAGCAGCATCTGGCCTGGGGCTCAGCTCACGTTTACTCACAGAGGCCTCGGCACGGTCTCCCAGCTTTGCAATGAGGATGCTCCTGGCGAGGGCGGGCGGGGCTGCTGGCTGTATGGGAGATGATTCCCCACCTCTGACCAATTTCAGAATTGTTTACCACTGGAGCAAGTGCCTTGGTAGTGTTTTCCTCTGTATAACTGTTAGGTTCAGTTTTTTTTTTTTCTTTTTTGGTTCAAGTTAGATTTTATTCCTCATTTATGTATTTATAGATATAAGCATGGAAATAATTCATTCGTATAAATACATCAGTGTGAATGGAAGAACATTTTTTCTGTTTTATTTTTACATTTTATTTTTTAAAATTTTGAAATTTAATTTTAGTTATTTTTTATACAATAGGTTATTATTAGTTATCTATTTTATGCATAGACATGTATACAGGTCAATCCTAATCTCCCAAGTCATCCCACCACCACCACCCCATGGCTTCCCCCACTTTGTGTCCATACGTTTGTTCTCTACCTCTGTGTCTCTATTTCTGCCCTGCAAACCAGTTCATCTCTACCATTTTTCTAGGTTCCACATATAGGCATTAATATACAATATTTGTTTTTCTCTTTCTGGCTTACTTCACTCTGTATGACAGTCTCTAGATCCATCAACTTCTCTACAAATGACCCAGTTTCATTCCTTTTTATGGCTGAGTAATATTCCATTTTATATATGTACCACATCTTTATCCATTCGTCTGTCTGTGGGCATTTATGTTGCTTCCATAACCTGGCTATTGTAAATAGTGCTGCAATGGACATTGTGGTGAATGTGTCTCTGTGATTTATGGTTTTCTCTGGGTATATGCCCAGAAGTGGGATTGCTGGATCCTATGGTAATTCTCTTTTTAGTTTTTTAAAGGAACCTCCATACTGTTCTCCATAGTGACTGTATCAATTTACATTCCCACCAATAGCGGAAGAGGGTTCCTTTTGTCCACACCCTCCCCAGAATTTGTTGTTTGTAGATTATCTGATGATGCCGATTCTAACAGGTGTGAGGTCTTACCTCATTGTAGTTTTGATTTGCATTTCTCTAATAATTAGTGATGTTGAGCAGCTATTCATGTGCGTCTTGGCCATCTCTGTGTCTTCTTTGAAGAAACGTCTCTTTAGATCTTCTGCCCATTTTTGTATTGGGTTGTTTGTTTTATTAATATTAAGCTGCATGTGCTGTTTATATATATTGGAGATTACACCTTTGTCCATTGATTCGTTTGTGAACGTTTTCGCCCATTCTGAGGGTTGCCTTTTTCCATTCCCGTTTTTTTTAACAAAGAAAGAAAGAAAGCAAAAGAAGCAGAACACTAATGTGCGTGAAATATGCCTCTTGAAACTGTCGTTTTGAAATATGGACGTCTTTTGAATTTTTTGGTCGATATATGACCCCAGGATTTGTTTTCAGGGCAGGTGTCATTTACAGGCCTGTAATGATTTGGAATATCCACTGACCATTAGCGCTGGCATTAAACCTGCAGTTGTGTGAAACGGCCACAAGGTGGCAGCAGTTCTCCCTTACCAAATCTGGTTACTAGGGCAGCAGAGCCTCAATGGAAGTCGTGTTCGAGATTGGAATGTAGAACGGAATGTGCCAGGAGAAAGCCCCTCAAGTTTGTCTCACTACTTCTTGTTCGTGTTTTTAATTTAATTTTTTATTTTTTATTACAGCAAGTTTGAGTACAACGTTTAGCTTGTTGTAGGTGTGCAAGAGGTGGTTCTTTTACACATATACATATGTCTGTTCTTCCTGGGATCCTTTTCCCATGTACGTTATGACAGAATGTTGAGTAGTCTTCTCTTGGTACTCCGTAGGTCTTTGGTGATTATATACGTCTACTGTGTTTGTATCTGTCTGTTAACCCCAATATCGTAATGAATTCAATCCTCACACCTTTCCTTTGGTGAACCCTAAGTTTGTTTAATGGATCTGTGATTGCCCTTCTCCGTGGAAATATCTGCCCTGGTAGCAATTTATAGGTAACACCTATAAGTGATATGATATGATATGTGTCTTTCACCTTCTGACTTACTCCAAGTCACGTGATTACCTCGAGACTCATCTACGGTGCTGCAAATGGCATTGTGTCCTTTTTCTCCTTGGCGAATATTCTGTCTTAGCGAGGTCCATTTTCTGCAATGTGATTCCCTGAGGGCTGAGGATTAGCTGACCTGGGCAGCCTGACCCTGCCGGCAAGCCCTCCCCAGGTGTGCCTGGGTTGAGGTCAATATAAACAGCACACCAGGCAGCAATAGACCCTGCAGCTGTGCCTGACTCCATATTCTCTGCCCCGTCAGCAGTCTCGGGGCTGTGCTGGTGGGAGGGTGTGAGGGTCCACGGCTTTGTGGGTGGCCCGGTGTGAGTGGGGCTCTGCTGGACTTTCGGCAGGAGTTGCCAGGCTGCCACCTGTAAAGAAGAGGATGTGTCACCCATAACTTCCACTGGAATATCTCTCCGGGCTGAGGTGAGGAAGGAAAAAAAGGAGTGGGGGCCGGGACAGGAGGGGTATCTCAGGCAGGGCAATAGAAAGCTTCCAGAAGAGCGCCCGTGGCCAGTACCATCCTGGCTGACATGCAGGCACCAAGTTGGCCTGCGTGCTGTCGCTGGTGTGGCTCCACGGCCCTTCCTCTAGGCTTTCAAGCCCTTGTACATATTCAGGTGTTTCACCTGGGAAGGGTGGGAACAGTTCAGCAGCTTCTGGCCTGGGGCTCAGCTCACGTTTACTCACAGAGGCCTCGGCACGGTCTCCCAGCTTTGCAATGAGGATGCTCCTGGCGAGGGCGGGCGGGGCTGCTGGCTGTATGGGAGATGATTCCCCACCTCTGACCAATTTCAGAATTGTTTACCACTGGAGCAAGTGCCTTGGTAGTGTTTTCCTCTGTATAACTGTTAGGTTCAGTGTTTTTTTTCTTTTTTGGTTCAAGTTAGATTTTATTCCTCATTTATGTATTTATAGATATAAGCATGGAAATAATTCATTCGTATAAATACATCAGTGTGAATGGAAGAACATTTTTTCTGTTTTATTTTTACATTTTATTTTTTAAAATTTTGAAATTTAATTTTAGTTATTTTTTATACAGTAGGTTATTATTAGTTATCTATTTTATGCATAGACATGTATACAGGTCAATCCTAATCTCCCAAGTCATCCCACCACCACCACCCCATGGCTTCCCCCACTTTGTGTCCATACGTTTGTTCTCTACCACTGTGTCTCTATTTCTGCCCTGCAAACCAGTTCATCTCTACCATTTTTCTAGGTTCCACATATAGGCATTAATATACAATATTTGTTTTTCTCTTTCTGGCTTACTTCACTCTGTATGACAGTCTCTAGATCCATCAACTTCTCTACAAATGACCCAGTTTCATTCCTTTTTATGGCTGAGTAATATTCCATTTTATATATGTACCACATCTTTATCCATTCGTCTGTCTGTGGGCAATTATGTTGCTTCCATAACCTGGCTATTGTAAATAGTGCTGCAATGAACATTGTGGTGAATGTGTCTTTGTGATTTATGGTTTTCTCTCGGTATATGCCCAGAAGTGGGATTGCTGGATCCTATGGTAATTCTCCTTTTAGTTTTTTAAAGGAACCTCCATACTGTTCTCCATAGTGACTGTATCAATTTACATTCCCACCTATAGCCGAAGAGGGTTCCTTTTGTCCACACCCTCCCCAGAATTTGTTGTTTGTAGATTATCTGATGATGCCGATTCTAACAGGTGTGAGGTCTTACCTCATTGTAGTTTTGATTTGCATTTCTCTAATAATTAGTGATGTTGAGCAGCTTTTCATGTGCGTCTTGGCCATCTCTGTGTCTTCTTTGAAGAAACGTCTATTTAGATCTTCTGCCCATTTTTGTATTGGGTTGTTTGTTTTATTAATATTAAGCTGCATGAGCTGTTTATATATATTGGAGATTAAACCTTTGTCCATTGATTCGTTTGTGAAAGTTTTCGCCCATTCTGAGGGTTGCCTTTTTCCATTCCCGTTTTTTTAACAAAGAAAGAAAGAAATCAAAAGAAGCAGAACACTAATGTGCGTGAAATATGCCTCTTGAAACTGTCGTTTTGAAATATGGACGTCTTTTGAATTTTTTGGTCGATATATGACCCCAGGATTTGTTTTCAGGGCAGGTGTCATTTACAGGCCTGTAATGATTTGGAATATCCACTGACCATTAGCGCTGGGATTAAAGCTGCTGTTGTGTGAAACGGCCACAAGGTGGCAGCAGTTCTCCCTTACCAAATCTGGTTACTAGGGCAGCAGAGCCTCAATGGAAGTCGCGTTCTAGATTGGAATGTAGAACGGAATGTACCAGGAGAAAGCCCCTCAAGTTTTTCTCACTAATTCTTGTTCGTGTTTTTAATTTAATTTTTTATTTTTTATTACAGCAAGTTTGAGTACAACGTTTAGCTTGTTGTAGGTGTGCAAGAGGTGGTTCTTTTACACATATACATATGTCTGTTCTTCCTGGGATCCTTTTCCCATGTTCCTTATGACAGAATGTTGAGTAGTCTTCTCTTGGTACTCCGTAGGTCTTTGGTGATTATATACGTCTACTGTGTTTGTATATGTCTGTTAACCCCAATATCATAATGAATTCAATCCTCACACCTTTCCTTTGGTGAACCATAAGTTTGTTTAATGAATCTGTGATTGCCCTTCTCCGTGGAAATATCTGCCCTGGTGTCAATTTATAGGTAACACCTATAAGTGATATGATATGATATGTGTCTTTCACTTTCTGACTTACTCCAAGTCACGTGATTACCTCTAGACTCATCTACGGTGCTGCAAATGGCATTGTGTGCTTTTTTTCCTTGGCGAATATTCTGTCTTAGTGAGGTCCATTTTCTGCAATGTGATTCCCTGAGGGCTGAGGATTAGCTGACCTGGGCAGCCTGACCCTGCCGGCAAGCCCTCCCCAGGTGTGCCTGGGTTGAGGTCAATATAAACAGCACTCCAGGCAGCAATAGCCCCTGCAGCTGTGCCTGACTCCATATTCTCTGCCCCGTCAGCAGTCTCGGGGCTGTGCTGGTGGGAGGTTGTGAGGGTCCACGGCTTTGTGGGTGGCCTGGTGTGAGTGGGGCTCTGCTGGACTTTCTGCAGGAGTTGCCAGGCTGCCACCTGTAAAGAAGAGGATGTGTCACCCATAACTTCCACTGGAGTATCTCTCCGGGCTGAGGTGAGGAAGGAAAAAAAGGAGTGGGGGCCGGGACAGGAGGGGTATCTCAGGCAGGGCAATGGAAAGCTTCCAGAAGAGCGCCCGTGGCCAGGACCATCCTGGCTGACCTGCAGGCACCAAGTTGGCCTGCGTGCTTTCGCTGGTGTGGCTCAACGGCCCATCCTCTAGGCTTTCAAGCCCTTGTACATATTCAGGTGTTTCACCTGGGAAGGGTGGGAGCAGTTCAGCAGCAGCTGGCCTGGGGCTCAGCTCACGTTTACTCACAGAGGCCTCGGCACGGTCTCCCAGCTTTGCAATAAGGACGCTCCTTGCGTGGGCGGCTGGGGCTGCTGGCTGTATGGGAGATGATTCCCCACCTCTGACCAATTTCAGAATTGTTTACCACTGGAGCAAGTGCCTTGGTAGTGTTTTCCTCTGTATAACTGTTAGGTTCAGTTTTTTTTATTTCTTTTTTGGTTCAAGTTAGATTTTATTCCTCTTTTATGTATTTATAGATATAACCATGGAAATAATTCATTCTTATAAATACATCAGTGTGAATGGAAGAACTTTTTTTCTGTTTTATTTTTACATTTTATTTTTAAAAATTTTGAAATTATTTTTATTTATTTTTTTATACACTAGGTTATTATTAGTTATCTATTTTATGCATAGACATGTATACAGGTCAATCCCTATCTCCCAACTCATCCCACCACCACCACCCCATGGCTTCCCCCACTTTGTGTCGATACGTTTGTTCTCTACCTCTGTGTCTCTATTTCTGCCCTGCAAACCAGTTCATCTCTACCATTTTTCTAGGTTCCACATATAGGCATTAATATACAATATTTGTTTTTCTCTTTCTGACTTACTTCACTCTGTATGACAGTCTCTAGATCCATCAACTTCTCTACAAATGACTCAGTTTCATTCCTTTTTATGGCTGAGTAATATTCCATTTTATATATGTACCACATCTTTATCCATTCGTCTGTCTGTGGGCATTTAGGTTGCTTCCATTACCTGGCTATTGTAAATAGTGCTGCAATGAACATTGTGGTGAATGTGTCTCTGTGATTTATGGTTTTCTCTGTGTAAATGCCCAGAAGTGGGATTGCTGGATCCTATGGTAATTCTCTTTTTAGTTTTGTAAAGGAACCTCCATACTGTTCTCCATAGTGACTGTATCAATTTACATTCCCACCAATAGCCGAAGAGGGTTCCTTTTGTCCACACCCTCCCCAGAATTTGTTGTTTGTAGATTATCTGATGATGCCGATTCTAACAGGTGTGAGGTCTTACCTCATTGTAGTTTTGATTTGCATTTCTCTAATAATTAGTGATGTTGAGCAGCTTTTCATGTGCGTCTTGGCCATCTCTGTGTCTTCTTTGAAGAAACGTCTATTTAGATCTTCTGCCCATTTTTGTATTGGGTTGTTTGTTTTATTAATATTAAGCTGCATGAGCTGTTTATATATATTTGAGATTAAACCTTTGTCCATTGATTCGTTTGTGAAAGTTTTCGCCCATTCTGAGGGTTGCCTTTTTCCATTCCAGTTTTTTTAACAAAGAAAGAAAGAAATCAAAAGAAGCAGAACACTAATGTGCGTGAAATATGCCTCTTGAACCTGTCGTTTTGAAATATGGACGTCTTTTGAATTTTTTGGTCGATATATGACCCCAGGATTTGTTTTCAGGGCAGGTGTCATTTACAGGCCTGTAATGATTTGGAATATCCACTGACCATTAGCGCTGGGATTAAAGCTGCTGTTGTTTGAAACGGCCACAAGGTGGCAGCAGTTCTCCCTTACCAAATCTGGTTACTAGGGCAGCAGAGCCTCAATGGAAGTCGCATTCTAGATTGGAATGTAGAACGAAATGTACCAGGAGAAAGCCCCTCAAGTTTTTCTCACTAATTCTTGTTCGTGTTTTTAATTTAATTTTTTATTTTTTATTACAGCAAGTTGGAGTACAACGTTTAGCTTGTTGTAGGTGTGCAAGAGGTTGTTCTTTTACACATATACATATGTCTGTTCTTCCTGGGATCCTTTTCCCATGTTCGTTATGACAGAATGTTGAGTAGTCTTCTCTTGGTACTCCGTAGGTCTTTGGTGATTATATACGTCTACTGTGTTTGTATATGTCTGTTAACCCCAATATCATAATGAATTCAATCCTCACACCTTTCCTTTGGTGAACCGTAAGTTTGTTTAATGAATCTTTGATTGCCCTTCTCCGTGGAAATATCTGCCCTGGTATCAATTTATAGGTAACACCTATAAGTGATATGATATGATATGTGTCTTTCACTTTCTGACTTACTCCAAGTCACGTGATTACCTCTAGACTCATCTACGGTGCTGCAAATGGCATTGTGTGCTTTTTTTCTTTGGCTAATATTCTGTCTTAGCGAGGTCCATTTTCTGCAATGTGATTCCCTGAGGGCTGAGGATTAGCTGACCTGGGCAGCCTGACCCTGCCGGCAAGCCCTCCCCAGGTGTGCCTGGGTTGAGGTCAATATAAACAGCACTCCAGGCAGCAATAGCCCCTGCAGCTGTGCCTGACTCCATATTCTCTGCCCCGTCAGCAGTCTCAGGGCTGTGCTGGTGGGAGTTTGTGAGGGTCCACGGCTTTGTGGGTGGCCCGGTGTGAGTGGGGCTCTGCTGGACTTTCGGCAGGAGTTGCCAGGCTGCCACCTGTAAAGAAGAGGATGTGTCACCCATAACTTCCACTGGAGTATCTCTCCGGGCTGAGGTGAGGAAGGAAAAATAGGAGTGGGGGCCGGGACAGGAGGGGTATCTCAGGCAGGGCAATGGAAAGCTTCCAGAAGAGCGCCCGTGGCCAGGACCATCCTGGCTGACCTGCAGGCACCAAGTTGGCCTGCATGCTTTCGCTGGTGTGGCTCCACGGCCCTTCTTCTACGCTTTCAAGCCCTTGTACATATTCAGGTGTTTCACCTGGGAAGGGTGGGAACAGTTCAGCAGCAGCTGGCCTGGGGCTCAGCTCACGTTTACTCACAGAGGCCTCGGCACGGTTCCCCAGCTTTGCAATAAGGAGGCTCCTTGCGTGGGCGGGTGGTGCTGCTGGCTGTATGGGAGATGATTCCCCACCTCTGACCAATTTCAGAATTGTTTACCACTGGAGCTAGTGCCTTGGTAGTGTTTTCCTCTGTATAACTGTTAGGTTCAGTTTTTTTTCTTTTTTGGTTCAATTTAGATTTTATTCCTCTTTTATGTATTTATAGATATAAGCATGGAAATAATTCATTCTTATAAATGCATCAGTGTGAATGGAAGAACTTTTTTTCTGTTTTATTTTTACATTTTATTTTTAAAAATTTTGAAATTTAATTTTATTCATTTTTTTATACACTAGGTTATTATTAGTTATCTATTTTATGCATAGACATGTATAAAGGTCAATCCCAATCTCCCAACTCATCCCACCACCACCACCCCATGGCTTCCCCCACTTTGTGTCCATACGTTTGTTCTCTACCTCTGTGTCTCTATTTCTGCCCTGCAAACCAGTTCATCTCTACCATTTTTCTAGGTTCCACATATAGGCATTAATATACATTATTTGTTTTTCTCTTTCTGACTTAATTCACTCTGTATGACAGTCTCTAGATCCATCAACTTCTCTACAAATGACTCAGTTTCATTCCTTTTTATGGCTGAGTAATATTCCATTTTATATATGTACCACATCTTTATCCATTCGTCTGTCTGTGGGCATTTAGGTTGCTTCCATTACCTGGCTATTGTAAATAGTGCTGCAATGAACATTGTGGTGAATGTGTCTCTGTGATTTATGGTTTTCTCTGGGTATATGCCCAGAAGTGGGATTGCTGGATCCTATGGTAATTCTCTTTTTAGTTTTTTAAAGGAACCTCCATACTGTTCTCCATAGTGACTGTATCAATTTACATTCCCACCAATAGCGGAAGAGGGTTCCTTTTGTCCACACCCTCCCCAGAATTTGTTGTTTGTAGATTATCTGATGATGCCGATTCTAACAGGTGTGAGGTCTTACCTCATTGTAGTTTTGATTTGCATTTCTCTAATAATTAGTGATGTTGAGCAGCTTTTCATGTGCGTCTTGGCCATCTCTGTGTCTTCTTTGAAGAAACGTCTATTTAGATCTTCTGCCCATTTTTGTATTGGGTTGTTTGTTTTATTAATATTAAGCTGCATGAGCTGTTTATATATATTGGAGATTAAACCTTTGTCCATTGATTCGTTTGTGAAAGTTTTCGCCCATTCTGAGGGTTGCCTTTTTCCATTCCCGTTTTTTTAACAAAGAAAGAAAGAAATCAAAAGAAGCAGAACACTAATGTGCGTGAAATATGCCTCTTGAAACTGTCGTTTTGAAATATGGACGTCTTTTGAATTTTTTGGTCGATATATGACCCCAGGATTTGTTTTCAGGGCAGGTGTCATTTACAGGCCTGTAATGATTTGGAATATCCACTGACCATTACCGCTGGGATTAAAGCTGCTGTTGTGTGAAACGGCCACAAGGTGGCAGCAGTTCTCCCTTACCAAATCTGGTTACTAGGGCAGCAGAGCCTCAATGGAAGTCGCGTTCTAGATTGGAATGTAGAACGGAATGTACCTGGAGAAAGCCCCTCAAGTTTTTCTCACTAATTCTTGTTCGTGTTTTTAATTTAATTTTTTATTTTTTATTACAGCAAGTTTCAGTACAACGTTTAGCTTGTTGTAGGTGTGCAAGAGGTGGTTCTTTTACACATATACATATGTCTGTTCTTCCTGGGATCCTTTTCCCATGTTCCTTATGACAGAATGTTGAGTAGTCTTCTCTTGGTACTCCGTAGGTTTTTGGTGATTATATACGTCTACTGTGTTTGTATATGTCTGTTAACCACAATATCATAATGAATTCAATCCTCACACCTTTCCTTTGGTGAACCATAAGTTTGTTTAATGAATCTGTGATTGCCCTTCTCCGTGGAAATATCTGCCCTGGTATCAATTTATAGGTAACACCTATAAGTGATATGATATGATATGTGTCTTTCACTTCCTGACTTACTCCAAGTCACGTGATTACCTCTAGACTCATCTACGGTGCTGCAAATGGCATTGTGTGCTTTTTTTCCTTGGCGAATATTCTGTCTTAGTGAGGTCCATTTTCTGAAATGTGATTCCCTGAGGGCTGAGGATTAGCTGACCTGGGCAGCCTGACCCTGCCGGCAAGCCCTCCCCAGGTGTGCCTGGGTTGAGGTCAATATAAACAGCACTCCAGGCAGCAATAGCCCCTGCAGCTGTGCCTGACTCCATATTCTCTGCCCCGTCAGCAGTCTCGGGGCTGTGCTGGTGGGAGGTTGTGAGGGTCCACGGCTTTGTGGGTGGCCTGGTGTGAGTGGGGCTCTGCTGGACTTTCTGCAGGAGTTGCCAGGCTGCCACCTGTAAAGAAGAGGATGTGTCACCCATAACTTCCACTGGAGTATCTCTCCGGGCTGAGGTGAGGAAGGAAAAAAAGGAGTGGGGGCCGGGACAGGAAGGGTATCTCAGGCAGGGCAATGGAAAGCTTCCAGAAGAGCGCCCGTGGCCAGGACCATCCTGGCTGACCTGCAGGCACCAAGTTGGCCTGCGTGCTTTCGCTGGTGTGGCTCAACGGCCCTTCCTCTAGGCTTTCAAGCCCTTGTACATATTCAGGTGTTTCACCTGGGAAGGGTGGGAACAGTTCAGCAGCAGCTGGCCTGGGGCTCAGCTCACGTTTACTCACAGAGGCCTCGGCACGGTCCCCCAGCTTTGCAATAAGGACGCTCCTTGTGTGGGCGGCTGGGGCTGCTGGCTGTATGGGAGATGATTCCCCACCTCTGACCAATTTCAGAATTGTTTACCACTGGAGCAAGTGCCTTGGTAGTGTTTTCCTCTGTATAACTGTTAGGTTCAGTTTTTTTTATTTCTTTTTTGGTTCAAGTTAGATTTTCTTCCTCTTTTATGTATTTATAGATATAAGCATGGAAATAATTCATTCTTATAAATACATCAGTGTGAATGGAAGAACTTTTTTTCTGTTTTATTTTTACATTTTATTTTTAAAAATTTTGAAATTTAATTTTATTTATTTTTTTATACACTAGGTTATTATTAGTTATCTATTTTATGCATAGACATGTATACAGGTCAATCCCTATCTCCCAACTCATCCCACCACCACCACCCCATGGCTTCCCCCACTTTGTGTCCATACGTTTGTTCTCTACCTCTGTGTCTCTATTTCTGCCCTGCAAACGAGTTCATCTGTAGCATTTTTTTACGTTCCACATATAGGCATTAATATACAATATTTGTTTTTCTCTTTCTGACTTACTTCACTCTGTATGACAGTCTCTAGATCCATCAACTTCTCTACAAATGACTCAGTTTCATTCCTTTTTATGGCTGAGTAATATTCCATTTTATATATGTACCACATCTTTATCCATTCGTCTGTCTGTGGGCATTTAGGTTGCTTCCATTACCTGGCTATTGTAAATAGTGCTGCAATGAACATTGTGGTGAATGTGTCTCTGTGATTTATGGTTTTCTCTGGGTATATGCCCAGAAGTGGGATTGCTGGATCCTATGGTAATTCTCTTTTTACTTTTTTAAAGGAACCTCCATACTGTTCTCCATAGTGACTGTATCAATTTACATTCCCACCAGTAGCGGAAGAGGGTTCCTTTTGTCCACACCCTCCCCAGAATTTGTTGTTTGTAGATTATCTGATGATGCCGATTCTAACAGGTGTGAGGTCTTACCTCATTGTAGTTTTGATTTGCATTTCTCTAATAATTAGTGATGATGAGCAGCTTTTCATGTGCGTCTTGGCCATCTCTGTGTCTTCTTTGAAGAAACGTCTATTTAGATCTTCTGCCCATTTTTGTATTGGGTTGTTTGTTTTATTAATATTAAGCTGCATGAGCTGTTTATATATATTGGAGATTAAACCTTTGTCCATTGATTCGTTTGTGAAAGTTTTCGCCCATTCTGAGGGTTGCCTTTTCCATTCCCGTATTTTTAACAAAGAAAGAAAGAAATCAAAAGAAGCAGAACACTAATGTGCGTGAATTATGCCTCTTGAAACAGTCGTTTTGAAATATGGACGTCTTTTGAATTTTTTGGTCGATATATGACCCCAGGATTTGTTTTCAGGGCAGGTGTCATTTACAGGCCTGTAATGATTTGGAATATCCACTGACCATTAGCGCTGGGATTAAAGCTGCTGTTGTGTGAAACGGCCACAAGGTGGCAGCAGTTCTCCCTTACCAAATCTGGTTACTAGGGCAGCAGAGCCTCAATGGAAGTCGCGTTCTAGATTGGAATGTAGAACGGAATGTACCAGGAGAAAGCCCCTCAAGTTTTTCTCACTACTTCTTGTTCGTGATTTTAATTTAATTTTTTATTTTTTATTACAGCAAGTTTGAGTACAACGTTTAGCTTGTTGTAGGTGTGCAAGAGGTGGTTCTTTTACACATATACATATGTCTGTTCTTCCTGGGATCCTTTTCCCATGTACGTTATGACAGAATGTTGAGTAGTCTTCTCTTGGTACTCCGTAGGTCTTTGGTGATTATATATGTCTACTGTGTTTGTATATGTCTGTTAACCCCAATATCGTAATGAATTCAATCCTAACACCTTTCCTTTGGTGAACCATAAGTTTGTTTAATGAATCTGTGATTGCCCTTCTCCGTGGAAATATCTGCCCTGGTATCAATTTATAGGTAACACCTATATGTGATATGATATGATATGTGTCTTTCACTTTCTGACTTACTCCAAGTCACGTGATTACCTCTAGACTCATCTACGGTGCTACAAATGGCATTGTGTGCTTCCTTTCCTTGGCGAATATTCTGTCTTAGCGAGGTCCATTTTCTGCAATGTGATTCCCTGAGGGCTGAGGATTAGCTGACCTGGGCAGCCTGACCCTGCCGGCAAGCCCTCCCCAGGTGTGCCTGGGTTGAGGTCAATATAAACAGCACTCCAGGCAGCAATAGCCCCTGCTGCTGTGCCTGACTCCATATTCTCTGCCCCGTCAGAAGTCTCGGGGCTGTGCTGGTGGGAGGGTGTGAGGGTCCACGGCTTTGTGGGTGGCCCGGTGTGAGTGGGGCTCTGCTGGACTTTCTGCAGGAGTTGCCAGGCTGCCACCTGTAAAGAAGAGGATGTGTCACCCATAACATCCATTGGAATATCTCTCCGGGCTGAGGTGAGGAAGGAAAAAAAGGAGTGGGGGCCGGGACAGGAGGGGTATCTCAGGCAGGGCAATAGAAAGCTTCCAGAAGAGCGCCCGTGGCCAGGACCATCCTGGCTGACCTGCAGGCACCAAGGTGGCCTGCGTGCTGTCGCTGGTGTGGCTCCACAGCCCTTCCTCTAGGCTATCAAGCCCTTGTACATATTCAGGTGTTTCACCTTGGAAGGGTGGGAACAGTTCAGCAGCAGCTGGCCTGGGGCTCAGCTCACGTTTACTCACAGAAGCCTCGGCACGGTCCCCGAGCTTTGCAATAAGGACGCTCCTTGCGTGGGCGGGCGGGGCTGCTGGCTCTATGGGAGATGATTCCCCACCTCTGACCAATTTCAGAATTGTTTACCACTGGAGCAACTGCCTTGGTAGTGTTTTCCTCTGTATAACTGTTAGGTTCAGTTTTTTTTTTTTTTCTTTTTTGGTTCAAGTTAGATTTTATTCCTCTTTTATGTATTTATAGATATAAGCATGGAAATAATTCATTCTTATAAATACATCAGTGTGAATGGAAGAACTTTTTTTCTGTTTTATTTTTACATTTTATTTCTAAAAATTTTGAAATTTAATTTTATTTATTTTTTTATACACTAGGTTATTATTAGTTATCTATTTTATGCATAGACATGTATACAGGTCAATCCCAATCTCCCAACTCATCCCACCACCACCACCCCATGGCTTCCCCCACTTTGTGTCCATACGTTTGTTCTCTACCTCTGTGTCTCTATTTCTGCCCTGCAAACCAGTTCATCTGTAGCATTTTTCTAGGTTCCACATATAGGCATTAATATACATTATTTGTTTTTCTCTTTCTGACTTACTTCACTCTGTATGACAGTCTCTAGATCCATCAACTTCTCTACAAATGACCCAGTTTCATTCCTTTTTATGGCTGAGTAATATTCCATTTTATATATGTACCACATCTTTATCCATTCGTCTGTCTGTGGGCATTTAGGTTGCTTCCATTACCTGGCTATTGTAAATAGTGCTGCAATGAACATTGTGGTGAATGTGTCTCTGTGATTTTTGGTTTTCTCTGGGTAAATGCCCAGAAGTGGGATTGCTGGATCCTATGGTAATTCTCTTTTTAGTTTTTTAAAGGAACCTCCATACTGTTCTCCATAGTGACTGTATCAATTTACATTCCCACCAATAGCCGAAGAGGGTTCCTTTTGTCCACACCCTCCCCAGAATTTGTTGTTTGTAGATTATCTGATGATGCCGATTCTAACAGGTGTGAGGTCTTACCTCATTGTAGTTTTGATTTGCATTTCTCTAATAATTAGTGATGTTGAGCAGCTTTTCATGTGCGTCTTGGCCATCTCTGTGTCTTCTTTGAAGAAACGTCTATTTAGATCTTCTGCCCATTTTTGTATTGGGTTGTTTGTTTTATTAATATTAAGCTGCATGAGCTGTTTATATATATTGGAGATTAAACCTTTGTCCATTGATTCGTTTGTGAAAGTTTTCGCCCATTCTGAGGGTTGCCTTTTTCCATTCCAGTTTTTTTAACAAAGAAAGAAAGAAATCAAAAGAAGCAGAACACTAATGTGCGTGAAATATGCCTCTTGAAACTGTCGTTTTCAAATATGGACGTCTTTTGAATTTTTTGGTCGATATATGACCCCAGGATTTGTTTTCAGGGCAGGTGTCATTTACAGGCCTGTAATGATTTGGAATATCCACTGACCATTAGCGCTGGGATTAAAGCTGCTGTTGTGTGAAACGGCCACAAGGTGGCAGCAGTTCTCCCTTAACAAATCTGGTTACTAGGGCAGCAGAGCCTCAATGGAAGTCGCGTTCTAGATTGGAATGTAGAACGGAATGTACCAGGAGAAAGCCCCTCAAGTTTTTCTCACTAATTCTTGTTCGTGTTTTTAATTTAATTTTTTATTTTTTATTACAGCAAGTTTGAGTACAACGTTTAGCTTGTTGTAGGTGTGAAAGAGGTGGTTCTTTTACACATATACATATGTCTGTTCTTCCTGGGATCCTTTTCCCATGTTCGTTATGACAGAATGTTGAGTAGTCTTCTCTTGGTACTCCGTAGGTCTTTGGTGATTATATACGTCTACTGTGTTTGTATATATCTGTTAACCCCAATATCATAATGAATTCAATCCTCACACCTTTCCTTTGGTGAACCATAAGTTTGTTTAATGAATCTGTGATTGCCCTTCTCCGTGGAAATATCTGCCCTGGTATCAATTTATAGGTAACACCTATAAGTGATATGATATGATATGTATCTTTCACTTTCTGACTTACTCCAAGTCACGTGATTACCTCTAGACTCATCTACGGTGCTGCAAATGGCATTGTGTGCTTTTTTTCCTTGGCGAATATTCTGTCTTAGCGAGGTCCATTTTCTGCAATGTGATTCCCCGAGGGCTGAGGATTAGCTGACCTGGGCAGCCTGACCCTGCCGGCAAGCCCTCCCCAGGTGTGCCTGGGTTGAGGTCAATATAAACAGCACTCCAGGCAGCAATAGCCCCTGCAGCTGTGCCTGACTCCATATTCTCAGCCCCGTCAGCAGTCTCGGGGCTGTGCTGGTGGGAGGGTGTGAGGGTCCACGGCTTTGTGGGTTGCCCGGTGTGAGTGGGGCTCTGCTGGACTTTCTGCAGGAGTTGCCAGGCTGCCACCTCTAAAGAAGAGGATGTGTCACCCATAACTTCCACTGGAGTATCTCTCCGGGCTGAGGTGAGGAAGGAAAAAAAGGAGTGGGGGCCGGGACAGGAGGGGTATCTCAGGCAGGGCAATGGAAAGCTTCCAGAAGAGCGCCCGTGGCCAGGACCATCCTGGCTGACCTGCAGGCACCAAGTTGGCCTGCGTGCTTTCGCTGGTGTGGCTCCACGGCCCTTCCTCTTGGCTTTCAAGCCCTTGTACATATTCAGGTGTTTCACCTGGGAAGGGTGGGAACAGTTCAGCAGCAGCTGGCCTGGGGCTCAGCTCACGTTTACTCACAAAGGCCTCGGCACGGTCCCCCAGCTTTGCAATAAGGACGCTCCTTGCGTGGGCGGGTGGGGCTGCTGGCTGTATGGGAGATGATTCCCCACCTCTGACCAATTTCAGAATTGTTTACCACTGGAGCTAGTGCCTTGGTAGTGTTTTCCTCTGTATAACTGTTAGGTTCAGTTTTTTTTTTTTCTTTTTTGGTTCAAGTTAGATTTTATTCCTCTTTTATGTATTTATAGATATAAGCATGGAAATAATTCATTCTTATAAATACATCAGTGTGAATGGAAGAAATTTTTTTCTGTTTTATTTTTACATTTTATTTTTAAAAATTTTGAAATTTAATTTTATTTATTTTTTTATACACTAGGTTATTATTAGTTATCTATTTTATGCATAGACATGTATACAGGTCAATCCCAATCTCCCAACTCATCCCACCACCAGCACCCCATGGCTTCCCCCACTTTGTGTCGATACGTTTGTTCTCTACCTCTGTGTCTCTATTTCTGCCCTGCAAACCAGTTCATCTGTAGCATTTTTCTACGTTCCACATATAGGCATTAATATACAATATTTATTTTTCTCTTTCTGACTTACTTCACTCTGTATGACAGTCTCTAGATCCATCAACTTCTCTACAAATGACTCAGTTTCATTCCTTTTTATGGCTGAGTAATATTCCATTTTATATATGTACCACATCTTTATCCATTCGTCTGTCTGTGGGCATTTATGTTGCTTCCATTACCTGGCTATTGTATATAGTGCTGCAATGAACATTGTGGTGAATGTGTCTCTGTGATTTATGGTTTTCTCTGGGTATATGCCCAGAAGTGGGATTGCTGGATCCTATGGTAATTCTCTTTTTAGTTTTTTAAAGGAACCTCCATACTGTTCTCCATAGTGACTGTATCAATTTACATTCCCACCAATAGCCGAAGAGGGTTCCTTTTGTCCACACCCTCCCCAGAATTTGTTGTTTGTAGATTATCTGATGATGCCGATTCTAACAGGTGTGAGGTCTTACCTCATTGTAGTTTTGATTTGCATTTCTCTAATAATTAGTGATGTTGAGCAGCTTTTCATGTGCGTCTTGGCCATCTCTGTGTCTTCTTTGAAGAAACGTCTCTTTAGATCTTCTGCCCATTTTTGTATTGGGTTGTTTGTTTTATTAATATTAAGCTGCATGAGCTGTTTATAGATATTGGAGATTAAACCTTTGTCCATTGATTCGTTTGTGAAAGTTTTCGCCCATTCTGAGGGTTGCCTTTTTCCATTCCCGTTTTTTTAACAAAGAAAGAAAGAAATCAAAAGAAGCAGAACACTAATGTGCGTGAAATATGCCTCTTGAAACTGTCGTTTTGAAATATGGACGTCTTTTGAATTTTTTGGTCGATATATGACCCCAGGATTTGTTTTCAGGGCAGGTGTCATTTACAGGCCTGTAATGATTTGGAATATCCACTGACCATTAGCGCTGCTGGGATAGAAGCTGCTGTTGTGTGAAACGGCCACAAGGTGGCAGCAGTTCTCCCTTACCAAATCTGGTTACTAGGGCAGCAGAGCCTCAATGGAAGTCGCGTTCTAGATTGGAATGTAGAACGGAATGTGCCAGGAGAAAGCCCCTCAAGTTTGTCTCACTACTTCTTGTGCGTGTTTTTAATTTAATTTTTTATTTTTTATTACAGCAAGTTTGAGTACAACGTTTAGCTTGTTGTAGGTGTGCAAGAGGTGGTTCTTTTACACATATACATATGTCTGTTCTTCCTGGGATCCTTTTCCCATGTACGTTATGACAGAATGTTGAGTAGTCTTCTCTTGGTACTCCGTAGGTCTTTGGTGATTATATATGTCTACTGTGTTTGTATATGTCTGTTAACCCCAATATCATAATGAATTCAATCCTCACACCTTTCCTTTGGTGAACCATAAGTTTGTTTAATGAATCTGTGATTGCCCTTCTCCGTGGAAATATCTGCCCTGGTATCAATTTATAGGTAACACCTATAAGTGATATGATATGATATGTGTCTTTCACTTTCTGACTTACTCCAAGTCACGTGATTACCTCTAGACTCATCTACGGTGCTGCAAATGGCATTGTGTGCTTTTTTTCCTTGGCGTATATTCTGTCTTAGCGAGGTCCATTTTCTGCAATGTGATTCCCCGAGGGCTGAGGATTAGCTGACCTGGGCAGCCTGACCCTGCCGGCAAGCCCTCCCCAGGTGTGCCTGGGTTGAGGTCAATATAAACAGCACTCCAGGCAGCAATAGCCCCTGCAGCTGTGCCTGACTCCATATTCTCTGCCCCGTCAGCAGTCTCGGGGCTGTGTTGGTGGGAGGGTGTGAGGATCCACGGCTTTGTGGGTGGCCCGGTGTGAGTGGGGCTCTGCTGGACTTTCTGCAGGAGTTGCCAGGCTGCCACCTGTAAAGAAGAGGATGTGTCACCCATAACTTCCACTGGAGTATCTCTCCGGGCTGAGGTGAGGAAGGAAAAAAAGGAGTGGGGGCCGGGACAGGAGGGGTATCTCAGGCAGGGCAATGGAAAGCTTCCAGAAGAGCGCCCGTGGCCAGGACCATCCTGGCTGACCTGCAGGCACCAAGTTGGCCTGCGTGCTTTCGCTGGTGTGGCTCAACGGCCCATCCTCTAGGCTTTCAAGCCCTTGTACATATTCAGGTGTTTCACCTGGGAAGGGTGGGAGCAGTTCAGCAGCAGCTGGCCTGGGGCTCAGCTCACGTTTACTCACAAAGGCCTCGGCACTGTCCCCCAGCTTTGCAATAAGGACGCTCCTTGCGTGGGCGGCTGGGGCTGCTGGCTGTATGGGAGATGATTCCCCACCTCTGACCAATTTCAGAATTGTTTACCACTGGAGCAAGTGCCTTGGTAGTGTTTTCCTCTGTATAACTGTTAGGTTCAGTTTTTTTTATTTCTTTTTTGGTTCAAGTTAGATTTTATTCCTCTTTTATGTATTTATAGATATAACCATGGAAATAATTCATTCTTATAAATACATCAGTGTGAATGGAAGAACTTTTTTTCTGTTTTATTTTTACATTTTATTTTTAAAAATTTTGAAATTATGTTTATTTATTTTTTTATACACTAGGTTATTATTAGTTATCTATTTTATGCATAGACATGTATACAGGTCAATCCCTATCTCCCAACTCATCCCACCACCACCACCCCATGGCTTCCCCCACTTTGTGTCGATACGTTTGTTCTCTACCTCTGTGTCTCTATTTCTGCCCTGCAAACGAGTTCATCTGTAGCATTTTTCTAGGTTCCACATATAGGCATTAATATACAATATTTGTTTTTCTCTTTCTGACTTACTTCACTCTGTATGACAGTCTCTAGATCCATCAACTTCTCTACAAATGACTCAGTTTCATTCCTTTTTATGGCTGAGTAATATTCCATTTTATATATGTACCACATCTTTATCCATTCGTCTGTCTGTGGGCATTTAGGTTGCTTCCATTACCTGGCTATTGTAAATAGTGCTGCAATGAACATTGTGGTGAATGTGTCTCTGTGATTTATGGTTTTCTCTGGGTATATGCCCAGAAGTGGGATTGCTGGATCCTATGGTAATTCTCTTTTTAGTTTTTTAAAGGAACCTCCATACTGTTCTCCATAGTGACTGTATCAATTTACATTCCCACCAGTAGCGGAAGAGGGTTCCTTTTGTCCACACCCTCCCCAGAATTTGTTGTTTGTAGATTATCTGATGATGCCGATTCTAACAGGTGTGAGGTCTTACCTCATTGTAGTTTTGATTTGCATTTCTCTAATAATTAGTGATGATGAGCAGCTTTTCATGTGCGTCTTGGCCATCTCTGTGTCTTCTTTGAAGAAACGTCTATTTAGATCTTCTGCCCATTTTTGTATTGGGTTGTTTGTTTTATTAATATTAAGCTGCATGAGCTGTTTATATATATTGGAGATTAAACCTTTGTCCATTGATTCGTTTGTGAAAGTTTTCGCCCATTTTGAGGGTTGCCTTTTTCCATTCCCGTATTTTTAACAAAGAAAGAAAGAAATCAAAAGAAGCAGAACACTAATGTGCGTGAAATATGCCTCTTGAAACAGTCGTTTTGAAATATGGACGTCTTTTGAATTTTTTGGTCGATATATGAGCCCAGGATTTGTTTTCAGGGCAGGTGTCATTTACAGGCCTGTAATGATTAGGAATATCCACTGACCATTAGCGCTGGGATTAAAGCTGCTGTTGTGTGAAACGGCCACAAGGTGGCAGCAGTTCTCCCTTACCAAATCTGGTTATTTGGGCAGCAGAGCCTCAATGGAAGTCGCGTTCTAGATTGGAATGTAGAACGGAATGTACCAGGAGAAAGCCCCTCAAGTTTTTCTCACTTCTTCTTGTTCGTGTTTTTTATTTAATTTTTTATTTTTTATTACAGCAAGTTTGAGTACAACGTTTAGCTTGTTGTAGGTGTGCAAGAGGTGGTTCTTTTACACATATACATATGTCTGTTCTTCCTGGGATCCTTTTCCCATGTACGTTATGACAGAAGGTTGAGTAGTCTTCTCTTGGTACTCCGTAGGTCTTTTGTTATTATATATGTCTACTGTGTTTGTATATGTCTGTTAACCCCAATATCGTAATGAATTCAATCCTCACACCTTTCCTTTGGTGAACCATAAGTTTGTTTAATGAATCTGTGATTGCCCTTCTCCGTGGAAATATCTGCCCTGGTATCAATTTATAGGTAACACCTATATGTGATATGATATGATATGTGTCTTTCACTTTCTGACTTACTCCAAGTCACGTGATTACCTCTAGACTCATCTACGGTGCTACAAATGGCATTGTGTGCTTCCTTTCCTTGGCGAATATTCTGTCTTAGCGAGGTCCATTTTCTGCAATGTGATTCCCTGAGGGCTGAGGATTAGCTGACCTGGGCAGCCTGACCCTGCCGGCAAGCCCTCCCCAGGTGTGCCTGGGTTGAGGTCAATATAAACAGCACTCCAGGCAGCAATAGCCCCTGCAGCTGTGCCTGACTCCATATTCTCTGCCCCGTCAGCAGTCTCGGGGCTGTGCTGGTGGGAGGGTGTGAGGGTCCACGGCTTTGTGGGTGGCCCGGTGTGAGTGGGGCTCTGCTGGACTTTCTGCAGGAGTTGCCAGGCTGCCACCTGTAAAGAAGAGGATGTGTCACCCATAACATCCACTGGAATATCTCTCCGGGCTGAGGTGAGGAAGGAAAAAAAGGAGTGGGGGCCGGGACAGGAGGGGTATCTCAGGCAGGGCAATAGAAAGCTTCCAGAAGAGCGCCCGTGGCCAGGACCATCCTGGCTGACCTGCAGGCACCAAGGTGGCCTGCGTGCTGTCGCTGGTGTGGCTCCACGGCCCTTCCTCTAGGCTTTCAAGCCCTTGTACATATTCAGGTGTTTCACCTGGGAAGGGTGGGAACAGTTCAGCAGCAGCTGGCCTGGGGCTCAGCTCACGTTTACTCACAGAGGCCTCGGCACGGTCCCCGAGCTTTGCAATAAGGAGGCTCCTTGCGTGGGCGGGCGGGGCTGCTGGCTCTATGGGAGATGATTCCCCACCTCTGACCAATTTCAGAATTGTTTACCACTGGAGCAACTGCCTTGGTAGTGTTTTCCTCTGTATAACTGTTAGGTTCAGTTTTTTTTTTTTTCTTTTTTGGTTCAAGTTAGATTTTATTCCTCTTTTATGTATTTATAGATATAAGCATGGAAATAATTCATTCTTATAAATACATCAGTGTGAATGGAAGAACTTTTTTTCTGTTTTATTTTTACATTTTATTTTTAAAAATTTTGAAATTTAATTTTATTTATTTTTTTATACACTAGGTTATTATTAGTTATCTATTTTATGCATAGACATGTATACAGGTCAATCCCAATGTCCCAACTCATCCCACCACCACCACCCCATGGCTTCCCCCACTTTGTGTCCATACGTTTGTTCTCTACCTCTGTGTCTCTATTTCTGCCCTGCAAACCAGTTCATCTGTAGCATTTT
Organism: Mesoplodon bidens; assembly: GCF_964165515.1. Classification (NCBI taxonomy): domain Eukaryota; kingdom Metazoa; phylum Chordata; class Mammalia; order Artiodactyla; family Ziphiidae; genus Mesoplodon; species Mesoplodon bidens. The sequence continues at coordinate 149,652 of NW_027672156.1, forward strand.
TCTAGGTTCCACATATAGGCATTAATATACATTATTTGTTTTTCTCTTTCTGACTTACTTCACTCTGTATGACAGTCTCAAGATCCATCAACTTCTCTACAAATGACCCAGTTTCATTCCTTTTTATGGCTGAGTAATATTCCATTTTATATATGTACCACATCTTTATCCATTCGTCTGTCTGTGGGCATTTAGGTTGCTTCCATTACCTGGCTATTGTAAATAGTGCTGCAATGAACATTGTGGTGAATGTGTCTCTGTGATTTATGGTTTTCTCTGTGTAAATGCCCAGAAGTGGGATTGCTGGATCCTATGGTAATTCTCTTTTTAGTTTTGTAAAGGAACCTCCATACTGTTCTCCATAGTGACTGTATCAATTTACATTCCCACCAATAGCCGAAGAGGGTTCCTTTTGTCCACACCCTCCCCAGAATTTGTTGTTTGTAGATTATCTGATGATGCCGATTCTAACAGGTGTGAGGTCTTACCTCATTGTAGTTTTGATTTGCATTTCTCTAATAATTAGTGATGTTGAGCAGCTTTTCATGTGCGTCTTGGCCATCTCTGTGTCTTCTTTGAAGAAACGTCTATTTAGATCTTCTGCCCATTTTTGTATTGGGTTGTTTGTTTTATTAATATTAAGCTGCATGAGCTGTTTATATATATTTGAGATTAAACCTTTGTCCATTGATTCGTTTGTGAAAGTTTTCGCCCATTCTGAGGGTTGCCTTTTTCCATTCCAGTTTTTTTCACAAAGAAAGAAAGAAATCAAAAGAAGCAGAACACTAATGTGTGTGAAATATGCCTCTTGAAACTGTCGTTTTGAAATATGGACGTCTTTTGAATTTTTTGGTCGATATATGACCCCAGGATTTGTTTTCAGGGCAGGTGTCATTTACAGGCCTGTAATGATTTGGAATATCCACTGACCATTAGCGCTGGGATTAAAGCTGCTGTTGTGTGAAACGGCCACAAGGTGGCAGCAGTTCTCCCTTACCAAATCTGGTTACTAGGGCAGCAGAGCCTCAATGGAAGTCGCATTCTAGATTGGAATGTAGAACGGAATGTACCAGGAGAAAGCCCCTCAAGTTTTTCTCACTAATTCTTGTTCGTGTTTTTAATTTAATTTTTTATTTTTTATTACAGCAAGTTGGAGTACAACGTTTAGCTTGTTGTAGGTGTGCAAGAGGTTGTTCTTTTACACATATACATATGTCTGTTCTTCCTGGGATCCTTTTCCCATGTTCGTTATGACAGAATGTTGAGTAGTCTTCTCTTGGTACTCCGTAGGTCTTTGGTGATTATATACGTCTACTGTGTTTGTATATGTCTGTTAACCCCAATATCATAATGAATTCAATCCTCACACCTTTCCTTTGGTGAACCATAAGTTTGTTTAATGAATCTTTGATTGCCCTTCTCCGTGGAAATATCTGCCCTGGTATCAATTTATAGGTAACACCTATAAGTGATATGATATGATATGTGTCTTTCACTTTCTGACTTACTCCAAGTCACGTGATTACCTCTAGACTCATCTACGGTGCTGCAAATGGCATTGTGTGCTTTTTTTCCTTGGCGAATATTCTGTCTTAGCGAGGTCCATTTTCTGCAATGTGATTCCCCGAGGGCTGAGGATTAGCTGACCTGGGCAGCCTGACCCTGCCGGCAAGCCCTCCCCAGGTGTGCCTGGGTTGAGGTCAATATAAACAGCACTCCAGGCAGCAATAGCCCCTGCAGCTGTGCCTGACTCCATATTCTCTGCCCCGTCAGCAGTCTCAGGGCTGTGCTGGTGGGAGGTTGTGAGGGTCCACGGCTGTGTGGGTGGCCCGGTGTGAGTGGGGCTCTGCTGGACTTTCGGCAGGAGTTGCCAGGCTGCCACCTGTAAAGAAGAGGATGTGTCACCCATAACTTCCACTGGAGTATCTCTCCGGGCTGAGGTGAGGAAGGAAAAATAGGAGTGGGGGCCGGGACAGGAGGGGTATCTCAGGCAGGGCAATGGAAAGCTTCCAGAAGAGCGCCCGTGGCCAGGACCATCCTGGCTGACCTGCAGGCACCAAGTTGGCCTGCATGCTTTCGCTGGTGTGGCTCCACGGCCCTTCTTCTACGCTTTCAAGCCCTTGTACATATTCAGGTGTTTCACCTGGGAAGGGTGGGAACAGTTCAGCAGCAGGTGGCCTGGGGCTCAGCTCACGTTTACTCACAGAGGCCTCGGCACGGTTCCCCAGCTTTGCAATAAGGAGGCTCCTTGCGTGGGCGGGTGGTGCTGCTGGCTGTATGGGAGATGATTCCCCACCTCTGACCAATTTCAGAATTGTTTACCACTGGAGCTAGTGCCTTGGTAGTGTTTTCCTCTGTATAACTGTTAGGTTCAGTTTTTTTTCTTTTTTGGTTCAATTTAGATTTTATTCCTCTTTTATGTATTTATAGATATAAGCATGGAAATAATTCATTCTTATAAATGCATCAGTGTGAATTGAAGAACTTTTTTTCTGTTTTATTTTTACATTTTATTTTTAAAAATTTTGAAATTTAATTTTATTTATTTTTTTATACACTAGGTTATTATTAGTTATCTATTTTATGCATAGACATGTATAAAGGTCAATCCCAATCTCCCAACTCATCCCACCACCACCACCCCATGGCTTCCCCCACTTTGTGTCCATACGTTTGTTCTCTACCTCTGTGTCTCTATTTCTGCCCTGCAAACCAGTTCATCTGTAGCATTTTTCTAGGTTCCACATATAGGCATTAATATACATTATTTGTTTTTCTCTTTCTGACTTACTTCACTCTGTATGACAGTCTCTAGATCCATCAACTTCTCTACAAATGACTCAGTTTCATTCCTTTTTATGGCTGAGTAATATTCCATTTTATATATGTACCACATCTTTATCCATTCGTCTGTCTGTGGGCCTTTAGGTTGCTTCCATTACCTGGCTATTGTAAATAGTGCTGCAATGAACATTGTGGTGAATGTGTCTCTGTGATTTATGGTTTTCTCTGGGTATATGCCCAGAAGTGGGATTGCTGGATCCTATGGTAATTCTCTTTTTAGTTTTTTAAAGGAACCTCCATACTGTTCTCCATAGTGACTGTATCAATTTACATTCCCACCAATAGCCGAAGAGGGTTCCTTTTGTCCACACCCTCCCCAGAATTTGTTGTTTGTAGATTATCTGATGATGCCGATTCTAACAGGTGTGAGGTCTTACCTCATTGTAGTTTTGATTTGCATTTCTCTAATAATTAGTGATGTTGAGCAGCTTTTCATGTGCGTCTTGGCCATCTCTGTGTCTTCTTTGAAGAAACGTCTATTTAGATCTTCTGCCCATTTTTGTATTGGGTTGTTTGTTTTATTAATATTAAGCTGCATGAGCTGTTTATATATATTGGAGATTAAACCTTTGTCCATTGATTCGTTTGTGAAAGTTTTCGCCCATTCTGAGGGTTGCCTTTTTCCATTCCCGTTTTTTTAACAAAGAAAGAAAGAAATCAAAAGAAGCAGAACACTAATGTGCGTGAAATATGCCTCTTGAAACTGTCGTTTTGAAATATGGACGTCTTTTGAATTTTTTGGTCGATATATGACCCCAGGATTTGTTTTCAGGGCAGGTGTCATTTACAGGCCTGTAATGATTTGGAATATCCACTGACCATTACCGCTGGGATTAAAGCTGCTGTTGTGTGAAACGGCCACAAGGTGGCAGCAGTTCTCCCTTACCAAATCTGGTTACTAGGGCAGCAGAGCCTCAATGGAAGTCGCGTTCTAGATTGGAATGTAGAACGGAATGTACCTGGAGAAAGCCCCTCAAGGTTTTCTCACTAATTCTTGTTCGTGTTTTTAATTTAATTTTTTATTTTTTATTACAGCAAGTTTCAGTACAACGTTTAGCTTGTTGTAGGTGTGCAAGAGGTGGTTCTTTTACACATATACATATGTCTGTTCTTCCTGGGATCCTTTTCCCATGTTCGTTATGACAGAATGTTGAGTAGTCTTCTCTTGGTACTCCGTAGGTCTTTGGTGATTATATACGTCTACTGTGTTTGTATATGTCTGTTAACCACAATATCATAATGAATTCAATCCTCACACCTTTCCTTTGGTGAACCATAAGTTTGTTTAATGAATCTGTGATTGCCCTTCTCCGTGGAAATATCTGCCCTGGTATCAATTTATAGGTAACACCTATAAGTGATATGATATGATATGTGTCTTTCACTTCCTGACTTACTCCAAGTCACGTGATTACCTCTAGACTCATCTACGGTGCTGCAAATGGCATTGTGTGCTTTTTTTCCTTGGCGAATATTCTGTCTTAGTGAGGTCCATTTTCTGAAATGTGATTCCCTGAGGGCTGAGGATTAGCTGACCTGGGCAGCCTGACCCTGCCGGCAAGCCCTCCCCAGGTGTGCCTGGGTTGAGGTCAATATAAACAGCACTCCAGGCAGCAATAGCCCCTGCAGCTGTGCCTGACTCCATATTCTCTGCCCCGTCAGCAGTCTCGGGGCTGTGCTGGTGGGAGGTTGTGAGGGTCCACGGCTTTGTGGGTGGCCTGGTGTGAGTGGGGCTCTGCTGGACTTTCTGCAGGAGTTGCCAGGCTGCCACCTGTAAAGAAGAGGATGTGTCACCCATAACTTCCACTGGAGTATCTCTCCGGGCTGAGGTGAGGAAGGAAAAAAAGGAGTGGGGGCCGGGACAGGAGGGGTATCTCAGGCAGGGCAATGGAAAGCTTCCAGAAGAGCGCCCGTGGCCAGGACCATCCTGGCTGACCTGCAGGCACCAAGTTGGCCTGCGTGCTATCGCTGGTGTGGCTCAACGGCCCTTCCTCTAGGCTTTCAAGCCCTTGTACATATTCAGGTGTTTCACCTGGGAAGGGTGGGAACAGTTCAGCAGCAGCTGGCCTGGGGCTCAGCTCACGTTTACTCACAGAGGCCTCGGCACGGTCCCCCAGCTTTGCAATAAGGACGCTCCTTGTGTGGGCGGCTGGGGCTGCTGGCTGTATGGGAGATGATTCCCCACCTCTGACCAATTTCAGAATTGTTTACCACTGGAGCAAGTGCCTTGGTAGTGTTTTCCTCTGTATAACTGTTAGGTTCAGTTTTTTTTATTTCTTTTTTGGTTCAAGTTAGATTTTATTCCTCTTTTATGTATTTATAGATATAACCATGGAAATAATTCATTCTTATAAATACATCAGTGTGAATGGAAGAACTTTTTTTCTGTTTTATATTTACATTTTATTTTTAAAAATTTTGAAATTATTTTTATTTATTTTTTTATACACTAGGTTATTATTAGTTATCTATTTTATGCATAGACATGTATACAGGTCAATCCCTATCTCCCAACTCATCCCACCACCACCACCCCATGGCTTCCCCCACTTTGTGTCCATACGTTTGTTCTCTACCTCTGTGTCTCTATTTCTGCCCTGCAAACGAGTTCATCTGTAGCATTTTTCTAGGTTCCACATATAGGCATTAATATACAATATTTGTTTTTCTCTTTCTGACTTACTTCACTCTGTATGACAGTCTCTAGATCCATCAACTTCTCTACAAATGACTCAGTTTCATTCCTTTTTATGGCTGAGTAATATTCCATTTTATATATGTACCACATCTTTATCCATTCGTCTGTCTGTGGGCATTTAGGTTGCTTCCATTACCTGGCTATTGTAAATAGTGCTGCAATGAACATTGTGGTGAATGTGTCTCTGTGATTTATGGTTTTCTCTGGGTATATGCCCAGAAGTGGGATTGCTGGATCCTATGGTAATTCTCTTTTTACTTTTTTAAAGGAACCTCCATACTGTTCTCCATAGTGACTGTATCAATTTACATTCCCACCAGTAGCGGAAGAGGGTTCCTTTTGTCCACACCCACCCCAGAATTTGTTGTTTGTAGATTATCTGATGATGCCGATTCTAACAGGTGTGAGGTCTTACCTCATTGTAGTTTTGATTTGCATTTCTCTAATAATTAGTGATGATGAGCAGCTTTTCATGTGCGTCTTGGCCATCTCTGTGTCTTCTTTGAAGAAACGTCTATTTAGATCTTCTGCCCATTTTTGTATTGGGTTGTTTGTTTTATTAATATTAAGCTGCATGAGCTGTTTATATATATTGGAGATTAAACCTTTGTCCATTGATTCGTTTGTGAAAGTTTTCGCCCATTCTGAGGGTTGCCTTTTTCCATTCCCGTATTTTTAACAAAGAAAGAAAGAAATCAAAAGAAGCAGAACACTAATGTGCGTGAAATATGCCTCTTGAAACAGTCGTTTTGAAATATGGACGTCTTTTGAATTTTTTGGTCGATATATGACCCCAGGATTTGTTTTCAGGGCAGGTGTCATTTACAGGCCTGTAATGATTTGGAATATCCACTGACCATTAGCGCTGGGATTAAAGCTGCTGTTGTGTGAAACGGCCACAAGGTGGCAGCAGTTCTCCCTTACCAAATCTGGTTACTAGGGCAGCAGAGCCTCAATGGAAATCGCGTTCTAGATTGGAATGTAGAACGGAATGTACCAGGAGAAAGCCCCTCAAGTTTTTCTCACTTCTTCTTGTTCGTGATTTTAATTTAATTTTTTATTTTTTATTACAGCAAGTTTGAGTACAACGTTTAGCTTGTTGTAGGTGTGCAAGAGGTGGTTCTTTTACACATATACATATGTCTGTTCTTCCTGGGATCCTTTTCCCATGTTCATTATGACAGAATGTTGAGTAGTCTTCTCTTGGTACTCCGTAGGTCTTTGGTGATTATATATGTCTACTGTGTTTGTATATGTCTGTTAACCCCAATATCGTAATGAATTCAATCCTCACACCTTTCCTTTGGTGAACCATAAGTTTGTTTAATGAATCTGTGATTGCCCTTCTCCGTGGAAATATCTGCCCTGGTATCAATTTATAGGTAACACCTATATGTGATATGATATGATATGTGTCTTTCACTTTCTGACTTACTCCAAGTCACGTGATTACCTCTAGACTCATCTACGGTGCTACAAATGGCATTGTGTGCTTCCTTTCCTTGGCGAATATTCTGTCTTAGCGAGGTCCATTTTCTGCAATGTGATTCCCTGAGGGCTGAGGATTAGCTGACCTGGGCAGCCTGACCCTGCCGGCAAGCCCTCCCCAGGTGTGCCTGGGTTGAGGTCAATATAAACAGCACTCCAGGCAGCAATAGCCCCTGCAGCTGTGCCTGACTCCATATTCTCTGCCCCGTCAGCAGTCTCGGGGCTGTGCTGGTGGGAGGGTGTGAGGGTCCACGGATTTGTGGGTGGCCCGGTGTGAGTGGGGCTCTGCTGGACTTTCTGCAGGAGTTGCCAGGCTGCCACCTGTAAAGAAGAGGATGTGTCACCCATAACATCCACTGGAATATCTCTCCGGGCTGAGGTGAGGAAGGAAAAAAAGGAGTGGGGGCCGGGACAGGAGGGGTATCTCAGGCAGGGCAATAGAAAGCTTCCAGAAGAGCGCCCGTGGCCAGGACCATCCTGGCTGACCTGCAGGCACCAAGGTGGCCTGCGTGCTGTCGCTGGTGTGGCTCCACAGCCCTTCCTCTAGGCTATCAAGCCCTTGTACATATTCAGGTGTTTCACCTGGGAAGGGTGGGAACAGTTCAGCAGCAGCTGGCCTGGGGCTCAGCTCACGTTTACTCACAGAGGCCTCGGCACGGTCCCCGAGCTTTGCAATAAGGACGCTCCTTGCGTGGGCGGGCGGGGCTGCTGGCTCTATGGGAGATGATTCCCCACCTCTGACCAATTTCAGAATTGTTTACCACTGGAGCAACTGCCTTGGTAGTGTTTTCCTCTGTATAACTGTTAGGTTCAGTTTTTTTTTTCTTTTTTGGTTCAAGTTAGATTTTATTCCTCTTTTATGTATTTATAGATATAAGCATGGAAATAATTCATTCTTATAAATACATCAGTGTGAATGGAAGAACTTTTTTTCTGTTTTATTTTTACATTTTATTTCTAAAAATTTTGAAATTTAATTTTATTTATTTTTTTATACACTAGGTTATTATTAGTTATCTATTTTATGCATAGACATGTATACTGGTCAATCCCAATCTCCCAAATCATCCCACCACCACCACCCCATGGCTTCCCCCACTTTGTGTCCATACGTTTGTTCTCTACCTCTGTGTCTCTATTTCTGCCCTGCAAACCAGTTCATCTGTAGCATTTTTCTAGGTTCCACATATAGGCATTAATATACATTATTTGTTTTTCTCTTTCTGACTTACTTCACTCTGTATGACAGTCTCTAGATCCATCAACTTCTCTACAAATGACCCAGTTTCATTCCTTTTTATGGCTGAGTAATATTCCATTTTATATATGTACCATATCTTTATCCATTCGTCTGTCTGTGGGCATTTAGGTTGCTTCCATTACCTGGCTATTGTAAATAGTGCTGCAATGAACATTGTGGTGAATGTGTCTCTGTGATTTTTGGTTTTCTCTGGGTAAATGCCCAGAAGTGGGATTGCTGGATCCTATGGTAATTCTCTTTTTAGTTTTGTAAAGGAACCTCCATACTGTTCTCCATAGTGACTGTATCAATTTACATTCCCACCAATAGCCGAAGAGGGTTCCTTTTGTCCACACCCTCCCCAGAATTTGTTGTTTGTAGATTATCTGATGATGCCGATTCTAACAGGTGTGAGGTCTTACCTCATTGTAGTTTTGATTTGCATTTCTCTAATAATTAGTGATGTTGAGCAGCTTTTCATGTGCGTCTTGGCCATCTCTGTGTCTTCTTTGAAGAAACGTCTCTTTAGATCTTCTGCCCATTTTTGTATTGGGTTGTTTGTTTTATTAATATTAAGCTGCATGAGCTGTTTATATATATTGGAGATTAAACCTTTGTCCATTGATTCGTTTGTGAAAGTTTTCGCCCATTCTGAGGGTTGCCTTTTTCCATTCCAGTTTTTTTAACAAAGAAAGAAAGAAATCAAAAGAAGCAGAACACTAATGTGCGTGAAATATGCCTCTTGAAACTGTCGTTTTGAAATATGGACGTCTTTTGAATTTTTTGGTCGATATATGACCCCAGGATTTGTTTTCAGGGCAGGTGTCATTTACAGGCCTGTAATGATTTGGAATATCCACTGACCATTAGCGCTGGGATTAAAGCTGCTGTTGTGTGAAACGGCCACAAGGTGGCAGCAGTTCTCCCTTACCAAATCTGGTTACTAGGGCAGCAGAGCCTCAATGGAAGTCGCGTTCTAGATTGGAATGTAGAACGGAATGTACGAGGAGAAAGCCCCTCAAGTTTTTCTCACTAATTCTTGTTCGTGTTTTTAATTTAATTTTTTATTTTTTATTACAGCAAGTTTGAGTACAACGTTTAGCTTGTTGTAGGTGTGCAAGAGGTGGTTCTTTTACACATATACATATGTCTGTTCTTCCTGGGATCCTTTTCCCATGTTCGTTATGACAGAATGTTGAGTAGTCTTCTCTTGGTACTCCGTAGGTCTTTGGTGATTATATACGTCTACTGTGTTTGTATATATCTGTTAACCCCAATATCATAATGAATTCAATCCTCACACCTTTCCTTTGGTGAACCATAAGTTTGTTTAATGAATCTGTGATTGCCCTTCTCCGTGGAAATATCTGCCCTGGTATCAATTTATAGGTAACACCTATAAGTGATATGATATGATATGTGTCTTTCACTTTCTGACTTACTCCAAGTCACGTGATTACCTCTAGACTCATCTACGGTGCTGCAAATGGCATTGTGTGCTTTTTTTCCTTGGCGAATATTCTGTCTTAGCGAGGTCCATTTTCTGCAATGTGATTCCCCGAGGGCTGAGGATTAGCTGACCTGGGCAGCCTGACCCTGCCGGCAAGCCCTCCCCAGGTGTGCCTGGGTTGAGGTCAATATAAACAGCACTCCAGGCAGCAATAGCCCCTGCAGCTGTGCCTGACTTCATATTCTCAGCCCCGTCAGCAGTCTCGGGGCTGTGCTGGTGGGAGGGTGTGAGGGTCCACGGCTTTGTGGGTTGCCCGGTGTGAGTGGGGCTCTGCTGGACTTTCTGCAGGAGTTGCCAGGCTGCCACCTCTAAAGAAGAGGATGTGTCACCCATAACTTCCACTGGAGTATCTCTCCGGGCTGAGGTGAGGAAGGAAAAAAAGGAGTGGGGGCCGGGACAGGAGGGGTATCTCAGGCAGGGCAATGGAAAGCTTCCAGAAGAGCGCCCGTGGCCAGGACCATCCTGGCTGACCTGCAGGCACCAAGTTGGCCTGCGTGCTTTCGCTGGTGTGGCTCCACGGCCCTTCCTCTTGGCTTTCAAGCCCTTGTACATATTCAGGTGTTTCACCTGGGAAGGGTGGGAACAGTTCAGCAGCAGCTGGCCTGGGGCTCAGCTCACGTTTACTCACAAAGGCCTCGGCACGGTCCCCCAGCTTTGCAATAAGGACGCTCCTTGCGTGGGCGGGTGGGGCTGCTGGCTGTATGGGAGATGATTCCCCACCTCTGACCAATTTCAGAATTGTTTACCACTGGAGCAAGTGCCTTGGTAGTGTTTTCCTCTGTATAACTGTTAGGTTCAGTTTTTTTTTTTTTCTTTTTTGGTTCAAGTTAGATTTTATTCCTCTTTTATGTATTTAAAGATATAAGCATGGAAATAATTCATTCTTATAAATACATCAGTGTGAATGGAAGAAATTTTTTTCTGTTTTATTTTTACATTTTATTTTTAAAAATTTTGAAATTTAATTTTATTTATTTTTTTATACACTAGGTTATTATTAGTTATCTATTTTATGCATAGACATGTATACAGGTCAATCCCAATCTCCCAACTCATCCCACCACCAGCACCCCATGGCTTCCCCCACTTTGTGTCGATACGTTTGTTCTCTACCTCTGTGTCTCTATTTCTGCCCTGCAAACCAGTTCATCTGTAGCATTTTTCTACGTTCCACATATAGGCATTAATATACAATATTTGTTTTTCTCTTTCTGACTTACTTCACTCTGTATGACAGTCTCTAGATCCATCAACTTCTCTACAAATGACTCAGTTTCATTCCTTTTTATGGCTGAGTAATATTCCATTTTATATATGTACCACATCTTTATCCATTCGTCTGTCTGTGGGCATTTATGTTGCTTCCATTACCTGGCTATTGTATATAGTGCTGCAATGAACATTGTGGTGAATGTGTCTCTGTGATTTATGGTTTTCTCTGGGTATATGCCCAGAAGTGGGATTGCTGGATCCTATGGTAATTCTCTTTTTAGTTTTTTAAAGGAACCTCCATACTGTTCTCCATAGTGACTGTATCAATTTACATTCCCACCAATAGCCGAAGAGGGTTCCTTTTGTCCACACCCTCCCCAGAATTTGTTGTTTGTAGATTATCTGATGATGCCGATTCTAACAGGTGTGAGGTCTTACCTCATTGTAGTTTTGATTTGCATTTCTCTAATAATTAGTGATGTTGAGCAGCTTTTCATGTGCGTCTTGGCCATCTCTGTGTCTTCTTTGAAGAAACGTCTCTTTAGATCTTCTGCCCATTTTTGTATTGGGTTGTTTGTTTTATTAATATTAAGCTGCATGAGCTGTTTATATATATTGGAGATTAAACCTTTGTCCATTGATTCGTTTGTGAAAGTTTTCGCCCATTCTGAGGGTTGCCTTTTTCCATTCCCGTTTTTTTAACAAAGAAAGAAAGAAATCAAAAGAAGCAGAACACTAATGTGCGTGAAATATGCCTCTTGAAACTGTCGTTTTGAAATATGGACGTCTTTTGAATTTTTTGGTCGATATATGACCCCAGGATTTGTTTTCAGGGCAGGTGTCATTTACAGGCCTGTAATGATTTGGAATATCCACTGACCATTAGCGCTGGGATTAAAGCTGCTGTTGTGTGAAACGGCCACAAGGTGGCAGCAGTTCTCCCTTACCAAATCTGGTTACTAGGGCAGCAGAGCCTCAATGGAAGTCGCGTTCTAGATTGGAATGTAGAACGGAATGGGCCAGGAGAAAGCCCCTCAAGTTTGTCTCACTACTTCTTGTGCGTGTTTTTAATTTAATTTTTTATTTTTTATTACAGCAAGTTTGAGTACAACGTTTAGCTTGTTGTAGGTGTGCAAGAGGTGGTTCTTTTACACATATACATATGTCTGTTCTTCCTGGGATCCTTCTCCCATGTACGTTATGACAGAATGTTGAGTAGTCTTCTCTTGGTACTCCGTAGGTCTTTGGTGATTATATATGTCTACTGTGTTTGTATATGTCTGTTAACCCCAATATCATAATGAATTCAATCCTCACACCTTTCCTTTGGTGAACCATAAGTTTGTTTAATGAATCTGTGATTGCCCTTCTCCGTGGAAATATCTGCCCTGGTATCAATTTATAGGTAACACCTATAAGTGATATGATATGATATGTGTCTTTCACTTTCTGACTTACTCCAAGTCACGTGATTACCTCTAGACTCATTTACGGTGCTGCAAATGGCATTGTGTGCTTTTTTTCCTTGGCGTATATTCTGTCTTAGCGAGGTCCATTTTCTGCAATGTGATTCCCCGAGGGCTGAGGATTAGCTGACCTGGGCAGCCTGACCCTGCCGGCAAGCCCTCCCCAGGTGTGCCTGGGTTGAGGTCAATATAAACAGCACTCCAGGCAGCAATAGCCCCTGCAGCTGTGCCTGACTCCATATTCTCTGCCCCGTCAGCAGTCTCGGGGCTGTGTTGGTGGGAGGGTGTGAGGGTCCACGGCTTTGTGGGTGGCCCGGTGTGAGTGGGGCTCTGCTGGACTTTCTGCAGGAGTTGCCAGGCTGCCACCTGTAAAGAAGAGGATGTGTCACCCATAACTTCCACTGGAGTATCTCTCCGGGCTGAGGTGAGGAAGGAAAAAAAGGAGTGGGGGCCGGACAGGAGGGGTATCTCAGGCAGGGCAATAGAAAGCTTCCAGAAGAGCGCCCGTGGCCAGGACCATCCTGGCTGACCTGCAGGCACCAAGTTGGCCTGCGTGCTTTCGCTGGTGTGGCTCCACGGCCCTTCCTCTAGGCTTTCAAGCCCTTGTACATATTCAGGTGTTTCACCTGGGAAGGGTGGGAACAGTTCAGCAGCAGCTGGCCTGGGGCTCAGCTCACGTTTACTCACAAAGGCCTCGGCACGGTCCCCCAGCTTTGCAATAAGGACGCTCCTTGCGTGGGCGGGTGGGGCTGCTGGCTGTATGGGAGATGATTCCCCACCTCTGACCAATTTCAGAATTGTTTACCACTGGAGCAAGTGCCTTGGTAGTGTTTTCCTCTGTATAACTGTTAGGTTCAGTTTTTTTTTTCTTTTTTGGTTCAAGTTAGATTTTATTCCTCTTTTATGTATTTATAGATATAAGCATGGAAATAATTCATTCTTATAAATACATCAGTGTGAATGGAAGAACTTTTTTTCTGTTTTATTTTTACATTTTATTTTTAAAAATTTTGAAATTTAATTTTATTTATTTTTTTATACACTAGGTTATTATTAGTTATCTATTTTATGCATAGACATGTATACAGGTCAATCCCAATCTCCCAACTCATCCCACCACCACCACCCCATGGCTTCCCCCACTTTGTGTCGATACGTTTGTTCTCTACCTCTGTGTCTCTATTTCTGCCCTGCAAACCAGTTCATCTGTAGCATTTTTCTACGTTCCACATATAGGCATTAATATACAATATTTGTTTTTCTCTTTCTGACTTACTTCACTCTGTATGACAGTCTCTAGATCCATCAACTTCTCTACAAATGACTCAGTTTCATTCCTTTTTATGGCTGAGTAATATTCCATTTTATATATGTACCACATCTTTATCCATTCGTCTGTCTGTGGGCATTTACGTTGCTTCCATTACCTGGCTATTGTAAATAGTGCTGCAATGAACATTGTGGTGAATGTGTCTCTGTGATTTATGGTTTTCTCTGGGTTTATGCCCAGAAGTGGGATTGCTGGATCCTATGGTAATTCTCTTTTTACTTTTTTAAAGGAACCTCCATACTGTTCTCCATAGTGACTGTATCAATTTACATTCCCACCAATAGCCGAAGAGGGTTCCTTTTGTCCACACCCTCCCCAGAATTTGTTGTTTGTAGATTATCTGATGATGCCGATTCTAACAGGTGTGAGGTCTTACCTCATTGTAGTTTTGATTTGCATTTCTCTAATAATTAGTGATGATGAGCAGCTTTTCATGTGCGTCTTGGCCATCTCTGTGTCTTCTTTGAAGAAACGTCTATTTAGATCTTCTGCCCATTTTTGTATTGGGTTGTTTGTTTTATTAATATTAAGCTGCATGAGCTGTTTATATATATTGGAGATTAAACCTTTGTCCATTGATTCGTTTGTGAAAGTTTTCGCCCATTCTGAGGGTTGCCTTTTTCCATTCCCGTATTTTTAACAAAGAAAGAAAGAAATCAAAAGAAGCAGAACACTAATGTGCGTGAAATATGCCTCTTGAAACAGTCGTTTTGAAATATGGACGTCTTTTGAATTTTTTGGTCGATATATGACCCCAGGATTTGTTTTCAGGGCAGGTGTCATTTACAGGCCTGTAATGATTTGGAATATCCACTGACCATTAGCGCTGGGATTAAAGCTGCTGTTGTGTGAAACGGCCACAAGGTGGCAGCAGTTCTCCCTTACCAAATCTGGTTACTAGGGCAGCAGAGCCTCAATGGAAATCGCGTTCTAGATTGGAATGTAGAACGGAATGTACCAGGAGAAAGCCCCTCAAGTTTTTCTCACTTCTTCTTGTTCGTGATTTTAATTTAATTTTTTATTTTTTATTACAGCAAGTTTGAGTACAACGTTTAGCTTGTTGTAGGTGTGCAAGAGGTGGTTCTTTTACACATATACATATGTCTGTTCTTCCTGGGATCCTTTTCCCATGTTCATTATGACAGAATGTTGAGTAGTCTTCTCTTGGTACTCCGTAGGTCTTTGGTGATTATATATGTCTACTGTGTTTGTATATGTCTGTTAACCCCAATATCGTAATGAATTCAATCCTCACACCTTTCCTTTGGTGAACCATAAGTTTGTTTAATGAATCTGTGATTGCCCTTCTCCGTGGAAATATCTGCCCTGGTATCAATTTATAGGTAACACCTATATGTGATATGATATGATATGTGTCTTTCACTTTCTGACTTACTCCAAGTCACGTGATTACCTCTAGACTCATCTACGGTGCTACAAATGGCATTGTGTGCTTCCTTTCCTTGGCGAATATTCTGTCTTAGCGAGGTCCATTTTCTGCAATGTGATTCCCTGAGGGCTGAGGATTAGCTGACCTGGGCAGCCTGACCCTGCCGGCAAGCCCTCCCCAGGTGTGCCTGGGTTGAGGTCAATATAAACAGCACTCCAGGCAGCAATAGCCCCTGCAGCTGTGCCTGACTCCATATTCTCTGCCCCGTCAGCAGTCTCGGGGCTGTGCTGGTGGGAGGGTGTGAGGGTCCACGGATTTGTGGGTGGCCCGGTGTGAGTGGGGCTCTGCTGGACTTTCTGCAGGAGTTGCCAGGCTGCCACCTGTAAAGAAGAGGATGTGTCACCCATAACATCCACTGGAATATCTCTCCGGGCTGAGGTGAGGAAGGAAAAAAAGGAGTGGGGGCCGGGACAGGAGGGGTATCTCAGGCAGGGCAATAGAAAGCTTCCAGAAGAGCGCCCGTGGCCAGGACCATCCTGGCTGACCTGCAGGCACCAAGGTGGCCTGCGTGCTGTCGCTGGTGTGGCTCCACAGCCCTTCCTCTAGGCTATCAAGCCCTTGTACATATTCAGGTGTTTCACCTGGGAAGGGTGGGAACAGTTCAGCAGCAGCTGGCCTGGGGCTCAGCTCACGTTTACTCACAGAGGCCTCGGCACGGTCCCCGAGCTTTGCAATAAGGACGCTCCTTGCGTGGGCGGGCGGGGCTGCTGGCTCTATGGGAGATGATTCCCCACCTCTGACCAATTTCAGAATTGTTTACCACTGGAGCAACTGCCTTGGTAGTGTTTTCCTCTGTATAACTGTTAGGTTCAGTTTTTTTTTTCTTTTTTGGTTCAAGTTAGATTTTATTCCTCTTTTATGTATTTATAGATATAAGCATGGAAATAATTCATTCTTATAAATACATCAGTGTGAATGGAAGAACTTTTTTTCTGTTTTATTTTTACATTTTATTTCTAAAAATTTTGAAATTTAATTTTATTTATTTTTTTATACACTAGGTTATTATTAGTTATCTATTTTATGCATAGACATGTATACTGGTCAATCCCAATCTCCCAAATCATCCCACCACCACCACCCCATGGCTTCCCCCACTTTGTGTCCATACGTTTGTTCTCTACCTCTGTGTCTCTATTTCTGCCCTGCAAACCAGTTCATCTGTAGCATTTTTCTAGGTTCCACATATAGGCATTAATATACATTATTTGTTTTTCTCTTTCTGACTTACTTCACTCTGTATGACAGTCTCTAGATCCATCAACTTCTCTACAAATGACCCAGTTTCATTCCTTTTTATGGCTGAGTAATATTCCATTTTATATATGTACCATATCTTTATCCATTCGTCTGTCTGTGGGCATTTAGGTTGCTTCCATTACCTGGCTATTGTAAATAGTGCTGCAATGAACATTGTGGTGAATGTGTCTCTGTGATTTTTGGTTTTCTCTGGGTAAATGCCCAGAAGTGGGATTGCTGGATCCTATGGTAATTCTCTTTTTAGTTTTGTAAAGGAACCTCCATACTGTTCTCCATAGTGACTGTATCAATTTACATTCCCACCAATAGCCGAAGAGGGTTCCTTTTGTCCACACCCTCCCCAGAATTTGTTGTTTGTAGATTATCTGATGATGCCGATTCTAACAGGTGTGAGGTCTTACCTCATTGTAGTTTTGATTTGCATTTCTCTAATAATTAGTGATGTTGAGCAGCTTTTCATGTGCGTCTTGGCCATCTCTGTGTCTTCTTTGAAGAAACGTCTCTTTAGATCTTCTGCCCATTTTTGTATTGGGTTGTTTGTTTTATTAATATTAAGCTGCATGAGCTGTTTATATATATTGGAGATTAAACCTTTGTCCATTGATTCGTTTGTGAAAGTTTTCGCCCATTCTGAGGGTTGCCTTTTTCCATTCCAGTTTTTTTAACAAAGAAAGAAAGAAATCAAAAGAAGCAGAACACTAATGTGCGTGAAATATGCCTCTTGAAACTGTCGTTTTGAAATATGGACGTCTTTTGAATTTTTTGGTCGATATATGACCCCAGGATTTGTTTTCAGGGCAGGTGTCATTTACAGGCCTGTAATGATTTGGAATATCCACTGACCATTAGCGCTGGGATTAAAGCTGCTGTTGTGTGAAACGGCCACAAGGTGGCAGCAGTTCTCCCTTACCAAATCTGGTTACTAGGGCAGCAGAGCCTCAATGGAAGTCGCGTTCTAGATTGGAATGTAGAACGGAATGTACCAGGAGAAAGCCCCTCAAGTTTTTCTCACTAATTCTTGTTCGTGTTTTTAATTTAATTTTTTATTTTTTATTACAGCAAGTTTGAGTACAACGTTTAGCTTGTTGTAGGTGTGCAAGAGGTGGTTCTTTTACACATATACATATGTCTGTTCTTCCTGGGATCCTTTTCCCATGTTCGTTATGACAGAATGTTGAGTAGTCTTCTCTTGGTACTCCGTAGGTCTTTGGTGATTATATACGTCTACTGTGTTTGTATATATCTGTTAACCCCAATATCATAATGAATTCAATCCTCACACCTTTCCTTTGGTGAACCATAAGTTTGTTTAATGAATCTGTGATTGCCCTTCTCCGTGGAAATATCTGCCCTGGTATCAATTTATAGGTAACACCTATAAGTGATATGATATGATATGTGTCTTTCACTTTCTGACTTACTCCAAGTCACGTGATTACCTCTAGACTCATCTACGGTGCTGCAAATGGCATTGTGTGCTTTTTTTCCTTGGCGAATATTCTGTCTTAGCGAGGTCCATTTTCTGCAATGTGATTCCCCGAGGGCTGAGGATTAGCTGACCTGGGCAGCCTGACCCTGCCGGCAAGCCCTCCCCAGGTGTGCCTGGGTTGAGGTCAATATAAACAGCACTCCAGGCAGCAATAGCCCCTGCAGCTGTGCCTGACTTCATATTCTCAGCCCCGTCAGCAGTCTCGGGGCTGTGCTGGTGGGAGGGTGTGAGGGTCCACGGCTTTGTGGGTTGCCCGGTGTGAGTGGGGCTCTGCTGGACTTTCTGCAGGAGTTGCCAGGCTGCCACCTCTAAAGAAGAGGATGTGTCACCCATAACTTCCACTGGAGTATCTCTCCGGGCTGAGGTGAGGAAGGAAAAAAAGGAGTGGGGGCCGGGACAGGAGGGGTATCTCAGGCAGGGCAATGGAAAGCTTCCAGAAGAGCGCCCGTGGCCAGGACCATCCTGGCTGACCTGCAGGCACCAAGTTGGCCTGCGTGCTTTCGCTGGTGTGGCTCCACGGCCCTTCCTCTTGGCTTTCAAGCCCTTGTACATATTCAGGTGTTTCACCTGGGAAGGGTGGGAACAGTTCAGCAGCAGCTGGCCTGGGGCTCAGCTCACGTTTACTCACAAAGGCCTCGGCACGGTCCCCCAGCTTTGCAATAAGGACGCTCCTTGCGTGGGCGGGTGGGGCTGCTGGCTGTATGGGAGATGATTCCCCACCTCTGACCAATTTCAGAATTGTTTACCACTGGAGCAAGTGCCTTGGTAGTGTTTTCCTCTGTATAACTGTTAGGTTCAGTTTTTTTTTTTTTCTTTTTTGGTTCAAGTTAGATTTTATTCCTCTTTTATGTATTTAAAGATATAAGCATGGAAATAATTCATTCTTATAAATACATCAGTGTGAATGGAAGAAATTTTTTTCTGTTTTATTTTTACATTTTATTTTTAAAAATTTTGAAATTTAATTTTATTTATTTTTTTATACACTAGGTTATTATTAGTTATCTATTTTATGCATAGACATGTATACAGGTCAATCCCAATCTCCCAACTCATCCCACCACCAGCACCCCATGGCTTCCCCCACTTTGTGTCGATACGTTTGTTCTCTACCTCTGTGTCTCTATTTCTGCCCTGCAAACCAGTTCATCTGTAGCATTTTTCTACGTTCCACATATAGGCATTAATATACAATATTTGTTTTTCTCTTTCTGACTTACTTCACTCTGTATGACAGTCTCTAGATCCATCAACTTCTCTACAAATGACTCAGTTTCATTCCTTTTTATGGCTGAGTAATATTCCATTTTATATATGTACCACATCTTTATCCATTCGTCTGTCTGTGGGCATTTATGTTGCTTCCATTACCTGGCTATTGTATATAGTGCTGCAATGAACATTGTGGTGAATGTGTCTCTGTGATTTATGGTTTTCTCTGGGTATATGCCCAGAAGTGGGATTGCTGGATCCTATGGTAATTCTCTTTTTAGTTTTTTAAAGGAACCTCCATACTGTTCTCCATAGTGACTGTATCAATTTACATTCCCACCAATAGCCGAAGAGGGTTCCTTTTGTCCACACCCTCCCCAGAATTTGTTGTTTGTAGATTATCTGATGATGCCGATTCTAACAGGTGTGAGGTCTTACCTCATTGTAGTTTTGATTTGCATTTCTCTAATAATTAGTGATGTTGAGCAGCTTTTCATGTGCGTCTTGGCCATCTCTGTGTCTTCTTTGAAGAAACGTCTCTTTAGATCTTCTGCCCATTTTTGTATTGGGTTGTTTGTTTTATTAATATTAAGCTGCATGAGCTGTTTATATATATTGGAGATTAAACCTTTGTCCATTGATTCGTTTGTGAAAGTTTTCGCCCATTCTGAGGGTTGCCTTTTTCCATTCCCGTTTTTTTAACAAAGAAAGAAAGAAATCAAAAGAAGCAGAACACTAATGTGCGTGAAATATGCCTCTTGAAACTGTCGTTTTGAAATATGGACGTCTTTTGAATTTTTTGGTCGATATATGACCCCAGGATTTGTTTTCAGGGCAGGTGTCATTTACAGGCCTGTAATGATTTGGAATATCCACTGACCATTAGCGCTGGGATTAAAGCTGCTGTTGTGTGAAACGGCCACAAGGTGGCAGCAGTTCTCCCTTACCAAATCTGGTTACTAGGGCAGCAGAGCCTCAATGGAAGTCGCGTTCTAGATTGGAATGTAGAACGGAATGGGCCAGGAGAAAGCCCCTCAAGTTTGTCTCACTACTTCTTGTGCGTGTTTTTAATTTAATTTTTTATTTTTTATTACAGCAAGTTTGAGTACAACGTTTAGCTTGTTGTAGGTGTGCAAGAGGTGGTTCTTTTACACATATACATATGTCTGTTCTTCCTGGGATCCTTCTCCCATGTACGTTATGACAGAATGTTGAGTAGTCTTCTCTTGGTACTCCGTAGGTCTTTGGTGATTATATATGTCTACTGTGTTTGTATATGTCTGTTAACCCCAATATCATAATGAATTCAATCCTCACACCTTTCCTTTGGTGAACCATAAGTTTGTTTAATGAATCTGTGATTGCCCTTCTCCGTGGAAATATCTGCCCTGGTATCAATTTATAGGTAACACCTATAAGTGATATGATATGATATGTGTCTTTCACTTTCTGACTTACTCCAAGTCACGTGATTACCTCTAGACTCATTTACGGTGCTGCAAATGGCATTGTGTGCTTTTTTTCCTTGGCGTATATTCTGTCTTAGCGAGGTCCATTTTCTGCAATGTGATTCCCCGAGGGCTGAGGATTAGCTGACCTGGGCAGCCTGACCCTGCCGGCAAGCCCTCCCCAGGTGTGCCTGGGTTGAGGTCAATATAAACAGCACTCCAGGCAGCAATAGCCCCTGCAGCTGTGCCTGACTCCATATTCTCTGCCCCGTCAGCAGTCTCGGGGCTGTGTTGGTGGGAGGGTGTGAGGGTCCACGGCTTTGTGGGTGGCCCGGTGTGAGTGGGGCTCTGCTGGACTTTCTGCAGGAGTTGCCAGGCTGCCACCTGTAAAGAAGAGGATGTGTCACCCATAACTTCCACTGGAGTATCTCTCCGGGCTGAGGTGAGGAAGGAAAAAAAGGAGTGGGGGCCGGACAGGAGGGGTATCTCAGGCAGGGCAATAGAAAGCTTCCAGAAGAGCGCCCGTGGCCAGGACCATCCTGGCTGACCTGCAGGCACCAAGTTGGCCTGCGTGCTTTCGCTGGTGTGGCTCCACGGCCCTTCCTCTAGGCTTTCAAGCCCTTGTACATATTCAGGTGTTTCACCTGGGAAGGGTGGGAACAGTTCAGCAGCAGCTGGCCTGGGGCTCAGCTCACGTTTACTCACAAAGGCCTCGGCACGGTCCCCCAGCTTTGCAATAAGGACGCTCCTTGCGTGGGCGGGTGGGGCTGCTGGCTGTATGGGAGATGATTCCCCACCTCTGACCAATTTCAGAATTGTTTACCACTGGAGCAAGTGCCTTGGTAGTGTTTTCCTCTGTATAACTGTTAGGTTCAGTTTTTTTTTTCTTTTTTGGTTCAAGTTAGATTTTATTCCTCTTTTATGTATTTATAGATATAAGCATGGAAATAATTCATTCTTATAAATACATCAGTGTGAATGGAAGAACTTTTTTTCTGTTTTATTTTTACATTTTATTTTTAAAAATTTTGAAATTTAATTTTATTTATTTTTTTATACACTAGGTTATTATTAGTTATCTATTTTATGCATAGACATGTATACAGGTCAATCCCAATCTCCCAACTCATCCCACCACCACCACCCCATGGCTTCCCCCACTTTGTGTCGATACGTTTGTTCTCTACCTCTGTGTCTCTATTTCTGCCCTGCAAACCAGTTCATCTGTAGCATTTTTCTACGTTCCACATATAGGCATTAATATACAATATTTGTTTTTCTCTTTCTGACTTACTTCACTCTGTATGACAGTCTCTAGATCCATCAACTTCTCTACAAATGACTCAGTTTCATTCCTTTTTATGGCTGAGTAATATTCCATTTTATATATGTACCACATCTTTATCCATTCGTCTGTCTGTGGGCATTTACGTTGCTTCCATTACCTGGCTATTGTAAATAGTGCTGCAATGAACATTGTGGTGAATGTGTCTCTGTGATTTATGGTTTTCTCTGGGTTTATGCCCAGAAGTGGGATTGCTGGATCCTATGGTAATTCTCTTTTTACTTTTTTAAAGGAACCTCCATACTGTTCTCCATAGTGACTGTATCAATTTACATTCCCACCAATAGCCGAAGAGGGTTCCTTTTGTCCACACCCTCCCCAGAATTTGTTGTTTGTAGATTATCTGATGATGCCGATTCTAACAGGTGTGAGGTCTTACCTCATTGTAGTTTTGATTTGCATTTCTCTAATAATTAGTGATGTTGAGCAGCTTTTCATGTGCGTCTTGGCCATCTCTGTGTCTTCTTTGAAGAAACGTCTATTTAGATCTTCTGCCCATTTTTGTATTGGGTTGTTTGTTTTATTAATATTAAGCTGCATGAGCTGTTTATATATATTGGAGATTAAACCTTTGTCCATTGATTCGTTTGTGAAAGTTTTCGCCCATTCTGAGGGTTGCCTTTTTCCATTCCAGTTTTTTTAACAAAGAAAGAAAGAAATCAAAAGAAGCAGAACACTAATGTGCGTGAAATATGCCTCTTGAAACTGTCGTTTTGAAATATGGACGTCTTTTGAATTTTTTGGTCGATATATGACCCCAGGATTTGTTTTCAGGGCAGGTGTCATTTACAGGCCTGTAATGATTTGGAATATCCACTGACCATTAGCGCTGGGATTAAAGCTGCTGTTGTGTGAAACGGCCACAAGGTGGCAGCAGTTCTCCCTTACCAAATCTGGTTACTAGGGCAGCAGAGCCTCAATGGAAGTCGCGTTCTAGATTGGAATGTAGAACAGAATGTACCAGGAGAAAGACCCTCAAGTTTTTCTCACTAATTCTTGTTCGTGTTTTTAATTTAATTTTTTATTTTTTATTACAGCAAGTTTGAGTACAACATTTAGATTGTTGTAGGTGTGCAAGAGGTGGTTCTTTTACACATATACATATGTCTGTTCTTCCTGGGATCCTTTTCCCATGTTCGTTATGACAGAATGTTGAGTAGTCTTCTCTTGGTACTCCGTAGGTCTTTGGTGATTATATACGTCTACTGTGTTTGTATATGTCTGTTAACCCCAATATCATAATGAATTCAATCCTCACACCTTTCCTTTGGTGAACCATAAGTTTGTTTAATGAATCTGTGATTGCCCTTCTCCGTGGAAATATCTGCCCTGGTATCAATTTATAGGTAACACCTATAAGTGATATGATATGATATGTGTCTTTCACTTTCTGACTTACTCCAAGTCACGTGATTACCTCTAGACTCATCTACGGTGCTGCAAATGGCATTGTGTGCTTTTTTTCCTTGGCGAATATTCTGTCTTAGCGAGGTCCATTTTCTGCAATGTGATTCCCCGAGGGCTGAGGATTAGCTGACCTGGGCAGCCTGACCCTGCCGGCAAGCCCTCCCCAGGTGTGCCTGGGTTGAGGTCAATATAAACAGCACTCCAGGCAGCAATAGCCCCTGCAGCTGTGCCTGACTCCATATTCTCTGCCCCGTCAGCAGTCTCGGGGCTGTGCTGGTGGGAGGGTGTGAGGGTCCACGGCTTTGTGGGTGGCCCGGTGTGAGTGGGGCTCTGCTGGACTTTCTGCAGGAGTTGCCAGGCTGCCACCTGTAAAGAAGAGGATGTGTCACCCATAACTTCCACTGGAGTATCTCTCCGGGCTGAGGTGAGGAAGGAAAAAAAGGAGTGGGGGCCGGGACAGGAGGGGTATCTCAGGCAGGGCAATGGAAAGCTTCCAGAAGAGCGCCCGTGGCCAGGACCATCCTGGCTGACCTGCAGGCACCAAGTTGGCCTGCGTGCTTTCGCTGGTGTGGCTCCACGGCCCTTCCTCTTGGCTTTCAAGCCCTTGTACATATTCAGGTGTTTCACCTGGGAAGGGTGGGAACAGTTCAGCAGCAGCTGGCCTGGGGCTCAGCTCACGTTTACTCACAAAGGCCTCGGCACGGTCCCCCAGCTTTGCAATAAGGACGCTCGTTGCGTGGGCGGGTGGGGCTGCTGGCTGTATGGGAGATGATTCCCCACCTCTGACCAATTTCAGAATTGTTTACCACTGGAGCAAGTGCCTTGGTAGTGTTTTCCTCTGTATAACTGTTAGGTTCAGTTTTTTTTTTCTTTTTTGGTTCAAGTTAGATTTTATTCCTCTTTTATGTATTTATAGATATAAGCATGGAAATAATTCATTCTTATAAATACATCAGTGTGAATGGAAGAACTTTTTTTCTGTTTTATTTTTACATTTTATTTTTAAAAATTTTGAAATTTAATTTTATTTATTTTTTTATACACTAGGTTATTATTAGTTATCTATTTTATGCATAGACATGTATACAGGTCAATCCCAATCTCCCAACTCATCCCACCACCACCACCCCATGGCTTCCCCCACTTTGTGTCCATACGTTTGTTCTCTACCTCTGTGTCTCTATTTCTGCCCTGCAAACCAGTTCATCTGTAGCATTTTTCTAGGTTCCACATATAGGCATTAATATACAATATTTGTTTTTCTCTTTCTGACTTACTTCACTCTGTATGACAGTCTCTAGATCCATCAACTTCTCTACAAATGACCCAGTTTCATTCCTTTTTATGGTTGAGTAATATTCCATTTTATATATGTACCACATCTTTATCCATTCGTCTGTCTGTGGGCATTTAGGTTGCTTCCATTACCTGGCTATTGTAAATAGTGCTGCAATGAACAATGTGGTGAATGTGTCTTTGTGATTTATGGTTTTCTTTGGGTATATGCCCAGAAGTGGGATTGCTGGATCCTACCGTAATTCTGTTTTTAGTTTTTTAAAGGAACCTCCATACTGATCTCCATAGTGACTGTATCAATTTACATTCCCACCAATAGCCGAAGAGGGTTCCTTTTGTCCACACCCTCCCCAGAATTTGTTGTTTGTAGATTATCTGATGATGCCGATTCTAACAGGTGTGAGGTCTTACCTCATTGTAGTTTTGATTTGCATTTCTCTAATAATTAGTGATGTTGAGCAGCTTTTCATGTGCGTCTTGGCCATCTCTGTGTCTTCTTTGAAGAAGCGTCTATTTAGATCTTCTGCCCATTTTTGTATTGGGTTGTTTGTTTTATTAATATTAAGCTGCATGAGCTGTTTATATATATTGGAGATTAAACCTTTGTCCATTGATTCGTTTGTGAAAGTTTTCGCCCATTCTGAGGGTTGCCTTTTTCCATTCCCGTATTTTTAACAAAGAAAGAAAGAAATCAAAAGAAGCAGAACACTAATGTGCGTGAAATATGCCTCTTGAAACTGTCGTTTTCAAATATGGACGTCTTTTGAATTTTTTGGTCGATATATGACCCCAGGATTTGTTTTCAGGGCAGGTGTCATTTACAGGCCTGTAATGATTTGGAATATCCACTGACCATTAGCGCTGGGATTAAAGCTGCTGTTGTGTGAAACGGCCACAAGGTGGCAGCAGTTCTCCCTTACCAAATCTGGTTACTAGGGCAGCAGAGCCTCAATGGAAGTCGCGTTCTAGATTGGAATGTAGAACGGAATGTACCAGGAGAAAGCCCCTCAAGTTTTTCTCACTAATTCTTGTTCGTGTTTTTAATTTAATTTTTTATTTTTTATTACAGCAAGTTTGAGTACAACATTTAGCTTGTTGTAGGTGTGCAAGAGGTGGTTCTTTTACACATATACATATGTCTGTTCTTCCTGGGATCCTTTTCCCATGTTCGTTATGACAGAATGTTGAGTAGTCTTCTCTTGGTACTCCGTAGGTCTTTGGTGATTATATACGTCTACTGTGTTTGTATATGTCTGTTAACCCCAATATCATAATGAATTCAATCCTCACACCTTTCCTTTGGTGAACCATAAGTTTGTTTAATGAATCTGTGATTGCCCTTCTCCGTGGAAATATCTGCCCTGGTGTCAATTTATAGGTAACACCTATAAGTGATATGATATGATATGTGTCTTTCACTTTCTGACTTACTCCAAGTCACGTGATTACCTCTAGACTCATCTACGGTGCTGCAAATGGCATTGTGTGCTTTTTTTCCTTGGCGAATATTCTGTCTTAGCGAGGTCCATTTTCTGCAATGTGATTCCCCGAGGGCTGAGGATTAGCTGACCTGGGCAGCCTGACCCTGCCGGCAAGCCCTCCCCAGGTGTGCCTGGGTTGAGGTCAATATAAACAGCACTCCAGGCAGCAATAGCCCCTGCAGCTGTGCCTGACTCCATATTCTCTGCCCCGTCAGCAGTCTCGGGGCTGTGCTGGTGGGAGGGTGTGAGGGTCCACGGCTTTGTGGGTGGCCCGGTGTGAGTGGGGCTCTGCTGGACTTTCTGCAGGAGTTGCCAGGCTGCCACCTGTAAAGAAGAGGATGTGTCACCCATAACTTCCACTGGAGTATCTCTCCGGGCTGAGGTGTGGAAGGAAAAAAAGGAGTGGGGGCCGGGACAGGAGGGGTATCTCAGGCAGGGCAATGGAAAGCTTCCAGAAGAGCGCCCGTGGCCAGGACCATCCTGGATGACCTGCAGGCACCAAGTTGGCCTGCGTGCTTTTGCTTGTGTGGCTCCACGGCCCTTCCTCTTGGCTTTCAAGCCCTTGTACATATTCAGGTGTTTCACCTGGGAAGGGTGGGAACAGTTCAGCAGCAGCTGGCCTGGGGCTCAGCTCACGTTTACTCACAAAGGCCTCGGCACGGTCCCCCAGCTTTGCAATAAGGACGCTCCTTGCGTGGGCGGGTGGGGCTGCTGGCTGTATGGGAGATGATTCCCCACCTCTGACCAATTTCAGAATTGTTTACCACTGGAGCAAGTGCCTTGGTAGTGTTTTCCTCTGTATAACTGTTAGGTTCAGTTTTTTTTTTCTTTTATGGTTCAAGTTAGATTTTATTCCTCTTTTATGTATTTATAGATATAAGCATGGAAATAATTCATTCTTATAAATACATCAGTCTGAATGGAAGAACTTTTTTTCTGTTTTATTTTTACATTTTATTTTTAAAAATTTTGAAATTTAATTTTATTTATTTTTTTATACACTAGGTTATTATTAGTTATCTATTTTATGCATAGACATGTATACAGGTCAATCCCAATCTCCCAACTCATCCCACCACCACCACCCCATGGCTTCCCCCACTTTGTGTCCATACGTTTGTTCTCTACCTCTGTGTCTCTATTTCTGCCCTGCAAACCAGTTCATCTGTAGCATTTTTCTACGTTCCACATATAGGCATTAATATACATTATTTGTTTTTCTCTTTCTGACTTACTTCACTCTGTATGACAGTCTCTAGATCCATCAACTTCTCTACAAATGACCCAGTTTCATTCCTTTTTATGGCTGAGTAATATTCCATTTTATATATGTACCACATCTTTATCCATTCGTCTGTCTGTGGGCATTTACGTTGCTTCCATTACCTGGCTATTGTAAATAGTGCTGCAATGAACATTGTGGTGAATGTGTCTTTGTGATTTATGGTTTTCTTTGAGTATATGCCCAGAAGTGGGATTGCTGGATCCTACCGTAATTCTGTTTTTAGTTTTTTAAAGGAACCTCCATACTGTTCTCCATAGTGACTGTATCAATTTACATTCCCACCAATAGCCGAAGAGGGTTCCTTTTGTCCACACCCTCCCCAGAATTTGTTGTTTGTAGATTATCTGATGATGCCGATTCTAACAGGTGTGAGGTCTTACCTCATTGTAGTTTTGATTTGCATTTCTCTAATAATTAGTGATGTTGAGCAGCTTTTCATGTGCGTCTTGGCCATCTCAGTGTCTTCTTTGAAGAAGCGTCTCTTTAGATCTTCTGCCCATTTTTGTATTGGGTTGTTTGTTTTATTAATATTAAGCTGCATGAGCTGTTTATATATATTGGAGATTAAACCTTTGTCCATTGATTCGTTTGTGAAAGTTTTCGCCCATTCTGAGGGTTGCCTTTTTCCATTCCCGTATTTTTAACAAAGAAAGAAAGAAATCAAAAGAAGCAGAACACTAATGTGCGTGAAATATGCCTCTTGAAACAGTCGTTTTGAAATATGGACGTCTTTTGAATTTTTTGGTCGATATATGACCCCAGGATTTGTTTTCAGGGCAGGTGTCATTTACAGGCCTGTAATGATTTGGAATATCCACTGACCATTAGCGCTGGGATTAAAGCTGCTGTTGTGTGAAACGGCCACAAGGTGGCAGCAGTTCTCCCTTACCAAATCTGGTTACTAGGGCAGCAGAGCCTCAATGGAAGTCACGTTCTAGATTGGAATGTAGAACAGAATGTACCAGGAGAAAGACCCTCAAGTTTTTCTCACTAATTCTTGTTCGTGTTTTTAATTTAATTTTTTATTTTTTATTACAGCAAGTTTGAGTACAACATTTAGCTTGTTGTAGGTGTGCAAGAGGTGGTTCTTTTACACATATACATATGTCTGTTCTTCCTGGGATCCTTTTCCCATGTTCGTTATGACAGAATGTTGAGTAGTCTTCTCTTGGTACTCCGTAGGTCTTTGGTGATTATATACGTCTACTGTGTTTGTATATGTCTGTTAACCCCAATATCATAATGAATTCAATCCTCACACCTTTCCTTTGGTGAACCATAAGTTTGTTTAATGAATCTGTGATTGCCCTTCTCCGTGGAAATATCTGCCCTGGTGTCAATTTATAGGTAACACCTATAAGTGATATGATATGATATGTGTCTTTCACTTTCTGACTTACTCCAAGTCACGTGATTACCTCTAGACTCATCTACGGTGCTGCAAATGGCATTGTGTGCTTTTTTTCCTTGACGAATATTCTGTCTTAGCGAGGTCCATTTTCTGCAATGTGATTCCCCGAGGGCTGAGGATTAGCTGACCTGGGCAGCCTGACCCTGCCGGCAAGCCCTCCCCAGGTGTGCCTGGGTTGAGGTCAATATAAACAGCACTCCAGGCAGCAATAGCCCCTGCAGCTGTGCCTGACTCCATATTCTCTGCCCCGTCAGCAGTCTCGGGGCTGTGCTGGTGGGAGGGTGTGAGGGTCCACGGCTTTGTGGGTGGCCCGGTGTGAGTGGGGCTCTGCTGGACTTTCTGCAGGAGTTGCCAGGCTGCCACCTGTAAAGAAGAGGATGTGTCACCCATAACTTCCACTGGAGTATCTCTCCGGGCTGAGGTGAGGAAGGAAAAAAAGGAGTGGGGGCCGGGACAGGAGGGGTATCTCAGGCAGGGCAATGGAAAGCTTCCAGAAGAGCGCCCGTGGCCAGGACCATCCTGGATGACCTGCAGGCACCAAGTTGGCCTGCGTGCTTTTGCTTGTGTGGCTCCACGGCCCTTCCTCTTGGCTTTCAAGCCCTTGTACATATTCAGGTGTTTCACCTGGGAAGGGTGGGAACAGTTCAGCAGCAGCTGGCCTGGGGCTCAGCTCACGTTTACTCACAAAGGCCTCGGCACGGTCCCCCAGCTTTGCAATAAGGACGCTCCTTGCGTGGGCGGGTGGGGCTGCTGGCTGTATGGGAGATGATTCCCCACCTCTGACCAATTTCAGAATTGTTTACCACTGGAGCAAGTGCCTTGGTAGTGTTTTCCTCTGTATAACTGTTAGGTTCAGTTTTTTTTTTCTTTTATGGTTCAAGTTAGATTTTATTCCTCTTTTATGTATTTATAGATATAAGCATGGAAATAATTCATTCTTATAAATACATCAGTCTGAATGGAAGAACTTTTTTTCTGTTTTATTTTTACATTTTATTTTTAAAAATTTTGAAATTTAATTTTATTTATTTTTTTATACACTAGGTTATTATTAGTTATCTATTTTATGCATAGACATGTATACAGGTCAATCCCAATCTCCCAACTCATCCCACCACCACCACCCCATGGCTTCCCCCACTTTGTGTCCATACGTTTGTTCTCTACCTCTGTGTCTCTATTTCTGCCCTGCAAACCAGTTCATCTGTAGCATTTTTCTAGGTTCCACATATAGGCATTAATATACATTATTTGTTTTTCTCTTTCTGACTTACTTCACTCTGTATGACAGTCTCTAGATCCATCAACTTCTCTACAAATGACCCAGTTTCATTCCTTTTTATGGCTGAGTAATATTCCATTTTATATATGTACCACATCTTTATCCATTCGTCTGTCTGTGGGCATTTAGGTTGCTTCCATTACCTGGCTATTGTAAATAGTGCTGCAATGAACATTGTGGTGAATGTGTCTTTGTGATTTATGGTTTTCTTTGGGTATATGCCCAGAAGTGGGATTGCTGGATCCTACTGTAATTCTGTTTTTAGTTTTTTAAAGGAACCTCCATACTGTTCTCCATAGTGACTGTATCAATTTACATTCCCACCAATAGCCGAAGAGGGTTCCTTTTGTCCACACCCTCCCCAGAATTTGTTGTTTGTAGATTATCTGATGATGCCGATTCTAACAGGTGTGAGGTCTTACCTCATTGTAGTTTTGATTTGCATTTCTCTAATAATTAGTGATGTTGAGCAGCTTTTCATGTGCGTCTTGGCCATCTCTGTGTCTTCTTTGAAGAAACGTCTATTTAGATCTTCTGCCCATTTTTGTATTGGGTTGTTTGTTTTATTAATATTAAGCTGCATGAGCTGTTTATATATATTGGAGATTAAACCTTTGTCCATTGATTCGTTTGTGAAAGTTTTCGCCCATTCTGAGGGTTGCCTTTTTCCATTCCCGTATTTTTAACAAAGAAAGAAAGAAATCAAAAGAAGCAGAACACTAATGTGCGTGAAATATGCCTCTTGAAACTGTCGTTTTGAAATATGGACGTCTTTTGAATTTTTTGGTCGATATATGACCCCAGGATTTGTTTTCAGGGCAGGTGTCATTTACAGGCCTGTAATGATTTGGAATATCCACTGACCATTAGCGCTGGGATTAAAGCTGCTGTTGTGTGAAACGGCCACAAGGTGGCAGCAGTTCTCCCTTACCAAATCTGGTTACTAGGGCAGCAGAGCCTCAATGGAAGTCGCGTTCTAGATTGGAATGTAGAACGGAATGTACCAGGAGAAAGCCCCTCAAGTTTTTCTCACTAATTCTTGTTCGTGTTTTTAATTTAATTTTTTATTTTTTATTACAGCAAGTTTGAGTACAACGTTTAGCTTGTTGTAGGTGTGCAAGAGGTGGTTCTTTTACACATATACATATGTCTGTTCTTCCTGGGATCCTTTTCCCATGTTCGTTATGACAGAATGTTGAGTAGTCTTCTCTTGGTACTCCGTAGGTCTTTGGTGATTATATACGTCTACTGTGTTTGTATATGTCTGTTAACCCCAATATCATAATGAATTCAATCCTCACACCTTTCCTTTGGTGAACCATAAGTTTGTTTAATGAATCTGTGATTGCCCTTCTCCGTGG
This sequence comes from Mesoplodon bidens, assembly GCF_964165515.1. Taxonomy (NCBI): domain Eukaryota; kingdom Metazoa; phylum Chordata; class Mammalia; order Artiodactyla; family Ziphiidae; genus Mesoplodon; species Mesoplodon bidens. The sequence goes on from NW_027672156.1 coordinate 181,167, forward strand.
AAATATCTGCCCTGGTATCAATTTATAGGTAACACCTATAAGTGATATGATATGATATGTGTCTTTCACTTTCTGACTTACTCCAAGTCACGTGATTACCTCTAGACTCATCTACGGTGCTGCAAATGGCATTGTGTGCTTTTTTTCCTTGGCGAATATTCTGTCTTAGCGAGGTCCATTTTCTGCAATGTGATTCCCCGAGGGCTGAGGATTAGCTGACCTGGGCAGCCTGACCCTGCCGGCAAGCCCTCCCCAGGTGTGCCTGGGTTGAGGTCAATATAAACAGCACTCCAGGCAGCAATAGCCCCTGCAGCTGTGCCTGACTCCATATTCTCTGCCCCGTCAGCAGTCTCGGGGCTGTGCTGGTGGGAGGGTGTGAGGGTCCACGGCTTTGTGGGTGGCCCGGTGTGAGTGGGGCTCTGCTGGACTTTCTGCAGGAGTTGCCAGGCTGCCACCTGTAAAGAAGAGGATGTGTCACCCATAACTTCCACTGGAGTATCTCTCCGGGCTGAGGTGAGGAAGGAAAAAAAGGAGTGGGGGCCGGGACAGGAGGGGTATCTCAGGCAGGGCAATGGAAAGCTTCCAGAAGAGCGCCCGTGGCCAGGACCATCCTGGCTGACCTGCAGGCACCAAGGTGGCCTGCGTGCTGTCGCTGGTGTGGCTGCACGGCCCTCCCTCTAGGCTTTCAAGCCCTTGTACATATTCAGGTGTTTCACCTGGGAAGGGTGGGAACAGTTCAGCAGCAGCTGGCCTGGGGCTCAGCTCACGTTTACTCACAGAGGCCTCGGCACTGTCCCCGAGCTTTGCAATAAGGACGCTCCTTGCGTGGGCGGGCGGGGCTGCTGGCTCTATGGGAGATGATTCCCCACCTCTGACCAATTTCAGAATTGTTTACCACTGGAGCAAGTGCCTTGGTAGTGATTTCCTCTGTATAACTGTTAGGTTCAGATTTTTTTTTTCTTTTTTGGTTCAAGTTAGATTTTATTCCTCTTTTATGTATTTATAGATATAAGCATGGAAATAATTCATTCTTATAAATACATCAGTGTGAATGGAAGAACTTTTTTTCTGTTTTATTTTTACATTTTATTTAAAAATTTTGAAATTTAATTTTATTTATTTTTTTATACAGTAGGTTATTATTAGTTATCTATTTTATGCATAGACATGTATACAGGTCAATCCCAATCTCCCAACTCATCCCACCACCACCTCCCCATGGCTTCCCCCACTTTGTGTCCATACGTTTGTTCTCTACCTCTGTGTCTCTATTTCTGCCCTGCAAACCAGTTCATCTGTAGCATTTTTCTAGGTTCCACATATAGGCATTAATATACATTATTTGTTTTTCTCTTTCTGACTTACTTCACTCTGTATGACAGTCTCTAGATCCATCAACTTCTCTACAAATGACCCAGTTTCATTCCTTTTTATGGCTGAGTAATATTCCATTTTATATATGTACCACATCTTTATCCATTCGTCTGTCTGTGGGCATTTAGGTTGCTTCCATTACCTGGCTATTGTAAATAGTGCTGCAATGAACATTGTGGTGAATGTGTCTTTGTGATTTATGGTTTTCTTTGGGTATATGCCCAGAAGTGGGATTGCTGGATCCTACTGTAATTCTGTTTTTAGTTTTTTAAAGGAACCTCCATACTGTTCTCCATAGTGACTGTATCAATTTACATTCCCACCAATAGCCGAAGAGGGTTCCTTTTGTCCACACCCTCCCCAGAATTTGTTGTTTGTAGATTATCTGATGATGCCGATTCTAACAGGTGTGAGGTCTTACCTCATTGTAGTTTTGATTTGCATTTCTCTAATAATTAGTGATGTTGAGCAGCTTTTCATGTGCGTCTTGGCCATCTCTGTGTCTTCTTTGAAGAAACGTCTATTTAGATCTTCTGCCCATTTTTGTATTGGGTTGTTTGTTTTATTAATATTAAGCTGCATGAGCTGTTTATATATATTGGAGATTAAACCTTTGTCCATTGATTCGTTTGTGAAAGTTTTCGCCCATTCTGAGGGTTGCCTTTTTCCATTCCAGTTTTTTTAACAAAGAAAGAAAGAAATCAAAAGAAGCAGAACACTAATGTGCGTGAAATATGCCTCTTGAAACTGTCGTTTTGAAATATGGACGTCTTTTGAATTTTTTGGTCGATATATGACCCCAGGATTTGTTTTCAGGGCAGGTGTCATTTACAGGCCTGTAATGATTTGGAATATCCACTGACCATTAGCGCTGGGATTAAAGCTGCTGTTGTGTGAAACGGCCACAAGGTGGCAGCAGTTCTCCCTTACCAAATCTGGTTACTAGGGCAGCAGAGCCTCAATGGAAGTCGCGTTCTAGATTGGAATGTAGAACGGAATGTACCAGGAGAAAGCCCCTCAAGTTTTTCTCACTAATTCTTGTTCGTGTTTTTAATTTAATTTTTTATTTTTTATTACAGCAAGTTTGAGTACAACGTTTAGCTTGTTGTAGGTGTGCAAGAGGTGGTTCTTTTACACATATACATATGTCTGTTCTTCCTGGGATCCTTTTCCCATGTTCGTTATGACAGAATGTTGAGTAGTCTTCTCTTGGTACTCCGTAGGTCTTTGGTGATTATATACGTCTACTGTGTTTGTATATGTCTGTTAACCCCAATATCATAATGAATTCAATCCTCACACCTTTCCTTTGGTGAACCATAAGTTTGTTTAATGAATCTGTGATTGCCCTTCTCTGTGGAAATATCTGCCCTGGTATCAATTTATAGGTAACACCTATAAGTGATATGATATGATATGTGTCTTTCACTTTCTGACTTACTCCAAGTCACGTGATTACCTCTAGACTCATCTACGGTGCTGCAAATGGCATTGTGTGCTTTTTTTCCTTGGCGAATATTCTGTCTTAGCGAGGTCCATTTTCTGCAATGTGATTCCCCGAGGGCTGAGGATTAGCTGACCTGGGCAGCCTGACCCTGCCGGCAAGCCCTCCCCAGGTGTGCCTGGGTTGAGGTCAATATAAACAGCACTCCAGGCAGCAATAGCCCCTGCAGCTGTGCCTGACTCCATATTCTCTGCCCCGTCAGCAGTCTCGGTGCTGTGCTGGTGGGAGGGTGTGAGGGTCCACGGCTTTGTGGGTGGCCCGGTGTGAGTGGGGCTCTGCTGGACTTTCTGCAGGAGTTGCCAGGCTGCCACCTGTAAAGAAGAGGATGTGTCACCCATAACTTCCACTGGAGTATCTCTCCGGGCTGAGGTGAGGAAGGAAAAAAAGGAGTGGGGGCCGGGACAGGAGGGGTATCTCAGGCAGGGCAATGGAAAGCTTCCAGAAGAGCGCCCGTGGCCAGGACCATCCTGGATGACCTGCAGGCACCAAGGTGGCCTGCGTGCTTTCGCTGGTGTGGCTCCACGGCCCTTCCTCTTGGCTTTCAAGCCCTTGTACATATTCAGGTGTTTCACCTGGGAAGGGTGGGGACAGTTCAGCAGCAGCTGGCCTGGGGCTCAGCTCACGTTTACTCACAAAGGCCTCGGCACGGTCCCCCAGCTTTGCAATAAGGACGCTCCTTGCGTGGGCGGGTGGGGCTGCTGGCTGTATGGGAGATGATTCCCCACCTCTGACCAATTTCAGAATTGTTTACCACTGGAGCAAGTGCCTTGGTAGTGTTTTCCTCTGTATAACTGTTAGGTTCAGTTTTTTTTTTTTTCTTTTTTGGTTCAAGTTAGATTTTATTCCTCTTTTATGTATTTATAGATATAAGCATGGAAATAATTCATTCTTATAAATACATCAGTGTGAATGGAAGAACTTTTTTTCTGTTTTATTTTTACATTTTATTTTTAAAAATTTTGAAATTTAATTTTATTTATTTTTTTATACACTAGATTATTATTAGTTATCTGTTTTATGCATAGACATGTATACAGGTCAATCCCAATCTCCCAACTCATCCCACCACCACCACCCCATGGCTTCCCCCACTTTGTGTCGATACGTTTGTTCTCTACCTCTGTGTCTCTATTTCTGCCCTGCAAACCAGTTCATCTGAAGCATTTTTCTACGTTCCACATATAGGCATTAATATACAATATTTGTTTTTCTCTTTCTGACTTACTTCACTCTGTATGACAGTCTCTAGATCCATCAACTTCTCTACAAATGACCCAGTTTCATTCCTTTTTATGGCTGAGTAATATTCCATTTTATATATGTACCACATCTTTATCCATTCGTCTGTCTGTGGGCATTTAGGTTGCTTCCATTACCTGGCTATTGTAAATAGTGCTGCAATGAACATTGTGGTGAATGTGTCTTTGTGATTTATGGTTTTCTTTGGGTATATGCCCAGAAGTGGGATTGCTGGATCCTACTGTAATTCTGTTTTTAGTTTTTTAAAGGAACCTCCATACTGTTCTCCATAGTGACTGTATCAATTTACATTCCCACCAATAGCCGAAGAGGGTTCCTTTTGTCCACACCCTCCCCAGAATTTGTTGTTTGTAGATTATCTGATGATGCCGATTCTAACAGGTGTGAGGTCTTACCTCATTGTAGTTTTGATTTGCATTTCTCTAATAATTAGTGATGTTGAGCAGCTTTTCATGTGCGTCTTGGCCATCTCTGTGTCTTCTTTGAAGAAACGTCTCTTTAGATCTTCTGCCCATTTTTGTATTGGGTTGTTTGTTTTATTAATATTAAGCTGCATGAGCTGTTTATATATATTGGAGATTAAACCTTTGTCCATTGATTCGTTTGTGAACGTTTTCGCCCATTCTGAGGGTTGCCTTTCTCCATTCCCGTTTTTTTTAACAAAGAAAGAAAGAAATCAAAAGAAGCAGAATACTAATGTGCGTGTAATATGCCTCTTGAAACTGTCGTTTTGAAATATGGACGTCTTTTGAATTTTTTGGTCGATATATGACCCCAGGATTTGTTTTCAGGGCAGGTGTCATTTACAGGCCTGTAATGATTTGGAATATCCACTGACCATTAGCGCTGGGATTAAAGCTGCTGTTGTGTGAAACGGCCACAAGGTGGCAGCAGTTCTCCCTTACCAAATCTGGTTACTAGGGCAGCAGAGCCTCAATGGAAGTCGCGTTCTAGATTGGAATGTAGAACGGAATGTACCAGGAGAAAGCCCCTCAAGTTTTTCTCACTAATTCTTGTTCGTGTTTTTAATTTAATTTTTTATTTTTTATTACAGCAAGTTTGAGTACAACGTTTAGCTTCTTGTAGGTGTGCAAGAGGTGGTTCTTTTACACATATACATATGTCTGTTCTTCCTGGGATCCTTTTCCCATGTTCGTTATGACAGAATGTTGAGTAGTCTTCTCTTGGTACTCCGTAGGTCTTTGGTGATTATATACGTCTACTGTGTTTGTATATGTCTGTTAACCCCAATATCATAATGAATTCAATCCTCACACCTTTCCTTTGGTGAACCATAAGTTTGTTTAATGAATCTGTGATTGCCCTTCTCCGTGGAAATATCTGCCCTGGTATCAATTTATAGGTAACACCTATAAGTGATATGATATGATATGTGTCTTTCACTTTCTGACTTACTCCAAGTCACGTGATTACCTCTAGACTCATCTACGGTGCTGCAAATGGCATTGTGTGCTTTTTTTCCTTGGCGAATATTCTGTCTTAGCGAGGTCCATTTTCTGCAATGTGATTCCCCGAGGGCTGAGGATTAGCTGACCTGGGCAGCCTGACCCTGCCGGCAAGCCCTCCCCAGGTGTGCCTGGGTTGAGGTCAATATAAACAGCACTCCAGGCAGCAATAGCCCCTGCAGCTGTGCCTGACTCCATATTCTCTGCCCCGTCAGCAGTCTCGGGTCTGTGCTGGTGGGAGGGTGTGAGGGTCCACGGCTTTGTGGGTGGCCCGGTGTGAGTGGGGCTCTGCTGGACTTTCTGCAGGAGTTGCCAAGCTGCCACCTGTAAATAAGAGGATGTGTCACCCATAACTTCCACTGGAGTATCTCTCCGGGCTGAGGTGAGGAAGGAAAAAAAGGAGTGGGGGCCGGGACAGGAGGGGTATCTCAGGCAGGGCAATGGAAAGCTTCCGGAAGAGCGCCCGTGGCCAGGACCATCCTGGATGACCTGCAGGCACCAAGGTGGCCTGCGTGCTTTCGCTGGTGTGGCTCCACGGCCCTTCCTCTTGGCTTTCAAGCCCTTGTACATATTCAGGTGTTTCACCTGGGAAGGGTGGGAACAGTTCAGCAGCAGCTGGCCTGGGGCTCAGCTCACGTTTACTCACAAAGGCCTCGGCACGGTCCCCCAGCTTTGCAATAAGGACGCTCCTTGCGTGGGCGGGTGGGGCTGCTGGCTGTATGGGAGATGATTCCCCACCTCTGACCAATTTCAGAATTGTTTACCACTGGAGCAAGTTCCTTGGTAGTGTTTTCCTCTGTATAACTGTTAGGTTCAGTGTTTTTTTTTTCTTTTTTGGTTCAAGTTAGATTTTATTCCTCTTTTATGTATTTATAGATATAAGCATGGAAATAATTCATTCTTATAAATACATCAGTGTGAATGGAAGAACTTTTTTTCTGTTTTATTTTTACATTTTATTTTTAAAAATTTTGAAATTTAATTTTATTTATTTTTTTATACACTAGGTTATTATTAGTTATCTGTTTTATGCATAGACATGTATACAGGTCAATCCCAATCTCCCAACTCATCCCACCACCACCACCCCATGGCTTCCCCCACTTTGTGTCGATACGTTTGTTCTCTACCTCTGTGTCTCTATTTCTGCCCTGCAAACCAGTTCATCTGAAGCATTTTTCTACGTTCCACATATAGGCATTAATATACAATATTTGTTTTTCTCTTTCTGACTTACTTCACTCTGAATGACAGTCTCTAGATCCATCAACTTCTCTACAAATGACCCAGTTTCATTCCTTTTTATGGCTGAGTAATATTCCATTTTATATATGTACCACATCTTTATCCATTCGTCTGTCTGTGGGCATTTAGGTTGCTTCCATTACCTGGCTATTGTAAATAGTGCTGCAATGAACATTGTGGTGAATGTGTCTTTGTGATTTATGGTTTTCTTTGGGTATATGCCCAGAAGTGGGATTGCTGGATCCTACTGTAATTCTGTTTTTAGTTTTTTAAAGGAACCTCCATACTGTTCTCCATAGTGACTGTATCAATTTACATTCCCACCAATAGCCGAAGAGGGTTCCTTTTGTCCACACCCTCCCCAGAATTTGTTGTTTGTAGATTATCTGATGATGCCGATTCTAACAGGTGTGAGGTCTTACCTCATTGTAGTTTTGATTTGCATTTCTCTAATAATTAGTGATGTTGAGCAGCTTTTCATGTGCGTCTTGGCCATCTCTGTGTCTTCTTTGAAGAAACGTCTCTTTAGATCTTCTGCCCATTTTTGTATTGGGTTGTTTGTTTTATTAATATTAAGCTGCATGAGCTGTTTATATATATTGGAGATTAAACCTTTGTCCATTGATTCGTTTGTGAACGTTTTCGCCCATTCTGAGGGTTGCCTTTCTCCATTCCCGTTTTTTTTAACAAAGAAAGAAAGAAATCAAAAGAAGCAGAATACTAATGTGCGTGTAATATGCCTCTTGAAACTGTCGTTTTGAAATATGGACGTCTTTTGAATTTTTTGGTCGATATATGACCCCAGGATTTGTTTTCAGGGCAGGTGTCATTTACAGGCCTGTAATGATTTGGAATATCCACTGACCATTAGCGCTGGGATTAAAGCTGCTGTTGTGTGAAACGGCCACAAGGTGGCAGCAGTTCTCCCTTACCAAATCTGGTTACTAGGGCAGCAGAGCCTCAATGGAAGTCGCGTTCTAGATTGGAATGTAGAACGGAATGTACCAGGAGAAAGCCCCTCAAGTTTTTCTCACTAATTCTTGTTCGTGTTTTTAATTTAATTTTTTATTTTTTATTACAGCAAGTTTGAGTACAACGTTTAGCTTCTTGTAGGTGTGCAAGAGGTGGTTCTTTTACACATATACATATGTCTGTTCTTCCTGGGATCCTTTTCCCATGTTCGTTATGACAGAATGTTGAGTAGTCTTCTCTTGGTACTCCGTAGGTCTTTGGTGATTATATACGTCTACTGTGTTTGTATATGTCTGTTAACCCCAATATCATAATGAATTCAATCCTCACACCTTTCCTTTGGTGAACCATAAGTTTGTTTAATGAATCTGTGATTGCCCTTCTCCGTGGAAATATCTGCCCTGGTATCAATTTATAGGTAACACCTATAAGTGATATGATATGATATGTGTCTTTCACTTTCTGACTTACTCCAAGTCACGTGATTACCTCTAGACTCATCTACGGTGCTGCAAATGGCATTGTGTGCTTTTTTTCCTTGGCGAATATTCTGTCTTAGCGAGGTCCATTTTCTGCAATGTGATTCCCCGAGGGCTGAGGATTAGCTGACCTGGGCAGCCTGACCCTGCCGGCAAGCCCTCCCCAGGTGTGCCTGGGTTGAGGTCAATATAAACAGCACTCCAGGCAGCAATAGCCCCTGCAGCTGTGCCTGACTCCATATTCTCTGCCCCGTCAGCAGTCTCGGGTCTGTGCTGGTGGGAGGGTGTGAGGGTCCACGGCTTTGTGGGTGGCCCGGTGTGAGTGGGGCTCTGCTGGACTTTCTGCAGGAGTTGCCAGGCTGCCACCTGTAAAGAAGAGGATGTGTCACCCATAACTTCCACTGGAGTATCTCTCCGGGCTGAGGTGAGGAAGGAAAAAAAGGAGTGGGGGCCGGGACAGGAGGGGTATCTCAGGCAGGGCAATGGAAAGCTTCCAGAAGAGCGCCCGTGGCCAGGACCATCCTGGCTGACCTGCAGGCACCAAGGTGGCCTGCGTGCTTTCGCTGGTGTGGCTCCACGGCCCTTCCTCTTGGCTTTCAAGCCCTTGTACATATTCAGGTGTTTCACCTGGGAAGGGTGGGGACAGTTCAGCAGCAGCTGGCCTGGGGCTCAGCTCACGTTTACTCACAAAGGCCTCGGCACGGTCCCCCAGCTTTGCAATAAGGACGCTCCTTGCGTGGGCGGGTGGGGCTGCTGGCTGTATGGGAGATGATTCCCCACCTCTGACCAATTTCAGAATTGTTTACCACTGGAGCAAGTGCCTTGGTAGTGTTTTCCTCTGTATAACTGTTAGGTTCAGTTTTTTTTTTTTCTTTTTTGGTTCAAGTTAGATTTTATTCCTCTTTTATGTATTTATAGATATAAGCATGGAAATAATTCATTCTTATAAATACATCAGTGTGAATGGAAGAACTTTTTTTCTGTTTTATTTTTACATTTTATTTTTAAAAATTTTGAAATTTAATTTTATTTATTTTTTTATACACTAGGTTATTATTAGTTATCTGTTTTATGCATAGACATGTATACAGGTCAATCCCAATCTCCCAACTCATCCCACCACCACCACCCCATGGCTTCCCCCACTTTGTGTCGATACGTTTGTTCTCTACCTCTGTGTCTCTATTTCTGCCCGGCAAACCAGTTCATCTGAAGCATTTTTCTACGTTCCACATATAGGCATTAATATACAATATTTGTTTTTCTCTTTCTGACTTACTTCACTCTGTATGACAGTCTCTAGATCCATCAACTTCTCTACAAATGACCCAGTTTCATTCCTTTTTATGGCTGAGTAATATTCCATTTTATATATGTACCACATCTTTATCCATTCGTCTGTCTGTGGGCATTTAGGTTGCTTCCATTACCTGGCTATTGTAAATAGTGCTGCAATGAACATTGTGGTGAATGTGTCTTTGTGATTTATGGTTTTCTTTGGGTATATGCCCAGAAGTGGGATTGCTGGATCCTACTGTAATTCTGTTTTTAGTTTTTTAAAGGAACCTCCATACTGTTCTCCATAGTGACTGTATCAATTTACATTCCCACCAATAGCCGAAGAGGGTTCCTTTTGTCCACACCCTCCCCAGAATTTGTTGTTTGTAGATTATCTGATGATGCCGATTCTAACAGGTGTGAGGTCTTACCTCATTGTAGTTTTGATTTGCATTTCTCTAATAATTAGTGATGTTGAGCAGCTTTTCATGTGCGTCTTGGCCATCTCTGTGTCTTCTTTGAAGAAACGTCTATTTAGATCTTCTGCCCATTTTTGTATTGGGTTGTTTGTTTTATTAATATTAAGCTGCATGAGCTGTTTATATATATTGGAGATTAAACCTTTGTCCATTGATTCGTTTGTGAAAGTTTTCGCCCATTCTGAGGGTTGCCTTTTTCCATTCCAGTTTTTTTAACAAAGAAAGAAAGAAATCAAAAGAAGCAGAACACTAATGTGCGTGAAATATGCCTCTTGAAACTGTCGTTTTGAAATATGGACGTCTTTTGAATTTTTTGGTCGATATATGACCCCAGGATTTGTTTTCAGGGCAGGTGTCATTTACAGGCCTGTAATGATTTGGAATATCCACTGACCATTAGCGCTGGGATTAAAGCTGCTGTTGTGTGAAACGGCCACAAGGTGGCAGCAGTTCTCCCTTACCAAATCTGGTTACTAGGGCAGCAGAGCCTCAATGGAAGTAGCGTTCTAGATTGGAATGTAGAACGGAATGTACCAGGAGAAAGCCCCTCAAGTTTTTCTCACTAATTCTTGTTCGTGTTTTTAATTTAATTTTTTATTTTTTATTACAGCAAGTTTGAGTACAACGTTTAGCTTGTTGTAGGTGTGCAAGAGGTGGTTCTTTTACACATATACATATGTCTGTTCTTCCTGGGATCCTTTTCCCATGTTCGTTATGACAGAATGTTGAGTAGTCTTCTCTTGGTACTCCGTAGGTCTTTGGTGATTATATACGTCTACTGTGTTTGTATATGTCTGTTAACCCCAATATCATAATGAATTCAATCCTCACACCTTTCCTTTGGTGAACCATAAGTTTGTTTAATGAATCTGTGATTGCCCTTCTCCGTGGAAATATCTGCCCTGGTATCAATTTATAGGTAACACCTATAAGTGATATGATATGATATGTGTCTTTCACTTTCTGACTTACTCCAAGTCACGTGATTACCTCTAGACTCATCTACGGTGCTGAAAATGGCATTGTGTGCTTTTTTTCCTTGGCGAATATTCTGTCTTAGCGAGGTCCATTTTCTGCAATGTGATTCCCCGAGGGCTGAGGATTAGCTGACCTGGGCAGCCTGACCCTGCCGGCAAGCCCTCCCCAGGTGTGCCTGGTTTGAGGTCAATATAAACAGCACTCCAGGCAGCAATAGCCCCTGCAGCTGTGCCTGACTCCATATTCTCTGCCCCGTCAGCAGTCTCGGGTCTGTGCTGGTGGGAGGGTGTGAGGGTCCACGGCTTTGTGGGTGGCCCGGTGTGAGTGGGGCTCTGCTGGACTTTCTGCAGGAGTTGCCAAGCTGCCACCTGTAAATAAGAGGATGTGTCACCCATAACTTCCACTGGAGTATCTCTCCGGGCTGAGGTGAGGAAGGAAAAAAAGGAGTGGGGGCCGGGACAGGAGGGGTATCTCAGGCAGGGCAATGGAAAGCTTCCGGAAGAGCGCCCGTGGCCAGGACCATCCTGGATGACCTGCAGGCACCAAGGTGGCCTGCGTGCTTTCGCTGGTGTGGCTCCACGGCCCTTCCTCTTGGCTTTCAAGCCCTTGTACATATTCAGGTGTTTCACCTGGGAAGGGTGGGAACAGTTCAGCAGCAGCTGGCCTGGGGCTCAGCTCACGTTTACTCACAAAGGCCTCGGCACGGTCCCCCAGCTTTGCAATAAGGACGCTCCTTGCGTGGGCGGGTGGGGCTGCTGGCTGTATGGGAGATGATTCCCCACCTCTGACCAATTTCAGAATTGTTTACCACTGGAGCAAGTTCCTTGGTAGTGTTTTCCTCTGTATAACTGTTAGGTTCAGTGTTTTTTTTTTCTTTTTTGGTTCAAGTTAGATTTTATTCCTCTTTTATGTATTTATAGATATAAGCATGGAAATAATTCATTCTTATAAATACATCAGTGTGAATGGAAGAACTTTTTTTCTGTTTTATTTTTACATTTTATTTTTAAAAATTTTGAAATTTAATTTTATTTATTTTTTTATACACTAGGTTATTATTAGTTATCTGTTTTATGCATAGACATGTATACAGGTCAATCCCAATCTCCCAACTCATCCCACCACCACCACCCCATGGCTTCCCCCACTTTGTGTCGATACGTTTGTTCTCTACCTCTGTGTCTCTATTTCTGCCCTGCAAACCAGTTCATCTGAAGCATTTTTCTACGTTCCACATATAGGCATTAATATACAATATTTGTTTTTCTCTTTCTGACTTACTTCACTCTGAATGACAGTCTCTAGATCCATCAACTTCTCTACAAATGACCCAGTTTCATTCCTTTTTATGGCTGAGTAATATTCCATTTTATATATGTACCACATCTTTATCCATTCGTCTGTCTGTGGGCATTTAGGTTGCTTCCATTACCTGGCTATTGTAAATAGTGCTGCAATGAACATTGTGGTGAATGTGTCTTTGTGATTTATGGTTTTCTTTGGGTATATGCCCAGAAGTGGGATTGCTGGATCCTACTGTAATTCTGTTTTTAGTTTTTTAAAGGAACCTCCATACTGTTCTCCATAGTGACTGTATCAATTTACATTCCCACCAATAGCCGAAGAGGGTTCCTTTTGTCCACACCCTCCCCAGAATTTGTTGTTTGTAGATTATCTGATGATGCCGATTCTAACAGGTGTGAGGTCTTACCTCATTGTAGTTTTGATTTGCATTTCTCTAATAATTAGTGATGTTGAGCAGCTTTTCATGTGCGTCTTGGCCATCTCTGTGTCTTCTTTGAAGAAACGTCTCTTTAGATCTTCTGCCCATTTTTGTATTGGGTTGTTTGTTTTATTAATATTAAGCTGCATGAGCTGTTTATATATATTGGAGATTAAACCTTTGTCCATTGATTCGTTTGTGAACGTTTTCGCCCATTCTGAGGGTTGCCTTTCTCCATTCCCGTTTTTTTTAACAAAGAAAGAAAGAAATCAAAAGAAGCAGAATACTAATGTGCGTGTAATATGCCTCTTGAAACTGTCGTTTTGAAATATGGACGTCTTTTGAATTTTTTGGTCGATATATGACCCCAGGATTTGTTTTCAGGGCAGGTGTCATTTACAGGCCTGTAATGATTTGGAATATCCACTGACCATTAGCGCTGGGATTAAAGCTGCTGTTGTGTGAAACGGCCACAAGGTGGCAGCAGTTCTCCCTTACCAAATCTGGTTACTAGGGCAGCAGAGCCTCAATGGAAGTCGCGTTCTAGATTGGAATGTAGAACGGAATGTACCAGGAGAAAGCCCCTCAAGTTTTTCTCACTAATTCTTGTTCGTGTTTTTAATTTAATTTTTTATTTTTTATTACAGCAAGTTTGAGTACAACGTTTAGCTTCTTGTAGGTGTGCAAGAGGTGGTTCTTTTACACATATACATATGTCTGTTCTTCCTGGGATCCTTTTCCCATGTTCGTTATGACAGAATGTTGAGTAGTCTTCTCTTGGTACTCCGTAGGTCTTTGGTGATTATATACGTCTACTGTGTTTGTATATGTCTGTTAACCCCAATATCATAATGAATTCAATCCTCACACCTTTCCTTTGGTGAACCATAAGTTTGTTTAATGAATCTGTGATTGCCCTTCTCCGTGGAAATATCTGCCCTGGTATCAATTTATAGGTAACACCTATAAGTGATATGATATGATATGTGTCTTTCACTTTCTGACTTACTCCAAGTCACGTGATTACCTCTAGACTCATCTACGGTGCTGCAAATGGCATTGTGTGCTTTTTTTCCTTGGCGAATATTCTGTCTTAGCGAGGTCCATTTTCTGCAATGTGATTCCCCGAGGGCTGAGGATTAGCTGACCTGGGCAGCCTGACCCTGCCGGCAAGCCCTCCCCAGGTGTGCCTGGGTTGAGGTCAATATAAACAGCACTCCAGGCAGCAATAGCCCCTGCAGCTGTGCCTGACTCCATATTCTCTGCCCCGTCAGCAGTCTCGGGTCTGTGCTGGTGGGAGGGTGTGAGGGTCCACGGCTTTGTGGGTGGCCCGGTGTGAGTGGGGCTCTGCTGGACTTTCTGCAGGAGTTGCCAGGCTGCCACCTGTAAAGAAGAGGATGTGTCACCCATAACTTCCACTGGAGTATCTCTCCGGGCTGAGGTGAGGAAGGAAAAAAAGGAGTGGGGGCCGGGACAGGAGGGGTATCTCAGGCAGGGCAATGGAAAGCTTCCAGAAGAGCGCCCGTGGCCAGGACCATCCTGGCTGACCTGCAGGCACCAAGGTGGCCTGCGTGCTTTCGCTGGTGTGGCTCCACGGCCCTTCCTCTTGGCTTTCAAGCCCTTGTACATATTCAGGTGTTTCACCTGGGAAGGGTGGGGACAGTTCAGCAGCAGCTGGCCTGGGGCTCAGCTCACGTTTACTCACAAAGGCCTCGGCACGGTCCCCCAGCTTTGCAATAAGGACGCTCCTTGCGTGGGCGGGTGGGGCTGCTGGCTGTATGGGAGATGATTCCCCACCTCTGACCAATTTCAGAATTGTTTACCACTGGAGCAAGTGCCTTGGTAGTGTTTTCCTCTGTATAACTGTTAGGTTCAGTTTTTTTTTTTTTCTTTTTTGGTTCAAGTTAGATTTTATTCCTCTTTTATGTATTTATAGATATAAGCATGGAAATAATTCATTCTTATAAATACATCAGTGTGAATGGAAGAACTTTTTTTCTGTTTTATTTTTACATTTTATTTTTAAAAATTTTGAAATTTAATTTTATTTATTTTTTTATACACTAGGTTATTATTAGTTATCTGTTTTATGCATAGACATGTATACAGGTCAATCCCAATCTCCCAACTCATCCCACCACCACCACCCCATGGCTTCCCCCACTTTGTGTCGATACGTTTGTTCTCTACCTCTGTGTCTCTATTTCTGCCCGGCAAACCAGTTCATCTGAAGCATTTTTCTACGTTCCACATATAGGCATTAATATACAATATTTGTTTTTCTCTTTCTGACTTACTTCACTCTGTATGACAGTCTCTAGATCCATCAACTTCTCTACAAATGACCCAGTTTCATTCCTTTTTATGGCTGAGTAATATTCCATTTTATATATGTACCACATCTTTATCCATTCGTCTGTCTGTGGGCATTTAGGTTGCTTCCATTACCTGGCTATTGTAAATAGTGCTGCAATGAACATTGTGGTGAATGTGTCTTTGTGATTTATGGTTTTCTTTGGGTATATGCCCAGAAGTGGGATTGCTGGATCCTACTGTAATTCTGTTTTTAGTTTTTTAAAGGAACCTCCATACTGTTCTCCATAGTGACTGTATCAATTTACATTCCCACCAATAGCCGAAGAGGGTTCCTTTTGTCCACACCCTCCCCAGAATTTGTTGTTTGTAGATTATCTGATGATGCCGATTCTAACAGGTGTGAGGTCTTACCTCATTGTAGTTTTGATTTGCATTTCTCTAATAATTAGTGATGTTGAGCAGCTTTTCATGTGCGTCTTGGCCATCTCTGTGTCTTCTTTGAAGAAACGTCTATTTAGATCTTCTGCCCATTTTTGTATTGGGTTGTTTGTTTTATTAATATTAAGCTGCATGAGCTGTTTATATATATTGGAGATTAAACCTTTGTCCATTGATTCGTTTGTGAAAGTTTTCGCCCATTCTGACGGTTGCCTTTTTCCATTCCAGTTTTTTTAACAAAGAAAGAAAGAAATCAAAAGAAGCAGAACACTAATGTGCGTGAAATATGCCTCTTGAAACTGTCGTTTTGAAATATGGACGTCTTTTGAATTTTTTGGTCGATATATGACCCCAGGATTTGTTTTCAGGGCAGGTGTCATTTACAGGCCTGTAATGATTTGGAATATCCACTGACCATTAGCGCTGGGATTAAAGCTGCTGTTGTGTGAAACGGCCACAAGGTGGCAGCAGTTCTCCCTTACCAAATCTGGTTACTAGGGCAGCAGAGCCTCAATGGAAGTCGCGTTCTAGATTGGAATGTAGAACGGAATGTACCAGGAGAAAGCCCCTCAAGTTTTTCTCACTAATTCTTGTTCGTGTTTTTAATTTAATTTTTTATTTTTTATTACAGCAAGTTTGAGTACAACGTTTAGCTTGTTGTAGGTGTGCAAGAGGTGGTTCTTTTACACATATACATATGTCTGTTCTTCCTGGGATCCTTTTCCCATGTTCGTTATGACAGAATGTTGAGTAGTCTTCTCTTGGTACTCCGTAGGTCTTTGGTGATTATATACGTCTACTGTGTTTGTATATGTCTGTTAACCCCAATATCATAATGAATTCAATCCTCACACCTTTCCTTTGGTGAACCATAAGTTTGTTTAATGAATCTGTGATTGCCCTTCTCCGTGGAAATATCTGCCCTGGTATCAATTTATAGGTAACACCTATAAGTGATATGATATGATATGTGTCTTTCACTTTCTGACTTACTCCAAGTCACGTGATTACCTCTAGACTCATCTACGGTGCTGCAAATGGCATTGTGTGCTTTTTTTCCTTGGCGAATATTCTGTCTTAGCGAGGTCCATTTTCTGCAATGTGATTCCCCGAGGGCTGAGGATTAGCTGACCTGGGCAGCCTGACCCTGCCGGCAAGCCCTCCCCAGGTGTGCCTGGGTTGAGGTCAATATAAACAGCACTCCAGGCAGCAATAGCCCCTGCAGCTGTGCCTGACTCCATATTCTCTGCCCCGTCAGCAGTCTCGGGGCTGTGCTGGTGGGAGGGTGTGAGGGTCCACGGCTTTGTGGGTGGCCCGGTGTGAGTGGGGCTCTGCTGGACTTTCTGCAGGAGTTGCCAGGCTGCCACCTGTAAAGAAGAGGATGTGTCACCCATAACTTCCACTGGAGTATCTCTCCGGGCTGAGGTGAGGAAGGAAAAAAAGGAGTGGGGGCCGGGACAGGAGGGGTATCTCAGGCAGGGCAATGGAAAGCTTCCAGAAGAGCGCCCGTGGCCAGGACCATCCTGGCTGACCTGCAGGCACCAAGGTGGCCTGCGTGCTTTCGCTGGTGTGGCTCCACGGCCCTTCCTCTTGGCTTTCAAGCCCTTGTACATATTCAGGTGTTTCACCTGGGAAGGGTGGGGACAGTTCAGCAGCAGCTGGCCTGGGGCTCAGCTCACGTTTACTCACAAAGGCCTCGGCACGGTCCCCCAGCTTTGCAATAAGGACGCTCCTTGCGTGGGCGGGTGGGGCTGCTGGCTGTATGGGAGATGATTCCCCACCTCTGACCAATTTCAGAATTGTTTACCACTGGAGCAAGTGCCTTGGTAGTGTTTTCCTCTGTATAACTGTTAGGTTCAGTTTTTTTTTTTTTCTTTTTTGGTTCAAGTTAGATTTTATTCCTCTTTTATGTATTTATAGATATAAGCATGGAAATAATTCATTCTTATAAATACATCAGTGTGAATGGAAGAACTTTTTTTCTGTTTTATTTTTACATTTTATTTTTAAAAATTTTGAAATTTAATTTTATTTATTTTTTTATACACTAGGTTATTATTAGTTATCTGTTTTATGCATAGACATGTATACAGGTCAATCCCAATCTCCCAACTCATCCCACCACCACCACCCCATGGCTTCCCCCACTTTGTGTCGATACGTTTGTTCTCTACCTCTGTGTCTCTATTTCTGCCCGGCAAACCAGTTCATCTGAAGCATTTTTCTACGTTCCACATATAGGCATTAATATACAATATTTGTTTTTCTCTTTCTGACTTACTTCACTCTGTATGACAGTCTCTAGATCCATCAACTTCTCTACAAATGACCCAGTTTCATTCCTTTTTATGGCTGAGTAATATTCCATTTTATATATGTACCACATCTTTATCCATTCGTCTGTCTGTGGGCATTTAGGTTGCTTCCATTACCTGGCTATTGTAAATAGTGCTGCAATGAACATTGTGGTGAATGTGTCTTTGTGATTTATGGTTTTCTTTGGGTATATGCCCAGAAGTGGGATTGCTGGATCCTACTGTAATTCTGTTTTTAGTTTTTTAAAGGAACCTCCATACTGTTCTCCATAGTGACTGTATCAATTTACATTCCCACCAATAGCCGAAGAGGGTTCCTTTTGTCCACACCCTCCCCAGAATTTGTTGTTTGTAGATTATCTGATGATGCCGATTCTAACAGGTGTGAGGTCTTACCTCATTGTAGTTTTGATTTGCATTTCTCTAATAATTAGTGATGTTGAGCAGCTTTTCATGTGCGTCTTGGCCATCTCTGTGTCTTCTTTGAAGAAACGTCTATTTAGATCTTCTGCCCATTTTTGTATTGGGTTGTTTGTTTTATTAATATTAAGCTGCATGAGCTGTTTATATATATTGGAGATTAAACCTTTGTCCATTGATTCGTTTGTGAAAGTTTTCGCCCATTCTGAGGGTTGCCTTTTTCCATTCCAGTTTTTTTAACAAAGAAAGAAAGAAATCAAAAGAAGCAGAACACTAATGTGCGTGAAATATGCCTCTTGAAACTGTCGTTTTGAAATATGGACGTCTTTTGAATTTTTTGGTCGATATATGACCCCAGGATTTGTTTTCAGGGCAGGTGTCATTTACAGGCCTGTAATGATTTGGAATATCCACTGACCATTAGCGCTGGGATTAAAGCTGCTGTTGTGTGAAACGGCCACAAGGTGGCAGCAGTTCTCCCTTACCAAATCTGGTTACTAGGGCAGCAGAGCCTCAATGGAAGTCGCGTTCTAGATTGGAATGTAGAACGGAATGTACCAGGAGAAAGCCCCTCAAGTTTTTCTCACTAATTCTTGTTCGTGTTTTTAATTTAATTTTTTATTTTTTATTACAGCAAGTTTGAGTACAACGTTTAGCTTGTTGTAGGTGTGCAAGAGGTGGTTCTTTTACACATATACATATGTCTGTTCTTCCTGGGATCCTTTTCCCATGTTCGTTATGACAGAATGTTGAGTAGTCTTCTCTTGGTACTCCGTAGGTCTTTGGTGATTATATACGTCTACTGTGTTTGTATATGTCTGTTAACCCCAATATCATAATGAATTCAATCCTCACACCTTTCCTTTGGTGAACCATAAGTTTGTTTAATGAATCTGTGATTGCCCTTCTCCGTGGAAATATCTGCCCTGGTATCAATTTATAGGTAACACCTATAAGTGATATGATATGATATGTGTCTTTCACTTTCTGACTTACTCCAAGTCACGTGATTACCTCTAGACTCATCTACGGTGCTGCAAATGGCATTGTGTGCTTTTTTTCCTTGGCGAATATTCTGTCTTAGCGAGGTCCATTTTCTGCAATGTGATTCCCCGAGGGCTGAGGATTAGCTGACCTGGGCAGCCTGACCCTGCCGGCAAGCCCTCCCCAGGTGTGCCTGGGTTGAGGTCAATATAAACAGCACTCCAGGCAGCAATAGCCCCTGCAGCTGTGCCTGACTCCATATTCTCTGCCCCGTCAGCAGTCTCGGGGCTGTGCTGGTGGGAGGGTGTGAGGGTCCACGGCTTTGTGGGTGGCCCGGTGTGAGTGGGGCTCTGCTGGACTTTCTGCAGGAGTTGCCAGGCTGCCACCTGTAAAGAAGAGGATGTGTCACCCATAACTTCCACTGGAGTATCTCTCCGGGCTGAGGTGAGGAAGGAAAAAAAGGAGTGGGGGCCGGGACAGGAGGGGTATCTCAGGCAGGGCAATGGAAAGCTTCCAGAAGAGCGCCCGTGGCCAGGACCATCCTGGCTGACCTGCAGGCACCAAGGTGGCCTGCGTGCTTTCGCTGGTGTGGCTCCACGGCCCTTCCTCTTGGCTTTCAAGCCCTTGTACATATTCAGGTGTTTCACCTGGGAAGGGTGGGGACAGTTCAGCAGCAGCTGGCCTGGGGCTCAGCTCACGTTTACTCACAAAGGCCTCGGCACGGTCCCCCAGCTTTGCAATAAGGACGCTCCTTGCGTGGGCGGGTGGGGCTGCTGGCTGTATGGGAGATGATTCCCCACCTCTGACCAATTTCAGAATTGTTTACCACTGGAGCAAGTGCCTTGGTAGTGTTTTCCTCTGTATAACTGTTAGGTTCAGTTTTTTTTTTTTTCTTTTTTGGTTCAAGTTAGATTTTATTCCTCTTTTATATATTTATAGATATAAGCATGGAAATAATTCATTCTTATAAATACATCAGTGTGAATGGAAGAACTTTTTTTCTGTTTTATTTTTACATTTTATTTTTAAAAATTTTGAAATTTAATTTTATTTATTTTTTTATACACTAGGTTATTATTAGTTATCTGTTTTATGCATAGACATGTATACAGGTCAATCCCAATCTCCCAACTCATCCCACCACCACCACCCCATGGCTTCCCCCACTTTGTGTCGATACGTTTGTTCTCTACCTCTGTGTCTCTATTTCTGCCCTGCAAACCAGTTCATCTGAAGCATTTTTCTACGTTCCACATATAGGCATTAATATACAATATTTGTTTTTCTCTTTCTGACTTACTTCACTCTGAATGACAGTCTCTAGATCCATCAACTTCTCTACAAATGACCCAGTTTCATTCCTTTTTATGGCTGAGTAATATTCCATTTTATATATGTACCACATCTTTATCCATTCGTCTGTCTGTGGGCATTTAGGTTGCTTCCATTACCTGGCTATTGTAAATAGTGCTGCAATGAACATTGTGGTGAATGTGTCTTTGTGATTTATGGTTTTCTTTGGGTATATGCCCAGAAGTGGGATTGCTGGATCCTACTGTAATTCTGTTTTTAGTTTTTTAAAGGAACCTCCATACTGTTCTCCATAGTGACTGTATCAATTTACATTCCCACCAATAGCCGAAGAGGGTGCCTTTTGTCCACACCCTCCCCAGAATTTGTTGTTTGTAGATTATCTGATGATGCCGATTCTAACAGGTGTGAGGTCTTACCTCATTGTAGTTTTGATTTGCATTTCTCTAATAATTAGTGATGTTGAGCAGCTTTTCATGTGCGTCTTGGCCATCTCTGTGTCTTCTTTGAAGAAACGTCTATTTAGATCTTCTGCCCATTTTTGTATTGGGTTGTTTGTTTTATTAATATTAAGCTGCATGAGCTGTTTATATATATTGGAGATTAAACCTTTGTCCATTGATTCGTTTGTGAAAGTTTTCGCCCATTCTGAGGGTTGCCTTTTTCCATTCCAGTTTTTTTAACAAAGAAAGAAAGAAATCAAAAGAAGCAGAACACTAATGTGCGTGAAATATGCCTCTTGAAACTGTCGTTTTGAAATATGGACGTCTTTTGAATTTTTTGGTCGATATATGACCCCAGGATTTGTTTTCAGGGCAGGTGTCATTTACAGGCCTGTAATGATTTGGAATATCCACTGACCATTAGCGCTGGGATTAAAGCTGCTGTTGTGTGAAACGGCCACAAGGTGGCAGCAGTTCTCCCTTACCAAATCTGGTTACTAGGGCAGCAGAGCCTCAATGGAAGTCGCGTTCTAGATTGGAATGTAGAACGGAATGTACCAGGAGAAAGCCCCTCAAGTTTTTCTCACTAATTCTTGTTCGTGTTTTTAATTTAATTTTTTATTTTTTATTACAGCAAGTTTGAGTACAACGTTTAGCTTGTTGTAGGTGTGCAAGAGGTGGTTCTTTTACACATATACATATGTCTGTTCTTCCTGGGATCCTTTTCCCATGTTCGTTATGACAGAATGTTGAGTAGTCTTCTCTTGGTACTCCGTAGGTCTTTGGTGATTATATACGTCTACTGTGTTTGTATATGTCTGTTAACCCCAATATCATAATGAATTCAATCCTCACACCTTTCCTTTGGTGAACCATAAGTTTGTTTAATGAATCTGTGATTGCCCTTCTCCGTGGAAATATCTGCCCTGGTATCAATTTATAGGTAACACCTATAAGTGATATGATATGATATGTGTCTTTCACTTTCTGACTTACTCCAAGTCACGTGATTACCTCTAGACTCATCTACGGTGCTGCAAATGGCATTGTGTGCTTTTTTTCCTTGGCGAATATTCTGTCTTAGCGAGGTCCATTTTCTGCAATGTGATTCCCCGAGGGCTGAGGATTAGCTGACCTGGGCAGCCTGACCCTGCCGGCAAGCCCTCCCCAGGTGTGCCTGGGTTGAGGTCAATATAAACAGCACTCCAGGCAGCAATAGCCCCTGCAGCTGTGCCTGACTCCATATTCTCTGCCCCGTCAGCAGTCTCGGGGCTGTGCTGGTGGGAGGGTGTGAGGGTCCACGGCTTTGTGGGTGGCCCGGTGTGAGTGGGGCTCTGCTGGACTTTCTGCAGGAGTTGCCAGGCTGCCACCTGTAAAGAAGAGGATGTGTCACCCATAACTTCCACTGGAGTATCTCTCCGGGCTGAGGTGAGGAAGGAAAAAAAGGAGTGGGGGCCGGGACAGGAGGGGTATCTCAGGCAGGGCAATGGAAAGCTTCCAGAAGAGCGCCCGTGGCCAGGACCATCCTGGCTGACCTGCAGGCACCAAGGTGGCCTGCGTGCTTTCGCTGGTGTGGCTCCACGGCCCTTCCTCTTGGCTTTCAAGCCCTTGTACATATTCAGGTGTTTCACCTGGGAAGGGTGGGGACAGTTCAGCAGCAGCTGGCCTGGGGCTCAGCTCACGTTTACTCACAAAGGCCTCGGCACGGTCCCCCAGCTTTGCAATAAGGACGCTCCTTGCGTGGGCGGGTGGGGCTGCTGGCTGTATGGGAGATGATTCCCCACCTCTGACCAATTTCAGAATTGTTTACCACTGGAGCAAGTGCCTTGGTAGTGTTTTCCTCTGTATAACTGTTAGGTTCAGTTTTTTTTTTTTTCTTTTTTGGTTCAAGTTAGATTTTATTCCTCTTTTATGTATTTATAGATATAAGCATGGAAATAATTCATTCTTATAAATACATCAGTGTGAATGGAAGAACTTTTTTTCTGTTTTATTTTTACATTTTATTTTTAAAAATTTTGAAATTTAATTTTATTTATTTTTTTATACACTAGGTTATTATTAGTTATCTGTTTTATGCATAGACATGTATACAGGTCAATCCCAATCTCCCAACTCATCCCACCACCACCACCCCATGGCTTCCCCCACTTTGTGTCGATACGTTTGTTCTCTACCTCTGTGTCTCTATTTCTGCCCTGCAAACCAGTTCATCTGAAGCATTTTTCTACGTTCCACATATAGGCATTAATATACAATATTTGTTTTTCTCTTTCTGACTTACTTCACTCTGAATGACAGTCTCTAGATCCATCAACTTCTCTACAAATGACCCAGTTTCATTCCTTTTTATGGCTGAGTAATATTCCATTTTATATATGTACCACATCTTTATCCATTCGTCTGTCTGTGGGCATTTAGGTTGCTTCCATTACCTGGCTATTGTAAATAGTGCTGCAATGAACATTGTGGTGAATGTGTCTTTGTGATTTATGGTTTTCTTTGGGTATATGCCCAGAAGTGGGATTGCTGGATCCTACTGTAATTCTGTTTTTAGTTTTTTAAAGGAACCTCCATACTGTTCTCCATAGTGACTGTATCAATTTACATTCCCACCAATAGCCGAAGAGGGTTCCTTTTGTCCACACCCTCCCCAGAATTTGTTGTTTGTAGATTATCTGATGATGCCGATTCTAACAGGTGTGAGGTCTTACCTCATTGTAGTTTTGATTTGCATTTCTCTAATAATTAGTGATGTTGAGCAGCTTTTCATGTGCGTCTTGGCCATCTCTGTGTCTTCTTTGAAGAAACGTCTCTTTAGATCTTCTGCCCATTTTTGTATTGGGTTGTTTGTTTTATTAATATTAAGCTGCATGAGCTGTTTATATATATTGGAGATTAAACCTTTGTCCATTGATTCGTTTGTGAACGTTTTCGCCCATTCTGAGGGTTGCCTTTCTCCATTCCCGTTTTTTTTAACAAAGAAAGAAAGAAATCAAAAGAAGCAGAACACTAATGTGCGTGTAATATGCCTCTTGAAACTGTCGTTTTGAAATATGGACGTCTTTTGAATTTTTTGGTCGATATATGACCCCAGGATTTGTTTTCAGGGCAGGTGTCATTTACAGGCCTGTAATGATTTGGAATATCCACTGACCATTAGCGCTGGGATTAAAGCTGCTGTTGTGTGAAACGGCCACAAGGTGGCAGCAGTTCTCCCTTACCAAATCTGGTTACTAGGGCAGCAGAGCCTCAATGGAAGTCGCGTTCTAGATTGGAATGTAGAACGGAATGTACCAGGAGAAAGCCCCTCAAGTTTTTCTCACTAATTCTTGTTCGTGTTTTTAATTTAATTTTTTATTTTTTATTACAGCAAGTTTGAGTACAACGTTTAGCTTGTTGTAGGTGTGCAAGAGGTGGTTCTTTTACACATATACATATGTCTGTTCTTCCTGGGATCCTTTTCCCATGTTCGTTATGACAGAATGTTGAGTAGTCTTCTCTTGGTACTCCGTAGGTCTTTGGTGATTATATACGTCTACTGTGTTTGTATATGTCTGTTAACCCCAATATCATAATGAATTCAATCCTCACACCTTTCCTTTGGTGAACCATAAGTTTGTTTAATGAATCTGTGATTGCCCTTCTCCGTGGAAATATCTGCCCTGGTATCAATTTATAGGTAACACCTATAAGTGATATGATATGATATGTGTCTTTCACTTTCTGACTTACTCCAAGTCACGTGATTACCTCTAGACTCATCTACGGTGCTGCAAATGGCATTGTGTGCTTTTTTTCCTTGGCGAATATTCTGTCTTAGCGAGGTCCATTTTCTGCAATGTGATTCCCCGAGGGCTGAGGATTAGCTGACCTGGGCAGCCTGACCCTGCCGGCAAGCCCTCCCCAGGTGTGCCTGGGTTGAGGTCAATATAAACAGCACTCCAGGCAGCAATAGCCCCTGCAGCTGTGCCTGACTCCATATTCTCTGCCCCGTCAGCAGTCTCGGGTCTGTGCTGGTGGGAGGGTGTGAGGGTCCACGGCTTTGTGGGTGGCCCGGTGTGAGTGGGGCTCTGCTGGACTTTCTGCAGGAGTTGCCAGGCTGCCACCTGTAAAGAAGAGGATGTGTCACCCATAACTTCCACTGGAGTATCTCTCCGGGCTGAGGTGAGGAAGGAAAAAAAGGAGTGGGGGCCGGGACAGGAGGGGTATCTCAGGCAGGGCAATGGAAAGCTTCCAGAAGAGCGCCCGTGGCCAGGACCATCCTGGCTGACCTGCAGGCACCAAGGTGGCCTGCGTGCTTTCGCTGGTGTGGCTCCACGGCCCTTCCTCTTGGCTTTCAAGCCCTTGTACATATTCAGGTGTTTCACCTGGGAAGGGTGGGGACAGTTCAGCAGCAGCTGGCCTGGGGCTCAGCTCACGTTTACTCACAAAGGCCTCGGCACGGTCCCCCAGCTTTGCAATAAGGACGCTCCTTGCGTGGGCGGGTGGGGCTGCTGGCTGTATGGGAGATGATTCCCCACCTCTGACCAATTTCAGAATTGTTTACCACTGGAGCAAGTGCCTTGGTAGTGTTTTCCTCTGTATAACTGTTAGGTTCAGTTTTTTTTTTTTTCTTTTTTGGTTCAAGTTAGATTTTATTCCTCTTTTATGTATTTATAGATATAAGCATGGAAATAATTCATTCTTATAAATACATCAGTGTGAATGGAAGAACTTTTTTTCTGTTTTATTTTTACATTTTATTTTTAAAAATTTTGAAATTTAATTTTATTTATTTTTTTATACACTAGGTTATTATTAGTTATCTGTTTTATGCATAGACATGTATACAGGTCAATCCCAATCTCCCAACTCATCCCACCACCACCACCCCATGGCTTCCCCCACTTTGTGTCGATACGTTTGTTCTCTACCTCTGTGTCTCTATTTCTGCCCGGCAAACCAGTTCATCTGAAGCATTTTTCTACGTTCCACATATAGGCATTAATATACAATATTTGTTTTTCTCTTTCTGACTTACTTCACTCTGTATGACAGTCTCTAGATCCATCAACTTCTCTACAAATGACCCAGTTTCATTCCTTTTTATGGCTGAGTAATATTCCATTTTATATATGTACCACATCTTTATCCATTCGTCTGTCTGTGGGCATTTAGGTTGCTTCCATTACCTGGCTATTGTAAATAGTGCTGCAATGAACATTGTGGTGATTGTGTCTTTGTGATTTATGGTTTTCTTTGGGTATATGCCCAGAAGTGGGATTGCTGGATCCTACTGTAATTCTGTTTTTAGTTTTTTAAAGGAACCTCCATACTGTTCTCCATAGTGACTGTATCAATTTACATTCCCACCAATAGCCGAAGAGGGTTCCTTTTGTCCACACCCTCCCCAGAATTTGTTGTTTGTAGATTATCTGATGATGCCGATTCTAACAGGTGTGAGGTCTTACCTCATTGTAGTTTTGATTTGCATTTCTCTAATAATTAGTGATGTTGAGCAGCTTTTCATGTGCGTCTTGGCCATCTCTGTGTCTTCTTTGAAGAAACGTCTATTTAGATCTTCTGCCCATTTTTGTATTGGGTTGTTTGTTTTATTAATATTAAGCTGCATGAGCTGTTTATATATATTGGAGATTAAACCTTTGTCCATTGATTCGTTTGTGAACGTTTTCGCCCATTCTGAGGGTTGCCTTTTTCCATTCCAGTTTTTTTAACAAAGAAAGAAAGAAATCAAAAGAAGCAGAACACTAATGTGCGTGAAATATGCCTCTTGAAACTGTCGTTTTGAAATATGGACGTCTTTTGAATTTTTTGGTCGATATATGACCCCAGGATTTGTTTTCAGGGCAGGTGTCATTTACAGGCCTGTAATGATTTGGAATATCCACTGACCATTAGCGCTGGGATTAAAGCTGCTGTTGTGTGAAACGGCCACAAGGTGGCAGCAGTTCTCCCTTACCAAATCTGGTTACTAGGGCAGCAGAGCCTCAATGGAAGTCGCGTTCTAGATTGGAATGTAGAACGGAATGTACCAGGAGAAAGCCCCTCAAGTTTTTCTCACTAATTCTTGTTCGTGTTTTTAATTTAATTTTTTATTTTTTATTACAGCAAGTTTGAGTACAACGTTTAGCTTGTTGTAGGTGTGCAAGAGGTGGTTCTTTTACACATATACATATGTCTGTTCTTCCTGGGATCCTTTTCCCATGTTCGTTATGACAGAATGTTGAGTAGTCTTCTCTTGGTACTCCGTAGGTCTTTGGTGATTATATACGTCTACTGTGTTTGTATATGTCTGTTAACCCCAATATCATAATGAATTCAATCCTCACACCTTTCCTTTGGTGAACCATAAGTTTGTTTAATGAATCTGTGATTGCCCTTCTCCGTGGAAATATCTGCCCTGGTATCAATTTATAGGTAACACCTATAAGTGATATGATATGATATGTGTCTTTCACTTTCTGACTTACTCCAAGTCACGTGATTACCTCTAGACTCATCTACGGTGCTGCAAATGGCATTGTGTGCTTTTTTTCCTTGGCGAATATTCTGTCTTAGCGAGGTCCATTTTCTGCAATGTGATTCCCCGAGGGCTGAGGATTAGCTGACCTGGGCAGCCTGACCCTGCCGGCAAGCCCTCCCCAGGTGTGCCTGGGTTGAGGTCAATATAAACAGCACTCCAGGCAGCAATAGCCCCTGCAGCTGTGCCTGACTCCATATTCTCTGCCCCGTCAGCAGTCTCGGGGCTGTGCTGGTGGGAGGGTGTGAGGGTCCACGGCTTTGTGGGTGGCCCGGTGTGAGTGGGGCTCTGCTGGACTTTCGGCAGGAGTTGCCAGGCTGCCACCTGTAAAGAAGAGGATGTGTCACCCATAACTTCCACTGGAGTATCTCTCCGGGCTGAGGTGAGGAAGGAAAAAAAGGAGTGGGGGCCGGGACAGGAGGGGTATCTCAGGCAGGGCAATGGAAAGCTTCCAGAAGAGCGCCCGTGGCCAGGACCATCCTGGCTGACCTGCAGGCACCAAGGTGGCCTGCGTGCTTTCGCTGGTGTGGCTCCACGGCCCTTCCTCTTGGCTTTCAAGCCCTTGTACATATTCAGGTGTTTCACCTGGGAAGGGTGGGGACAGTTCAGCAGCAGCTGGCCTGGGGCTCAGCTCACGTTTACTCACAAAGGCCTCGGCACGGTCCCCCAGCTTTGCAATAAGGACGCTCCTTGCGTGGGCGGGTGGGGCTGCTGGCTGTATGGGAGATGATTCCCCACCTCTGACCAATTTCAGAATTGTTTACCACTGGAGCAAGTGCCTTGGTAGTGTTTTCCTCTGTATAACTGTTAGGTTCAGTTTTTTTTTTTTTCTTTTTTGGTTCAAGTTAGATTTTATTCCTCTTTTATGTATTTATAGATATAAGCATGGAAATAATTCATTCTTATAAATACATCAGTGTGAATGGAAGAACTTTTTTTCTGTTTTATTTTTACATTTTATTTTTAAAAATTTTGAAATTTAATTTTATTTATTTTTTTATACACTAGGTTATTATTAGTTATCTGTTTTATGCATAGACATGTATACAGGTCAATCCCAATCTCCCAACTCATCCCACCACCACCACCCCATGGCTTCCCCCACTTTGTGTCGATACGTTTGTTCTCTACCTCTGTGTCTCTATTTCTGCCCTGCAAACCAGTTCATCTGAAGCATTTTTCTACGTTCCACATATAGGCATTAATATACAATATTTGTTTTTCTCTTTCTGACTTACTTCACTCTGTATGACAGTCTCTAGATCCATCAACTTCTCTACAAATGACCCAGTTTCATTCCTTTTTATGGCTGAGTAATATTCCATTTTATATATGTACCACATCTTTATCCATTCGTCTGTCTGTGGGCATTTAGGTTGCTTCCATTACCTGGCTATTGTAAATAGTGCTGCAATGAACATTGTGGTGAATGTGTCTTTGTGATTTATGGTTTTCTTTGGGTATATGCCCAGAAGTGGGATTGCTGGATCCTACTGTAATTCTGTTTTTAGTTTTTTAAAGGAACCTCCATACTGTTCTCCATAGTGACTGTATCAATTTACATTCCCACCAATAGCCGAAGAGGGTTCCTTTTGTCCACACCCTCCCCAGAATTTGTTGTTTGTAGATTATCTGATGATGCCGATTCTAACAGGTGTGAGGTCTTACCTCATTGTAGTTTTGATTTGCATTTCTCTAATAATTAGTGATGTTGAGCAGCTTTTCATGTGCGTCTTGGCCATCTCTGTGTCTTCTTTGAAGAAACGTCTATTTAGATCTTCTGCCCATTTTTGTATTGGGTTGTTTGTTTTATTAATATTAAGCTGCATGAGCTGTTTATATATATTGGAGATTAAACCTTTGTCCATTGATTCGTTTGTGAAAGTTTTCGCCCATTCTGAGGGTTGCCTTTTTCCATTCCTGTTTTTTTAACAAAGAAAGAAAGAAATCAAAAGAAGCAGAACACTAATGTGCGTGAAATATGCCTCTTGAAACTGTCGTTTTGAAATATGGACGTCTTTTGAATTTTTTGGTCGATATATGACCCCAGGATTTGTTTTCAGGGCAGGTGTCATTTACAGGCCTGTAATGATTTGGAATATCCACTGACCATTAGCGCTGGGATTAAAGCTGCTGTTGTGTGAAACGGCCACAAGGTGGCAGCAGTTCTCCCTTACCAAATCTGGTTACTAGGGCAGCAGAGCCTCAATGGAAGTCGCGTTCTAGATTGGAATGTAGAACGGAATGTACCAGGAGAAAGCCCCTCAAGTTTTTCTCACTAATTCTTGTTCGTGTTTTTAATTTAATTTTTTATTTTTTATTACAGCAAGTTTGAGTACAACGTTTAGCTTGTTGTAGGTGTGCAAGAGGTGGTTCTTTTACACATATACATATGTCTGTTCTTCCTGGGATCCTTTTCCCATGTTCGTTATGACAGAATGTTGAGTAGTCTTCTCTTGGTACTCCGTAGGTCTTTGGTGATTATATACGTCTACTGTGTTTGTATATGTCTGTTAACCCCAATATCATAATGAATTCAATCCTCACACCTTTCCTTTGGTGAACCATAAGTTTGTTTAATGAATCTGTGATTGCCCTTCTCCGTGGAAATATCTGCCCTGGTATCAATTTATAGGTAACACCTATAAGTGATATGATATGATATGTGTCTTTCACTTTCTGACTTACTCCAAGTCACGTGATTACCTCTAGACTCATCTACGGTGCTGCAAATGGCATTGTGTGCTTTTTTTCCTTGGCGAATATTCTGTCTTAGCGAGGTCCATTTTCTGCACTGTGATTCCCCGAGGGCTGAGGATTAGCTGACCTGGGCAGCCTGACCCTGCCGGCAAGCCCTCCCCAGGTGTGCCTGGGTTGAGGTCAATATAAACAGCACTCCAGGCAGCAATAGCCCCTGCAGCTGTGCCTGACTCCATATTCTCTGCCCCGTCAGCAGTCTCGGGGCTGTGCTGGTGGGAGGGTGTGAGGGTCCACGACTTTGTGGGTGGCCCGGTGTGAGTGGGGCTCTGCTGGACTTTCTGCAGGAGTTGCCAGGCTGCCACCTGTAAAGAAGAGGATGTGTAACCCATAACTTCCACTGGAGTATCTCTCCGGGCTGAGGTGAGGAAGGAAAAAAAGGAGTGGGGGCCGGGACAGGAGGGGTATCACAGGCAGGGCAATGGAAAGCTTCCAGAAGAGTGCCCGTGGCCAGGACCATCCTGGCTGACCTGCAGGCACCAAGTTGGCCTGCGTGCTTTCGCTGGTGTGGCTCCACGGCCCTTCCTCTTGGCTTTCAAGCCCTTGTACATATTCAGGTGTTTCACCTGGGAAAGGTGGGAACAGTTCAGCAGCAGCTGGCCTGGGGCTCAGCTCACGTTTACTCACAAAGGCCTCGGCACGGTCCCCCAGCTTTGCAATAAGGACGCTCCTTGCGTGGGCGGGTGGGGCTGCTGGCTGTATGGGAGATGATTCCCCACCTCTGACCAATTTCAGAATCGTTTACCACTGGAGCAAGTGCCTTGGTAGTGTTTTCCTCTGTATAACTGTTAGGTTCAGTTTTTTTTTTTTCTTTTTTGGTTCAAGTTAGATTTTCTTCCTCTTTTATGTATTTATAGATATAAGCATGGAAATAATTCATTCTTATAAATACATCAGTGTGAATGGAAGAACTTTTTTTCTGTTTTATTTTTACATTTTATTTTTAAAAATTTTGAAATTTAATTTTATTTATTTTTTTATACACTAGGTTATTATTAGTTATCTATTTTATGCATAGACATGTATACAGGTCAATCCCAATCTCCCAACTCATCCCACCACCACCACCCCATGGCTTCCCCCACTTTGTGTCGATACGTTTGTTCTCTACCTCTGTGTCTCTATTTCTGCCCGGCAAACCAGTTCATCTGAAGCATTTTTCTACGTTCCACATATAGGCATTAATATACAATATTTGTTTTTCTCTTTCTGACTTACTTCACTCTGCATGACAGTCTCTAGATCCATCAACTTCTCTACAAATGACCCAGTTTCATTCCTTTTTATGGCTGAGTAATATTCCATTTTATATATGTACCACATCTTTATCCATTCGTCTGTCTGTGGGCATTTAGGTTGCTTCCATTACCTGGCTATTGTAAATAGTGCTGCAATGAACATTGTGGTGAATGTGTCTTTGTGATTTATGGTTTTCTTTGGGTATATGCCCAGAAGTGGGATTGCTGGATCCTACTGTAATTCTGTTTTTAGTTTTTTAAAGGAACCTCCATACTGTTCTCCATAGTGACTGTATCAATTTACATTCCCACCAATAGCCGAAGAGGGTTCCTTTTGTCCACACCCTCCCCAGAATTTGTTGTTTGTAGATTATCTGATGATGCCGATTCTAACAGGTGTGAGGTCTTACCTCATTGTAGTTTTGATTTGCATTTCTCTAATAATTAGTGATGTTGAGCAGCTTTTCATGTGCGTCTTGGCCATCTCTGTGTCTTCTTTGAAGAAACGTCTATTTAGATCTTCTGCCCATTTTTGTATTGGGTTGTTTGTTTTATTAATATTAAGCTGCATGAGCTGTTTATATATATTGGAGATTAAACCTTTGTCCATTGATTCGTTTGTGAAAGTTTTCGCCCATTCTGAGGGTTGCCTTTTTCCATTCCAGTTTTTTTAACAAAGAAAGAAAGAAATCAAAAGAAGCAGAACACTAATGTGCGTGAAATATGCCTCTTGAAACTGTCGTTTTGAAATATGGACGTCTTTTGAATTTTTTGGTCGATATATGACCCCAGGATTTGTTTTCAGGGCAGGTGTCATTTACAGGCCTGTAATGATTTGGAATATCCACTGACCATTAGCGCTGGGATTAAAGCTGCTGTTGTGTGAAACGGCCACAAGGTGGCAGCAGTTCTCCCTTACCAAATCTGGTTACTAGGGCAGCAGAGCCTCAATGGAAGTCGCGTTCTAGATTGGAATGTAGAACGGAATGTACCAGGAGAAAGCCCCTCAAGTTTTTCTCACTAATTCTTGTTCGTGTTTTTAATTTAATTTTTTATTTTTTATTACAGCAAGTTTGAGTACAACGTTTAGCTTGTTGTAGGTGTGCAAGAGGTGGTTCTTTTACACATATACATATGTCTGTTCTTCCTGGGATCCTTTTCCCATGTTCGTTATGACAGAATGTTGAGTAGTCTTCTCTTGGTACTCCGTAGGTCTTTGGTGATTATATACGTCTACTGTGTTTGTATATGTCTGTTAACCCCAATATCATAATGAATTCAATCCTCACACCTTTCCTTTGGTGAACCATAAGTTTGTTTAATGAATCTGTGATTGCCCTTCTCCGTGGAAATATCTGCCCTGGTATCAATTTATAGGTAACACCTATAAGTGATATGATATGATATGTGTCTTTCACTTTCTGACTTACTCCAAGTCACGTGATTACCTCTAGACTCATCTACGGTGCTGCAAATGGCATTGTGTGCTTTTTTTCCTTGGCGAATATTCTGTCTTAGCGAGGTCCATTTTCTGCAATGTGATTCCCCGAGGGCTGAGGATTAGCTGACCTGGGCAGCCTGACCCTGCCGGCAAGCCCTCCCCAGGTGTGCCTGGGTTGAGGTCAATATAAACAGCACTCCAGGCAGCAATAGCCCCTGCAGCTGTGCCTGACTCCATATTCTCTGCCCCGTCAGCAGTCTCGGGGCTGTGCTGGTGGGAGGGTGTGAGGGTCCACGGCTTTGTGGGTGGCCCGGTGTGAGTGGGGCTCTGCTGGACTTTCTGCAGGAGTTGCCAGGCTGCCACCTGTAAAGAAGAGGATGTGTCACCCATAACTTCCACTGGAGTATCTCTCCGGGCTGAGGTGAGGAAGGAAAAAAAGGAGTGGGGGCCGGGACAGGAGGGGTATCTCAGGCAGGGCAATGGAAAGCTTCCAGAAGAGCGCCCGTGGCCAGGACCATCCTGGCTGACCTGCAGGCACCAAGGTGGCCTGCGTGCTTTCGCTGGTGTGGCTCCACGGCCCTTCCTCTTGGCTTTCAAGCCCTTGTACATATTCAGGTGTTTCACCTGGGAAGGGTGGGGACAGTTCAGCAGCAGCTGGCCTGGGGCTCAGCTCACGTTTACTCACAAAGGCCTCGGCATGGTCCCCCAGCTTTGCAATAAGGACGCTCCTTGCGTGGGCGGGTGGGGCTGCTGGCTGTATGGGAGATGATTCCCCACCTCTGACCAATTTCAGAATTGTTTACCACTGGAGCAAGTGCCTTGGTAGTGTTTTCCTCTGTATAACTGTTAGGTTCAGTTTTTTTTTTTTTCTTTTTTGGTTCAAGTTAGATTTTATTCCTCTTTTATGTATTTATAGATATAAGCATGGAAATAATTCATTCTTATAAATACATCAGTGTGAATGGAAGAACTTTTTTTCTGTTTTATTTTTACATTTTATTTTTAAAAATTTTGAAATTTAATTTTATTTATTTTTTTATACACTAGGTTATTATTAGTTATCTGTTTTATGCATAGACATGTATACAGGTCAATCCCAATCTCCCAACTCATCCCACCACCACCACCCCATGGCTTCCCCCACTTTGTGTCGATACGTTTGTTCTCTACCTCTGTGTCTCTATTTCTGCCCTGCAAACCAGTTCATCTGAAGCATTTTTCTACGTTCCACATATAGGCATTAATATACAATATTTGTTTTTCTCTTTCTGACTTACTTCACTCTGTATGACAGTCTCTAGATCCATCAACTTCTCTACAAATGACCCAGTTTCATTCCTTTTTATGGCTGAGTAATATTCCATTTTATATATGTACCACATCTTTATCCATTCGTCTGTCTGTGGGCATTTAGGTTGCTTCCATTACCTGGCTATTGTAAATAGTGCTGCAATGAACATTGTGGTGAATGTGTCTTTGTGATTTATGGTTTTCTTTGGGTATATGCCCAGAAGTGGGATTGCTGGATCCTACTGTAATTCTGTTTTTAGTTTTTTAAAGGAACCTCCATACTGTTCTCCATAGTGACTGTATCAATTTACATTCCCACCAATAGCCGAAGAGGGTTCCTTTTGTCCACACCCTCCCCAGAATTTGTTGTTTGTAGATTATCTGATGATGCCGATTCTAACAGGTGTGAGGTCTTACCTCATTGTAGTTTTGATTTGCATTTCTCTAATAATTAGTGATGTTGAGCAGCTTTTCATGTGCGTCTTGGCCATCTCTGTGTCTTCTTTGAAGAAACGTCTATTTAGATCTTCTGCCCATTTTTGTATTGGGTTGTTTGTTTTATTAATATTAAGCTGCATGAGCTGTTTATATATATTGGAGATTAAACCTTTGTCCATTGATTCGTTTGTGAAAGTTTTCGCCCATTCTGAGGGTTGCCTTTTTCCATTCCTGTTTTTTTAACAAAGAAAGAAAGAAATCAAAAGAAGCAGAACACTAATGTGCGTGAAATATGCCTCTTGAAACTGTCGTTTTGAAATATGGACGTCTTTTGAATTTTTTGGTCGATATATGACCCCAGGATTTGTTTTCAGGGCAGGTGTCATTTACAGGCCTGTAATGATTTGGAATATCCACTGACCATTAGCGCTGGGATTAAAGCTGCTGTTGTGTGAAACGGCCACAAGGTGGCAGCAGTTCTCCCTTACCAAATCTGGTTACTAGGGCAGCAGAGCCTCAATGGAAGTAGCGTTCTAGATTGGAATGTAGAACGGAATGTACCAGGAGAAAGCCCCTCAAGTTTTTCTCACTAATTCTTGTTCGTGTTTTTAATTTAATTTTTTATTTTTTATTACAGCAAGTTTGAGTACAACGTTTAGCTTGTTGTAGGTGTGCAAGAGGTGGTTCTTTTACACATATACATATGTCTGTTCTTCCTGGGATCCTTTTCCCATGTTCGTTATGACAGAATGTTGAGTAGTCTTCTCTTGGTACTCCGTAGGTCTTTGGTGATTATATACGTCTACTGTGTTTGTATATGTCTGTTAACCCCAATATCATAATGAATTCAATCCTCACACCTTTCCTTTGGTGAACCATAAGTTTGTTTAATGAATCTGTGATTGCCCTTCTCCGTGGAAATATCTGCCCTGGTATCAATTTATAGGTAACACCTATAAGTGATATGATATGATATGTGTCTTTCACTTTCTGACTTACTCCAAGTCACGTGATTACCTCTAGACTCATCTACGGTGCTGCAAATGGCATTGTGTGCTTTTTTTCCTTGGCGAATATTCTGTCTTAGCGAGGTCCATTTTCTGCAATGTGATTCCCCGAGGGCTGAGGATTAGCTGACCTGGGCAGCCTGACCCTGCCGGCAAGCCCTCCCCAGGTGTGCCTGGGTTGAGGTCAATATAAACAGCACTCCAGGCAGCAATAGCCCCTGCAGCTGTGCCTGACTCCATATTCTCTGCCCCGTCAGCAGTCTCGGGGCTGTGCTGGTGGGAGGGTGTGAGGGTCCACGGCTTTGTGGGTGGCCCGGTGTGAGTGGGGCTCTGCTGGACTTTCGGCAGGAGTTGCCAGGCTGCCACCTGTAAAGAAGAGGATGTGTCACCCATAACTTCCACTGGAGTATCTCTCCGGGCTGAGGTGAGGAAGGAAAAAAAGGAGTGGGGGCCGGGACAGGAGGGGTATCTCAGGCAGGGCAATGGAAAGCTTCCAGAAGAGCGCCCGTGGCCAGGACCATCCTGGCTGACCTGCAGGCACCAAGGTGGCCTGCGTGCTTTCGCTGGTGTGGCTCCACGGCCCTTCCTCTTGGCTTTCAAGCCCTTGTACATATTCAGGTGTTTCACCTGGGAAGGGTGGGGACAGTTCAGCAGCAGCTGGCCTGGGGCTCAGCTCACGTTTACTCACAAAGGCCTCGGCACGGTCCCCCAGCTTTGCAATAAGGAGGCTCCTTGCGTGGGCGGGTGGGGCTGCTGGCTCTATGGGAGATGATTCCCCACCTCTGACCAATTTCAGAATTGTTTACCACTGGAGCAAGTGCCTTGGTAGTGTTTTCCTCTGTATAACTGTTAGGTTCAGTTTTTTTTTTTTCTTTTTTGGTTCAAGTTAGATTTTATTCCTCTTTTATGTATTTATAGATATAAGCATGGAAATAATTCATTCTTATAAATACATCAGTGTGAATGGAAGAACTTTTTTTCTGTTTTATTTTTACATTTTATTTTTAAAAATTTTGAAATTTAATTTTATTTATTTTTTTATACACTAGGTTATTATTAGTTATCTGTTTTATGCATAGACATGTATACAGGTCAATCCCAATCTCCCAACTCATCCCACCACCACCACCCCATGGCTTCCCCCACTTTGTGTCGATACGTTTGTTCTCTACCTCTGTGTCTCTATTTCTGCCCTGCAAACCAGTTCATCTGAAGCATTTTTCTACGTTCCACATATAGGCATTAATATACAATATTTGTTTTCCTCTTTCTGACTTACTTCACTCTGTATGACAGTCTCTAGATCCATCAACTTCTCTACAAATGACCCAGTTTCATTCCTTTTTATGGCTGAGTAATATTCCATTTTATATATGTACCACATCTTTATCCATTCGTCTGTCTGTGGGCATTTAGGTTGCTTCCATTACCTGGCTATTGTAAATAGTGCTGCAATGAACATTGTGGTGAATGTGTCTTTGTGATTTATGGTTTTCTTTGGGTATATGCCCAGAAGTGGGATTGCTGGATCCTACTGTAATTCTGTTTTTAGTTTTTTAAAGGAACCTCCATACTATTCTCCATAGTGACTGTATCAATTTACATTCCCACCAATAGCCGAAGAGGGTTCCTTTTGTCCACACCCTCCCCAGAATTTGTTGTTTGTAGATTATCTGATGATGCCGATTCTAACAGGTGTGAGGTCTTACCTCATTGTAGTTTTGATTTGCATTTCTCTAATAATTAGTGATGTTGAGCAGCTTTTCATGTGCGTCTTGGCCATCTCTGTGTCTTCTTTGAAGAAACGTCTATTTAGATCTTCTGCCCATTTTTGTATTGGGTTGTTTGTTTTATTAATATTAAGCTGCATGAGCTGTTTATATATATTGGAGATTAAACCTTTGTCCATTGATTCGTTTGTGAAAGTTTTCGCCCATTCTGACGGTTGCCTTTTTCCATTCCAGTTTTTTTAACAAAGAAAGAAAGAAATCAAAAGAAGCAGAACACTAATGTGCGTGAAATATGCCTCTTGAAACTGTCGTTTTGAAATATGGACGTCTTTTGAATTTTTTGGTCGATATATGACCCCAGGATTTGTTTTCAGGGCAGGTGTCATTTACAGGCCTGTAATGATTTGGAATATCCACTGACCATTAGCACTGGGATTAAAGCTGCTGTTGTGTGAAACGGCCACAAGGTGGCAGCAGTTCTCCCTTACCAAATCTGGTTACTAGGGCAGCAGAGCCTCAATGGAAGTAGCGTTCTAGATTGGAATGTAGAACGGAATGTACCAGGAGAAAGCCCCTCAAGTTTTTCTCACTAATTCTTGTTCGTGTTTTTAATTTAATTTTTTATTTTTTATTACAGCAAGTTTGAGTACAACGTTTAGCTTGTTGTAGGTGTGCAAGAGGTGGTTCTTTTACACATATACATATGTCTGTTCTTCCTGGGATCCTTTTCCCATGTTCGTTATGACAGAATGTTGAGTAGTCTTCTCTTGGTACTCCGTAGGTCTTTGGTGATTATATACGTCTACTGTGTTTGTATATGTCTGTTAACCCCAATATCATAATGAATTCAATCCTCACACCTTTCCTTTGGTGAACCATAAGTTTGTTTAATGAATCTGTGATTGCCCTTCTCCGTGGAAATATCTGCCCTGGTATCAATTTATAGGTAACACCTATAAGTGATATGATATGATATGTGTCTTTCACTTTCTGACTTACTCCAAGTCACGTGATTACCTCTAGACTCATCTACGGTGCTGCAAATGGCATTGTGTGCTTTTTTTCCTTGGCGAATATTCTGTCTTAGCGAGGTCCATTTTCTGCACTGTGATTCCCCGAGGGCTGAGGATTAGCTGACCTGGGCAGCCTGACCCTGCCGGCAAGCCCTCCCCAGGTGTGCCTGGGTTGAGGTCAATATAAACAGCACTCCAGGCAGCAATAGCCCCTGCAGCTGTGCCTGACTCCATATTCTCTGCCCCGTCAGCAGTCTCGGGGCTGTGCTGGTGGGAGGGTGTGAGGGTCCACGACTTTGTGGGTGGCCCGGTGTGAGTGGGGCTCTGCTGGACTTTCTGCAGGAGTTGCCAGGCTGCCACCTGTAAAGAAGAGGATGTGTAACCCATAACTTCCACTGGAGTATCTCTCCGGGCTGAGGTGAGGAAGGAAAAAAAGGAGTGGGGGCCGGGACAGGAGGGGTATCACAGGCAGGGCAATGGAAAGCTTCCAGAAGAGCGCCCGTGGCCAGGACCATCCTGGCTGACCTGCAGGCATCAAGTTGGCCTGCGTGCTTTCGCTGGTGTGGCTCCACGGCCCTTCCTCTTGGCTTTCAAGCCCTTGTACATATTCAGGTGTTTCACCTGGGAAGGGTGAGAACAGTTCAGCAGCAGCTGGCCTGGGGCTCAGCTCACGTTTACTCACAAAGGCCTCGGCACGGTCCCCCAGCTTTGCAATAAGGACGCTCCTTGCGTGGGCGGGTGGGGCTGCTGGCTGTATGGGAGATGATTCCCCACCTCTGACCAATTTCAGAATCGTTTACCACTGGAGCAAGTGCCTTGGTAGTGTTTTCCTCTGTATAACTGTTAGGTTCAGTTTTTTTTGTTTCTTTTTTGGTTCAAGTTAGATTTTCTTCCTCTTTTATGTATTTATAGATATAAGCATGGAAATAATTCATTCTTATAAATACATCAGTGTGAATGGAAGAACTTTTTTTCTGTTTTATTTTTACATTTTATTTTTAAAAATTTTGAAATTTAATTTTATTTATTTTTTTATACACTAGGTTATTATTAGTTATCTATTTTATGCATAGACATGTATACAGGTCAATCCCAATCTCCCAACTCATCCCACCACCACCACCCCATGGCTTCCCCCACTTTGTGTCGATACGTTTGTTCTCTACCTCTGTGTCTCTATTTCTGCCCTGCAAACCAGTTCATCTGAAGCATTTTTCTACGTTCCACATATAGGCATTAATATACAATATTTGTTTTTCTCTTTCTGACTTACTTCACTCTGTATGACAGTCTCTAGATCCATCAACTTCTCTACAAATGACCCAGTTTCATTCCTTTTTATGGCTGAGTAATATTCCATTTTATATATGTACCACATCTTTATCCATTCGTCTGTCTGTGGGCATTTAGGTTGCTTCCATTACCTGGCTATTGTAAATAGTGCTGCAATGAACATTGTGGTGAATGTGTCTTTGTGATTTATGGTTTTCTTTGGGTATATGCCCAGAAGTGGGATTGCTGGATCCTACTGTAATTCTGTTTTTAGTTTTTTAAAGGAACCTCCATACTGTTCTCCATAGTGACTGTATCAATTTACATTCCCACCAATAGCCGAAGAGGGTTCCTTTTGTCCACACCCTCCCCAGAATTTGTTGTTTGTAGATTATCTGATGATGCCGATTCTAACAGGTGTGAGGTCTTACCTCATTGTAGTTTTGATTTGCATTTCTCTAATAATTAGTGATGTTGAGCAGCTTTTCATGTGCGTCTTGGCCATCTCTGTGTCTTCTTTGAAGAAACGTCTATTTAGATCTTCTGCCCATTTTTGTATTGGGTTGTTTGTTTTATTAATATTAAGCTGCATGAGCTGTTTATATATATTGGAGATTAAACCTTTGTCCATTGATTCGTTTGTGAACGTTTTCGCCCATTCTGAGGGTTGCCTTTTTCCATTCCAGTTTTTTTAACAAAGAAAGAAAGAAATCAAAAGAAGCAGAACACTAATGTGCGTGAAATATGCCTCTTGAAACTGTCGTTTTGAAATATGGACGTCTTTTGAATTTTTTGGTCGATATATGACCCCAGGATTTGTTTTCAGGGCAGGTGTCATTTACAGGCCTGTAATGATTTGGAATATCCACTGACCATTAGCGCTGGGATTAAAGCTGCTGTTGTGTGAAACGGCCACAAGGTGGCAGCAGTTCTCCCTTACCAAATCTGGTTACTAGGGCAGCAGAGCCTCAATGGAAGTAGCGTTCTAGATTGGAATGTAGAACGGAATGTACCAGGAGAAAGCCCCTCAAGTTTTTCTCACTAATTCTTGTTCGTGTTTTTAATTTAATTTTTTATTTTTTATTACAGCAAGTTTGAGTACAACGTTTAGCTTGTTGTAGGTGTGCAAGAGGTGGTTCTTTTACACATATACATATGTCTGTTCTTCCTGGGATCCTTTTCCCATGTTCGTTATGACAGAATGTTGAGTAGTCTTCTCTTGGTACTCCGTAGGTCTTTGGTGATTATATACGTCTACTGTGTTTGTATATGTCTGTTAACCCCAATATCATAATGAATTCAATCCTCACACCTTTCCTTTGGTGAACCATAAGTTTGTTTAATGAATCTGTGATTGCCCTTCTCCGTGGAAATATCTGCCCTGGTATCAATTTATAGGTAACACCTATAAGTGATATGATATGATATGTGTCTTTCACTTTCTGACTTACTCCAAGTCACGTGATTACCTCTAGACTCATCTACGGTGCTGCAAATGGCATTGTGTGCTTTTTTTCCTTGGCGAATATTCTGTCTTAGCGAGGTCCATTTTCTGCAATGTGATTCCCCGAGGGCTGAGGATTAGCTGACCTGGGCAGCCTGACCCTGCCGGCAAGCCCTCCCCAGGTGTGCCTGGGTTGAGGTCAATATAAACAGCACTCCAGGCAGCAATAGCCCCTGCAGCTGTGCCTGACTCCATATTCTCTGCCCCGTCAGCAGTCTCGGGGCTGTGCTGGTGGGAGGGTGTGAGGGTCCACGGCTTTGTGGGTGGCCCGGTGTGAGTGGGGCTCTGCTGGACTTTCGGCAGGAGTTGCCAGGCTGCCACCTGTAAAGAAGAGGATGTGTCACCCATAACTTCCACTGGAGTATCTCTCCTGGCTGAGGTGAGGAAGGAAAAAAAGGAGTGGGGGCCGGGACAGGAGGGGTATCTCAGGCAGGGCAATGGAAAGCTTCCAGAAGAGCGCCCGTGGCCAGGACCATCCTGGCTGACCTGCAGGCACCAAGGTGGCCTGCGTGCTTTCGCTGGTGTGGCTCCACGGCCCTTCCTCTTGGCTTTCAAGCCCTTGTACATATTCAGGTGTTTCACCTGGGAAGGGTGGGGACAGTTCAGCAGCAGCTGGCCTGGGGCTCAGCTCACGTTTACTCACAAAGGCCTCGGCACGGTCCCCCAGCTTTGCAATAAGGACGCTCCTTGCGTGGGCGGGTGGGACTGCTGGCTGTATGGGAGATGATTCCCCACCTCTGACCAATTTCAGAATTGTTTACCACTGGAGCAAGTGCCTTGGTAGTGTTTTCCTCTGTATAACTGTTAGGTTCAGTTTTTTTTTTTTCTTTTTTGGTTCAAGTTAGATTTTATTCCTCTTTTATGTATTTATAGATATAAGCATGGAAATAATTCATTCTTATAAATACATCAGTGTGAATGGAAGAACTTTTTTTCTGTTTTATTTTTACATTTTATTTTTAAAAATTTTGAAATTTAATTTTATTTATTTTTTTATACACTAGGTTATTATTAGTTATCTGTTTTATGCATAGACATGTATACAGGTCAATCCCAATCTCCCAACTCATCCCACCACCACCACCCCATGGCTTCCCCCACTTTGTGTCGATACGTTTGTTCTCTACCTCTGTGTCTCTATTTCTGCCCTGCAAACCAGTTCATCTGAAGCATTTTTCTACGTTCCACATATAGGCATTAATATACAATATTTGTTTTTCTCTTTCTGACTTACTTCACTCTGTATGACAGTCTCTAGATCCATCAACTTCTCTACAAATGACCCAGTTTCATTCCTTTTTATGGCTGAGTAATATTCCATTTTATATATGTACCACATCTTTATCCATTCGTCTGTCTGTGGGCATTTAGGTTGCTTCCATTACCTGGCTATTGTAAATAGTGCTGCAATGAACATTGTGGTGAATGTGTCTTTGTGATTTATGGTTTTCTTTGGGTATATGCCCAGAAGTGGGATTGCTGGATCCTACTGTAATTCTGTTTTTAGTTTTTTAAAGGAACCTCCATACTGTTCTCCATAGTGACTGTATCAATTTACATTCCCACCAATAGCCGAAGAGGGTTCCTTTTGTCCACACCCTCCCCAGAATTTGTTGTTTGTAGATTATCTGATGATGCCGATTCTAACAGGTGTGAGGTCTTACCTCATTGTAGTTTTGATTTGCATTTCTCTAATAATTAGTGATGTTGAGCAGCTTTTCATGTGCGTCTTGGCCATCTCTGTGTCTTCTTTGAAGAAACGTCTATTTAGATCTTCTGCCCATTTTTGTATTGGGTTGTTTGTTTTATTAATATTAAGCTGCATGAGCTGTTTATATATATTGGAGATTAAACCTTTGTCCATTGATTCGTTTGTGAAAGTTTTCGCCCATTCTGAGGGTTGCCTTTTTCCATTCCAGTTTTTTTAACAAAGAAAGAAAGAAATCAAAAGAAGCAGAACACTAATGTGCGTGAAATATGCCTCTTGAAACTGTCGTTTTGAAATATGGACGTCTTTTGAATTTTTTGGTCGATATATGACCCCAGGATTTGTTTTCAGGGCAGGTGTCATTTACAGGCCTGTAATGATTTGGAATATCCACTGACCATTAGCGCTGGGATTAAACTGCTGTTGTGTGAAACGGCCACAAGGTGGCAGCAGTTCTCCCTTACCAAATCTGGTTACTAGGGCAGCAGAGCCTCAATGGAAGTAGCGTTCTAGATTGGAATGTAGAACGGAATGTACCAGGAGAAAGCCCCTCAAGTTTTTCTCACTAATTCTTGTTCGTGTTTTTAATTTAATTTTTTATTTTTTATTACAGCAAGTTTGAGTACAACGTTTAGCTTGTTGTAGGTGTGCAAGAGGTGGTTCTTTTACACATATACATATGTCTGTTCTTCCTGGGATCCTTTTCCCATGTTCGTTATGACAGAATGTTGAGTAGTCTTCTCTTGGTACTCCGTAGGTCTTTGGTGATTATATACGTCTACTGTGTTTGTATATGTCTGTTAACCCCAATATCATAATGAATTCAATCCTCACACCTTTCCTTTGGTGAACCATAAGTTTGTTTAATGAATCTGTGATTGCCCTTCTCCGTGGAAATATCTGCCCTGGTATCAATTTATAGGTAACACCTATAAGTGATATGATATGATATGTGTCTTTCACTTTCTGACTTACTCCAAGTCACGTGATTACCTCTAGACTCATCTACGGTGCTGCAAATGGCATTGTGTGCTTTTTTTCCTTGGCGAATATTCTGTCTTAGCGAGGTCCATTTTCTGCACTGT
The DNA here is from genome assembly GCF_964165515.1 of Mesoplodon bidens. Taxonomy (NCBI): domain Eukaryota; kingdom Metazoa; phylum Chordata; class Mammalia; order Artiodactyla; family Ziphiidae; genus Mesoplodon; species Mesoplodon bidens. Next base: position 225,158 of record NW_027672156.1, read on the forward strand.
GATTCCCCGAGGGCTGAGGATTAGCTGACCTGGGCAGCCTGACCCTGCCGGCAAGCCCTCCCCAGGTGTGCCTGGGTTGAGGTCAATATAAACAGCACTCCAGGCAGCAATAGCCCCTGCAGCTGTGCCTGACTCCATATTCTCTGCCCCGTCAGCAGTCTCGGGGCTGTGCTGGTGGGAGGGTGTGAGGGTCCACGACTTTGTGGGTGGCCCGGTGTGAGTGGGGCTCTGCTGGACTTTCTGCAGGAGTTGCCAGGCTGCCACCTGTAAAGAAGAGGATGTGTAACCCATAACTTCCACTGGAGTATCTCTCCGGGCTGAGGTGAGGAAGGAAAAAAAGGAGTGGGGGCCGGGACAGGAGGGGTATCACAGGCAGGGCAATGGAAAGCTTCCAGAAGAGTGCCCGTGGCCAGGACCATCCTGGCTGACCTGCAGGCACCAAGTTGGCCTGCGTGCTTTCGCTGGTGTGGCTCCACGGCACTTCCTCTTGGCTTTCAAGCCCTTGTACATATTCAGGTGTTTCACCTGGGAAAGGTGGGAACAGTTCAGCAGCAGCTGGCCTGGGGCTCAGCTCACGTTTACTCACAAAGGCCTCGGCACGGTCCCCCAGCTTTGCAATAAGGACGCTCCTTGCGTGGGCGGGTGGGGCTGCTGGCTGTATGGGAGATGATTCCCCACCTCTGACCAATTTCAGAATCGTTTACCACTGGAGCAAGTGCCTTGGTAGTGTTTTCCTCTGTATAACTGTTAGGTTCAGTTTTTTTTTTTTCTTTTTTGGTTCAAGTTAGATTTTCTTCCTCTTTTATGTATTTATAGATATAAGCATGGAAATAATTCATTCTTATAAATACATCAGTGTGAATGGAAGAACTTTTTTTCTGTTTTATTTTTACATTTTATTTTTAAAAATTTTGAAATTTAATTTTATTTATTTTTTTATACACTAGGTTATTATTAGTTATCTATTTTATGCATAGACATGTATACAGGTCAATCCCAATCTCCCAACTCATCCCACCACCACCACCCCATGGCTTCCCCCACTTTGTGTCGATACGTTTGTTCTCTACCTCTGTGTCTCTATTTCTGCCCTGCAAACCAGTTCATCTGTAGCATTTTTCTACGTTCCACATATAGGCATTAATATACAATATTTGTTTTTCTCTTTCTGACTTACTTCACTCTGTATGACAGTCTCTAGATCCATCAACTTCTCTACAAATGACTCAGTTTCATTCCTTTTTATGGCTGAGTAATATTCCATTTTATATATGTACCACATCTTTATCCATTCGTCTGTCTGTGGGCATTTATGTTGCTTCCATTACCTGGCTATTGTAAATAGTGCTGCAATGAATATTGTGGTGAATGTGTCTCTGTGATTTATGGTTTTCTCTGGGTATATGCCCAGAAGTGGGATTGCTGGATCCTATGGTAATTCTCTTTTTACTTTTTTAAAGGAACCTCCATACTGTTCTCCATAGTGACTGTATCAATTTACATTCCCACCAATAGCCGAAGAGGGTTCCTTTTGTCCACACCCTCCCCAGAATTTGTTGTTTGTAGATTATCTGATGATGCCGATTCTAACAGGTGTGAGGTCTTACCTCATTGTAGTTTTGATTTGCATTTCTCTAATAATTAGTGATGTTGAGCAGCTTTTCATGTGCGTCTTGGCCATCTCTGTGTCTTCTTTGAAGAAACGTCTATTTAGATCTTCTGCCCATTTTTGTATAGGGTTGTTTGTTTTATTAATATTAAGCTGCATGAGCTGTTTATATATATTGGAGATTAAACCTTTGTCCATTGATTCGTTTGTGAAAGTTTTCGCCCATTCTGAGGGTTGCCTTTTTCCATTTCCGTATTTTTAACAAAGAAAGAAAGAAATCAAAAGAAGCAGAACACTAATGTGCGTGAAATATGCCTCTTGAAACAGTCGTTTTGAAATATGGACGTCTTTTGAATTTTTTGGTCGATATATGACCCCAGGATTTGTTTTCAGGGCAGGTGTCATTTACAGGCCTGTAATGATTTGGAATATCCCCTGACCATTAGCGCTGGGATTAAAGCTGCTGTTGTGTGAAACGGCCACAAGGTGGCAGCAGTTCTCCCTTACCAAATCTGGTTACTAGGGCAGCAGAGCCTCAATGGAAGTCGCGTTCTAGATTGGAATGTAGAACGGAATGTACCAGGAGAAAGCCCCTCAAGTTTTTCTCACTAATTCTTGTTCGTGTTTTTAATTTAATTTTTTATTTTTTATTACAGCAAGTTTGAGTACAACGTTTAGCTTGTTGTAGGTGTGCAAGAGGTGGTTCTTTTACACATATACATATGTCTGTTCTTCCTGGGATCCTTTTCCCATGTTCGTTATGACAGAATGTTGAGTAGTCTTCTCTTGGTACTCCGTAGGTCTTTGGTGATTATATACGTCTACTGTGTTTGTATATATCTGTTAACCCCAATATCATAATGAATTCAATCCTCACACCTTTCCTTTGGTGAACCATAAGTTTGTTTAATGAATCTGTGATTGCCCTTCTCCGTGGAAATATCTGCCCTGGTATCAATTTATAGGTAACACCTATAAGTGATATGATATGATATGTGTCTTTCACTTTCTGACTTACTCCAAGTCACGTGATTACCTCTAGACTCATCTACGGTGCTGCAAATGGCATTGTGTGCTTTTTTTCCTTGGCGAATATTCTGTCTTAGCGAGGTCCATTTTCTGCAATGTGATTCCCCGAGGGCTGAGGATTAGCTGACCTGGGCAGCCTGACCCTGCCGGCAAGCCCTCCCCAGGTGTGCCTGGGTTGAGGTCAATATAAACAGCACTCCAGGCAGCAATAGCCCCTGCAGCTGTGCCTGACTCCATATTCTCTGCCCCGTCAGCAGTCTCGGGTCTGCTGGTGGGAGGGTGTGAGGGTCCACGGCTTTGTGGGTGGCCCGGTGTGAGTGGGGCTCTGCTGGACTTTCTGCAGGAGTTGCCAGGCTGCCACCTGTAAAGAAGAGGATGTGTCACCCATAACTTCCACTGGAGTATCTCTCCGGGCTGAGGTGAGGAAGGAAAAAAAGGAGTGGGGGCCGGGACAGGAGGGGTATCTCAGGCAGGGCAATGGAAAGCTTCCAGAAGAGCGCCCGTGGCCAGGACCATCCTGGCTGACCTGCAGGCACCAAGGTGGCCTGCGTGCTTTCGCTGGTGTGGCTCCACGGCCCTTCCTCTTGGCTTTCAAGCCCTTGTACATATTCAGGTGTTTCACCTGGGAAGGGTGGGGACAGTTCAGCAGCAGCTGGCCTGGGGCTCAGCTCACGTTTACTCACAAAGGCCTCGGCACGGTCCCCCAGCTTTGCAATAAGGACGCTCCTTGCGTGGGCGGGTGGGGCTGCTGGCTGTATGGGAGATGATTCCCCACCTCTGACCAATTTCAGAATTGTTTACCACTGGAGCAAGTGCCTTGGTAGTGTTTTCCTCTGTATAACTGTTAGGTTCAGTTTTTTTTTTTTTCTTTTTTGGTTCAAGTTAGATTTTACTCCTCATTTATGTATTTATAGATATAAGCATGGAAATAATTCATTCTTATAAATACATCAGTGTGAATGGAAGAACTTTTTTTCTGTTTTATTTTTACATTTTATTTTTAAAAATTTTGAAATTTAATTTTATTTATTTTTTTATACACTAGGTTATTATTAGTTATCTGTTTTATGCATAGACATGTATACAGGTCAATCCCAATCTCCCAACTCATCCCACCACCACCACCCCATGGCTTCCCCCACTTTGTGTCGATACGTTTGTTCTCTACCTCTGTGTCTCTATTTCTGCCCTGCAAACCAGTTCATCTGAAGCATTTTTCTACGTTCCACATATAGGCATTAATATACAATATTTGTTTTTCTCTTTCTGACTTACTTCACTCTGTATGACAGTCTCTAGATCCATCAACTTCTCTACAAATGACCCAGTTTCATTCCTTTTTATGGCTGAGTAATATTCCATTTTATATATGTACCACATCTTTATCCATTCGTCTGTCTGTGGGCATTTAGGTTGCTTCCATTACCTGGCTATTGTAAATAGTGCTGCAATGAACATTGTGGTGAATGTGTCTTTGTGATTTATGGTTTTCTTTGGGTATATGCCCAGAAGTGGGATTGCTGGATCCTATGGTAATTCTCTTTTTAGTTTTGTAAAGGAACCTCCATACTGTTCTCCATATTGACTGTATCAATTTACATTCCCACCAATAGCGGAAGAGGGTTCCTTTTGTCCACACCCTCCCCAGAATTTGTTGTTTGTAGATTATCTGATGATGCCGATTCTAACAGGTGTGAGGTCTTACCTCATTGTAGTTTTGATTTGCATTTCTCTAATAATTAGTGATGTTGAGCAGCTTTTCATGTGCGTCTTGGCCATCTCTGTGTCTTCTTTGAAGAAACGTCTATTTAGATCTTCTGCCCATTTTTGTATTGGGTTGTTTGTTTTATTAATATTAAGCTGCATGAGCTGTTTATATATATTGGAGATTAAACCTTTGTCCATTGATTCGTTTGTGAAAGTTTTCGCCCATTCTGAGGGTTGCCTTTTTCCATTCCAGTTTTTTTAACAAAGAAAGAAAGAAATCAAAAGAAGCAGAACACTAATGTGCGTGAAATATGCCTCTTGAAACTGTCGTTTTGAAATATGGACGTCTTTTGAATTTTTTGGTCGATATATGACCCCAGGATTTGTTTTCAGGGCAGGTGTCATTTACAGGCCTGTAATGATTTGGAATATCCACTGACCATTAGCGTTGGGATTAAAGCTGCTGTTGTGTGAAACGGCCACAAGGTGGCAGCAGTTCTCCCTTACCAAATCTGGTTACTAGGGCAGCAGAGCCTCAATGGAAGTCGCGTTCTAGATTGGAATGTAGAATGGAATGTACCAGGAGAAAGCCCCTCAAGTTTTTCTCACTAATTCTTGTTCGTGTTTTTAATTTAATTTTTTATTTTTTATTACAGCAAGTTTGAGTACAACGTTTAGCTTGTTGTAGGTGTGCAAGAGGTGGTTCTTTTACACATATACATATGTCTGTTCTTCCTGGGATCCTTTTCCCATGTTCGTTATGACAGAATGTTGAGTAGTCTTCTCTTGGTACTCCGTAGGTCTTTGGTGATTATATACGTCTACTGTGTTTGTATATGTCTGTTAACCCCAATATCATAATGAATTCAATCCTCACACCTTTCCTTTGGTGAACCATAAGTTTGTTTAATGAATCTGTGATTGCCCTTCTCCGTGGAAATATCTGCCCTGGTATCAATTTATAGGTAACACCTATAAGTGATATGATATGATATGTGTCTTTCACTTTCTGACTTACTCCAAGTCACGTGATTACCTCTAGACTCATCTACGGTGCTGCAAATGGCATTGTGTGCTTTTTTTCCTTGGCGAATATTCTGTCTTAGCGAGGTCCATTTTCTGCACTGTGATTCCCCGAGGGCTGAGGATTAGCTGACCTGGGCAGCCTGACCCTGCCGGCAAGCCCTCCCCAGGTGTGCCTGGGTTGAGGTCAATATAAACAGCACTCCAGGCAGCAATAGCCCCTGCAGCTGTGCCTGACTCCATATTCTCTGCCCCGTCAGCAGTCTCGGGGCTGTGCTGGTGGGAGGGTGTGAGGGTCCACGGCTTTGTGGGTGGCCCGGTGTGAGTGGGGCTCTGCTGGACTTTCTGCAGGAGTTGCCAGGCTGCCACCTGTAAAGAAGAGGATGTGTAACCCATAACTTCCACTGGAGTATCTCTCCGGGCTGAGGTGAGGAAGGAAAAAAAGGAGTGGGGGCCGGGACAGGAGGGGTATCACAGGCAGGGCAATGGAAAGCTTCCAGAAGAGCGCCCGTGGCCAGGACCATCCTGGCTGACCTGCAGGCACCAAGTTGGCCTGCGTGCTTTCGCTGGTGTGGCTCCACGGCCCTTCCTCTTGGCTTTCAAGCCCTTGTACATATTCAGGTGTTTCACCTGGGAAGGGTGGGAACAGTTCAGCAGCAGCTGGCCTGGGGCTCAGCTCACGTTTACTCACAAAGGCCTCGGCACGGTCCCCCAGCTTTGCAATAAGGACGCTCCTTGCGTGGGCGGGTGGGGCTGCTGGCTGTATGGGAGATGATTCCCCACCTCTGACCAATTTCAGAATCGTTTACCACTGGAGCAAGTGCCTTGGTAGTGTTTTCCTCTGTATAACTGTTAGGTTCAGTTTTTTTTTTTTCTTTTTTGGTTCAAGTTAGATTTTCTTCCTCTTTTATGTATTTATAGATATAAGCATGGAAATAATTCATTCTTATAAATACATCAGTGTGAATGGAAGAACTTTTTTTCTGTTTTATTTTTACATTTTATTTTTAAAAATTTTGAAATTTAATTTTATTTATTTTTTTATACACTAGGTTATTATTAGTTATCTATTTTATGCATAGACATGTATACAGGTCAATCCCAATCTCCCAACTCATCCCACCACCACCACCCCATGGCTTCCCCCACTTTGTGTCGATACGTTTGTTCTCTACCTCTGTGTCTCTATTTCTGCCCTGCAAACCAGTTCATCTGTAGCATTTTTCTACGTTCCACATATAGGCATTAATATACAATATTTGTTTTTCTCTTTCTGACTTACTTCACTCTGTATGACAGTCTCTAGATCCATCAACTTCTCTACAAATGACTCAGTTTCATTCCTTTTTATGGCTGAGTAATATTCCATTTTATATATGTACCACATCTTTATCCATTCGTCTGTCTGTGGGCATTTATGTTGCTTCCATTACCAGGCTATTGTAAATAGTGCTGCAATGAATATTGTGGTGAATGTGTCTCTGTGATTTATGGTTTTCTCTGGGTATATGCCCAGAAGTGGGATTGCTGGATCCTATGGTAATTCTCTTTTTACTTTTTTAAAGGAACCTCCATACTGTTCTCCATAGTGACTGTATCAATTTACATTCCCACCAATAGCCGAAGAGGGTTCCTTTTGTCCACACCCTCCCCAGAATTTGTTGTTTGTAGATTATCTGATGATGCCGATTCTAACAGGTGTGAGGTCTTACCTCATTGTAGTTTTGATTTGCATTTCTCTAATAATTAGTGATGTTGAGCAGCTTTTCATGTGCGTCTTGGCCATCTCTGTGTCTTCTTTGAAGAAACGTCTATTTAGATCTTCTGCCCATTTTTGTATTGGGTTGTTTGTTTTATTAATATTAAGCTGCATGAGCTGTTTATATATATTGGAGATTAAACCTTTGTCCATTGATTCGTTTGTGAAAGTTTTCGCCCATTCTGAGGGTTGCCTTTTTCCATTCCCGTATTTTTAACGAAGAAAGAAAGAAATCAAAAGAAGCAGAACACCAATGTGCGTGAAATATGCCTCTTGAAACAGTCGTTTTGAAATATTGACGTCTTTTGAATTTTTTGGTCGATATATGACCCCAGGATTTGTTTTCAGGGCAGGTGTCATTTACAGGCCTGTAATGATTTGGAATATCCACTGACCATTAGCGCTGGGATTAAAGCTGCTGTTGTGTGAAACGGCCACAAGGTGGCAGCAGTTCTCCCTTACCAAATCTGGTTACTAGGGCAGCAGAGCCTCAATGGAAGTAGCGTTCTAGATTGGAATGTAGAACGGAATGTACCAGGAGAAAGCCCCTCAAGTTTTTCTCACTAATTCTTGTTCGTGTTTTTAATTTAATTTTTTATTTTTTATTACAGCAAGTTTGAGTACAACGTTTAGCTTGTTGTAGGTGTGCAAGAGGTGGTTCTTTTACACATATACATATGTCTGTTCTTCCTGGGATCCTTTTCCCATGTTCGTTATGACAGAATGTTGAGTAGTCTTCTCTTGGTACTCCGTAGGTCTTTGGTGATTATATACGTCTACTGTGTTTGTATATGTCTGTTAACCCCAATATCATAATGAATTCAATCCTCACACCTTTCCTTTGGTGAACCATAAGTTTGTTTAATGAATCTGTGATTGCCCTTCTCCGTGGAAATATCTGCCCTGGTATCAATTTATAGGTAACACCTATAAGTGATATGATATGATATGTGTCTTTCACTTTCTGACTTACTCCAAGTCACGTGATTACCTCTAGACTCATCTACGGTGCTGCAAATGGCATTGTGTGCTTTTTTTCCTTGGCGAATATTCTGTCTTAGCGAGGTCCATTTTCTGCAATGTGATTCCCCGAGGGCTGAGGATTAGCTGACCTGGGCAGCCTGACCCTGCCGGCAAGCCCTCCCCAGGTGTGCCTGGGTTGGGGTCAATATAAACAGCACTCCAGGCAGCAATAGCCCCTGCAGCTGTGCCTGACTCCATATTCTCTGCCCCGTCAGCAGTCTCGGGGCTGTGCTGGTGGGAGGGTGTGAGGGTCCACGGCTTTGTGGGTGGCCCGGTGTGAGTGGGGCTGTGCTGGACTTTCTGCAGGAGTTGCCAGGCTGCCACCTGTAAAGAAGAGGATGTGTCACCCATAACTTCCACTGGAGTATCTCTCCGGGCTGAGGTGAGGAAGGAAAAAAAGGAGTGGGGGCCGGGACAGGAGGGGTATCTCAGGCAGGGCAATGGAAAGCTTCCAGAAGAGCGCCCGTGGCCAGGACCATCCTGGCTGACCTGCAGGCACCAAGTTGGCCTGCGTGCTTTCGCTGGTGTGGCTCCACGGCCCTTCCTCTTGTCTTTCAAGCCCTTGTACATATTCAGGTGTTTCACCTGGGAAGGGTGGGAACAGTTCAGCAGCAGCTGGCCTGGGGCTCAGCTCACGTTTACTCACAAAGGCCTCGGCACGGTCCCCCAGCTTTGCAATAAGGACGCTCCTTGCGTGGGCGGGTGGGGCTGCTGGCTCTATGGGAGATGATTCCCCACCTCTGACCAATTTCAGAATTGTTTACCACTGGAGCAAGTGCCTTGGTAGTGTTTTCCTCTGTATAACTGTTAGGTTCAGTTTTTTTTTTTTTTTGGTTCAAGTTAGATTTTATTCCTCTTTTATGTATTTATGGATATAAGCATGGAAATAATTCATTCTTATAAATACATCAGTGTGAATGGAAGAACTTCTTTACTGTTTTATTTTTACATTTTATTTTTTAAAATTTTGAAATTTAATTTAATTTATTTTTTTATACAGTAGGTTATTATTAGTTATCTATTTTATGCATATACATGTATACAGGTCAATCCCAATCTCCCTACTCATCCCACCACCACCACCCCATGGCTTCCCCCACTTTGTGTCCATACGTTTGTTCTCTACCTCTGTGTCTCTATTTCTGCCCGGCAAACCAGTTCATCTGTAGCATTTTTCTAGGTTCCACATATAGGCATTAATATACAATATTTTTCTCTTTCTGACTTACTTCACTCTGTATGACAGTCTCTAGATCCATCAACTTCTCTACAAATGACCCAGTTTCATTCCTTTTTATGGCTGAGTAATATTCCATTTTATATATGTACCACATCTTTATCCTTTCGTCTGTCTGTGGCCATTTAGGTTGCTTCCATTACCTGGCTATTGTAAATAGTGCTGCAATGAACATTGTGGTGAATGTGTCTTTGTGATTTATGGTTTTCTCTGGGTATATGCCCAGAAGTGGGATTGCTGGATCCTATGGTAATTCTCTTTTTAGTTTTTTAAAGGAACCTCCATACTGTTCTCCATAGTGACTGTATCAATTTACATTCCCACCAATAGCGGAAGAGGGTTCCTTTTGTCCACACCCTCCCCAGAATTTGTTGTTTGTAGATTATCTGATGATGCCGATTCTAACAGGTGTGAGGTCTTACCTCATTGTAGTTTTGATTTGCATTTCTCTAATAATTAGTGATGTTGAGCAGCTTTTCATGTGCGTCTTGGCCATCTCTGTGTCTTCTTTGAAGAAACGTCTCTTTAGATCTTCTGCCCATTTTTGTATTGGGTTGTTTGTTTTATTAATATTAAGCTGCCTGAGCTGTTTATATATATTGGAGATTAAACCTTTGTCCATTGATTCGTTTGTGAACGTTTTCGCCCATTCTGAGGGTTGCCTTTTTCCATTCCCGTTTTTTTAACAAAGAAAGAAAGCAAGCAAAAGAAGCAGAACACTAATGTGCGTGAAATATGCCTCTTGAAACTGTCGTTTTGAAATATGGACGTCTTTTGAATTTTTTGATCGATATATGACCCCAGGATTTGTTTTCAGGGCAGGTGTCATTTACAGGCCTGTAATGATTTGGAATATCCACTGACCATTAGCGCTGGGATTAAAGCTGCTGTTGTGTGAAACGGCCACAAGGTGGCAGCAGTTCTCCCTTACCAAATCTGGTTACTAGGGCAGCAGAGCCTCAATGGAAGTCGCGTTCTAGATTGGAATGTAGAACGGAATGTGCCAGGAGAAAGCCCCTCAAGTTTGTCTCACTACTTCTTGTTCGTGTTTTTAATTTAATTTTTTATTTTTTATTACAGCAAGTTTGAGTATAACGTTTAGCTTGTTGTAGGTGTGCAAGAGGTGGTTCTTTTACACAAATACATATGTCTGTTCTTCCTGGGATCCGTTTCCCATGTACGTTATGACAGAATGTTGAGTAGTCTTCTCTTGGTACTCCGTAGGTCTTTGGTGATTATATACGTCTACTGTGTTTGTATATGTCTGTCAACCCCAATATCGTAATGAATTCAATCCTCACTCCTTTCCTTTGGTGAACCATAAGTTTGTTTAATGAATCTGTGATTGCCCTTCTCCGTGGAAATATCTGCCATGGTTTCAATTTATAGGTAACACCTATAAGTGATATGGTATGATATGTGTCTTTCACTTTCTGACTTACTACAAGTCACGTGATTACCTCTAGACTCATCTACGTTGCTGCAAATGGCATTGTGTGCTTTTTATCCTTGGCGAATATTCTGTCTTAGCGAGGTCCATTTTCTGCAATGTGATTCCCTGAGAGCTGAGGATTAGCTGACCTGGGCACACTACCCTGCCGGCAAGCCCTCCCCAGGTGTGCCTGGGTTGAGGTCAATATAAACAGCACTCCAGGCAGCAATAGCCCCTGCAGCTGTGCCTGACTCCATATTCTCTGCCCCGTCAGCAGTCTCGGGTCTGTGCTGGTGGGAGGGTGTGAGGTTCCACGGCTTTGTGGGGGCCCGGTGTGAGTGGGGCTCTGCTGGACTTTCTGCAGGAGTTGCCAGGCTGCCACCTGTAAAGAAGAGGATGTGTCACCCATAACTTCCACTGGAATATCTCTCCGGGCTGAGGTGAGTAAGGAAAAAAAGGAGTGGGGGCCGGGACAGGAGGGGTATCTCAGGCAGGGCAATGGAAAGGTCCAGAAGAGCGCCCGTGGCCAGGACCATCCTGGCTCACCTGCAGGCACCAAGTTGGCCTGCGTGCTGTCACTGTTGTGGCTCCACGGCCCTTCCTCTAGGCTTTCAAGCCCTTGTACATATTCAGGTGTTTCACCAGGGAAGGGTGGGAACAGTTCAGCAGCAGCTGGCCTGGGGCTCAGCTGACGTTTACTCACAGAGGCCTCGGCACTGTCCCCCAGCTTTGCAATAAGGACGCTCCTTGCGTGGGCGGGCGGGGCTGCTGGCTGTATGGGAGATGATTCCCCACCTCTGACCAATTTCAGAATTGTTTACCACTGGAGCAAGTGCCTTGGTAGTGTTTTCCTCTGTATAACTGTTAGGTTCAGTTTTTTTTTTCTTTTTTGGTTCAAGTTAGATTTTATTCCTCTTTTATGTATTTATAGATATAAGCATGGAAATAATTTATTATTATAAATACATCAGTGTGAATGAAGAACTTTTTTATGTTTTATTTTTACATTTTATTTTTAAAAATTTTGAAATTTAATTTTATTTATTTTTTTTATACAGTAGGTTATTATTAGTTATCTATTTTATGCATATACATGTATACAGGTCAATCCCAATCTCCCAACTCATCCCACCACCACCACCCCATGGCTTCCCCCACTTTGTGTCCATACGTTTGTTCTCTACCTCTGTGTCTCTATTTCTGCCTTGCAAACCAGTTCATTTGTAGCATTTTTATAGGTTCCACATATAGGCATTAATATACAATATTTTTCTCTTTCTGACTTACTTCACTCTGTATGACAGTCTCTAGATCCATCAACTTCTCTACAAATGACCCAGTTTCATTCCTTTTTATGGCTGAGTAATATTCCATTTTATATATGTACCACATCTTTATCCTTTCGTCTGTCTGTGGCCATTTAGGTTGCTTCCATTACCTGGCTATTGTAAATAGTGCTGCAATGAACATTGTGGTGAATGTGTCTTTGTGATTTATGGTTTTCTCTGGGTATATGCCCAGAAGTGGGATTGCTGGATCCTATGGTAATTCTCTTTTTAGTTTTTTAAAGGAACCTCCATACTGTTCTCCATAGTGACTGTATCAATTTACATTCCCACCAATAGCGGAAGAGGGTTCCTTTTGTCCACACCCTCCCCAGAATTTGTTGTTTGTAGATTATCTGATGATGCCGATTCTAACAGGTGTGAGGTCTTACCTCATTGTAGTTTTGATTTGCATTTCTCTAATAATTAGTGATGTTGAGCAGCTTTTCATGTGCGTCTTGGCCATCTCTGTGTCTTCTTTGAAGAAACGTCTCTTTAGATCTTCTGCCCATTTTTGTATTGGGTTGTTTGTTTTATTAATATTAAGCTGCCTGAGCTGTTTATATATATTGGAGATTAAACCTTTGTCCATTGATTCGTTTGTGAACGTTTTCGCCCATTCTGAGGGTTGCCTTTTTCCATTCCCGTTTTTTTAACAAAGAAAGAAAGCAAGCAAAAGAAGCAGAACACTAATGTGCGTGAAATATGCCTCTTGAAACTGTCGTTTTGAAATATGGACGTCTTTTGAATTTTTTGGTCGATATAAGACCCCAGGATTTGTTTTCAGGGCAGGTGTCATTTACAGGCCTGTAATGATTTGGAATATCCACTGACCATTAGCACTGGGATTAAAGCTGCTGTTGTGTGAAACGGCCACAAGGTGGCAGCAGTTCTCCCTTACCAAATCTGGTTACTAGGGCAGCAGAGCCTCAATGGAAGTCGCGTTCTAGTTTGGAATGTAGAACGGAATGTGCCAGGAGAAAGCCCCTCAAGTTTGTCTCACTACTTCTTGTTCGTGTTTTTAATTTAATTTTTTATTTTTTATTACAGCAAGTTTGAGTATAACGTTTAGCTTGTTGTAGGTGTGCAAGAGGTGGTTTTTTTACACAAATACATATGTCTGTTCTTCCTGGGATCCGTTTCCCATGTACGTTATGACAGAATGTTGAGTAGTCTTCTCTTGGTACTCCGTAGGTCTTTGGTGATTATATACGTCTACTGTGTTTGTATATGTCTGTCAACCCCAATATCGTAATGAATTCAATCCTCACTCCTTTCCTTTGGTGAACCATAAGTTTGTTTAATGAATCTGTTATTGCCCTTCTCCGTGGAAATATCTGCCATGGTATCAATTTATAGGTAACACCTATAAGTGATATGGTATGATATGTGTCTTTCACTTTCTGACTTACTACAAGTCACGTGATTACCTCTAGACTCATCTACGGTGCTGCAAATGGCATTGTGTGCTTTTTATCCTTGGCGAATATTCTGTCTTAGCGAGGTCCATTTTCTGCAATGTGATTCCCTGAGAGCTGAGGATTAGCTGACCTGGGCACACTACCCTGCCGGCAAGCCCTCCCCAGGTGTGCCTGGGTTGAGGTCAATATAAACAGCACTCCAGGCAGCAATAGCCCCTGCAGCTGTGCCTGACTCCATATTCTCTGCCCCGTCAGCAGTCTCGGGGCTGTGCTGGTTGGAGGGTGTGAGGGTCCACGGCTTTGTGGGTGGCCCGGTGTGAGTGGGGCTCTGCTGGACTTTCTGACGGAGTGGCCAGGCTGCCACCTGTAAAGAAGAGGATGTGTCACCCATAACTTCCACTGGAATATCTCTCCGGGCTGAGGTGAGTAAGGAAAAAAAGGAGTGGGGGCCGGGACAGGAGGGGTATCTCAGGCAGGGCAATGGAAAGGTTCCAGAAGAGCGCCCGTGGCCAGTACCGTCCTGGCTCACCTGCAGGCACCAAGTTGGCCTGCGTGCTGTCACTGTTGTGGCTCCACGGCCCTTCCTCTAGGCTTTCAAGCCCTTGTACATATTCATGTGTTTCACCAGGGAAGGGTGGGAACAGTTCAGCAGCAGCTGGCCTGGGGCTCAGCTCACGTTTACTCACAGAGGCCTCGGCACTGTCCCACAGCTTTGCAATAAGGACGCTCCTTGCGTGGGCGGGCGGGGCTGCTGGCTGTATGGGAGATGATTCCCCACCTCTGACCAATTTCAGAATTGTTTACCACTGGAGCAAGTGCCTTGGTAGAGTTTTCCTCTGTATAACTGTTAGGTTCAGTTTTTTTTTTTCTTTTTTGGTTCAAGTTAGATTTTATTCCTCTTTTATGTATTTATAGATATAAGCATGGAAATAATTCATTATTATAAATACATCAGTGTGAATGAAGAACTTTTTTTCTGTTTTATTTTTACATTTTATTTTTAAAAATTTTGAAATTTAATTTTATTTATTTTTTTATACAGTAGGTTATTATTAGTTATCTATTTTATGCATAGACATGTATACAGGTCAATCCCAATCTCCCAACTCATCCCACCACCACCACCCCTTGGCTTCCCCCACTTTGTGTCCATACGTTTGTTCTCTACCTCTGTGTCTCTATTTCTGCCCTGCAAACCAGTTCATCTGTAGCATTTTTATAGGTTCCACATATAGGCATTAATATACAATATTTTTCTCTTTCTGACTTACTTCACTCTGTATGACAGTCTCTAGATCCATCAACTTCTCTACAAATGACCCAGTTTCATTCCTTTTTATGGCTGAATAATATTCCATTTTATATATGTACCACATCTTTATCCATTCGTCTGTCTGTGGCCATTTAGGTTGCTTCCATTACCTGGCTATTGTAAATAGTGCTGCAATGAACATTGTGGTGAATGTGTCTTTGTGATTTATGGTTTTCTCTGGGTATATGCCCAGAAGTGGGATTGCTGGATCCTATGGTAATTCTCTTTTTAGTTTTTTAAAGGAACCTCCATACAGTTCTCCATAGTGACTGTATCAATTTACATTCCCACCAATAGCGGAAGAGGGTTCCTTTTGTCCACACCCTCCCCAGAATTTGTTGTTTGTAGATTATCTGATGATGCCGATTCTAACAGGTGTGAGGTCTTACCTCATTGTAGTTTTGATTTGCATTTCTCTAATAATTAGTGATTTGAGCAGCTTTTCATGTGCGTCTTGGCCATCTCTGTGTCTTCTTTGAAGAAACGTCTATTTAGATCTTCTGCCCATTTTTGTATTGGGTTGTTTGTTTTATTAATATTAAGCTGCATGTGCTGTTTATATACATTGGAGATTAAACCTTTGTCCATTGATTCGTGTGTGAACGTTTTCGCCCATTCTGAGGGTTGCCTTTTTCCATTCCCGTTTTTTTAACAAAGAAAGAAAGAAAGCAAAAGAAGCAGAACACTAATGTGCGTGAAATATGCCTCTTGAAACTGTCGTTTTGAAATATGGACGTCCTTTGAATTTTTTGGTCGATATATGGACCCAGGATTTGTTTTCAGGGCAGGTGTCATTTACAGGCCTGTAATGATTTTGAATATCCACTGACCATTAGCGCTGGGAATAAAGCTGCTGTTGTGTGAAACGGCCACAAGGTGGCAGCAGTTCTCCCTTACCAAATCTGGTTATTAGGGCAGCAGAGCCTCAATGGAAGTCGCATTCTAGATTGGAATTTAGAACGGAATGTGCCAGGAGAAAGCCCCTGAAATTTGTCTCACTACTTCTTGTTCGTGTTTTTAATTTAATTTTTTATTTCTTATTACAGCAAGTTTGAGAACAACGTTTAGCTTGTTGTAGGTGTGCAAGAGGTGGTTCTTTTACACAAATACATATGTCTGTTCTTCCTGGGATCCGTTTCCCATGTACGTTATGACAGAATGTTGAGTAGTCTTCTCTTGGTACTCCGTAGGTCTTTGGTGATTATATACGTCTACTGTGTTTGTATATGTCTGTCAACCCCAATATCGTAATGAATTCAATCCTCACACCTTTCCTTTGGTGAACCATAAGTTTGTTTAATGAATCTGTGATTGCCCTTCTCCGTGGAAATATCTGCCCTGGTATCAATTTATAGGTAACACCTATAAGTGATATGGTATGATATGTGTCTTTCACTTTCTGACTTACTCCCAGTCACATGATTACCTCGAGACTCATCTACGGTGCTGCAAATGGCATTGTGTGCTTTTTTTCCTTGGCGAATATACTGTCTTAGCGAGGTCCATTTTCTGCAATGTGATTCCCTGAGAGCTGAGGATTAGCTGACCTGGGCAGCCTGACCCTGCCGGCAAGCCCTCCCCAGGTGTGCCTGGATTGAGGTCAATATAAACAGCACTCCAGGCAGCAATAGCACCTGCAGCTGTGCCTGACTCCATATTCTCTGCCCCGTCAGCAGTCTCGGGGCTGTGCTGGTGGGAGGGTGTGAGGGTCCACGGCTTTGTGGGTGGCCCGGTGTGAGTGGGGCTCTGCTGGACTTTCTGCAGGAGTTGCCAGGCTGCCACCTGTAAAGAAGAGGATGTGTCACCCATAACTTCCACTGGAATATCTCTCCGGGCTGAGGTGAGTAAGGAAAAAAAGGAGTGGGGGCCGGAACAGGAGGGGTATCTCAGGCAGGCAATGGAAAGTTTCCAGAAGAGCGCCCGTGGCCAGGAACATCCTGGCTCACCTGCAGGCACCATGTTGGCCTGCGTGCTGTCACTGTTGTGGCTCCACGGCCCTTCCTCTAGGCTTTCAAGCCCTTGTACATATTCAGGTGTTTCACCAGGGATGGGTGGGAACAGTTCAGCAGCAGCTGGCCTGGGGCTCAGTTCACGTTTACTCACAGAGGCCTCGGCACGGTCCCCCAGCTTTGCAATAAGGACGCTCCTTGCGTGGGCGGGCGGGGCTGCTGGTTGTATGGGAGATGATTCCCCACCTCTGACCAATTTCAGAATTGTTTTTCACTGGAGCAAGTGCCTTTGTTGTGTTTTCCTCCGTATAACTGTTAGGTTCACTTTTTTTTCTTTCTTTTTTGGTTCAAGTTAGATTTTATTCCTCTTTTATGTATTTATAGATATAAGCATGGAAATAATTCATTCTTATAAATACATCAGTGTGAATGGAAGAACTTTTTTTCTGTTTTATTTTTACATTTTATTTTTAAAAATTTTGAAATTTAATTTTATTTATTTTTTTATACAGTAGGTTATTATTAGTTATGTATTTTATGCATAGACATGTATACAGGTCAATCCCAATCTCCCAACTCGTCCCACCACCAACACCCCATGGCTTCCCCCACTTTGTGTCCATACATTTGTTCTCTACCTCAGTATCTCTATTTCTGCCCTGCAAACCAGTTCATCTGTACCATTTTTCTAGGTTCCACATATAGTCATTAATATACAATATGTGTTTTTCTCTTTCTGACTTACTTCACTCTGTATGACAGTCTCTAGATCCATCAACTTCTCTACAAATGACCCAGTTTCATTCCTTTTTATGGCTGAGTAATATTCCATTTTATATATGTACCACATCTTTATCCATTCGTCTGTCTCTGGCCATTTAGGTTGCTTCCATTACCTGCCTATTGTAAATAGTGCTGCAATGAACATTGTGGTGAACGTGTCTCTGTGATTTATGGTTTTCTCTGGGTATATGGCCAGAAGTGGGATTTCTGGATCCTATGGTAATTCTCTTTTTAGTTTATTAAAGGAACCTCCATACTGTTCTCCATAGTGACTGTATCATTTTACATTCCCACCAATAGCGGAAGAGGGTTCCTTTTGTCCACACCCTCCCCAGAATTTGTTGTTTGTAGATTATCTGATGATGCCGATTCTATCAGGTGTGCGGTTTTACCTCATTGTAGTTTTGATTTGCATTTCTCTAATAAATACTGATGTTGAGCAGATTTTCATGTGCGTCTTGTCCATCTCTGTGTCTTCTTTGAAGAAACGTCCATTTAGATCTTCTGCCCATATTTGTATTGGGTTGTTTGTTTTATTAATATTAAGCTGCATGAGCTGTTTATATACATTGGAGATTAAACCTTTGTCCATTGATTTGTTTGTGAACGTTTTCGCCCATTCTGAGGGTTGCCTTTTTCCATTCCCGTTTTTTTAACAAAGAAAGAAAGAAAGCAAAAGAAGCAGAACACTAATGTGCGTGAAATATGCCTCTTGAAACCCTCGTTTTGAAATATGGACGTCCTTTGAATTTTTTGGTCGATATATGGACCCAGGATTTGTTTTCAGGGCAGGTGTCATTTACAGGCCTGTAATGATTTTGAATATCCACTGACCATTAGCGCTGGGATTAAAGCTGCTGTTGTGTGAAACGGCCACAAGGTGGCAGCAGTTCTCCCTTACCAAATCTGGTTACTAGGGCAGCAGAGCCTCAATGGAAGTCGCATTCTAGATTGGAATGAAGAAGGGAATGTGCCAGGAGAAAGCCCCTCGAGTTTGTCTCACTACTTCTTGTTTGTGTTTTTAATTTAATTTTTTATTTTTTATTACAGCAAGTTTGAGTACAACGTTTAGCTTGTTGTAGGTGTGCAAGAGGTGGTTCTTTTACACATATACATATGTCTGTTCTTCCTGGGATCCGTTTCCCATGTACGTTATGACAGAATGTTGAGTAGTCTTCTCTTGGTACTCCGTAGCTCTTTGGTGATTATATACGTCTACTGTGTTTGTATGTGTCTGTCAACCACAATATCGTAATGAATTCAATCCTCACACCTTTCCTTTGGTGAACCATAAGTTTGTTTAATGAATCTGTGATTGCCCTTCCTCGTGGAAATATCTGCCCTGGTATCAATTTATAGGTAACACCTATAAGTGATATGGTATGATATGTGTCTTTCACTTTCTGACTTACTCCAAGTCACGTGATTACCTCTACACTCATCTACGGTGCTGCAAGTGGCATTGTGTCCTTTTTTTCCTTGGCGAATATTCTGTCTTAGCGAGGTCCATTTTCTGCAATGTGATTCCCTGAGGGCTGACGATTAGCTGACCTGGGCAGCCTGACCCTGCCGGCAAGCCCTCCCCAGGTGTGCCTGGGTTGAGGTCAATATAAACAGCACTCCAGGCAGCAATAGCCCCTGCAGCTGTGCCTGACTCCATATTCTCTGCCCCGTAAGCAGTCTCGGGGCTGTGCTAGTGGGAGGGTGTGAGGGTCCACGGCTTTGTGGGTGGCACGGTGTGAGTGGGGCTCTGCTGGACTTTCTGCAGGAGTTGCCAGGCTGCCACCTGTAAAGAAGAGGATGTGTCACCCATAACTTCCACTGGAATATCTCTCCGGGCTGAGGTGAGGAAGGAAAAAAAGGAGTGGGGGCCGCGACAGGAGGGGTATCACAGGCAGGGCAATGGAAAGCTTCCAGAAGAGCGCCCGTGGCCACGACCATCCTGGCTGACCTGCAGGCACCAAGTTGGCCTGCGTGCTGTCGCTGGTGTGGCTCCACGGCCCTTCCTCTAGGCTTTGAAGCCCTTGTACATATTCAGGTGTTTCACCTGGGAAGGGTGGGAACAGTTCAGCCGCAGCTGGCCTGGGGCTCAGCTCACGTTTACTCACAGAGGCCTCGGCACGGTCCCCCAGCTTTGCAATAAGGACGCTCCTTGCGTGGGAGGGCGGGGCTGCTGGCTGTATGGGTGATGATTCCCCACCTCTGACAAATTTCAGAATTTTTTACCACTGGAGCAAGTGCCTTGGTAGTGTTTTCCTCTGTATAACTGTTAGGTTCAGTTTTTTTTTTTCTTTTTTGGTTCAAGTTAGATTTTATTCCTCTTTTATGTATTTATAGATATAAGCATCTAAATAATTCATTCTTATAAATACATCAGTGTGAATGGAAGAACATTTTTTCTGTTTTATTTTTACATTTTATTTTTAAAATTTTTGAAATTTAATTTTAATTATTTTTTTATACACTAGGTTATTATTAGTTATCTATTTTATGCATAGACATGTATACAGGTCAATCCCAATCTCCCAACTCATCCCACCACCACCACCCCATGGCTTCCCCCACTTTGTGTCCATACGTTTGTTCTCTACCTCTGTGTCTTTATTTCTGCCCCGCAAACCAGTTCATCTGTAGCATTTTTCTAGGTTCCACATATAGGCATTAATATACAATATTTGTTTTCTCTTTCTGACATACTTCACTCTGTATGACAGTCTCTAGATCCATCAACTTCTCTACAAATGACCCAGTTTCATTCCTTTTTATGGCTGAGTAATATTCCATTTTATATATGTACCACATCTTTATCCATTCGTCTGTCTGTGGCCATTTAGGTTGCTTCCATTACCTGGCTATTGTAAATAGTGCTGCAATGAACTTTGTGGTGAGTGTGTCTTTGTGATTTATGGTTTTCTCTGGGTATATGCCCAGAAGTGGGATTGCTGGATCCTATGGTAATTCTCTTTTTAGTTTTTTAAAGGAACCTCCATACTGTTCTCCATAGTGACTGTATCAATTTACATTCCCACCAATAGCGAAAGAGGGTTCCTTTTGTCCACACCCTCCCCAGAATTTGTTGTTTGTATATTATCTGATGATGCCGATTCTAACAGGTGTGAGGTCTTACCTCATTGTAGTTTTGATTTGCATTTCTCTAATAATTAGTGATGTTGAGCAGCTTTTCATGTGCGTCTTGGCCATCTCTGTGTCTTCTTTGAAGAAACGTCTATTTAGATCTTCTGCCCATTTTTGTATTGGGTTGTTTGTTTTCTTAATATTAAGCTGCATGAGCAGTTTATATATATTGGAGATTAAACCTTTGTCCATTAATTCGTTTGTGAAAGTTTTCGCCCATTCTGACGGTTGCCTTTTTCCATTCCCATTTTTTTAACAAAGAAAGAAAGAAATCAAAAGAAGCAGAACACTAATGTGCGTGAAATATGCCTCTTGAAACTGTCGTTTTGCAATATGTACGTCTTTTGAATTTTTTGGTCGATATATGACCCCAGGGTTTGTTTTAAGGGCAGGTGTCATTTACAGGCCTGTAATGATTTGGAATATCCACTGACCATTAGCGCTGGGATTAAAGCTGCTGTTGTGTGAAACGGCCACAAGGTGGCAGCAGTACTCCCTTACCAAATCTGGTTACTAGGGCAGCAGAGCCTCAATGGAAGTCGCGTTCTAGATTGGAATGTAGAACGGAATGTACCAGGAGAAAGCCCCTCAAGTTTTTCTCACTAATTCTTGTTCGTGTTTTTAATTTAAATTTTTATTTTTTTTTTACAGCAAGTTTGAGTACAACGTTTAGCTTGTTGTAGGTGTGCAAGAGGTGGTTCTTTTACACATATACATATGTCTGTTCTTCCTGGGATCCTTTTCCCATGTTCGTTATGACAGAATGTTGAGTAGTCTTCTCTTGGTACTCCGTAGGTCTTTGGTGATTATATACGTCTACTGTGTTTGTATATGTCTGTTAACCCCAATATCATAATGAATTCAATCCTCACACCTTTCCTTTGGTGAACCATAAGTTTGTTAATGAATCTGTGATTGCCCTTCTCCATGGAAATATCTGCCCTGGTATCAATTTATAGGTAACACCTATAAGTGATATGATATGATATGTGTCTTTCACTTTCTGACTTACTCCAAGTCACGTGATTACCTCTAGACTCATCTACGGTGCTGCAAATGGCAGTGTGTGCTTTTTTTCCTTGGCTAATATTCTGTCTTAGCGACGTCCATTTTCTGCAGTGTGATTCCCTGAGGGCTGAGGATTAGCTGACCTGGGCAGCCTGACACTGCCGGCAAGCCCTCCCCAGGTGTGCCTGGGTTGAGGTCAATATAAACAGCACTCCAGGCAGCAATAGCCCCTGCAGCTGTGCCTGACTCCACATTCTCTGCCCCATCAGCACTCTCGGGGCTGTGCTGGTGGGAGGGTGTGAGGGTCCACGGCTTTGTGGGTGGCCCGGTGTGAGTGGGGCTCTGCTCGACTTTCTGCAGGAGTTGCCATGCTGCCACCTGTAAAGAAGAGGATGTGTCACCCATAACTTCCACTGGAATATCTCTCCGGGCTGAGGTGAGGAAGGAAAAAAAGGAGTGGGGGCCGGGACAGGAGGGGTATCTCAGGCAGGGCAATGGAAAGCTTCCAGAAGAGCGCCCGTGGCCAGGACCATCCTGGCTGACCTGCAGGCACCAAGGTGGCCTGCGTGCTGTCGCTGGTGTGGCTCCACGGCCCTTCCTCTAGGCTTTCAAGCCCTTGTACATATTCAGGTGTTTCACCTGGGAAGGGTGGGAACAGTTCAGCAGCAGCTGGCCTGGGGCTCAGCTCACGTTTACTCACAGAGGCCTCGGCACGGTCCCCCAGCTTTGCAATAAGGACGCTCCTTGCGTGGGCGGGCGGGGCTGCTGGCTCTATGGGAGATGATTCCCCACCTCTGACCAATTTCAGAATTGTGTACCACTGGAGCAAGTGCCTTGGTAGTGTTTTCCTCTGTATAAGTGTTAGGTTCAGTTTTTTTTTTTCTTTTTTCGTTCAAGTTAGATTTTATTCCTCTTTTATGTATTTATGGATATAAGCATGGAAATAATTCATTTTTATAAATACATCAGTGTGAATGGAAGAACATTTTTTCTGTTTTATTTTTACATTTTATTTTTAAATTTTTGAAATTTAATTTTATTTATTTATTTTTTATACAGTAGGTTATTATTAGTTATCTATTTCATGCATAGACATGTATACAGGTCAATCCCAATCTCCCAACTCATCCCACCACCACCACCCCATGGCTTCCCCCACTTTGTGTCCATACGTTTGTTCTCTACCTCTGTGTCTCTATTTCTGCCCTGCAAACCAGTTCATCTGTAGCATTTTTCTAGGTTCCACATATAGGCATTAATATACAATATTTGTTTTCTCTTTCTGACATACTTCACTCTGTGTGACAGTCTCTAGATCCATCAACTTCTCTACAAATGACCCAGTTTCATTCCTTTTTATGGCTGAGTAATATTCCATTTTATATATGTACCACATCTTTATCCATTCGTCTGTCTGTGGGCATTTAGGTTGCTTCCATTACCTGGCTATTGTAAATAGTGCTGCAATGAACATTGTGGTGAATGTGTCTTTGTGATTTATGGTTTTCTCTGGGTATATGCCCAGAAGTGGGATTGCTGGATCCTATGGTAATTCTCTTTTTAGTTTTTTAAAGGAACCTCCATACTGTTCTCCATTGTGACTGTATCAATTTACATTCCCACCAATAGTGGAAGAGGGTTCCTTTTGTCCACACCCTCCCCAGAATTTGTTGTTTGTAGATTATCTGATGATGCTGAATCTAACAGGTGTGAGGTGTTACCTCATTGTAGTTTTGATTTGCATTTCTCTAATAATTAGTGATGTTGAGCAGCTTTTCATGTGCGTCTTGGCCATCTCTCTGTCTTCTTTGAAGAAACGTCTATTTAGATCTTCTGCCCATTTTTGTATTGGGTTGTTTGTTTTATTGATATTAAGCTGCATGAGCAGTTTATATATATTGGAGATTAAACCTTTGTCCATTGATTCGTTTGTGAAAGTTTTCGCCCATTCTGAGGGTTGCCTTTTTCCATTCCCGTTTTTTTAACAAAGAAAGAAAGAAATCAAAAGAAGCAGAACACTAATGTGCGTGAAATATGCCTCTTGAAACTGTCGTTTTGAAATATGGACGTCTTTTGAATTTCTTGGTCTATATATGACCCCAGGATTTGTTTTCAGGGCAGGTGTCATTTACAGGCCTGTAATGATTTGGAATATCCACTGACCATTAGCGCTGGGATTAAAGCTGCTGTTGTGTGAAACGGCCACAAGGTGGCAGCAGTTCTCCCTTACCAAATCTGGTTACTAGGGCAGCAGAGACTCATTGGAAGTCGCCTTCTAGATTGGAATGTAGAACGGAATGTACCAGGAGAAAGCCCCTCAAGTTTATCTCACTGATTCTTGTTCGTGTTTTTAATTTAATTTTTTATTTTTTATTACAGCAAGTTTGAGTACAACGTTTAGCTTGTTGTAGGTGTGCAAGAGGTGGTTCTTTTACACATATACATATGTCTGTTCTTCCTGGGATCCTTTTCCCATGTTCGTTATGACAGAATGTTGAGTAGTCTTCTCTTGGTACTCCATAGGTCTTTGGTGATTATATATGTCTACTGTGTTTGTATATGTCTGTTAACCCCAATATCATAATGAATTCAATCCTCACACCTTTCCTGTTGTGAACCATAAGTTTGTTTAATGAATCTGTGATTGCCCTTCTCCATGGAAATATCTGCCCTGGTATCAATTTATAGGTAACACCTATAAGTGATATGATATGATATGTGTCTTTCACTTTCTGACTTACTCCAAGTCACGTGATTACCTCTAGACTCATCTACGGTGCTGCAAATGGCATTGTGTGCTTTTTTCCCTTGGCGAATATTCTGTCTTAGCGAGGTCCATTTTCTGCAATGTGATTCCCTGAGGGCTGAGGATTAGCTGACCTGGGAAGACTGACCCTGCCGGCAAGCCCTCCCCAGGTGTGCCTGGGTTGAGGACAATATAAACAGCACTCCAGGCAGCAATAGCCCCTGCAGCTGTGCCTGACTCCATATTCTCTGCCCCGTCAGCAGTCTCGGGGCTGTGCTGGTGGGAGGGTGTGAGGTTCCACGGCTTTGTGGGTGGCCCGGTGTGAGTGGGGCTCTGCTGGACTTTCTGCAGGAGTTGCCAGGCTGCCACCTGTAAAGAAGAGGATGTGTCACCCATAACTTCCACTGGAATATCTCTCCGGGCTGAGGTGAGGAAGGAAAAAAAGGAGTGGGGGCCGGGACAGGAGGGGTATCTCAGGCAGGGCAATGGAAAGCTTCCATAAGAGCGCCCGTGGCCAGGACCATCCTGGCTGACCTGCAGGCACCAAGGTGGCCTGCGTGCTGTCGCTGGTGTGGCTCCACGGCCCTTCCTCTAGGCTTTCAAGCCCTTGTACATATTCAGGTGTTTCACCTGGGAAGGGTGGGAACAGTTCAGCAGCAGCTGGCCTGGGGCTCAGCTCACGTTTACTCACAGAGGCCTCGGCACGGTCCCCCAGCTTTGCAATAAGGACGCTCCTTGCGTGGGCGGGCGAGGCTGCTGGCTCTATGGGAGATGATTCCCCACCTCTGACCAATTTCAGAATTGTGTACCACTGGAGCAAGTGCCTTGGTAGTGTTTTCCTCTGTATAAGTGTTAGGTTCAGTTTTTTTTTTCTTTTTTGGTTCAAGTTAGATTTAATTCCTCTTTTATGTATTTATGGATATAAGCATGGAAATAATTCATTCTTATAAATACATCAGTGTGAATGGAAGAACATTTTTTCTGTTTTATTTTTACATTTTATTTTTAAATTTTTGAAATTTAATTTTATTTATTTATTTTTTATACGTTAGGTTATTATTAGTTATCTATTTCATGCATAGACATGTATACAGGTCAATCCCAATCTCCCAACTCATCCCACCACCACCACCCCATGGCTTCCCCCACTTTGTGTCCATACGTTTGTTCTCTACCTCTGTGTCTCTATTTCTGCCCTGCAAACCAGTTCATCTGTAGCATTTTTCTACGTTCCACATATAGGCATTAATATACAATATTTGTTTTTCTCTTTCTGACTTACTTCACTCTGTATGACAGTCTCTAGATCCATCAACTTCTCTACAAATGACCCAGTTTCATTCCTTTTTATGGCTGAGTAATATTCCATTTTATATATGTACCACATCTTTATCCATTCGTCTGTCTGTGGGCATTTAGGTTGCTTCCATTACCTGGCTATTGTAAATAGTGCTGCAATGAACATTGTGGTGAATGTGTCTTTGTGATTTATGGTTTTCTCTGGGTATATGCCCAGAAGTGGGATTGCTGGATCCTATGGTAATTCTCTTTTTAGTTTTTTAATGGAACCTCCATACTGTTCTCCATAGTGACTGTATCAATTTACATTCCCACCAATAGCGGAAGAGGGTTCCTTTTGTCCACACCCTCCCCAGAATTTGTTGTTTGTAGATTATCTGATGATGCCGATTCTAACAGGTGTGAGGTTTTACCTCATTGTAGTTTTGATTTGCATTTCTCTAATAATTAGTGATGTTGAGCAGCTTTTCATGTGCGTCTTGGCCATCTCCCTGTCTTCTTTGAAGAAACGTCTATTTAGATCTTCTGCCCATTTTTGTATTGGGTTGTTTGTTTTATTGATATTAAGCTGCATGAGCAGTTTATATATATTGGAGATTAAACCTTTGTCCATTGATTCGTTTGTGAAAGTTTTCGCCCATTCTGAGGGTTGCCTTTTTCCATTCCCGTTTTTTTAACAAAGAAAGAAAGAAATCAAAAGAAGCAGAACACTAATGTGCGTGAAATATGCCTCTTGAAACTGTCGTTTTGAAATATGGACGTCTTTTGAATTTCTTGGTCTATATATGACCCCAGGATTTGTTTTCAGGGCAGGTGTCATTTACAGGCCTGTAATGATTTGGAATATACACTGACCATTAGCGCTGGGATTAAAGCTGCTGTTGTGTGAAACGGCCACAAGGTGGCAGCAGTTCTCCCTTACCAAATCTGGTTACTAGGGCAGCAGAGACTCATTGGAAGTCGCGTTCTAGATTGGAATGTAGAACGGAATGTACCAGGAGAAAGCCCCTCAAGTTTATCTCACTGATTCTTGTTCGTGTTTTTAATTTAATTTTTTATTTTTTATTACAGCAAGTTTGAGTACAACGTTTAGCTTGTTGTAGGTGTGCAAGAGGTGGTTCTTTTACACATATACATATGTCTGTTCTTCCTGGGATCCTTTTCCCATGTTCGTTATGACAGAATGTTGAGTAGTCTTCTCTTGGTACTCCGTAGGTCTTTGGTGATTATATATGTCTACTGTGTTTGTATATGTCTGTTAACCCCAATATCATAATGAATTCAATCCTCACACCTTTCCTTTGGTGAACCATAAGTTTGTTTAATGAATCTGTGATTGCCCTTCTCCATGGAAATATCTGCCCTGGTATCAATTTATAGGTAACACCTATAAGTGATATGATATGATATGTGTCTTTCACTTTCTGACTTACTCCAAGTCACGTGATTACCTCTAGACTCATCTACGGTGCTGCAAATGGCATTGTGTGCTTTTTTTCCTTGGCGAATATTCTGTCTTAGCGAGGTCCATTTTCTGCAATGTGATTCCCTGAGGGCTGAGGATTAGCTGACCTGGGCAGCCTGACACTGCCGGCAAGCCCTCCCCAGGTGTGCCTGGGTTGAGGACAATATAAACAGCACTCCAGGCAGCAATAGCCCCTGCAGCTGTGCCTGACTCCATATTCTCTGCCCCGTCAGCAGTCTCGGGGCTGTGCTGGTGGGAGGGTGTGAGGGTCCACGTCTTTGTGGGTGGCCCGGTGTGAGTGGGGCTCTGCTGGACTTTCTGCAGGAGTTGCCAGGCTGCCACCTGTAAAGAAGAGGATGTGTCACCCATAACTTCCACTGGAATATCTCTCCGGGCTGAGGTGAGGAAGGAAAAAAAGGAGTGGGGGCCGGGACAGGAGGGGTATCTCAGGCAGGGCAATGGAAATCTTCCAGAAGAGCGCCCGCGGCCAGGACCATCCTGGCTGACCTGCAGGCACCAAGTTGGCCTGCGTGCTGTCGCTGGTGTGGCTCCACGGCCCTTCCTCTAGGCTTTCAAGCCCTTGTACATATTCAGGTGTTTCACCTGGGAAGGGTGGGAACAGTTCAGCAGCATCTGGCCTGGGGCTCAGCTCACGTTTACTTACAGAGGCCTCGGCACGGTCCCCCAGCTTTTCAATAAGGACGCTCCTTGCGTGGGCGGGCGGGGCTGCTGGCTCTATGGGAGATGATTCCCCACCTCTGACCAATTTCAGAATTGTTTACCACTGGAGCAAGTGCCTTGGTAGTGTTTTCCTCTGTATAACTGTTAGGTTCAGTATTTTTTTCTTTTTTGGTTCAAGTTAGATTTTATTCCTCTTTTATGTATTTATGGATATAAGCATGGAAATAATTCATTCTTATAAATACATCAGTGTGAATGGAAGAACATTTTTTCTGTTTTATTTTTACATTTTATTTTTAAATTTTTTGAAATTTAATTTTATTTATTTTTTTTATACAGTAGGTTATTATTAGTTATCTATTTTATGCATAGACATGTATACAGGTCAATCCCAATCTCCCAACTCATCCCACCACCACCACCCCATGGCTTCCCCCACTTTGTGTCCATACGTTTGTTCTCTACCTCTGTGTCTCTATTTCTGCCCTGCAAACCAGTTCATCTGTAGCATTTTTCTACGTTCCACATATAGGCATTAATATACAATATTTGTTTTTCTCTTTCTGACTTACTTCACTCTGTATGACAGTCTCTAGATCCATCAACTTCTCTACAAATGACCCAGTTTCATTCCTTTTTATGGCTGAGTAATATTCCATTTTATATATGTACCACATCTTTATCCATTCGTCTGTCTGTGGGCATTTAGGTTGCTTCCATTACCTGGCTATTGTAAATAGTGCTGCAATGAACATTGTGGTGAATGTGTCTTTGTGATTTATGGTTTTCTCTGGGTATATGCCCAGAAGTGGGATTGCTGGATCCTATGGTAATTCTCTTTTTAGTTTTTTAATGGAACCTCCATACTGTTCTCCATAGTGACTGTATCAATTTACATTCCCACCAATAGCGGAAGAGGGTTCCTTTTGTCCACACCCTCCCCAGAATTTGTTGTTTGTAGATTATCTGATGATGCCGATTCTAACAGGTGTGAGGTTTTACCTCATTGTAGTTTTGATTTGCATTTCTCTAATAATTAGTGATGTTGAGCAGCTTTTCATGTGCGTCTTGGCCATCTCCCTGTCTTCTTTGAAGAAACGTCTATTTAGATCTTCTGCCCATTTTTGTATTGGGTTGTTTGTTTTATTGATATTAAGCTGCATGAGCAGTTTATATATATTGGAGATTAAACCTTTGTCCATTGATTCGTTTGTGAAAGTTTTCGCCCATTCTGAGGGTTGCCTTTTTCCATTCCCGTTTTTTTAACAAAGAAAGAAAGAAATCAAAAGAAGCAGAACACTAATGTGCGTGAAATATGCCTCTTGAAACTGTCGTTTTGAAATATGGACGTCTTTTGAATTTCTTGGTCTATATATGACCCCAGGATTTGTTTTCAGGGCAGGTGTCATTTACAGGCCTGTAATGATTTGGAATATACACTGACCATTAGCGCTGGGATTAAAGCTGCTGTTGTGTGAAACGGCCACAAGGTGGCAGCAGTTCTCCCTTACCAAATCTGGTTACTAGGGCAGCAGAGACTCATTGGAAGTCGCGTTCTAGATTGGAATGTAGAACGGAATGTACCAGGAGAAAGCCCCTCAAGTTTATCTCACTGATTCTTGTTCGTGTTTTTAATTTAATTTTTTATTTTTTATTACAGCAAGTTTGAGTACAACGTTTAGCTTGTTGTAGGTGTGCAAGAGGTGGTTCTTTTACACATATACATATGTCTGTTCTTCCTGGGATCCTTTTCCCATGTTCGTTATGACAGAATGTTGAGTAGTCTTCTCTTGGTACTCCGTAGGTCTTTGGTGATTATATATGTCTACTGTGTTTGTATATGTCTGTTAACCCCAATATCATAATGAATTCAATCCTCACACCTTTCCTTTGGTGAACCATAAGTTTGTTTAATGAATCTGTGATTGCCCTTCTCCATGGAAATATCTGCCCTGGTATCAATTTATAGGTAACACCTATAAGTGATATGATATGATATGTGTCTTTCACTTTCTGACTTACTCCAAGTCACGTGATTACCTCTAGACTCATCTACGGTGCTGCAAATGGCATTGTGTGCTTTTTTTCCGTGGCGAATATTCTGTCTTAGCGAGGTCCATTTTCTGCAATGTGATTCCCTGAGGGCTGAGGATTAGCTGACCTGGGCAGCCTGACACTGCCGGCAAGCCCTCCCCAGGTGTGCCTGGGTTGAGGACAATATAAACAGCACTCCAGGCAGCAATAGCCCCTGCAGCTGTGCCTGACTCCATATTCTCTGCCCCGTCAGCAGTCTCGGGGCTGTGCTGGTGGGAGGGTGTGAGGGTCCACGTCTTTGTGGGTGGCCCGGTGTGAGTGGGGCTCTGCTGGACTTTCTGCAGGAGTTGCCAGGCTGCCACCTGTAAAGAAGAGGATGTGTCACCCATAACTTCCACTGGAATATCTCTCCGGGCTGAGGTGAGGAAGGAAAAAAAGGAGTGGGGGCCGGGACAGGAGGGGTATCTCAGGCAGGGCAATGGAAATCTTCCAGAAGAGCGCCCGCGGCCAGGACCATCCTGGCTGACCTGCAGGCACCAAGTTGGCCTGCGTGCTTTCGCTGGTGTGGCTCCACGGCCCTTCCTCTAGGCTTTCAAGCCCTTGTACATATTCAGGTGTTTCACCTGGGAAGGGTGGGAACAGTTCAGCAGCATCTGGCCTGGGGCTCAGCTCACGTTTACTTACAGAGGCCTCGGCACGGTCCCCCAGCTTTTCAATAAGGACGCTCCTT
Organism: Mesoplodon bidens; assembly: GCF_964165515.1. Classification (NCBI taxonomy): domain Eukaryota; kingdom Metazoa; phylum Chordata; class Mammalia; order Artiodactyla; family Ziphiidae; genus Mesoplodon; species Mesoplodon bidens. Next base: position 255,865 of record NW_027672156.1, read on the forward strand.
GCGTGGGCGGGCGGGGCTGCTGGCTCTATGGGAGATGATTCCCCACCTCTGACCAATTTCAGAATTGTTTACCACTGGAGCAAGTGCCTTGGTAGTGTTTTCCTCTGTATAACTGTTAGGTTCAGTATTTTTTTCTTTTTTGGTTCAAGTTAGATTTTATTCCTCTTTTATGTATTTATGGATATAAGCATGGAAATAATTCATTCTTATAAATACATCAGTGTGAATGGAAGAACATTTTTTCTGTTTTATTTTTACATTTTATTTTTAAATTTTTTGAAATTTAATTTTATTTATTTTTTTTATACAGTAGGTTATTATTAGTTATCTATTTTATGCATAGACATGTATACAGGTCAATCCCAATCTCCCAACTCATCCCACCACCACCACCCCATGGCTTCCCCCACTTTGTGTCCATACGTTTGTTCTCTACCTCTGTGTCTCTATTTCTGCCCTGCAAACCAGTTCATCTGTAGCATTTTTCTAGGTTCCACATATAGGCATTAATATACAATATTTGTTTTTCTCTTTCTGACTTACTTCACTCTGTATGACAGTCTCTAGATCCATCAACTTCTCTACAAATGACCCAGTTTCATTCCTTTTTATGGCTGAGTAATATTCCATTTTATATATGTACCACATCTTTATCCATTCGTCTGTGTGTGGGCATTTAGGTTGCTTCCATTACCTGGCTATTGTAAATAGTGCTGCAATGAACATTGTGGTGAATGTGTCTTTGTGATTTATGGTTTTCTCTGGGTATATGCCCAGAAGTGGGATTGCTGGATCCTATGGTAATTCTCTTTTTAGTTTTTTAAAGGAACCTCCATTCTGTTCTCCATAGTGACTGTATCAATTTACATTCCCACCAATAGCAGAAGAGGGTTCCTTTTGTCCACACCCTCCCCAGAATTTGTTGTTTGTAGATTATCTGATGATGCCGATTCTAACAGGTGTGAGGTTTTACCTCATTGTAGTTTTGATTTGCATTTCTCAAATAATTAGTGATGTTGAGCAGCTTTTCATGTGCGTCTTGGCCATCTCTGTGTCTTCTTTGAAGAAACGTCTATTAGGATCTTCTGCCCATTTTTGTATTGGGTTGTTTGTTTTATTAATATTAAGCTGCATGAGCTGTTTATATATGTTGGAGATTAAAACTTTGTCCATTGATTCGTTTGTGATAGTTTTCGCCCATTCTGACGGTTGCCTTTTTCCATTCCCGTTTTTTTAACAAAGAAATAAAGAAATCAAAAGAAGCAGAACACTAATGTGCATGAAATATGCCTCTTGAAACCGTCGTTTTGAAATATGGATGTCTTTTGAATTTTTTGGTCGATATATGACCCCAGGATTTGTTTTCAGGGCAGGTGTCATTTACAGGCCTGTAATGATTTGGAATATCCACTGACCATTAGCGCTGGGATTAAAGCTGCTGTTGTGTGAAACGGCCACAAGGTGGCAGCAGTTCTCCCTTACCAAATCTGGTTACTAGGGCAGCAGAGCCTCAGTGGAAGTCGCGTTCTACATTGGAATGTAGAACGGAATGTACCAGGAGAAAGCCCCTCAAGTTTTTCTCACTAATTCTTGTTCGTGTTTTTAATTTAATTTTTTTATTTTTTATTACAGCAAGTTTGAGTACAACGTTTAGCTTGTTGTAGGTGTGCAAGAGGTGGTTCTTTTACACATATACATATGTCTGTTCTTCCTGGGATCCTTTTCCCATGTTCGTTATGACAGAATGTTGAGTAGTCTTCTCTTGGTACTCCGTAGGTCTTTGGTGATTATATACGTCTACTGTGTTTGTATATGTCTGTTAACCCCAATATCATAATGAATTCAATCCTCACACCTTTCCTTTGGTGAACCATAAGTTTGTTTAATGAATCTGTGACTGCCCTTCTCCGTGGAAATATCTGCCCTGGTATCAATTTATAGGTAACACCTATAAGTGATATGATATGATATGTGTCTTTCACTTTCTGACTTACTCCAAGTCACGTGATTACCTCTAGACTCATCTACGGTGCTGCAAATGGCACTGTGTGCTTCTTTTCCTTGGCGAATATTCTGTCTTAGCGAGGTCCATTTTCTGCAATGTGATTCCCCGAGGGCTGAGGATTAGCTGACCTGGGCAGCCTGACCCTGCCGGCAAGCCCTCCCCAGGTGTGCCTGGGTTGAGGTCAATATAAACAGCACTCCAGGCAGCAATAGCCACTGCAGCTGTGCCTGACTCCATATTCTCTGCCCCGTCAGCAGTCTCGGGGCTGTGCTGGTGGGAGGGTGTGAGGGTCCACGGCTTTGTGGGTGGCCCGGTGTGAGTGGGGCTCTGCTGGACTTTCTGCAGGAGTTGCCAGGCTGCCACCTGTAAAGAAGAGGATGTGTCACCCATAACTTCCACTGGAGTATCTCTCCGGGCTGAGGTGAGTAATGAAAAAAAGGAGTGGGGGCCGGGACAGGAGGGGTATCTCAGGCAGGGCAATGGAAAGCTTCCAGAAGAGCGCCCGTGGCCAGGACCATCCTGGCTGACCTGCAGGCACCAAGTTGGCCTGCGTGCTTTCCCTGGTGTGGCTCCACGGCCCTTCCTCTAGGCTTTCAAGCCCTTGTACATATTCAGGTGTTTCACCTGGGAAGGGTGGGAACAGTTCAGCAGCAGCTGGCCTGGGGCTCAGCTGACGTTTCCTCACAGAGGCCTCGGCACGGTCCCCCAGCTTTGCAATAAGGACGCTCTTTGCATGGGCGGGTGGGGCTACTGGCTGTATGGGAGATGATTCCCCACCTCTGACCAATTTCAGAATTGTTTACCACTGGAGCAAGTGCCTTTGTAGTGTTTTCCTCTGTATAACTGTTAGGTTCAGTTTTTTTTTTTTTTCTTTTTTGGTTCAAGTTAGATTTTATTCCTCTTTTATGTATTTATAGATATAAGCAAGGAAATAATTCATTCTTATAAATACATCAGTGTGAATGGAAGAACATTTTTTCTGTTTTATTTTTACATTTTATTTTTAAAAATTTTGAAATTTAATTTTATTTATTTTTTTATACACTAGGTTATTATTAGTTATCTATTTTATGCATAGACATGTATACAGGTCAATCCCAATCTCCCAACTCATCCCACCACCACCACCCCATGGCTTCCCCCACTTTGTGTCCATACGTTTGTTCTCTACCTCTGTGTCTCTATTTCTGCCCGGCAAACCAGTTCATCTGTAGCATTTTTCTAGGTTCCACATATAGGCATTAATATACAATATTTGTTTTTCTCTTTCTGACTTACTTCACTCTGTATGACAGTCTCTAGATCCATCAACTTCTCTACAAATGACCCAGTTTCATTCCTTTTTATGGCTGAGTAATATTCCATTTTATATATGTACCACATCTTTATCCATTCGTCTGTCTGTGGGCATTTAGGTTGCTTCCATTACCTGGCTATTGTAAATAGTGCTGCAATGAACATTGTGTTGAATGTGTCTCTGTGATTTATGGTTTTCTCTGGGTATATGCCCCGAAGTGGGATTGCTGGATCCTATGGTAATTCTCTTTTTAGTTTTTTAAAGGAACCTCCATACTGTTCTCCATAGTGACTGTATCAATTTACATTCCCACCAATAGCGAAAGAGGGTTCCTTTTGTCCACACCCTCCCCAGAATTTGTTGTTTGTAGATTATCTGATGATGCCGATTCTAACAGGTGTGAGGTCTTACCTCATTGTAGTTTTGATTTGCATTTCTCTAATAATTAGTGATGTTGAGCAGCTTTTCATGTGCGTCTTGGCCATCTCTGTGTCTTCTTTGAAGAAACGTCTATTTAGATCTTCTGCCCATTTTTGTATTGGGTTGTTTGTTGTATTAATATGAAGCTGCATGAGCTGTTTATATATATTGGAGATTAAACCTTTGTCCATTGATTCGTTTGTGAACGTTTTCGCCCATTCTGAGGGTTACCTTTTTCCATTCCCGTTTTTTTAACAAAGAAAGAAAGCAAGCCAAAGAATCAGAACACTAATGTGCGTGAAATATGCCTCTTGAAACTGTCGTTTTGAAATATCGACGTCTTTTGAATTTTTTGGTCGATATATGACCCCAGGATTTGTTTTCAGGGCAGGTGTCATTTACAGGCCTGTAATGATTTGGAATATCCACTGACCATTAGCGCTGGGATTAAAGCTGCTGTTGTGTGAAACGGCCACAAGGTGGCAGCAGTTCTCCCTTACCAAATCTGGCTACTAGGGCAGCAGAGCCTCAATGGAAGTCGCATTCTAGATTGGAATTTAGAACGGAATGTGCCAGGAGAAAGCCCCTCAAGTTTGTCTCACTACTTTTTGTTTGTGTTTTTAATTTAATTTTTTATTTTTTATTACAGCAAGTTTGAGTACAACGTTTAGCTTGTTGAATGTGTGCAAGAGGTGGTTCTTTTACACATATACATATGTCTGTTCTTCCTGGGATCCTTTTCCCATGTACGTTATGACAGAATGTTGAGTAGTCTTCTCTTGGTACTCCGTAGGTCTTTGGTGATTATATATGTCTACTGTGTTTGTATATGTCTGTTAACCCCAATATCGTAATGAATTCAATCCTCACCTTTCCTTTGGTGAAACATAAGTTTGTTTAATGAATCTGTGATTGCCCTTCTCCGTGGAAATATCTGCCCTGGTATCAATTTATAGGTAACACCTATAAGTGATATGATATGTGTCTTTCACTTTCTGACTTACTCCAAGTCACGTGATTACCTCTAGACTCATCTACGGTGCTGCAAATGGCATTGTGTGCTTCTTTTCCTTGGCGAATATTCTGTCTTAGCGAGGTCCATTTTCTGCAATGTGATTCCCCGAGGGCTGAGGATTAGCTGACCTGGGCAGCCTGATCCTGCCGGCAAGCCCTCCCCAGGTGTGCCTGGGTTGAGGTCAATATAAACAGCACACCAGGCAGCAATAGCCCCTGCAGCTGTGCCTGACTCCATATTCTCTGCCCCGTCAGCAGTCTCGGGGCTGTGCTGGTGGGAGGGTGTGAGCGTCCACGGCTTTGTGGGTGGCCCGGTGTGAGTGGGGCTCTGCTGGACTTTCTGCAGGAGTTGCCAGGCTGTCACCTGTAAAGAAGAGGATGTGTCACCCATAACTTCCACTGGAATATCTCTCCGGGCTAAGGTGAGGAAGGAAAAATAGGAGTGGGGGACGGGACAGGATGGGTATATCAGGCAGGGCAATGGAAAGGTCCAGAAGAGCGCCCGTGGCCAGGACCTTCCTGGCTGACCTGCAGGCACCAAGGTGGCCTGCGTGCTGTCGCTGGTGTGGCTCCACGGCCCTTCCTCTAGGCTTTCAAGCCCTTGTACATATTCAGGTGTTTCACCTGGGAAAGGTGGGAACAGTTCAGCAGCAGCTGGCCTGGGGCTCAGCTCACGTTTACTCACAGAGGCCTCGACACGGTCCCCCAGCTTTGCAATAAGGACACTCCTTGCGTGGGCGGGCGGGGTTGCTGGCTGTATGGGAGATGATTCCCCACCTCTGACCAATTTCAGAATTGTTTACCACTGGAGCAAGTGCCTTGGTAGTGTTTTCCTCTGTATAACTGTTAGGTTCAGTATTTTTTTTTTTTGGTTCAAGTTAGATTTTATTCCTCTTTTATGTATTTATGGATATAAGCATGGAAATAATTCATTCTTATAAATACATCAGTGTGAATGGAAGAACTTTTTTTCTGTTTTATTTTTACATTTTATTTTTTAAAATTTTGAAATTTAATTTAATTTATTTTTTTATACAGTAGGTTATTACTAGTTATCTATTTTATGCATATACATGTATACAGGTCAATCCCAATTTCCCAACTCATCCCACCACCACCACCCCATGGCTTCCCCCACTTTGTGTCCATACGTTTGTTCCCTACCTCTGTATCTCTATTTCTGCCCTGCACACCAGTTCATCTGTACCATTTTTCTAGGTTCCACATATAGGCATTAATATACAATATTTGTTTTTCTCTTTGTGACTTACTTCACTCTGTATGACAGTCTCTAGATCCATCAACTTCTCTACAAATGACCCAGTTTCATTCCTTTTTATGGCTGAGTAATATTCCATTTTATATATGTACCACATCTTTATCCATTCGTCTGTCTGTGGCCATTTAGGTTGCTTCCATTACCTGGCTATTGTAAATAGTGCTGCAATGAACATTGTGGTGAATGTGTCTTTGTGATTTATGGTTTTCTCTGTGTATATGCCCAGAAGTGGGATTGCTGGATCCTATGGTAATTCTCTTTTTAGTTTTTTAAAGGAACCTCCATACTGTTCTCCATAGTGACTGTATCAATTTACATTCCCACCAATAGCGGAAGAGGGTTCCTTTTGTCCACACCCTCCCCAGAATTTGTTGATTGTAGATTATCTGATGATGCCGATTCTAACAGGTGTGAGGTCTTACCTCATTGTAGTTTTGATTTGCATTTCTCTAATAATTAGTGATGTTGAGCAGCTTTTTATGTGCGTCTTGGCCATCTCTGTGTCTTCTTTAAAGAAACGTCTCTTTAGATCTTCTGCCCATTATTGTATTGGGTTGTTTGTTTTATTAATATTAAGCTGCATGAGCTGTTTATATATATTGGAGATTAAACCTTTGTCCATTGATTCGTTTGTGAACGTTTTCGCCCATTCTCTGGGTTGCCTTTTTCCATTCCCGTATTTTTAACAAAAAAAGAAAGAAAGCAAAAGAAGCAGAACACTAATGTGCGTGAAATATGCCTCTTGAAACTGTCGTTTTGAAATATGGACGTCTTTTGAATTTTTTGGTCGATATATGACCCCAGGATTTGTTTTCAGGGCAGGTGTCATTTACAGGCCTGTAATGAATTGGAATATCCACTGACCATTAGCGCTGGGATTAAAGCTGCTGTTGTGTGAAACGGCCACAAGGTGGCAGCAGGTCTCCCTTACCAAATCTGGTTACTAGGGCAGCAGAGCCTCAATGGAAGTCGCGTTCTAGATTGTAATGTAGAACGGAATGTGCCAGGAGAAAGCCCCTCAAGTTTGTCTCACTACTTCTTGTTCGTGTTTTTAATTTAATTTTTTATTTTTTATTACAGCAAGTTTGAGTACAACGTTTAGCTTGTTGTAGGTGTGCAAGAGGTGGTTCTTTTACACATATACATATGTCTGTTCTTCCTGGGATCCTTTTCCCATGTACGTTATGACAGAATGTTGAGTAGTCTTCTCTTGGTACTCCATAGGTCTTTGGTGATTATATACGTCTACTGTGTTTGTATATGTCTGTTAACCCCAATATCGTAATGAATTCAATCCTCACACCTTTCCTTTGGTGAACCATAAGTTTGTTTAATGAATCTGTGATTGCCCTTCTCCGTGGAAATATCTGCACTGGTATCAATTTATAGGTAACACCTATAAGTGATATGATATGTGTCTTTCACTTTCTGACATACTCCAAGTCACGTGATTACCTCTAGACTCATCTACGGTGCTGCAAATTGCATTGTGTCCTTTTTTCCTTGGCGAATATTCTGTCTTAGCGAGGTCCATTTTCTGCAATGTGATTCCCTGAGGGCTGAGGTTTAGCTGACCTGGGCAGCCTGACCCTGCCGGCAAGCCCTCCCCAGGTGTGCCTGGGTTGAGGTCAATATAAACAGCGCTCCAGGCAGCAATAGACCCTGCAGCTGTGCCTGACTCCATATTCTCTGCCCCGTCAGCAGTCTCGCGGCTGTGCTGGTGGGAGGGTGTGAGGGTCCACGACTTTGTGGGTGGCCCGGTGTGAGAGGGGCTCTGCTGGGCTTTCGGCAGGAGTTGCCAGGCTGCCACCTGTATAGAAGAGGATGTGTCACCGATAACTTCCACTGGAATATGTCTCCGGGCTGAGGTGAGTAAGGAAAATAGGAGTGGGGGCCGGGACAGGAGGGGTATCTCAGGCAGGGCAATGGAAAGCTTCCAGAAGAGCGCCCGTGGCCAGGACCATCCTGGCTGACCTGCAGGCACCAAGTTGGCCTGCGTGCTGTCGCTGGTGTGGCTCCACGGCCCTTCTTCTAGGCTTCGAAGCCCTTGTACATATTCAGGTGTTTCACCTGGGAAGGTTGGGAACAGTTCAGCAGCAGCTGGCCTGGGGCTCAGCTCACGTTTACTCACAGAGGCCTCGCCACGGTCCCACAGCTTTGCAATAAGGACGCTCCTTGCGTGGGCGGGCGGGGCTGCTGGCTGTATGGGAGATGATTCCCCACCTCTGACCAATTTCAGAATTGTTTACCACTGGAGCAAGTGCCTTGGTAGTGTTTTCCTCTGTATAACTGTTAGGTTCAGTTTTTTTTTTCTTTTTTGGTTCAAGTTAGATTTTATTCCTCTTTTATGTATTTATAGATATAAGCATGGAAATAATTCATTCTTATAAATACATCAGTGTGAATGGAAGAACTTTTTTTCTGTTTTATTTTTACATTTTATTTTTTAAAATTTTGAAATTTAATTTAATTTATTTTTTTATACAGTAGGTTATTATTAGTTATCTATTTTATGCATATACATGTATACAGGTCAATCCCAATCTCCCAACTCATCCCACCACCACCACCCCATGGCTTCCCCCACTTTGTGTCCATACGTTTGTTCTCTACCTCTGTGTCTCTATTTCTGCCCTGCAAACCAGTTCATCTGTACCATTTTTCTAGGTTCCACATATAGGCATTAATATACAATATTGGTTTTTCTCTTTCTGACTTACTTCACTCTGCATGACAGTCTCTAGATCCATCAACTTCTCTACAAATGACCCAGTTTCATTCCTTTTTATGGCTGAGTAATATTCCATTTTATATATGTACCACATCTTTATCCATTCGTCTGTCTGTGGCCATTTAGGTTGCTTCCATTACCTGGCTATTGTAAATAGTGCTGCAATGAACATTGTGGTGAATGTGTCTTTGTGATTTATGGTTTTCTCTGGGTATATGCCAAGAAGTGGGATTGCTGGATCCTATGGTAATTCTCTTTTTAGTTTTTTAAAGGAACCTCCATACTGTTCTCCATAGTGACTGTATCAATTTACATTCCCACCAATAGCGGGAGAGGGTTCCTTTTGTCCACACCCTCCCCAGAATTTGTTGTTTGTAGATTATCTGATGATGCCGATTCTAACAGGTGTGAGGTCTTACCTCTTTGTAGATTTGATTTGCATTTCTCTAATAATTAGTGATGTTGAGCAGCTTTTCATGTGCGTCTTGGCCATCTCTGTGTCTTCTTTGAAGAAACGTCTCTTTAGATCTTCTGCCCATTTTTGTATTGGGTTGTTTGTTTTATTAATATTAAGCTGCATGAGATGTTTATATATATTGGAGATTAAACCTTTGTCCATTGATTCGTTGGTGAACGTTTTCGCCCATTCTGAGGGTTGCCTTTTTCCATTCCCGTTTTTTTAACAAAAAAAGAAAGAAAGCAAAAGAAGCAGAACACTAATGTGCGTGAAATATGCCTCTTGAAACTGTCGTTTTGAAATATGGACGTCTTTTGAATTTTTTGGTCGATATATGACCCCAGGATTTGTTTTCAGGGCAGGTGTCATTTACAGGCCTGTAATGATTTGGATATCCACTGACCATTAGCGCTGCTGGGATTGAAGCTGCTGTTGTGTGAAACGGCCACAAGGTGGCAGCAGTTCTCCCTTACCAAATCTGGTTACTAGGGCAGCAGAGCCTCAATGTAAGTCGTGTTCTAGATTGGAATGTAGAACGGAATGTGCCAGGAGAAAGCCCCTCAAGTTTGTCTCACTACTTCTTGTTCGCGTTTTTAATTTAATTTTTTATTTTTTATTACAGCAAGTTTGAGTACAACGTTTAGCTTGTTGTAGGTGTGCAAGAGGTGGTTCTTTTACACATATACATATGTCTGCTCTTCCTGGGATCCTTTTCCCATGTACGTTATGACAGAATGTTGAGTAGTCTTCTCTTGGTACTCCGTAGGTCTTTGGTGATTATATACGTCTACTGTGTTTGTATATGTCTGTTAACCCCAATATCGTAATGAATTCAATCCTCACACCTTTGCTTTGGTGAACCATAAGTTTGTTTAATGAATCTGTGATTGCCCTTCTCCGTGGAAATATCTGCCCTGGTATCAATTTATAGGTAACACCTATAAGTGATATGATATGATATGTGTCTTTCACTTTCTGTCTTACTCCAAGTCACGTGATTACCTCGAGACTCATCTACGGTGCTGCTAATGGCATTGTGTCCTTTTTTTCCTTGGCGAATATTCTGTCTTAGCGAGGTCCATTTTCTGCAATGTGATTCCCTGAGGGCTGAAGATTAGCTGACCTGGGCAGCCTGACACTGCCGGCAAGCCCTCCCCAGGTGTGCCTGGGTTGAGGTCAATATAAACAGCACTCCAGGCAGCAATAGCCACTGCAGCTGTGCCTGACTCCATATTCTTTGCCCCGTCAGCAGTCTCGGGTCTGTGCTGGTGGGAGGGTGTGAGGTTCCACGGCTTTGTGGGTGGCCCGGTGTGAGTGGGGCTCTGCTGGACTTTCTGCAGGAGTTGCCAGGCTGCCACCTGTAAAGAAGAGGATGTGTCACCCATAACTTCCACTGGAATATCTCTCCGGGCTGAGGTGAGTAAGGAAAAATAGGAGTGGGGGCCGCGACAGGAGGGGTATCTCAGGCAGGGCAATGGAAAGGTCCAGAAGAGCGCCCGTGGCCAGGACCATCCTGGCTCACCTGCAGGCACCAAGTTGGCCTGCGTGCTGTCACTGTTGTGGCTCCACGGCCCTTCCTCTAGGCTTTCAAGCGCTTGTACATATTCAGGTGTTTCACCAGGGAAGGGTGGGAACAGTTCAGCAGCAGCTGGCCTGGGGCTCAGCTCACGTTTACTCACAGAGGCCTCGGCACTGTCCCCCAGCTTTGCAATAAAGACGCTCCTTGCGTGGGCGGGCGGGGCTGCTGGCTGTATGGGAGATGATTCCCCACCTCTGACCAATTTCAGAATTGTTTACCACTGGAGCAAGTGCCTTGGTAGTGTTTTCCTCTGTATAACTGTTAGGTTCAGTTTTTTTTTTCTTTTTTGGTTCAAGTTAGATTTTATTCCTCTTTTATGTATTTATAGATATAAGCATGGAAATAATTTATTATTATAAATACATCAGTGTGAATGAAGAACTTTTTTATGTTTTATTTTTACATTTTATTTTTAAAAATTTTGAAATTTAATTTTATTTATTTTTTTTATACAGTAGGTTATTATTAGTTATCTATTTTATGCATATACATGTATACAGGTCAATCCCAATCTCCCAACTCATCCCACCACCACCACCCCATGGCTTCCCCCACTTTGTGTCCATACGTTTGTTCTCTACCTCTGTGTCTCTATTTCTGCCCTGCAAACCAGTTCATTTGTAGCATTTTTATAGGTTCCACATATAGGCATTAATATACAATATTTTTCTCTTTCTGACTTACTTCACTCTGTATGACAGTCTCTAGATCCATCAACTTCTCTACAAATGACCCAGTTTCATTCCTTTTTATGGCTGAGTAATATTCCATTTTATATATGTACCACATCTTTATCCATTCGTCTGTCTGTGGGCATTTATGTTGCTTCCATAACCTGGCTATTGTAAATAGTGCTGCAATGAACATTGTGGTGAATGTGTCTCTGTGATTTATGGTTTTCTCAGGGTATATGCCCAGAAGTGGGATTGCTGGATCCTATGGTAATTCTCTTTTTAGTTTTTTAAAGGAACCTCCATACTGTTCTCCATAGTGACTGTATCAATTTACATTCCCACCAATAGCGGAAGAGGGTTCCTTTTGTCCACACCCTCCCCAGAATTTGTTGTTTGTAGATTATCTGATGATGCCGATTCTAACAGGTGTGAGGTCTTACCTCATTGTAGTTTTGATTTGCATTTCTCTAATAATTAGTGATGTTGAGCAGCTTTTCATGTGCGTCTTGGCCATCTCTTTGTCTTCTTTGAAGAAACGTCTCTTTAGATCTTCTGCCCATTTTTGTATTGGGTTGTTTGTTTTATTAATATTAAGCTGCATGAGCTGTTTATATATATTGGAGATTAAACCTTTGTCCATTGCTTCGTTTGTGAACGTTTTCGCCCATTCTGAGGGTTGCCTTTTTCCATTCCCGTTTTTTTTAACAAAGAAAGAAAGAAAGCAAAAGAAGCAGAACACTAATGTGCGTGAAATATGCCTCTTGAAACTGTCGTTTTGAAATATGGACGTCTTTTGAATTTTTTGGTCGATATATGACCCCAGGATTTGTTTTCAGGGCAGGTGTCATTTACAGGCCTGTAATGATTTGGTATATCCACTGACCATTAGCGCTGGCATTAAACCTGCAGTTGTGTTAAACGGCCACAAGGTGGCAGCAGTTCTCCCTTACCAAATCTGGTTACTAGGGCAGCAGAGCCTCAATGGAAGTCGTGTTCTAGATTGGAATGTAGAACGGAATGTGCCAGGAGAAAGACCCTCAAGTTTGTCTCACTACTTCTTGTTGGTGTTTTTAATTTAATTTTTTATTTTTTATTACAGCAAGTTTGAGTACAACGTTTAGCTTGTTGTAGGTGGGCAAGAGGTGGTTCTTTTACACATATACATATGTCTGTTCTTCCTGGGATCCTTTTCCCATGTACGTTATGACAGAATGTTGAGTAGTCTTCTCTTGGTACTCCGTAGGTCTTTGGTGATTATATACGTCTACTGTGTTTGTATATGTCTGTTAACCCCAATATCGTAATGAATTCAATCCTCACACCTTTCCTTTGGTGAACCATAAGTTTGTTTAATGAATCTGTGATTGCCCTTCACCGTGGAAATAACTGCCCTGGTATCAATTTATAGGTAACACCTATAAGTGATATGATATGATATGTGTCTTTCACTTTCTGACTTACTCCAAGTCACGTGATTACCTCGAGACTCATCTACGGTGCTGCAAATGGCATTGTGTCCTTTTTTTCCTTGGCGAATATTCTGTCTTAGCGAGGTCCATATTCTGCAATGTGATTCCCTGAGGGCTGAGGATTAGCTGACCTGGGCAGCCTGACCCTGCCGGCAAGCCCTCCCCAGGGTTGCCTGGGTTGAGGTCAATATAAACAGCACTCCAGGCAGCAATAGCCCCTGCAGCTGTGCCTGATTCCATATTCTCTGCCCCGTCAGCAGTCTCGGGGCTGTGCTGGTGGGAGGGTGTGAGGGTCCACGGCTTTGTGGGTGGCCCGGTGTGAGTGGGGCTCTGCTGGACTTTCGGCAGGAGTTGCCAGGCTGCCACCTGTAAAGAAGAGGATGTGTCACCCATAACTTCCACTGGAATATCTCTCCGGGCTGAGGTGAGGAAGGAAAAAAAGGAGTGGGGGCCGGGACAAGAGGGGTATCTCAGGCAGGGCAATAGAAAGCTTCCAGAAGAGCGCCCGTGGCCAGTACCATCCTGGCTGACCTGCAGGCACCAAGTTGGCCTGCGTGCTGTCGCTGGTGTGGCTCCACGGCCCTTCCTCTAGGCTTTCAAGCCCTTGTACATATTCAGGTGTTTCACCTGGGAAGGGTGGGAACAGTTCAGCAGCATCTGGCCTGGGGCTCAGCTCACGTTTACTCACAGAGGCCTTGGCACGGTCTCCCAGCTTTGCAATGAGGATGATCCTTGCGTGGGCGGGTGGGGCTGCTGGCTGTATGGGAGATGATTCCCCACCTCTGACCAATTTCAGAATTGTTTACCAGTGGAGCAAGTGCCTTGGTAGTGTTTTCCTCTGTATAACTGTTAGGTTCAGTTTTTTCTTTTTCTTTTTTGGTTCAAGTTAGATTTTATTCCTCATTTATGTATTTATAGATATAAGCATGGAAATAATTCATTCGTATAAATACATCAGTGTGAATGGAAGAACTTTTTTTCTGTTTTATTTTTACATTTTATTTTTTAAAATTTTGAAATTTACTTTTAGTTATTTTTTTATACAGTAGGTTATTATTAGTTATCTATTTTATGCATAGACATGTATACAGGTCAATCCTAATCTCCCAACTCATCCCACCACCACCACCCCATGGCTTCCCCCACTTTGTGTCCATACGTTTGTTCTCTACCTCTGTGTCTCTATTTCTGCCCTGCAAACCAGTTCATCTCTACCATTTTTCTAGGTTCCACATATAGGCATTAATATACAATATTTGTTTTTCTCTTTCTGATTTACTTCACTCTGTATGACAGTCTCTAGATCCATCAACTTCTCTACAAATGACCCAGTTTCATTCCTTTTTATGGCTGAGTAATATTCCATTTTGTATATGTACCACATCTTTATCCATTCGTCTGTCTGTGGGCATTTAGGTTGCTTCCATTACCTGGCTATTGTAAATAGTGCTGCAATGAACATTGTGGTGAATGTGTCTCTGTGATTTATGGTTTTCTCTGGGTATATGCCCAGAAGTGGGATTGCTGGATCCTATGGTAATTCTCTTTTTAGTTTTTTAAAGGAACCTCCATACTGTTCTCCATAGTGACTGTATCAATTTACATTCCCACCAATAGCGGAAGAGGGTTCCTTTTGTCCACACCGTCCCCAGAATTTGTTGATTGTAGATTATCTGATGATGCCGATTCTAACAGGTGTGAGGTCTTACCTCATTGTAGTTTTGATTTGCATTTCTCTAATAATTAGTGATGTTGAGCAGCTTTTCATGTGCGTCTTGGCCATCTCTGTGTCTTCTTTGAAGAAACGTCTCTTTAGATCTTCTGCCCATTTTTGTATTGGGTTGTTTGTTTTATTAATATTAAGCTGCATGAGCTGTTTATATATATTGGAGATTAAACCTTTGTCCATTGATTCGTTTGTGAACGTTTTCGCCCATTCTGAGGGTTGCCTTTCTCCATTCCCGTTTTTTTAAACAAAGAAAGAAAGAAAGCAAAAGAAGCAGAACACTAATGTGCGTGAAATATGCCTCTTGAAACTGTCGTTTTGAAATATGGACGTCTTTTGAATTTTTTGGTCGATATATGACCCCAGGATTTGTTTTCAGGGCAGGTGTCATTTACAGGCCTGTAATGATTTGGAATATCCACTGACCATTAGCGCTGGCATTAAACCTGCAGTTGTGTGAAACGGCCACAAGGTGGCAGCAGTTCTCCCTTACCAAATATGGTTACTAGGGCAGCAGAACCTCAATGGAAGTCGTGTTCTAGATTGGAATGTAGAACGGAATGTGCCAGGAGAAAGCCCCTCAAGTTTGTCTCACTACTTCTTGTTCGTGTTTTTAATTTAATTTTTTATTTTTTATTACAGCAAGTTTGAGTACAACGTTTAGCTTGTTGTAGGTGTGCAAGAGGTGGTTCTTTTACACATATACATATGTCTGTTCTTCCTGGGATCCTTTTCCCATGTACGTTATGACAGAATGTTGAGTAGTCTTCTCTTGGTACTCCGTAGGTCTTTGGTGATTATATACGTCTACTGTGTTTGTATCTGTCTGTTAACACGAATATCGTAATGAATTCAATCCTCACACCTTTCCTTTGGTGAACCATAAGTTTGTTTAATGAATCTGTGATTGCCCTTCTCCGTGGAAATATCTGCCCTGGTATCAATTTATAGGTAACACCTATAAGTGATATGATATGATATGTGTCTTTCACTTTCTGACTTACTCCAAGTCACGTGATTACCTCGAGGCTCATCTACGGTGCTGCAAATGGCATTGTGTCCTTTTTTTCCTTGGCGAATATTCTGTCTTAGCGAGGTCCATATTCTGCAATGTGATTCCCTGAGGGCTGAGGATTAGCTGACCTGGGCAGCCTGACCCTGCCGGCAAGCCCTCCCCAGGTGTGCCTGGGTTGAGGTCAATATAAACAGCACTCCAGGCAGCAATAGCCCCTGCAGCTGTGCCTGACTCCATATTCTCTGCCCCGTCAGCAGTCTCGGGGCTGTGCTGGTGGGAGGGTGTTAGGGTCCACGGCTTTGTGGGTGGCCCGGTGTGAGTGGGGCTCTGCTGGACTTTCGGCAGGAGTTGCCAGGCTGCCACCTGTAAAGAAGAGGATGTGTCACCCATAACTTCCACTGGAATACCTCTCCAGGCTGAGGTGAGGAAGGAAAAAAAGGAGTGGGGGCCGGGACAGTAGGGGTATCTTAGGCAGGGCAATAGAAAGCTTCCAGAAGAGCGCCCGTGGCCAGTACCATCCTGGCTGACCTGCAGGCACCAAGTTGGCCTGCGTGCTGTCGCTGGTGTGGCTCCACGGCCCTTCCTCTAGGCTTTCAAGCCCTTGTACATATTCAGGTGTTTCACCTGGGAAGGGTGGGAACAGTTAAGCAGCAGCTGGCCTGGGGCTCAGCTCACGTTTACTCACAGAGGCCTCGGCACGGTCTCCCAGCTTTGCAATGAGGATGCTCCTGGCGTGGGCGGGCGGGGCTGCTGGCTGTATGGGAGATGATTCCCCACCTCTGACCAATTTCAGAATTGTTTACCACTGGAGCAAGTGCCTTGGTAGTGTTTTCCTCTGTATAACTGTTAGGTTCAGTTTTTTTTTTTCTTTTTTGGTTCAAGTTAGATTTTATTCCTCATTTATGTATTTATAGATATAAGCATGGAAATAATTCATTCGTATAAATACATCAGTGTGAAAGGAAGAACTTTTTTTCTGTTTTATTTTTACATTTTATTTTTTTAAATTTTGAAATTTAATTTTAGTTATTTTTTTATACAGTAGGTTATTATTAGTTATCTATTTTATGCATAGACATGTATACAGGTCAATCCTAATCTCCCAACTCATCCCACCACCACCACCCCATGGCTTCCCCACTTTGTGTCCATACGTTTGTTCTCTACCTCTGTGTCTCTATTTCTGCCCTGCAAACCAGTTCATCTCTACCATTTTTCTAGGTTCCACATATAGGCATTAATAT
Source organism: Mesoplodon bidens (assembly GCF_964165515.1). Taxonomy (NCBI): domain Eukaryota; kingdom Metazoa; phylum Chordata; class Mammalia; order Artiodactyla; family Ziphiidae; genus Mesoplodon; species Mesoplodon bidens. The sequence goes on from NW_027672156.1 coordinate 272,775, forward strand.
ACAATATTTGTTTTTCTCTTTCTGACTTACTTCACTCTGTATGACAGTCTCTAGATCCATCAACTTCTCTACAAATGACCCAGTTTCATTCCTTTATATGGCTGAGTAATATTCCATTTTGTATATGTACCACATCTTTATCCATTCGTCTGTCTGTGGGCATTTAGGTTGCTTCCATTACCTGGCTATTGTAAATAGTGCTGCAATGAACATTGTGGTGAATGTGTCTTTGTGATTTATGGTTTTCTCTGGGTATATGCCCAGAAGTGGGATTGCTGGATCCTATGGTAATTCTCTTTTTAGTTTTTTAAAGGAACCTCCATACTGTTCTCCATAGTGACTGTATCAATTTACATTCCCACCAATAGCGGAAGAGGGTTCCTTTTGTCCACACCGTCCCCAGAATTTGTTGATTGTAGATTATCTGATGATGCCGATTCTAACAGGTGTGAGGTCTTACCTCATTGTAGTTTTGATTTGCATTTCTCTAATAATTAGTGATGTTGAGCAGCTTTTCATGTGCGTCTTGGCCATCTCTGTGTCTTCTTTGAAGAAACGTCTCTTTAGATCTTCTGCCCATTTTTGTATTGGGTTGTTTGTTTTATTAATATTAAGCTGCATGAGCTGTTTATATATATTGGAGATTAAACCTTTGTCCATTGATTCGTTTGTGAACGTTTTCGCCCATTCTGAGGGTTGCCTTTCTCCATTCCCGTTTTTTTTAACAAAGAAAGAAAGAAAGCAAAAGAAGCAGAACACTAATGTGCGTGAAATATGCCTCTTGAAACTGTCGTTTTGAAATATGGACGTCTTTTGAATTTTTTGGTCGATATATGACCCCAGGATTTGTTTTCAGGGCAGGTGTCATTTACAGGCCTGTAATGATTTGGAATATCCACTGACCATTAGCGCTGGCATTAAACCTGCAGTTGTGTGAAACGGCCACAAGGTGGCAGCAGTTCTCCCTTACCAAATCTGGTTACTAGGGCAGCAGAGCCTCAATGGAAGTCGTGTTCTAGATTGGAATGTAGAACGGAATGTGCCAGGAGAAAGCCCCTCAAGTTTGTCTCACTACTTCTTGTTCGTGTTTTTAATTTAATTTTTTATTTTTTATTACAGCAAGTTTGAGTAAAACGTTTAGCTTGTTGTAGCTGTGCAAGAGGTGGTTCTTTTACACATATACATATGTCTGTTCTTCCTGGGATCCTTTTCCCATGTTCGTTATGACAGAATGTTGAGTATTCTTCTCTTGGTACTCCGTAGGTCTTTGGTGATTATATACGTCTACTGTGCTTGTATATGTCTGTTAACCCCAATATCGTAATGAATTCAATCCTCACACCTTTCCTTTGGTGAACCATAAGTTTGTTTAATGAATCTGTGATTGCCCTTCTCCGTGGAAATATCTGCCCTGGTATCAATTTATAGGTAACACCTATAAGTGATATGATATGATATGTGTCTTTCACTTTCTGACTTACTCCAAGTCACGTGATTACCTCGAGACTCATCTACGGTGCTGCAAATGGCATTGTGTCCTTTTTTTCTTTGGCGAATATTCTGTCTTAGCGAGGTCCATTTTCTGCAATGTGATTCCCTGAGGGCTGAGGATAAGCTGACCTGGGCAGCCTGACCCTGCCGGCAAGCCCTCCCCAGGTGTGCCTGGGTTGAGGTCAATATAAACAGCACTCCAGGCAGCAATAGCCCCTGCAGCTGTGCCTTACTCCATATTCTCTGCCCCGTCAGCAGTCTCGGGGCTGTGCTGGTGGGAGGGTGTGAGGGTCCATGGCTTTGTGGGTGGCCCGGTGTGAGTGGGGCTCTGCTGGACTTTCGGCAGGAGTTGCCAGGCTGCCACCTGTAAAGAAGAGGATGTGTCACCCATAACTTCCACTGGAATATCTCTCCGGGCTGAGGTGAGGAAGGAAAAAAGGAGTGGGGGCCGGGACAGGAGGGGTATCTCAGGCAGGGCAATAGAAAGCTTCCAGAAGAGCGCCCGTGGCCAGTACCATCCTGGCTAACCTGCAGGCACCAAGTTGGCCTGCGTGCTGTCGCTGGTGTGGCTCCACGGCCCTTCCTCTAGGCTTTCAAGCCCTTGTACATATTCAGGTGTTTCACCTGGGAAGGGTGGGAACAGTTCCGCAGCATCTGGCCTGTGGCTCAGCTCACGTTTACTCACAGAGGCCTCGGCACGGTCTCCCAGCTTTGCAATGAGGATGCTCCTTGCGTGGGCGGGCGGGGCTGCTGGCTGTATGGGAGATGATTCCCCACCTCTGACCAATTTCAGAATTGTTTACCACTGGAGCAAGTGCCTTGGTAGTGTTTTCCTCTGTATAACTGTTAGGTTCAGTTTTTTTTTTTTTCTTTTTTGGTTCAAGTTAGATTTTATTCCTCATTTATGTATTTATAGATATAAGCATGGAAATAATTCATTCGTATAAATACATCAGTGTGAATGGAAGAACTTTTTTTCTGTTTTATTTTTACATTTTATTTTTTAAAATTTTGAAATTTAATTTTAGTTATTTTTTTATACAGTAGGTTTTATTAGTTATCTATTTTATGCATAGACATGTATACAGGTCAATCCTAATCTCCCAACTCATCCCACCACCACCACCCCATGGCTTCCCCCACTTTGTGTCCATACGTTTGTTCTCTACCTCTGTGTCTCTATTTCTGCCCTGCAAACCAGTTCATCTGTAGCATTTTTCTAGTTTCCACATATAGGCATTAATATACAATATTTGTTTTTCTCTTTCTGACTTACTTCACTCTGTATGACAGTCTCTAGATCCATCAACTTCTCTACAAATGACACAGTTTCATTCCTTTTTATGGCTGAGTAATATTCCATTTTATATATGTACCACATCTTTATCCATTCGTCTGTCTGTGGGCGTTTAGGTTGCTTCCATTACCTGGCTATTGTAAATAGTGCTGCAATGAACATTGTGGTGAATGTGTCTCTGTGATTTATGGTTTTCTCTGCGTATATGCCCAGAAGTGGGATTGCTGGATCCTATGGTAATTCTCTTTTTAGTTTTTTAAAGGAACCTCCATACTGTTCTCCATAGTGACTGTATCAATTTACATTCCCACCAATAGCGGAAGAGGGTTCCTTTTGTCCACACCCTCCCCAGAATTTGTTGTTTGTAGATTATCTGATGATGCCGATTCTAACAGGTGTGAGGTCTTACCTCATTGTAGTTTTGATTTGCATTTCTCTAATAATTAGTGATGTTGAGCAGCTTTTCATGTGCGTCTTGGCCATCTCTGTGTCTTCTTTGAAGAAACGTCTCTTTAGATCTTCTGCCCATTTTTGTATTGGGTGGTTTGTTTTATTAATATTAAGCTGCATGAGCTGTTTATATATATTGGAGATTAAACCTTTGTCCATTGATTCGTTTGTGAACGTTTTCGCCCATTCTGAGGGTTGCCTTTTTCCATTCCCGTTTTTTTTAACAAAGAAAGAAAGAAAGCAAAAGAAGCAGAAAACTAATGTGCGTGAAATATGCCTCTTGAAACTGTCGTTTTGAAATATGGACGTCTTTTGAATTTTTTGGTCGATATATGACCCCAGGATTTGTTTTCAGGGCAGGTGTCTTTTACAGGCCTGTAATGATTTGGAATATCCACTGACCATTAGCGCTGGCATTAAACCTGCAGTTGTGTGAAACGGCCACAAGGTAGCAGCAGTTCTCCCTTAACAAATCTGGTTACTAGGGCAGCAGAGCCTCAATGGAAGTCGTGTTCTAGATTGGAATGTAGAACGGAATGTGCCAGGAGAAAGCCCCTCAAGTTTGTCTCACTACTTCTTGTTCGTGTTTTTAATTTAATTTTTTATTTTTTATTACAGCAAGTTTGAGTACAACGTTTAGCTTGTTGTAGGTGTGCAAGAGGTGGTTCTTTTACACATATACATATGTCTGTTCTTCCTGGGATCCTTTTCCCATGTACGTTATGACAGAATGTTGAGTAGTCTTCTCTTGGTACTCCGTAGGTCTTTGGTGATTATATACGTCTACTGTGTTTGTATATGTCTGTTAACCCCAATATCGTAATGAATTCAATCCTCACACCTTTCCTTTGGTGAACCATAAGTTTGTTTAATGAATCTGTGATTGCCCTTCTCCGTGGAAATATGTGCCCTGGTATCAATTTATAGGTAACACCTATAAGTGATATGATATGATATGTGTCTTTCACTTTCTGACTTACTCCAAGTCACGTGATTACCTCGAGACTCATCTACGGTGCTGCAAATGGCATTGTGTCCTTTTTTTCCTTGGCGAATATTCTGTCTTAGCGAGGTCCATATTCTGCAATGTGATTCCCTGAGGGCTGAGGATTAGCTGACCTGGGCAGCCTGACCCTGCCGGCAAGCCCTCCCCAGGTGTGCCTGGGTTGAGGTCAATATAAACAGCACTCCAGGCAGCAATAGCCCCTGCAGCTGTGCCTGACTCCATATCCTCTGCCCCGTCAGCAGTCTCGGGGCTGTGCTGGTGGGAGGGTGTGAGGGTCCACGGCTTTGTGGGTGGCCCGGTGTGAGTGGGGCTCTGCTGGACTTTCGGCAGGAGTTGCCAGGCTGCCACCTGTAAAGAAGAGGATGTGTCACCCATAACTTCCACTGGAATATCTCTCCGGGCTGAGGTGAGGAAGGAAAAAAAGGAGTGGGGGCCGGGACAGGAGGGGTATCTCAGGCAGGGCAATAGAAAGCTTCCAGAAGAGCGCCCGTGGCCAGTACCATCCTGGCTAACCTGCAGGCACCAAGTTGGCCTGCGTGCTGTCGCTGGTGTGGCTCCACGGCCCTTCCTCTAGGCTTTCAAGCCCTTGTACATATTCAGGTGTTTCACCTGGGAAGGGTGGGAACAGTTCAGCAGCATCTGGCCTGTGGCTCAGCTCACGTTTACTCACAGAGGCCTCGGCACGGTCTCCCAGCTTTGCAATGAGGATGCTCCTTGCGTGGGCGGGCGGGGCTGCTGGCTGTATGGGAGATGATTCCCCACCTCTGACCAATTTCAGAATTGTTTACCACTGGAGCAAGTGCCTTGGTAGTGTTTTCCTCTGTATAACTGTTAGGTTCAGTTTTTTTTTTTTCTTTTTTGGTTCAAGTTAGATTTTATTCCTCATTTATGTATTTATAGATATAAGCATGGAAATAATTCATTCGTATAAATACATCAGTGTGAATGGAAGAACTTTTTTTCTGTTTTATTTTTACATTTTATTTTTTAAAATTTTGAAATTTAATTTTAGTTATTTTTTTATACAGTAGGTTTTATTAGTTATCTATTTTATGCATAGACATGTATACAGGTCAATCCTAATCTCCCAACTCATCCCACCACCACCACCCCATGGCTTCCCCCACTTTGTGTCCATACGTTTGTTCTCTACCTCTGTGTCTCTATTTCTGCCCTGCAAACCAGTTCATCTCTACCATTTTTCTAGGTTCCACATATAGGCATTAATATACAATATTTGTTTTTCTCTTTCTGACTTACTTCACTCTGTATGACAGTCTCTAGATCCATCAACTTCTCTACAAATGACCCAGTTTCATTCCTTTTTATGGCTGAGTAATATTCCATTTTGTATATGTACCACATCTTTATCCATTCGTCTGTCTGTGGGCATTTAGGTTGCTTCCATTACCTGGGTATTGTAAATAGTGCTGCAATGAACATTGTGGTGAATGTGTCTTTGTGATTTATGGTTTTCTCTGGGTATATGCCCAGAAGTGGGATTGCTGGATCCTATGGTAATTCTCTTTTTAGTTTTTTAAAGGAACCTCCATACTGTTCTCCATAGTGACTGTATCAATTTACATTCCCACCAATAGCGGAAGAGGGTTCCTTTTGTCCACACCGTCCCCAGAATTTGTTGATTGTAGATTATCTGATGATGCCGATTCTAACAGGTGTGAGGTCTTACCTCATTGTAGTTTTGATTTGCATTTCTCTAATAATTAGTGATGTTGAGCAGCTTTTCATGTGCGTCTTGGCCATCTCTGTGTCTTCTTTGAAGAAACGTCTCTTTAGATCTTCTGCCCATTTTTGTATAGGGTTGTTTGTTTTATTAATATTAAGCTGCATGAGCTGTTTATATATATTGGAGATTAAACCTTTGTCCATTGATTCGTTTGTGAACGTTTTCGCCCATTCTGAGGGTTGCCTTTCTCCATTCCCGTTTTTTTTAACAAAGAATGAAAGAAAGCAAAAGAAGCAGAACACTAATGTGCGTGAAATATGCCTCTTGAAACTGTCGTTTTGAAATATGGACGTCTTTTGAATTTTTTGGTCGATATATGACCCCAGGATTTGTTTTCAGGACAGGTGTCATTTACAGGCCTGTAATGATTTGGATTATCCACTGACCATTAGCGCTGGCTTTAAACCTGCAGTTGTGTGAAACGGCCACAAGGTAGCAGCAGTTCTCCATTACCAAATCTGGTTACTAGGGCAGCAGATCCTCAATGGAAGTCGTGTTCTAGATTAGAATGTAGAACGGAATGTGCCAGGAGAAAGCCCCTCAAGTTTGTCTCACTACTTCTTGTTCGTGTTTTTAATTTAATTTTTTATTTTTTATTACAGCAAGTTTGAGTACAACGTTTAGCTTGTTGTAGGTGTGCAAGAGGTGGTTCTTTTACACATATACATATGTCTGTTCTTCCTGGGATCCTTTTCCCATGTACGTTATGACAGAATGTTGAGTAGTCTTCTCTTGGTACTCCGTAGGTCTTTGGCGATTATATACGTCTACTGTGTTTGTATATGTCTGTTAACCCCAATATCGTAATGAATTCAATCCTCACACCTTTCCTTTGGTGAACCATAAGTTTGTTTAATGAATCTGTGATTGCCCTTCTCCGTGGAAATATCTGCCCTGGTATCAATTTATAGGTAACACCTATAAGTGATATGATATGATATGTGTCTTTCACTTTCTGACTTACTCCAAGTCACGTGATTACCTCGAGACTCATCTACGGTGCTGCAAATGGCATTGTGTCCTTTTTTTCCTTGGCGAATATTCTGTCTTAGCGAGGTCCATATTCTGCAATGTGATTCCCTGAGGGCTGAGGATTAGCTGACCTGGGCAGCCTGACCCTGCCGGCAAGCCCTCCCCAGTGTTGCCTGGGTTGAGGTCAATATAAACAGCACTCCAGGCAGCAATAGCCCCTGCAGCTGTGCCTGACTCCATATCCTCTGCCCCGTCAGCAGTCTCGGGGCTGTGCTGGTGGGAGGGTGTGAGGGTCCACGGCTTTGTGGGTGGCCCGGTGTGAGTGGGGCTCTGCTGGACTTTCGGCAGGAGTTGCCAGGCTGCCACCTGTAAAGAAGAGGATGTGTCACCCATAACTTCCACTGGAGTATCTCTCCGGGCTGAGGTGAGGAAGGAAAAAAAGGAGTGGGGGCCGGGACAGGAGGGGTATCTCAGGCAGGGCAATAGAAAGCTTCCAGAGGAGCGCCCGTGGCCAGTACCATCCTGGCTGACCTGCAGGCACCAAGTTGGCCTGCGTGCTGTCGCTGGTGTGGCTCCACGGCCCTTCCTCTAGGCTTTCAAGCCCTTGTACATATTCAGGTGTTTCACCTGGGAAGGGTGGGAACAGTTCAGCAGCATCTGGCCTGGGGCTCAGCTCACGTTTACTCACAGAGGCCTCGGCACGGTCTCCCAGCTTTGCAATGAGGATGCTCCTTGCGTGGGCGGGCGGGGCTGCTGGCTGTATGGGAGATGATTCCCCACCTCTGACCAATTTCAGAATTGTTTACCACTGGAGCAAGTTCCTTGGTAGTGTTTTCCTCTGTATAACTGTTAGGTTCAGTTTTTTTTTTTCTTTTTTGGTTCAAGTTAGATTTTATTCCTCATTTATGTATTTATAGATATAAGCATGGAAATAATTCATTCGTATAAATACATCAGTGTGAATGAAAGAACTTTTTTTCTGTTTTATTTTTACATTTTATTTTTTAAAATTTTGAAATTTAATTTTAGTTATTTTTTTATACAGTAGGTTATTATTAGTTATCTATTTTATGCATAGACATGTATACAGGTCAATCCTAATCTCCCAACTCATCCCACCACCACCACCCCATGGCTTCCGCTCTTTGTGTCCATACGTTTGTTCTCTACCTCTGTGTCTCTATTTCTGCCCTGCAAACCAGTTCATCTCTACCATTTTTCTAGGTTCCACATATAGGCATTAATATACAATATTTGTTTTTCTCTTTCTGGCTTACTTCACTCTGTATGACAGTCTCTAGATCCATCAACTTCTCTACAAATGACCCAGTTTCATTACTTTTTATGGCTGAGTAATATTCCATTTTGTATATGTACCACATCTTTATCCATTCGTCTGTCTGTGGGCATTTAGGTTGCTTCCATTACCTGGCTATTGTAAATAGTGCTGCAATGAACATTGTGGTGAATGTGTCTTTGTGATTTATGGTTTTCTCTGGGTATATGCCCAGAAGTGGGATTGCGGGATCCTATGGTAATTCTCTTTTTAGTTTTTTAAAGGAACCTCCATACTGTTCTCCATAGTGACTGTATCAATTTACATTCCCACCAATAGCGGAAGAGGGTTCCTTTTGTCCACACCGTCCCCAGAATTTGTTGATTGTAGATTATCTGATGATGCCGATTCTAACAGGTGTGAGGTCTTACCTCATTGTAGTTTTGATTTGCATTTCTCTAATAATTAGTGATGTTGAGCAGCTTTTCATGTGCGTCTTGGCCATCTCTGTGTCTTCTTTGAAGAAACGTCTCTTTAGATCTTCTGCCCATTTTTGTATTGGGTTGTTTGTTTTATTAATATTAAGCTGCATGAGCTGTTTATATATATTGGAGATTAAACCTTTGTCCATTGATTCGTTTGTGAACGTTTTCGCCCATTCTGAGGGTTGCCTTTCTCCATTCCCGTTTTTTTTAACAAAGAAAGAAAGAAAGCAAAAGAAGCAGAACACTAATGTGCGTGAAATATGCCTCTTGAAACTGTCGTTTTGAAATATGGACGTCTTTTGAATTTTTTGGTCGATATATGACCCCAGGATTTGTTTTCAGGGCAGGTGTCATTTACAGGCCTGTAATGATTTGGAATATCCACTGACCATTAGCGCTGGCATTAAACCTGCAGTTGTGTGAAACGGCCACAAGGTGGCAGCAGTTCTCCCTTACCAAATCTGGTTACTAGGGCAGCAGAGCCTCAATGGAAGTCGTGTTCGAGATTGGAATGTAGAACGGAATGTGCCAGGAGAAAGCCCCTCAAGTTTGTCTCACTACTTCTTGTTCGTGTTTTTAATTTAATTTTTTATTTTTTATTACAGCAAGTTTGAGTACAACGTTTAGCTTGTTGTAGGTGTGCAAGAGGTGGTTCTTTTACACATATACATATGTCTGTTCTTCCTGGGATCCTTTTCCCATGTACGTTATGACAGAATGTTGAGTAGTCTTCTCTTGGTACTCCATAGGTCTTTGGTGATTATATACGCCTACTGTGTTTTTATATGTCTGTTAACCCCAATATCGTAATGAATTCAATCCTCACACCTTTCCTTTGGTGAACCATAAGTTTGTTTAATGAATCTGTGAATGCCCTTCTCCGTGGAAATATCTGCCCTGGTATCAATTTATAGGTAACACCTATAAGTGATATGATATGATATGTGTCTTTCACTTTCTGACTTACTCCAAGTCACGTGATTACCTCGAGACTCATCTACGGTGCTGCAAATGGCATTGTGTCCTTTTTTTCTTTTGCGAATATTCTGTCTTAGCGAGGTCCATTTTCTGCAATGTGATTCCCTGAGGGCTGAGGATTAGCTGACCTGGGCAGCCTGACCCTGCCGGCAAGCCCTCCCCAGGTGTGCCTGGGTTGAGGTCAATATAAACAGCACTCCAGGCAGCAATAGCCCCTGCAGCTGTGCCTTACTCCATATTCTCTGCCCCGTCAGCAGTCTCGGGGCTGTGCTGGTGGGAGGGTGTGAGGGTCCACGGCTTTGTGGGTGGCCCGGTGTGAGTGGGGCTCTGCTGGACTTTCGGCAGGAGTTGCCAGGCTGCCACCTGTAAAGAAGAGGATGTGTCACCCATAACTTCCACTGGAATATCTCTCCGGGCTGAGGTGAGAAAGGAAAAAAAGGAGTGGGGGCCGGGACAGGAGGGGTATCTCAGGCAGGGCAATAGAAAGCTTCCAGAAGAGCGCCCGTGGCCAGTACCATCCTGGCTAACCTGCAGGCACCAAGTTGGCCTGCGTGCTGTCGCTGGTGTGGCTCCACGGCCCTTCCTCTAGGCTTTCAAGCCCTTGTACATATTCAGGTGTTTCACCTGGGAAGGGTGGGAACAGTTCAGCAGCATCTGGCCTGTGGCTCAGCTCACGTTTACTCACAGAGGCCTCGGCACGGTCTCCCAGCTTTGCAATGAGGATGCTCCTTGCGTGGGCGGGTGGGGCTGCTGGCAGTATGGGAGATGATTCCCCACCTCTGACCAATTTCAGAATTGTTTACCACTGGAGCAAGTGCCTTGGTAGTGTTTTCCTCTGTATAACTGTTAGGTTCAGTTTTTTTTTTTTCTTTTTTGGTTCAAGTTAGATTTTATTCCTCATTTATGTATTTATAGATATAAGCATGGAAATAATTCATTCGTATAAATACATCAGTGTGAATGGAAGAACTTTTTTTCTGTTTTATTTTTACATTTTATTTTTTAAAATTTTGAAATTTAATTTTAGTTATTTTTTTATACAGTAGGTTTTATTAGTTATCTATTTTATGCATAGACATGTATACAGGTCAATCCTAATCTCCCAACTCATCCCACCACCACCACCCCATGGCTTCCCCCACTTTGTGTCCATACGTTTGTTCTCTACCTCTGTGTCTCTATTTCTGCCCTGCAAACCAGTTCATCTCTACCATTTTTCTAGGTTCCACATATAGGCATTAATATACAATATTTGTTTTTCTCTTTCTGACTTACTTCACTCTGTATGACAGTCTCTAGATCCATCAACTTCTCTACAAATGACCCAGTTTCATTCCTTTTTATGGCTGAGTAATATTCCATTTTATATATGTACCACATCTTTATCCATTCGTCTGTCTGTGGGCGTTTAGGTTGCTTCCATTACCTGGCTATTGTAAATAGTGCTGCAATGAACATTGTGGTGAATGTGTCTCTGTGATTTATGGTTTTCTCTGCGTATATGCCCAGAAGTGGGATTGCTGGATCCTATGGTAATTCTCTTTTTAGTTTTTTAAAGGAACCTCCATACTGTTCTCCATAGTGACTGTATCAATTTACATTCCCACCAATAGCGGAAGAGGGTTCCTTTTGTCCACACCCTCCCCAGAATTTGTTGTTTGTAGATTATCTGATGATGCCGATTCTAACAGGTGTGAGGTCTTACCTCATTGTAGTTTTGATTTGCATTTCTCTAATAATTAGTGATGTTGAGCAGCTTTTCATGTGCGTCTTGGCCATCTCTGTGTCTTCTTTGAAGAAACGTCTCTTTAGATCTTCTGCCCATTTTTGTATTGGGTTGTTTGTTTTATTAATATTAAGCTGCATGAGCTGTTTATATATATTGGAGATTAAACCTTTGTCCATTGATTCGTTTGTGAACGTTTTCGCCCATTCTGAGGGTTGCCTTTTTCCATTCCCGTTTTTTTTAACAAAGAAAGAAAGAAAGCAAAAGAAGCAGAAAACTAATGTGCGTGAAATATGCCTCTTGAAACTGTCGTTTTGAAATATGGACGTCTTTTGAAATTTTTGGTCGATATATGACCCCAGGATTTGTTTTCAGGGCAGGTGTCTTTTACAGGCCTGTAATGATTTGGAATATCCACTGACCATTAGCGCTGGCATTAAACCTGCAGTTGTGTGGAACGGCCACAAGGTGGCAGCAGTTCTCCCTTAACAAATCTGGTTACTAGGGCAGCAGAGCCTCAATGGAAGTCGTGTTCTAGATTGGAATGTAGAACGGAATGTGCCAGGAGAAAGCCCCTCAAGTTTGTCTCACTACTTCTTGTTCGTGTTTTTAATTTAATTTTTTATTTTTTATTACAGCAAGTTTGAGTACAACGTTTAGCTTGTTGTAGGTGTGCAAGAGGTGGTTCTTTTACACATATACATATGTCTGTTCTTCCTGGGATCCTTTTCCCATGTACGTTATGACAGAATGTTGAGTAGTCTTCTCTTGGTACTCCGTAGGTCTTTGGTGATTATATACGTCTACTGTGTTTGTATATGTCTGTTAACCCCAATATCGTAATGAATTCAATCCTCACACCTTTCCTTTGGTGAACCATAAGTTTGTTTAATGAATCTGTGATTGCCCTTCTCCGTGGAAATATGTGCCCTGGTATCAATTTATAGGTAACACCTATAAGTGATATGATATGATATGTGTCTTTCACTTTCTGACTTACTCCAAGTCACGTGATTACCTCGAGACTCATCTACGGTGCTGCAAATGGCATTGTGTCCTTTTTTTCCTTGGCGAATATTCTGTCTTAGCGAGGTCCATATTCTGCAATGTGATTCCCTGAGGGCTGAGGATTAGCTGACCTGGGCAGCCTGACCCTGCCGGCAAGCCCTCCCCAGGTGTGCCTGGGTTGAGGTCAATATAAACAGCACTCCAGGCAGCAATAGCCCCTGCAGCTGTGCCTGACTCCATATCCTCTGCCCCGTCAGCAGTCTCGGGGCTGTGCTGGTGGGAGGGTGTGAGGGTCCACGGCTTTGTGGGTGGCCCGGTGTGAGTGGGGCTCTGCTGGACTTTCGGCAGGAGTTGCCAGGCTGCCACCTGTAAAGAAGAGGATGTGTCACCCATAACTTCCACTGGAATATCTCTCCGGGCTGAGGTGAGGAAGGAAAAAAAGGAGTGGGGGCCGGGACAGGAGGGGTATCTCAGGCAGGGCAATAGAAATCTTCCAGAAGAGCGCCCGTGGCCAGTACCATCCTGGCTGACCTGCAGGCACCAAGTTGGCCTGCGTGCTGTCGCTGGTGTGGCTCCACGGCCCTTCCTCTAGGCTTTCAAGCCCTTGTACATATTCAGGTGTTTCACCTGGGAAGGGTGGGAACAGTTCAGCAGCATCTGGCCTGTGGCTCAGCTCACGTTTACTCACAGAGGCCTCGGCACGGTCTCCCAGCTTTGCAGTGAGGATGCTCCTTGCGTGGGCGGGCGGGGCTGCTGGCTGTATGGGAGATGATTCCCCACCTCTGACCAATTTCAGAATTGTTTACCACTGGAGCAAGTGCCTTGGTAGTGTTTTCCTCTGTATAACTGTTAGGTTCAGTTTTTTTTTTTTCTTTTTTGGTTCAAGTTAGATTTTATTCCTCATTTATGTATTTATAGATATAAGCATGGAAATAATTCATTCGTATAAATACATCAGTGTGAATGGAAGAACTTTTTTTCTGTTTTATTTTTACATTTTATTTTTTAAAATTTTGAAATTTAATTTTAGTTATTTTTTTATACAGTAGGTTTTATTAGTTATCTATTTTATGCATAGACATGTATACAGGTCAATCCTAATCTCCCAACTCATCCCACCACCACCACCCCATGGCTTCCCCCACTTTGTGTCCATACGTTTGTTCTCTACCTCTGTGTCTCTATTTCTGCCCTGCAAACCAGTTCATCTCTACCATTTTTCTAGGTTCCACATATAGGCATTAATATACAATATTTGTTTTTCTCTTTCTGACTTACTTCACTCTGTATGACAGTCTCTAGATCCATCAACTTCTCTACAAATGACCCAGTTTCATTCCTTTTTATGGCTGAGTAATATTCCATTTTATATATGTACCACATCTTTATCCATTCGTCTGTCTGTGGGCGTTTAGGTTGCTTCCATTACCTGGCTATTGTAAATAGTGCTGCAATGAACATTGTGGTGAATGTGTCTCTGTGATTTATGGTTTTCTCTGCGTATATGCCCAGAAGTGGGATTGCTGGATCCTATGGTAATTCTCTTTTTAGTTTTTTAAAGGAACCTCCATACTGTTCTCCATAGTGACTGTATCAATTTACATTCCCACCAATAGCGGAAGAGGGTTCCTTTTGTCCACACCCTCCCCAGAATTTGTTGTTTGTAGATTATCTGATGATGCCGATTCTAACAGGTGTGAGGTCTTACCTCATTGTAGTTTTGATTTGCATTTCTCTAATAATTAGTGATGTTGAGCAGCTTTTCATGTGCGTCTTGGCCATCTCTGTGTCTTCTTTGAAGAAACGTCTCTTTAGATCTTCTGCCCATTTCTGTATTGGGTTGTTTGTTTTATTAATATTAAGCTGCATGAGCTGTTTATATATATTGGAGATTAAACCTTTGTCCATTGATTCGTTTGTGAACGTTTTCGCCCATTCTGAGGGTTGCGTTTTTCCATTCCCGTTTTTTTTTAACAAAGAAAGAAAGAAAGCAAAAGAAGCAGAAAACTAATGTGCGTGAAATATGCCTCTTGAAACTGTCGTTTTGAAATATGGACGTCTTTTGAATTTTTTGGTCGATATATGACCCCAGGATTTGTTTTCAGGGCAGGTGTCTTTTACAGGCCTGTAATGATTTGGAATATCCACTGACCATTAGCGCTGGCATTAAACCTGCAGTTGTGTGAAACGGCCACAAGGTGGCAGCAGTTCTCCCTTACCAAAACTGGTTACTAGGGCAGCAGAGCCTCAATGGAAGTCGTGTTCTAGATTGGAATGTAGAACGGAATGTGCCAGGAGAAAGCCCCTCAAGTTTGTCTCACTACTTCTTGTTCGTGTTTTTAATTTAATTTTTTATTTTTTATTACAGCAAGTTTGAGTACAACGTTTAGCTTGTTGTAGGTGTGCAAGAGGTGGTTCTTTTACACATATACATATGTCTGTTCTTCCTGGGATCCTTTTCCCATGTACGTTATGACAGAATGTTGAGTAGTCTTCTCTTGGTACTCCGTAGGTCTTTGGTGATTATATACGTCTACTGTGTTTGTATCTGTCTGTTAACCCCAATATCGTAATGAATTCAATCCTCACACCTTTCCTTTGGTGAACCATAAGTTTGTTTAATGAATCTGTGATTGCCCTTCTCCGTGGAAATATCTGCCCTGGTATCAATTTATAGGTAACACCTATAAGTGATATGATATGATATGTGTCTTTCACTTTCTGACTTACTCCAAGTCACGTGATTACCTCGAGACTCATCTACGGTGCTGCAAATGGCATTGTGTCCTTTTTTTCCTTGGCGAATATTCTGTCTTAGCGAGGTCCATATTCTGCAATGTGATTCCCTGAGGGCTGAGGATTAGCTGACCTGGGCAGCCTGACACTGCCGGCAAGCCCTCCCCAGGTGTGCCTGGGTTGAGGTCAATATAAACAGCACTCCAGGCAGCAATAGCCCCTGCAGCTGTGCCTGACTCCATATCCTCTGCCCCGTCAGCAGTCTCGGGGCTGTGCTGGTGGGAGGGTGTGAGGGTCCACGGCTTTGTGGGTGGCCCGGTGTGAGTGGGGCTCTGCTGGACTTTCGGCAGGAGTTGCCAGGCTGCCACCTGTAAAGAAGAGGATGTGTCACCCATAACTTCCACTGGAATATCTCTCCGGGCTGAGGTGAGGAAGGAAAAAAAGGAGTGGGGGCCGGGACAGGAGGGGTATCTCAGGCAGGGCAATAGAAAGCTTCCAGAAGAGCGCCCGTGGCCAGTACCATCCTGGCTAACCTGCAGGCACCAAGTTGGCCTGCGTGCTGTGGCTGGTGTGGCTCCACGGCCCTTCCTCTAGGCTTTCAAGCCCTTGTACATATTCAGGTGTTTCACCTGGGAAGGGTGGGAACAGTTCAGCAGCATCTGGCCTGTGGCTCAGCTCACGTTTACTCACAGAGGCCTCGGCACGGTCTCCCAGCTTTGCAATGAGGATGCTCCTTGCGTGGGCGGGTGGGGCTGCTGGCAGTATGGGAGATGATTCCCCACCTCTGACCAATTTCAGAATTGTTTACCACTGGAGCAAGTGCCTTGGTAGTGTTTTCCTCTGTATAACTGTTAGGTTCAGTTTTTTTTTTTTTCTTTTTTGGTTCAAGTTAGATTTTATTCCTCATTTATGTATTTATAGATATAAGCATGGAAATAATTCATTCGTATAAATACATCAGTGTGAATGGAAGAACTTTTTTTCTGTTTTATTTTTACATTTTATTTTTTAAAATTTTGAAATTTAATTTTAGTTATTTTTTTATACAGTAGGTTTTATTAGTTATCTATTTTATGCATAGACATGTATACAGGTCAATCCTAATCTCCCAACTCATCCCACCACCACCACCCCATGGCTTCCCCCACTTTGTGTCCATACGTTTGTTCTCTACCTCTGTGTCTCTATTTCTGCCCTGCAAACCAGTTCATCTCTACCATTTTTCTAGGTTCCACATATAGGCATTAATATACAATATTTGTTTTTCTCTTTCTGACTTACTTCACTCTGTATGACAGTCTCTAGATCCATCAACTTCTCTACAAATAACCCAGTTTCATTCCTTTTTATGACTGAGTAATATTCCATTTTATATATGTACCACATCTTTATCCATTCGTCTGTCTGTGGGCGTTTAGGTTGCTTCCATTACCTGGCTATTGTAAATAGTGCTGCAATGAACATTGTGGTGAATGTGTCTCTGTGATTTATGGTTTTCTCTGCGTATATGCCCAGAAGTGGGATTGCTGGATCCTATGGTAATTCTCTTTTTAGTTTTTTAAAGGAACCTCCATACTGTTCTCCATAGTGACTGTATCAATTTACATTCCCACCAATAGCGGAAGAGGGTTCCTTTTGTCCACACCCTCCCCAGAATTTGTTGTTTGTAGATTATCTGATGATGCCGATTCTAACAGGTGTGAGGTCTTACCTCATTGTAGTTTTGATTTGCATTTCTCTAATAATTAGTGATGTTGAGCAGCTTTTCATGTGCGTCTTGGCCATCTCTGTGTCTTCTTTGAAGAAACGTCTCTTTAGATCTTCTGCCCATTTTTGTATTGGGTTGTTTGTTTTATTAATATTAAGCTGCATGAGCTGTTTATATATATTGGAGATTAAACCTTTGTCCATTGATTCGATTGTGAACGTTTTCGCCCATTCTGAGGGTTGCCTTTTTCCATTCCCGTTTTTTTTAACAAAGAAAGAAAGAAAGCAAAAGAAGCAGAAAACTAATGTGCGTGAAATATGCCTCTTGAAACTGTCGTTTTGAAATATGGACGTCTTTTGAATTTTTTGGTCGATATATGACCCCAGGATTTGTTTTCAGGGCAGGTGTCTTTTACAGGCCTGTAATGATTTGGAATATCCACTGACCATTAGCGCTGGCATTAAACCTGCAGTTGTGTGAAACGGCCACAAGGTGGCAGCAGTTCTCCCTTACCAAATCTGGTTACTAGGGCAGCAGAGCCTCAATGGAAGTCGTGTTCTAGATTGGAATGTAGAACGGAATGTGCCAGGAGAAAGCCCCTCAAGTTTGTCTCACTACTTCTTGTTCGTGTTTTTAATTTAATTTTTTATTTTTTATTACAGCAAGTTTGAGTACAACGTTTAGCTTGTTGTAGGTGTGCAAGAGGTGGTTCTTTTACACATATACATATGTCTGTTCTTCCTGGGATCCTTTTCCCATGTACGTTATGACAGAATGTTGAGTAGTCTTCTCTTGGTACTCCGTAGGTCTTTGGTGATTATATACGTCTACTGTGTTTGTATATGTCTGTTAACCCCAATATCGTAATGAATTCAATCCTCACACCTTTCCTTTGGTGAACCCTAAGTTTGTTTAATGAATCTGTGATTGCCCTTCTCCGTGGAAATATCTGCCCTGGTATCAATTTATAGGTAACACCTATAAGTGATATGATATGATATGTGTCTTTCACTTTCTGACTTACTCCAAGTCACGTGATTACCTCGAGACTCATCTACGGTGCTGCAAATGGCATTGTGTCCTTTTTCTCCTTGGCGAATATTCTGTCTTAGCGAGGTCCATTTTCTGCAATGTGATTCCCTGAGGGCTGAGGATTAGCTGACCTGGGCAGCCTGACCCTGCCGGCAAGCCCTCCCCAGGTGTGCCTGGTTTGAGGTCAATATAAACAGCACTCCAGGCAGCAATAGCCCCTGCAGCTGTGCCTGACTCCATATTCTCTGCCCCGTCAGCAGTCTCGGGGCTGTGCTGGTGGGAGGGTGTGAGGGTCCACGGCTTTGTGGGTGGCCCGGTGTGAGTGGGGCTCTGCTGGACTTTCGGCAGGAGTTGCCAGGCTGCCACCTGTAAAGAAGAGGATGTGTCACCCATAACTTCCACTGGAATATCTCTCCGGGCTGAGGTGAGGAAGGAAAAAAAGGAGTGGGTGCCGGGACAGGAGGGGTATCTCAGGCAGGGCAATAGAAAGCTTCCAGAAGAGCGCCCGTGGCCAGTACCATCCTGGCTGACCTGCAGGCACCAAGTTGGCCTGCGTGCTGTCGCTGGTGTGGCTCCACGGCCCTTCCTCTAGGCTTTCAAGCCCTTGTACATATTCAGGTGTTTCACCTGGGAAGGGTGGGAACAGTTCAGCAGCAGCTGGCCTGTGGCTCAGCTCACGTTTACTCACAGAGGCCTTGGCACGGTCTCCCAGCTTTGCAATGAGGATGCTCCTTGCGTGGGCGGGCGGGGCTGCTGGCTGTATGGGAGATGATTCCCCACCTCTGACCAATTTCAGAATTGTTTACCACTGGAGCAAGTGCCTTGGTAGTGTTTTCCTCTGTATAACTGTTAGGTTCAGTTTTTTTTTTTTCTTTTTTGGTTCAAGTTAGATTTTATTCCTCATTTATGTATTTATAGATATAAGCATGGAAATAATTCATTCGTATAAATACATCAGTGTGAATGGAAGAACTTTTTTTCTGTTTTATTTTTACATTTTATTTTTTAAAATTTTGAAATTTAATTTAATTTATTTTTTTATACAGTAGGTTATTATTAGTTATCTATTTTATGCATAGACATGTATACAGGTCAATCCTAATCTCCCAACTCATCCCACCACCACCACCCCATGGCTTCCCCTACTTTGTGTCCATACGTTTGTTCTCTACCTCTGTGTCTCTATTTCTGCCCTGCAAACCAGTTCATCTCTACCATTTTTCTAGGTTCTACATATAGGCATTAATATACAATATTTGTTTTTCTCTTTCTGGCTTACTTCACTCTGTATGACAGTCTCTAGATCCATCAACTTCTCTACAAATGACCCAGTTTCATTCCTTTTTATGGCTGAGTAATATTCCATTTTATATATGTACCACATCTTTATGCATTCGTCTGTCTGTGGGCATTTATGTTGCTTCCATAACCTGGCTATTGTAAATAGTGCTGCAATGAACATTGTGGTGAATGTGTCTCTGTGATTTATGGTTTTCTCAGGGTATATGCCCGAAGTGGGATTGCTGGATCCTATGGTAATTCTCTTTTTAGTTTTTTAAAGGAACCTCCATACTGTTCTCCTTAGTGACTGTATCAATTTACATTCCCACCAATAGCGGAAGAGGGTTCCTTTTGTCCACACCCTCCCCAGAATTTGTTGTTTGTAGATTATCTGATGATGCCGATTCTAACAGGTGTGAGGTCTTACCTCATTGTAGTTTTGATTTGCATTTCTCTAATAATTAGTGATGTTGAGCAGCTTTTCATGTGCGTCTTGGCCATCTCTGTGTCTTCTTTGAAGAAACGTCTATTTAGATCTTCTGCCCATTTTTGTATTGGGTTGTTTGTTTTATTAATATTAAGCTGCATGAGCTGTTTATATATATTGGAGATTAAACCTTTGTCCATTGATTCGTTTGTGAACGTTTTCGCCCATTCTGAGGGTTGCCTTTCTCCATTCCCGTTTTTTTTAACAAAGAAAGAAAGAAAGCAAAAGAAGCAGAACACTAATGTGCGTGAAATATGCCTCTTGAAACTGTCGTTTTGAAATATGGACGTCTTTTGAATTTTTTGGTCGATATATGACCCCAGGATTTGTTTTCAGGGCAGGTGTCATTTACAGGCCTGTAATGATTTGGAATATCCACTGACCATTAGCGCTGGCATTAAACCTGCCGTTGTGTGAAACGGCCACAAGGTGGCAGCAGTTCTCCCTTACCAAATCTGGTTACTAGGGCAGCAGAGCCTCAATGGAAGTCGTGTTCTAGATTGGAATGTAGAACGGAATGTGCCAGGAGAAAGCCCCTCAAGTTTGTCTCACTACTTCTTGTTCGTGTTTTTAATTTAATTTTTTATTTTTTATTACAGCAAGTTTGAGTACAACGTTTAGCTTGTTGTAGGTGTGCAAGAGGTGGTTCTTTTACACATATACATATGTCTGTTCTTCCTGGGATCCTTTTCCCATGTACGTTATGACAGAATGTTGAGTAGTCTTCTCTTGGTACTCCGTAGGTCTTTGGTGATTATATACGTCTACTGTGTTTGTATCTGTCTGTTAACACGAATATCGTAATGAATTCAATCCTCACACCTTTCCTTTGGTGAACCATAAGTTTGTTTAATGAATCTGTGATTGCCCTTCTCCTTGGAAATTTCTGTCCTGGTATCAATTTATAGGTAACACATATAAGTGATATGATATGATATGTGTCTTTCACTTTCTGACTTAGTCCAAGTCACGTGATTACCTCGAGACTCATCTACGGTGCTGCAAATGGCATTGTGTCCTTTTTCTCCTTGGCGAATATTCTGTCTTAGCGAGGTCCATATTCTGCAATGTGATTCCCTGAGGGCTGAGGATTAGCTGACCTGGGCAGCCTGACCCTGCCGGCAAGCCCACCCCAGGTGTGCCTGGGTTGAGGTCAATATAAACAGCACTCCAGGCAGCAATAGCCCCTGCAGCTGTGCCTGACTCCATATTCTCTGCCCCGTCAGCAGTCTCGGGGCTGTGCTGGTGGGAGGGTGTGAGGGTCCACGGCTTTGTGGGTGGCCCGGTGTGAGTGGGGCTCTGCTGGACTTTCGGCAGGAGTTGCCAGGCTGCCACCTGTAAAGAAGAGGATGTGTCACCCATAACTTCCACTGGAATACCTCTCCAGGCTGAGGTGAGGAAGGAAAAAAAGGAGTGGGGGCCGGGACAGGAGGGGTATCTTAGGCAGGGCAATAGAAAGCTTCCAGAAGAGCGCCCGTGGCCAGTACCATCCTGGCTGACCTGCAGGCACCAAGTTGGCCTGCGTGCTGTCGCTGGTGTGGCTCCACGGCCCTTCCTCTAGGCTTTCAAGCCCTTGTACATATTCAGGTGTTTCACCTGGGAAGGGTGGGAACAGTTAAGCAGCAGCTGGCCTGGGGCTCAGCTCACGTTTACTCACAGAGGCCTTGGCACGGTCTCCCAGGTTTGCAATGAGGATGCTCCTGGCGTGGGCGGGTGGGGCTGCTGGCTGTATGGGAGATGATTCCCCACCTCTGACCAATTTCAGAATTGTTTACCACTGGAGCAAGTGCCTTGGTAGTGTTTTCCTCTGTATAACTGTTAGGTTCAGTTTTTTTTTTCTTTTTTGGTTCAAGTTAGATTTTATTCCTCATTTATGTATTTATAGATATAAGCATGGAAATAATTCATTCGTATAAATACATCAGTGTGAAAGGAAGAACTTTTTTTCTGTTTTATTTTTACATTTTATTTTTTTAAATTTTGAAATTTAATTTTAGTTATTTTTTTATACAGTAGGTTATTATTAGTTATCTATTTTATGCATAGACATGTATACAGGTCAATCCTAATCTCCCAACTCATCCCACCACCACCACCCCATGGCTTCCCACACTTTGTGTCCATACGTTTGTTCTCTACCTCTGTGTCTCTATTTCTGCCCTGCAAACCAGTTCATCTCTACCATTTTTCTAGGTTCTACATATAGGCATTAATATACAATATTTGTTTTTCTCTTTTGGCTTACTTCACTCTGTATGACAGTCTCTAGATCCATCAACTTCTCTACTAATGACCCAGTTTCATTCCTTTTTATGGCTGAGTAATATTCCATTTTATATATGTACCACATCTTTATCCATTCGTCTGTCTGTGGGCATTTATGTTGCTTCCATAACCTGGCTATTGTAAATAGTGCTTCAATGAACATTGTGGTGAATGTGTCTCTGTGATTTATGGTTTTCTCAGGGTATATGCCCGAAGTGGGATTGCTGGATCCTATGGTAATTCTCTTTTTAGTTTTTTAAAGGAACCTCCATACTGTTCTCCTTAGTGACTGTATCAATTTACATTCCCACCAATAGCGGAAGAGGGTTCCTTTTGTCCACACCCTCCCCAGAATTTGTTCTTTGTAGATTATCTGATGATGCCGATTCTAACAGGTGTGAGGTCTTACCTCATTGTAGTTTTGATTTGCATTTCTCTAATAATTAGTGATGTTGAGCAGCTTTTCATGTGCGTCTTGGCCATCTCTGTGTCTTCTTTGAAGAAACGTCTCTTTAGATCTTCTGCCCATTTTTGTATTGGGTTTTTTTCTTTTATTAATATTAAGCTGCATGAGCTGTTTATATATATTGGAGATTAAACCTTTGTCCATTGATTCGTTTGTGAACGTTTTCGCCCATTCTGAGGGTTGCCTTTTTCCATTCCCGTTTTTTTTAACAAAGAAAGAAAGAAAGCAAAAGAAGCAGAACACTAATGTGCGTGAAATATGCCTCTTGAAACTGTCGTTTTGAAATATGGACGTCTTTTGAATTTTTTGGTCGATATATGACCCCAGGATTTGTTTTCAGGGCAGGTGTCATTTACAGGCCTGTAATGATTTGGAATATCCACTGACCATTAGCGCTGGCATTAAACCTGCAGTTGTGTGAAACGGCCACAAGGTGGCAGCAGTTCTCCCTTACCAAATCTGGTTATTGGGCAGCAGAGCCTCAATGGAAGTCACGTTCTAGATTGGAATTTAGAACGGAGTGTGCCAGGAGAAAGCCCCTCAAGTTTGTCTCACTACTTCTTGTTCGTGTTTTTAATTTATTTTTTTATTTTTTATTACAGCAAGTTTGAGTACAACGTTTAGCTTGTTGTAGGTGTGCAAGAGGTGGTTCTTTTACACATATACATATGTCTGTTCTTCCTGGGATCCTTTTCCCATGTACGTTATGACAGAATGTTGAGTAGTCTTCTCTTGGTACTCCGTAGGTCTTTGGTGATTATATACGTCTACTGTGTTTGTATCTGTCTGTTAACCCCAATATCGTAATGAATTCAATCCTCACACCTTTCCTTTGGTGAACCATAAGTTTGTTTAATGAATCTGTGATTGCCCTTCTCCGTGGAAATATCTGCCCTGGTATCAATTTATAGGTAACACCTATAAGTGATATGATATGATATGTGTCTTTCACTTTCTGACTTACTCCAATTCACATGATTACCTCGAGACTCATCTACGGTGCTGCAAATGGCATTGTGTCCTTTTTCTCCTTGGCGAATATTCTGTCTTAGCGAGGTCCATTTTCTGCAATGTGATTCCCTGAGGGCTGAGGATTAGCTGACCTGGGCAGCCTGACCCTGCCGGCAAGCCCTCCCCAGGTGTGCCTGGGTTGAGGTCAATATAAACAGCACTCCAGGCAGCAATAGCCCCTGCAGCTGTGCCTGACTCCATATCCTCTGCCCCGTCAGCAGTCTCGGGGCTGTGCTGGTGGGAGGGTGTGAGGGTCCACGGCTTTGTGGGTGGCCCGGTGTGAGTGGGGCGCTGCTGGACTTTCGGCAGGAGTTGCCAGGCTGCCACCTGTAAAGAAGAGGATGTGTCACCCATAACTTCCACTGGAATATCTCTCCGGGCTGAGGTGAGGAAGGAAAAAAAGGAGTGGGGGCCGGGACAGGAGGGTTATCTCAGGCAGGGCAATAGAAAGCATCCAGAAGAGCGCCCGTGGCCAGTACCATCCTGGCTGACCTGCAGGCACCAAGTTGGCCTGCGTGCTGTCGCTGGTGTGGCTCCACGGCCCTTCCTCTAGGCTTTCAAGCCCTTGTACATATTCAGGTGTTTCACCTGGGAAGGGTGGGAACAGTTCAGCAGCATCTGGCCTGGGGCTCAGCTCACGTTTACTCACAGAGGCCTCGGCACGGTCTCCCAGCTTTGCAATGAGGATGCTCCTTGCGTGGGCGGGCGGGGCTGCTGGCTGTATGGGAGATGATTCCCCACCTCTGACCAATTTCAGAATTGTTTACCACTGGAGCAAGTGCCTTGGTAGTGTTTTCCTCTGTATAACTGTTAGGTTCAGTTTTTTTTTTTTTCTTTTTTGGTTCAAGTTAGATTTTATTCCTCATTTATGTATTTATAGATATAAGCATGGAAATAATTCATTCGTATAAATACATCAGTGTGAATGGAAGAACTTTTTTTCTGTTTTATTTTTACATTTTATTTTTTAAAATTTTGAAATTTAATTTTAGTTATTTTTTTATACAGTAGGTTATTATTAGTTATCTATTTTATGCATAGACATGTATACAGGTCAATCCTAATCTCCCAACTCATCCCACCACCACCACCCCATGGCTTCCCCCACTTTGTGTCCATACGTTTGTTCTCTACCTCTGTGTCTCTATTTCTGCCCTGCAAACCAGTTCATCTCTACCATTTTTCTAGGTTCCACATATAGGCATTAATATACAATATTTGTTTTTCTCTTTCTGGCTTACTTCACTCTGTATGACAGTCTCTAGATCCATCAACTTCTCTACAAATGACCCAGTTTCATTCCTTTTTATGGCTGAGTAATATTCCATTTTGTATATGTACCACATCTTTATCCATTCGTCTGTCTGTGGGCATTTAGGTTGCTTCCATTACCTGGGTATTGTAAATAGTGCTGCAATGAACATTGTGGTGAATGTGTCTTTGTGATTTATGGTTTTCTCTGGGTATATGCCCAGAAGTGGGATTGCTGGATCCTATGGTAATTCTCTTTTTAGTTTTTTAAAGGAACCTCCATACTGTTCTCCATAGTGACTGTATCAATTTACATTCCCACCAATAGCGGAAGAGGGTTCCTTTTGTCCACACCGTCCCCAGAATTTGTTGATTGTAGATTATCTGATGATGCCGATTCTAACAGGTGTGAGGTCTTACCTCATTGTAGTTTTGATTTGCATTTCTCTAATAATTAGTGATGTTGAGCAGCTTTTCATGTGCGTCTTGGCCATCTCTGTGTCTTCTTTGAAGAAACGTCTCTTTAGATCTTCTGCCCATTTTTGTATTGGGTTGTTTGTTTTATTAATATTAAGCTGCATGAGCTGTTTATATATATTGGAGATTAAACCTTTGTCCATTGATTCGTTTGTGAACGTTTTCGCCCATTCTGAGGGTTGCCTTTCTCCATTCCCGTTTTTTTTAACAAAGAAAGAAAGAAAGCAAAAGAAGCAGAACACTAATGTGCGTGAAATATGCCTCTTGAAACTGTCGTTTTGAAATATGGACGTCTTTTGAATTTTTTGGTCGATATATGACCCCAGGATTTGTTTTCAGGGCAGGTGTCATTTACAGGCCTGTAATGATTTGGAATATCCACTGACCATTAGCGCTGGCATTAAACCTGCAGTTGTGTGAAACGGCCACAAGGTGGCAGCAGTTCTCCCTTACCAAATCTGGTTACTAGGGCAGCAGAGCCTCAATGGAAGTCGTGTTCTAGATTGGAATGTAGAAAGGAATGTGCCAGGAGAAAGCCCCTCAAGTTTGTCTCACTACTTCTTGTTCGTGATTTTAATTTAATTTTTTATTTTTTATTACAGCAAGTTTGAGTACAACGTTTAGCTTGTTGTAGGTGTGCAAGAGGTGGTTCTTTTACACATATACATATGTCTGTTCTTCCTGGGATCCTTTTCCCATGTACGTTATGACAGAATGTTGAGTAGTCTTCTCTTGGTACTCCGTAGGTCTTTGGTGATTATATACGTCTACTGTGTTTGTATCTGTCTGTTAACACGAATATCGTAATGAATTCAATCCTCACACCTTTCCTTTGGTGAACCATAAGTTTGTTTAATGAATCTGTGATTGCCCTTCTCCTTGGAAATTTCTGTCCTGGTATCAATTTATAGGTAACACATATAAGTGATATGATATGATATGTGTCTTTCACTTTCTGACTTACTCCAAGTCACGTGATTACCTCGAGACTCATCTACGGTGCTGCAAATGGCATTGTGTCCTTTTTCTCCTTGGCGAATATTCTGTCTTAGCGAGGTCCAAATTCTGCAATGTGATTCCCTGAGGGCTGAGGATTAGCTGACCTGGGCAGCCTGACCCTGCCGGCAAGCCCACCCCAGGTGTGCCTGGGTTGAGGTCAATATAAACAGCACTCCAGGCAGCAATAGCCCCTGCAGCTGTGCCTGACTCCATATTCTCTGCCCCGTCAGCAGTCTCGGGGCTGTGCTGGTGGGAGGGTGTGAGGGTCCACGGCTTTGTGGGTGGCCCGGTGTGAGTGGGGCTCTGCTGGACTTTCGGCAGGAGTTGCCAGGCTGCCACCTGTAAAGAAGAGGATGTGTCACCCATAACTTCCACTGGAATACCTCTCCAGGCTGAGGTGAGGAAGGAAAAAAAGGAGAGGGGGCCGGGACAGGAGGGGTATCTTAGGCAGGGCAATAGAAAGCTTCCAGAAGAGCGCCCGTGGCCAGTACCATCCTGGCTGACCTGCAGGCACCAAGTTGGCCTGCGTGCTGTCGCTGGTGTGGCTCCACGGCCCTTCCTCTAGGCTTTCAAGCCCTTGTACATATTCAGGTGTTTCACCTGGGAAGGGTGGGAACAGTTAAGCAGCAGCTGGCCTGGGGCTCAGCTCACGTTTACTCACAGAGGCCTCGGCACGGTCTCCCAGGTTTGCAATGAGGATGCTCCTGGCGTGGGCGGGCGGGGCTGCTGGCTGTATGGGAGATGATTCCCCACCTCTGACCAATTTCAGAATTGTTTACCACTGGAGCAAGTGCCTTGGTAGTGTTTTCCTCTGTATAACTGTTAGGTTCAGTTTTTTTTTTCTTTTTTGGTTCAAGTTAGATTTTATTCCTCATTTATGTATTTATAGATATAAGCATGGAAATAATTCATTCGTATAAATACATCAGTGTGAAAGGAAGAACTTTTTTTCTGTTTTATTTTTACATTTTATTTTTTTAAATTTTGAAATTTAATTTTAGGTATTTTTTTATACAGTAGGTTATTATTAG
The DNA here is from genome assembly GCF_964165515.1 of Mesoplodon bidens. Taxonomy (NCBI): domain Eukaryota; kingdom Metazoa; phylum Chordata; class Mammalia; order Artiodactyla; family Ziphiidae; genus Mesoplodon; species Mesoplodon bidens. The sequence continues at coordinate 299,955 of NW_027672156.1, forward strand.
TTATCTATTTTATGCATAGACATGTATACAGGTCAATCCTAATCTCCCAACTCATCCCACCACCACCACCCCATGGCTTCCCACACTTTGTGTCCATACGTTTGTTCTCTACCTCTGTGTCTCTATTTCTGCCCTGCAAACCAGTTCATCTCTACCATTTTTCTAGGTTCTACATATAGGCATTAATATACAATATTTGTTTTTCTCTTTTGGCTTACTTCACTCTGTATGACAGTCTCTAGATCCATCAACTTCTCTACTAATGACCCAGTTTCATTCCTTTTTATGGCTGAGTAATATTCCATTTTATATATGTACCACATCTTTATCCATTCGTCTGTCTGTGGGCATTTATGTTGCTTCCATAACCTGGCTATTGTAAATAGTGCTGCAATGAACATTGTGGTGAATGTGTCTCTGTGATTTATGGTTTTCTCAGGGTATATGCCCGAAGTGGGATTGCTGGATCCTATGGTAATTCTCTTTTTAGTTTTTTAAAGGAACCTCCATATTGTTCTCCATAGTGACTGTATCAATTTACATTCCCACCAATAGCGGAAGAGGGTTCCTTTTGTCCACACCCTCCCCAGAATTTGTTGTTTGTAGATTATCTGATGATGCCGATTCTTACAGGTGTGAGGTCTTACCTCATTGTAGTTTTGATTTGCATTTCTCTAATAATTAGTGATGTTGAGCAGCTTTTCATGTGCGTCTTGGCCATCTCTGTGTCTTCTTTGAAGAAACGTCTCTTTAGATCTTCTGCCCATTTTTGTATTGGGTTGTTTGTTTTATTAATATTAAGCTGCATGAGCTGTTTATATATATTGGAGATTAAACCTTTGTCCATTGATTCGTTTGTGAACGTTTTCGCCCATTCTCAGGGTTGCCTTTTTCCATTCCCGTTTTTTAACAAAGAAAGAAAGCAAGCAAAAGAAGCAGAACACTAATGTGCGTGAAATATGCCTCTTGAAACTGTCGTTTTGAAATATGGACGTCTTTTGAATTTTTTGGTCGATATATGACCCCAGGATTTGTTTTCAGGGCAGGTGTAATTTACAGGCCTGTAATGATTTGGAATATCACCTGACCATTAGCGCTGGGATTAAAGCTGCTATTGTGTGAAACGGCCACAAGGTGGCAGCAGTTCTCCCTTACCAAATCTGGTTACTAGGGCAGCAGAGCCTCAATGGAAGTCGCGTTCTAGATTGTAATGTAGAACAGAATGTGGCAGGAAAAAGCCCCTCAAGTTTGTCTCACTACTTCTTGTTCGTGTTTTTAATTTAATTTTTTATTTTTTATTACAGCAAGTTTGAGTACAACGTTTAGCTTGTTGTAGGTGTGCAAGAGGTGGTTCTTTTACACATATACATATGTCTGTTCTTCCTGGGATCCTTTTCCCATGTACGTCATGACAGAATGTTGAGTAGTCTTCTCTTGGTACTCCGTAGGTCTTTGGTGATTATATATGTCTACTGTGTTTGTATATGTCTGTTAACCCCAATATCGTAAAGAATTCAATCCTCACACCTTTCCTTTGGTGAACCATAAGTTTGTTTAATGAATCTGTGATTGCCCTTCTCCGTGGAAATATCTGCCCTGGTATCAATTTATAGGTAACACCTATAAGTGATATGATATGATATGTGTCTTTCACTTTCTGACTTACTCCAAGTCACGTGATTACCTCTAGACACATCTTCGGTGCTGCAAATGGCTTTGTGTCCTTTTTTTCCTTGGCGAATATTCTGTCTTAGCGAGGTCCATTTTCTGCAATGTGATTCCCTGAGGGCTGAGGATTAGCTGACCTGGGCAGCCTGACCATGCCGGCAAGCCCTCCCCAGGTGTGCCTGGGTTGAGGTCAATATAAACAGCACTCCAGGCAGCAATAGCCCCTGCAGCTGTGCCTGACTCCATATTCTCTGCCCCGTCAGCAGTCTCGGGGCTGTGCTGGTGGGTGGGTGTGAGGGTCCACGGCTTTGTGGGTGGCACGGTGTGAGTAGGGCTCTGCTGGACTTTCTGCAGGAGTTGCCAGGCTGCCACCTGTAAAGAAGAGGATGTGTCACCCATAATTTCCTCTGGAATATCTCTCCGGGCTGGGGTGAGGAAGGAAAAAAAGGAGTGGGGGCCGGGACAGGAGGGGTATCTCAGGCAGGGCAATGGAAAGCATCCAGAAGAGCGCCCGTGGCCAGGACCATCCTGGCTGACCTGCAGGCACCAAGTTGGCCTGCGTGCTGTCGCTGGTGTGGCTCCACGGCCCTTCCTATAGGCGTTCAAACCCTTGTACATATTCAGGTGTTTCACCTGGGAAGGGTGGGAACAGTTCAGCAGCAGCTGGCCTGGGGCTCAGCTCAGGTTTACTCCCAGAGGCCTCGGCACGGTCCCCCAGCTTTGCAATAAGGACGCTCCTTGCGTGGGCGGGCGGGGCTGCTGGCTGTATGGTAGATGATTCCCCACCTCTGACCAATTTCAGTATTGTTTACCACTGGAGCAAGTGCCTTGGTAGTGTTTTCCTCTGTATAACTGTTAGGTTCAGTTTTTTTTTTCTTTTTTGGTTCAAGTTAGATTTTATTCCTCTTTTATGTATTTATGGATATAAGCATGGGAATAATTCATTCTAATAAATACATCAGTGTGAATGGAAGAACTTTTTTTCTGTTTTATTTTTACATTTTATTTTTTAAAATTTTGAAATTTAATTTTATTTATATTTTTATACAGTAGGTTATTATTAGTTATCTATTTTATGTATAGTCATGTATACAGGTCAATCCCAATCTCCCAACTCATCCCACCACCACCACCCCATGGCTTCCCCCCTTTGTGTCCATACGTTTGTTCTCTACCTCTGTGTCTCTATTTCTGCCCTGCAAACCAGTTCATCTGTACCATTTTTCTAGGTTCCACATATAGGCATTAATATACAATATTTGTTTTTCTCTTTCTGGCTTACTTCACTCTGTATGACAGTCTCTAGATCCATCAACTTCTCTACAAATGACCCAGTTTCATTCCTTTTTATGGCTGAGTAATATTCCATTTTATATATGTACCACATCTTTATCCTTTCGTCTGTCTGTGGGCATTTAGGTTGCTTCCATTACTTGGCTATTGTAAATAGTGCTGCAATGAACATTGTGGTGAATGTGTCTTTGTGATTTATGGTTTTCTCTGGGTATATGCCCAGAAGTGGGATTGCTGGATCCTATGGTAATTCTCTTTTTAGTTTTCTAAAGGAACCTCCATACTGTTCTCCATAGTGACTGTATCAATTTACATTCCCACCAATAGCGGAAGAGGGTTCCTTTTGTCCACACCCTCCCCAGAATTTGTTTTTTGTAGATTATCTGATGATGCCGATTCTAACAGGTGTGAGGTCTTACCTCATTGTAGTTTTGATTTGCATTTCTCTAATAATTAGTGATGTTGAGCAGCTTTTCATGTGGGTCTTGGCCATCTCTGTGTCTTCTTTGAAGAAACGTCTATTTAGATCTTCTGCCCATTTTTGTATTGGGTTGTTTGTTTTATTAATATTAAGCTGCATGAGCTGTTTATATATATTGGAGATTAAACCTTTGTCCATTGATTCGTTTGTGAACGTTTTCGCCCATTCTGAGGGTTGCCTTTTTCCATTCCCGTTTTTTAACAAAGAAAGAAAGAAAGCAAAAGAAGCAGAACACTAATGTGCGTGAAATATGCCTCTTGAAACTGTCGTTTTGAAATATGGACGTCTTTTGAAATTTTTGTTCGATATATGACCCCAGGATTTGTTTTCAGGGCAGGTGTCATTTACAGGCCTGTAATGATTTGGAATATCCACTGACCAGTAGCGCTGGGATTAAAGCTGCCGTTGTGTGAAACGGCCACAAGGTGGCAGCAGTTCTCCCTTACCAAATCTGGTTACTAGGGCAGCAGAGCCTCAATGGAAGTCGCGTTCTAGATTGTAATGTAGAACGGAATGTGCCAGGAGAAAGCCCCTCAAGTTTGTCTCATTACTTCTTGTTCGTGTTTTTAATTTAATTTTTTATTTTTTATTACAGCAAGTGTGAGTACAACGTTTAGCTTGTTGTAGGTGTGCAAGAGGTGGTTCTTTTACACATATACATATGTCTGTTCTTCCTGGGATACTTTTCCCATGTACGTTATGACAGACTGTTGAGTAGTCTTCTCTTGGTACTCCGTAGGTCTTTGGTGATTATATACGTCTACCGTGTTTGTATCTGTCTGTCAATCCCAATATCGTAATGAATTCAATCCTCACACCTTTCCTTTGGTGAACCATAAGTTTGTTTAATGAATCAGTGATTGCCCTTCTCCGTGGAAATATCTGCCCTGTTATCAATTTATCGGTAACATCTATAAGTGATATGATATGATATGTGTCTTTCACCTTCTGACTTACTCCAAGTCACGTGATTACCTCTAGACTCATCTACGGTGCTGCAAATGGCATTGTGTCCTTTTTTTCCTTGGCGAATATTCTGTCTTAGCGAGGTCCATTTTCTGCAATGTGATTCCCTGAGGGCTGAGGATTAGCTGACCTGGGCAGCCTGACCCTGCCGGCAAGCCCTCCCCAGGTGTGCCTGGGTTGAGGTCTATATAAACAGCACTCCAGGCAGCAATAGCCCCTGCAGCTGTGCCTGACTCCATATTCTCTGCCCCGTCAGCAGTCTCGAGGCTGTGCTGGTGGGAGGGTGTGAGGTTCCACGGCTTTGTGGGTGGCCCGGTGTGAGTGGGGCTCTGCTGGACTTTCTGCAGGAGTTGCCAGGCTGCCACCTGTAAAGAAGAGGATGTGTCACCCATAACTTCCACTGGAATATCTCTCCGGGCTGAGGTGAGGAAGGAAAAAAAGGAGTGGGGGCCGGGACAGGAGGGGTATCTCAGGCAGTGCAATGGAAAGGTTCCAGAAGAGAGCCCGTGGCCAGGACCATCCTGGCTCACCTGCAGGCACCATTTTGGCCTGCGTGCTGTCACTGTTGTGGCTCCACTGCCCTTCCTCTACGCTTTCAAGCCCTTGTCCATATTCAGGTGTTTCACCTGGGAAGGGTGGGAACAGTTCAGCAGCAGCTGGCCTGGGGCTCAGCTCACGTTTACTCACAGAGGCCTCGGCATGGTCCCCCATCTTTGCAATAAGGACGTTCCTTGCGTGGGCGGGCGGGGCTGCTGGCTGTATGGGAGATGATTCCCCACCTCTGACCAATTTCAGAATTGTTTACCACTGGAGCAAGTGCCTTGGTAGTGTTTTCCTCTGTATTACTGTTAGGTTCAGTTTTTTTTTTCTTTTTTGGTTCAAGTTAGATTTTATTCCTCTTTTATGTATTTATAGATATAAGCATGGAAATAATTCATTCTTATAAATACATCTGTGTCAATGAAGAACTTTTTCTGTTTTATTTTTACATTTTATTTTTAAAAATTTTGAAATTTAATTTTATTTATTTTTTTATACAGTAGGTTATTATTAGTTATATATTTAATGCATATACATGTATACAGGTCAATCCCAATCTCCCAACTCATCCCACCACCACCACCCCATGGCTTCCCCCACTTTGTGTCCATACGTTTGTTCTCTACCTCTGTGTCTCTATTTCTGCCCTGCAAACCAGTTCATGTGTAGCATTTTTCTAGGTTCCACATATAGGCATTAATATACAATATTTTTCTCTTTCTGACTTACTTCACTCTGTATGACAGTCTCTAGATCCAACAACTTCTCTACAAATGACCCAGTTTCATGCCTTTTTATGGCAGAGTAATATTCCATTTTATATATGTACCACATCTTTATCAATTCGTCTGTCTGTGGCCATTTAGGTTCCTTCCATTACCTGGCTATTGTAAATAGTGCTGCAATGAACATTGTGGTGAATGTGTCTTTGTGATTTATTGTTTTCTCTGGGTATATGCCCAGAAGTGGGATTGCTGGATCCTATGGTAATTCTCTTTTTAGTTTTCTAAAGGAACCTCTATACTGTTCTCCATAGTGACTGTATCATTTTACATTCCCACCAATAGCGGAAGAGGGTTCCTTTTGTCCACACCCTCCCCAGAATTTGTTGTTTGTAGATTATCTGATGATGCCGATTCTAACAGGTGTGAGGTCTTACCTCATTGGAGTTTTGATTTGCATTTCTCTAATAATTAGTGATGTTGAGCAGCTTTTCATGTGCGTCTTGGCCATCTCTGTGTCTTCTTTGAAGAAACGTCTATTTAGATCTTCTGCCCATTTTTGTATGGGGTTGTTTGTTTTATTAATATTAAGCTGCATGAGCTGTTTATATATATTGGAGATTAAACCTTTGTCCATTGATTCGTATGTGAATGTTTTCGCCCATTCTGATGGTTGCCCTTTTCCATTCCTGTATTTTTAACAAAGAAAGAAAGCAAGCAAAAGAAGCAGAACACTAATGTGTGTGAAATATGCCTCTTGAAACTGTCGTTTTGAAATATGGACGTCTTTGGTATTTTTTGGTCGATATATGACCCCAGGATTTGTTTTCAGGGCAGGTGTCATTTACAGGCCTGTAATGATTTGGAATATCCACTGACCATTAGCGCTGGGATTAAAGCTGCTGTTGTGTGAAACGGCCACAAGGTGGCAGCAGTTCTCCCTTACCAAATATGGTTACTTGGGCAGCAGAGCCTCAATGGAAGTCACGTTCTAGATTGTAATGTAGAACGGAATGTGCCAGGAGAAAGCCCCTCAAGTTTGTCTCACTGCTTCTTGTTCGTGTTTTTAATTTAATTTTTTATTTTTTTATTACAGCAAGTGTGAGTACAACGTTTACCTTGTTGTAGGTGTGCAAGAGGTGGTTCTTTTACACATATACATATGTCTGTTCTTCCTGGGATCCATTTCCCATGTACGTTATGACAGAATGTTGAGTAGTCTTCTCTTGGTACTCCGTAGGTCTTTGGTGATTATATACGACTACCGTGTTTGTATCTGTCTGTCAATCCCAATATCGTAATGAATTCAATCCTCACACCTTTCCTTTGGTGAACCATAAGTTAGTTTAATGAATCTGTGATTGCCCTTCTCCGTGGAAATATCTGCCCTGGTATCAATTTATAGGTAACATCTATAAGTGATATGATATGATATGTGTCTTTCACTTTCTGACTTACTCCAAGTCACGTGATTACCTCAGGACTCATCTACGGTGCTGCAAATGGCATTGTGTCCTTTTTTTCCTTGGCGAATATTCTGTCTTAGCGAGGTCCATTTTCTGCAATGTGATTCCCTGAGAGCTGAGGATTAGCTGACCTGGGCAGCCTGACCCTGCCGGCAAGCCCTCCCCAGGTGTGCCTGGGTTGAGGTCTATATAAACAGCACTCCAGGCAGCAATAGCCCCTGCAGCTGTGCCTGACTCAATATTCTCTGCCCCGTCAGCTGTCTCGGGGCTGTGCTGGTGGGAGGGTGTGAGGGTCCACGGCTTTGTGGGTGGCCCGGTGTAAGTGGGGCTCTGCTGGACTTTCTGCAGGAGTTGCCAGGCTGCCACCTGTAAAGAAGAGGATGTGTCACCCATAAATTGCACTGGAATATCTCTCCGGGCTGAGGTGAGGAAGGAAAAAACGGAGTGGGGGCCGGGACAGGAGGGGTATCTCAGGCAGGGCAATGGAAAGCTTCCAGAAGAGCGCCCGTGGCCAGGACCATCCTGGCTGACCTGCAGGCACCAAGTTGGCCTGTGTGCTGTCGCTCTTGTGGATCCACGGCCCTTCCTCTAGGCTTTCAAGCCCTTGTACATACTCAGGTCTTTCACCTGGGAAGGTTGGGAACAGTTCAGCAGCAGCTGGCCTGGGGCTCAGCACACGTTTACTCACAGAGGCCTCGGCACGGTCCCCCAGCTTTGCAATAAGGACGCTCCTTGCGTGGGCGGGCGGGGCTGCTGGCTGTATGGGGGATGATTCCCCACATCAGACCAATTTCAGAATTGTTTACCAATGGAGCAAGTGCCTTGGTAGTGTTTTCCTCTGTATAACTGTTAGGTTCAGTTTTTTTTTCTTTTTTGGTTCAAGTTAGATTTTATTCCTCTTTTATGTATTTATGGATATAAGCATGGAAATAATTCATTCTTATAAATACATCAGTGTGAATGGAAGAAATTTTTTTCTGTTTTATTTTTACATTTTATTTTTAAAAATTTTGAAATTTAATTTTATTTATTTTTTTATACAGTAGGTTATTATTAGTTATCTATTTTATGCTTATACATGTATACAGGTCAATCCTAATCTCCCAACTCATCCCACCACTACCACCCCATGGCTTCCCCCACTTTGTGTCCATACGTTTGTTCTCTATCTCTGTGTCTCTATTTCTGCCCTGCAAACCAGTTCATCTGTACAATTTTTCTAGGTTCCACATATAGGCATTAATATACAATATGTGTTTTTCTCTTTCTGACTTACTTCACTCTGTATGACAGTCTCTAGATCCATCAACTTCTCTACAAATGACCCAGTTTCATTCTTTTTTTATGGCTGAGTAATATTCCATTTTATATATGTACCACATCTTTATCCATTCGTCTCTCTGTGGGCATTTAGGTTGCTTCCATTACCTGGCTATTGTAAATAGTGCTGCAATGAACATTGTGGTGAATGTGTCTTTGTGATTTATGGGTTTCTCTGGGTATATGCCCAGAAGTGGGATTGCTGGATCCTATGGTAATTCTCTTTTTAGTTTTTTAAAGGAACCTCCATACTGTTCTCCATAGTGACTGTATCAATTTACATTCCCACCAATAGCGGAAGAGGGTTCCTTTTGTCCACACCCTCCCCAGAATTTGTTGTTTGTAGATTATCTGATGATGCCGATTCTAACAGGTGTGAGGTCTTACCTCATTGTAGTTTTGATTTGCATTTCGCTAATAATTAGTGATGTTGAGCAGCTTTTCATGTGCCTCTTGGCCATCTCTGTGTCTTCTTTGAAGAAACGTCTATTTAGATCTTCTGCCCATTTTTGTATTGGGTTGTTTGTTTTATTAATATTAAGCTGCATGAGCTGTTTATATATATTGGAGATTAAACCTTTGTTCATTGATTCGTTTGTGAACGTTTTCGCCCATTCTGAGGGTTGCCTTTTTCCATTCCCATTTTTTTAACAAAGAAAGAAAGCAAGCAAAAGAAGCACAACACTAATGTGCGTGAAATATGCCTCTTGAAACTGTCGTTTTGAAATATGGACGTCTTTTGAATTTTTTGGTCGATATATGACCCCAGGATTTGTTTTCAGGGCAGGTGTCATTTACAGGCCTGTAATGATTTGGAATATCCACTGACCATTAGCGCTGGGATTAAAGCTGCCGTTGTGTGAAACGGCCACAAGGTGGCAGCAGTTCTCCCTTACCAAATCTGGTTACTAGGGCAGCAGAGCCTCAATGGAAGTCGGGATCTAGATTGGAATGTAGAACGGAATGTGCCAGGAGAAAGCCCCTCAAGTTTGTCTCACTACTTCTTGTTCCTGTTTTTAATTTAATTTTTTTATTTTTTATTACAGCAAGTTTGAGTACAACGTTTAGCTTGTTGTAGGTGTGCAAGAGGTGGTTCTTTTACACATATACATATGTCTGTTCTTCCTGGGATCCTTTTCCCATGTACGTTATGACAGAATGTTGAGTAGTCTTCTCTTGGTACTCCGTAGCTCTTTGGTGATTATATATGTCTACTGTGTTTGTATATGTCTGTTAACCCCAATATCGTAATGAATTCAATCCTCACTACTTTCCTTTGGTGAACCATAAGTTTGTTTAATGAATCTGTGATTGCCCTTCTCCGTGGAAATATCTGCCCTGGTATCAATTTATAGGTAACACCTATAAGTGATATGATATGATATGTGTCTTTCACTTTCTGACTTACTCCAAGTCACGTGATTACCTCTAGACTCATCTTCGGTGCTGCAAATGGCATTTTGTCCTTTTTCTCCTTGGCGAATATTCTGTCTTAGCGAGGTCCATTTTCTGCAATGTGATTCCCTGAGGGCTGAGGATTAGCTGACCTGGGCAGCCTGACCCTGCCGGCAAACCCTCCCCTGGTGTGCCTGGGTTGAGGTCCATATAAACAGCAATCCAGGCAGCAATAGCCCCTGCAGCTGTGCCTGACTCCATATTCTCTGCCTCGTCAGCAGTCTCGGGGCTGTGCTGGTGGGAGGGTGTGAGGGTCCACGGCTTTGTGGGTGGCACGGTGTGAGTGGGGCTCTGCTGGACTTTCTGAAGGAGTTGCCAGGCTGCCACCTGTAAAGAAGAGGATGTGTCACCCATAACTTCCACTGGAATACCTGTCCGTGCTGGGGTGAGGATGGAAAAAAAGGAGTGGGGGCCGGGACAGGAGGGGTATCTCAGGCAGGGCAATGGAAAGCTTCCAGAAGAGCGCCCGTGGCCAGGACCATCCTGGCTGACCTGCAGGCACCAAGTTGGCCTGCGTGCTGTCGCTGTTGTGACTCCACGGCCCTTCCTCTGGGCTTTCAAACCCTTGTAAATATTCAGGTGTTTCACCTGGGAAGGGTGGGAACAGTTCAGCAGCAGCTGGCCTGGGGCTCAGCTCACGTTTACTCACAGAGGCCTCGGCACTGTCTCCCAGCTTTGCAATAAGGATGCTCCTTGCGTTTGCGGGCTGGGCTGCTGGCTGTATGGGAGATGATTCCCCACCTCTGACCAATTTCAGAATTGTTTACCACTGGAGCAAGTGCCTTCGTATTGTTTTCCTCTGTATAACTGTTAGGTTCAGTTTTTTTTTTCTTTTTTGCTTCAAGTTAGATTTTATTCCTCTTTTATGTATTTATGGATATAAGCATGGAAATAATTCATTCTAATAAATACATCAGTGTGAATGGAAGAAATTTTTTTCTGTATTATTTTTACATTTTATTTTTTAACATTTTGAAATTTAATTTAATTTATTTTTTTATACAGTAGGTTATTATTAGTTATCTATTTTATGCATACACATGTATACAGGTCAATCCCAATCTCCCAACTCATCCCACCACCACCACCCCATGGCTTCCCACACTTTGTGTCCATACGTTTGTTCTCTACCTCTGTGTCTATTTCTGCCCTGCAAACCAGTTCATCTGTACCATTTTTCTAGGTTCCACATATAGGCATTAATATACAATATTTGTTTTTCTCTTTCTGACTTACTTCACTCTGTATGACTGTCTCTAGATCCATCAACTTCTCTACAAATGACCCAGTTTCATTCCTTTTTATGGCTGAGTAATTTTCCATTTTATATATGTACCACATCTTTATCCATTCGTCTGTCTGTGGGCATTTAGGTTGCTTCCATTACCTGGCTATTGTAAATAGTGCTGCAATGAACATTGTGGTGAATGTGTCTCTGTGATTTATGGTTTTCTCTGGGTATATGCCCAGAAGTGGGATTGCTGGATCCCCTGGTAATTCTCTTTTTAGTTTTTTAAAGGAACCTCCATACTGTTCTCCATAGTGACTGTATCAATTTACATTCCCACCAATAGCGGAAGAGGGTTCCTTTTGTCCACACCCTCCCCAGAATTTGTTGTTTGTAGATTATCTGATGATGCCGATTCTAACAGGTATGAGGTCTTACCTCATTGTAGTTTTGATTTGCATTTCTCTAATAATTAGTGATGTTGAGCAGCTTTTCATGTGCGTCTTGGCCATCTCTGTGTCTTCTTTGAAGAAACATCTATTTAGATCTTCTGCCCATTTTTGTATTGGGCTCTTTTGTTTTATTAATATTAAGCTTCGTGAGCTGTTTATATATATTGGAGATTAAACCTTTGTCCATTGATTCATTTTTTGAAAGTTTTCACCCATTCTGAGGGTTGCCTTTTTCCATTCCCGTTTTTTTAACAAAGAAAGAAAGAAAGCAAAAGAAGCAGAACACTAATGTGCGTGAAATATGCCTCTTGAACCTGTCGTTTTGAAATATGGACGTCTTTTGAATTTTTTGGTCGATATATGACCCCAGGATTTGTTTTCAGGGCAGGTGTCATTTACAGGCCTGTAATGATTTGGAATATCCACTGACCATTAGCGCTGGGATTAAACCTGCTGTTGTGTGAAACGGCCACAAGGTGGCAGCAGTTCTCCCTTACCAAATCTGGTTACTAGGGCAGCAGAGCCTCAATGGAAGTCGCGTTCTAGATTGTAATGTAGAACGGAATTTGCCAGGAGAAAGCCCCTCAAGTTTGTCTCACTACTTCTTGTTCGTGTTTTTAATTTAATTTTTTATTTTTTATTACAGAAAGTTTGAGTAAAACGTTTAGCTTGTTGTAGGTGTGCAAGAGGTGGTTCTTTTACACATATACATATGTCTGTTCTTCCTGGGATCCTTTTCCCATGTACGTTATGACAGAATGTTGAGTAGTCTTCTCTTGGTACTCCGTAGGTCTTTGGTGATTATATATGTCTACTGTGTTTGTATATGTCTGTTAACCCCAATATCATAATGAATTCAATCCTCACACCTTTCCTTTGGTGAACCATAAGTTTGTTTAATGAATCTGTGATTGCCCTTCTCCGTGGAAATATCTGCCCTGGCATCATTTTATAGGTAACACCTATAAGAGATAGGATATGATATGTGTCTTTCACTTTCTGACTTACTCCAAGTCACGTGATTACCTCTAGACTCATCTACGGTGCTGCAAATGGCACTGTGTCCTTTTTTTCCTTGGCGAATATTCTGTCTTAGCGAGGTTCATTTTCTGCAATGTGATTCCCTGAGGGCTGAGGATTACCTGACCGGGGCAGCCTGACCCTGCCGGCAAGCCCTCCCCAGGTGTGCCTGGGTTGAGGTCAATATAAACAGCACTCCAGGCAGCAATAGCCCCTGCAGCTGTGCCTGACTCCATATTCTCTTCCCCGTCAGCTGTATCGGGGCTGTGCTGGTGGGAGGGTGTGAGGGTCCACGGCTTTGTGGGTGGCACGGTGTAAGTGGGGCTCTACTGGACTTTCTGCAGGAGTTGCCAGGCTGCCACATGTAAAGAAGAGGATGTGTCACCCATAACTTCCACTGGAATATCTCTCCGGGCTGGGGTGAGGAAGGAAAAAAAGGAGTGGGGTCCGGGACAGGAGGGGTATCTCAGGCAGGGCAATGGAAAGCTTCCAGAAGAGCGCCCGTGGCCAGGACCATCCTGGATGACCTGCAGGCACCAAGTTGGCCAGTGTGCTGTCGCTGTTGTGGCTCCACGGCCCTTCCTCTAGGCTTTCAAACCCTTGTACATATTCAGGTGTCTCACCGGGGAATGGTGGGAACAGTTCAGCAGCAGCTGGCCTGGGGCTCAGCTCACGTTTACTCAAAGAGGCTTCGCCAGGGTCCCACAGCTTTGCAATTAAGATTCTCCTTGTGTGGGCGGGGGGGCTTCTGGCGGTATGGGAGATGATTCTCCACCTCTGACCAATTTCAGAATTGTTTACCACTGGAGCAAGTGCCTTGGTAGTGTTTTCCTCTGTATAACTGTTAGGTTCAGTTTTTTTTTCTTTTTTGGTTCAAGTTAGATTTTATTCCTCTTTTATGTATTTATGGATATAAGCATGGAAATAATTCATTCTTATAAATACATCAGTGTGAATGGAAGAACTTTTTTTCTGTTTTATTTTTACATTTTATTTTTTAAAATTTTGAAATTTAATTTTATTTATTTTTTATACAGTAGGTTATTATTAGTTATCTATTTTAGATATAGACATGTATACAGGTCAATCCCAATCTCCCAACTCATCCCACCACCACCACCCCATGGCTTCCCCCACTTTGTGTCCATACGTTTGTTCTCTACCTCTGTGTCTCTATTTCTGCCCTGCAAACCAGTTCATCTGTACCATTTTTCTAGGTTCCACATATAGGCATTAATATACAATATTTGTTTTTCTCTTTGTGACTTACTTCACTCTATATGACAGTCTCTAGATCCATCAACTTCTCTACAAATAACCCAGTTTCATTCCTTTTTATGGCTGAGTAATATTCCATTTTATATATGTAGCACATCTTTATCCATTCGTCTGTCTGTGGCCATTTAGGTTGCTTCCATTACCTGGCTATTGTAAATAGTGCTGCAATGAACATTGTGGTGAATGTGTCTTTGTGATTTATGGTTTTCTCTGGGTATATGCCCAGTAGTGGGATTGCTGGATCCTATGGTAATTCTCTTTTTAGTTTTTTAAAGGAACTTCCATACTGTTCTCCATAGTGACTGTATCAATTTACATTCCCACCAATAGCGGAAGAGGGTTCCTTTTGTCCACACCCTCCCCATAATTTGTTGTTTGTAGATTATCTGATGATGTCGATTCTAACAGGTGTGAGGTCTTACCTCATTGTAGTTTTCATTTGCATTTCTCTATAATTAGTGATGTTGAGCAGCTTTTCATGTGCGTCTTGGCCATCTCTGTGTCTTCTTTGAAGAAACGTCTCTTTAGATCTTCTGCCCATTTTTGTATTGGGTTGTTTGTTTTATTAATATTAAGCTGCATGAGCTGTTTATATATATTGGAGATTAAACCTTTCTCCATTGATTCGTTTGTGAACGTTTTCGCCCATTCTGAGGGTTGCCTTTTTCCATTCCAGTTTTTTTAACAAAGAAAGAAAGAAATCAAAAGAAGCAGAACACTAATGTGCGTGAAATATGCCTCTTGAAACTGTCGTTTTGAAATATGGACGTCTTTTGAATTTTTTGGTCGATATATGACCCCAGGATTTGTTTTCAGGGCAGGTGTCATTTACAGGCCTGTAATGATTTGGAATATCCACTGACCATTAGCACTGGGATTAAAGCTGCTGTTGTGTGAAACGGCCACAAGGTGGCAGCAGTTCTCCCTTACCAAATCTGGTTACTAGGGCAACAGAACCTCAATGGAAGTCGCGTTCTAGATTGGAATGTAGAACGGAATGTGCCAGGAGAAAGCCCCTCTAGTTTGTCTCACTACTTCTTGTTCGTGTTTTTAATTTAATTTTATATATTTTATTACAGCAAGTTTGAGTACGACGTTTAGCTTGTTGTAGGTGTGCAAGAGGTGGTTCTTTTACACATATACATATGTCTGTTCTTCCTGGGATCGTTTTCCCATGTACGTTATGACAGAATGTTGAGTAGTCTTCTCTTGGTACTTCGTAGGTCTTTGGTGATTATATACGTCTACTGTGTTTGTATATGTCTGTTAACCCCAATATCGTAATGAATTCAATCCTCACACCTTTCCTTTGGTGAACCGTAAGTTTGTTTAATGAATCTGTGATTGCCCTTCTCCGTGGAAATATCTGCCCTGGTATCAATTTATAGGTAACACCTATAAGTGATATGATATGATATGTGTCTTTCACTTTCTGACTTACTCCAAGTCACGTGATTACCTCTAGACTTATCTACGCTGCTGCAAATGCCATTGTGTCCTTTTTTTCCTTGGCGAATATACTGTCTTAGCGAGTTCCGTTTTCTGCAATGTGATTCCCCGAGGGCTGAGGATTAGCTGACCTGGGCAGCCTGACCCTGCCGGCAAGCCCTCCCCAGATGAGCCTGGATTGAGGTCAATATAAACAGCACTCCAGGCAGCAATAGCCCCTGCAGCTGTGCCTTACTCCATATTCTCTGCCCCGTCAGCAGTCTCGGGGCTGTGCTGGTGGGAGGGTGGGAGGGTCCATGGCTTTGTGGGTGGCCCGGTGTGAGTGGGGCTCTGCTGGACTTTCGGCAGGAGTTGCCAGGCTGCCACCTGTAAAGAAGAGTATTGTCACCCATAACTTCCACTGGAATATCTCTCCGGGCTGAGGTGAGTAAGGAAAAAAAGGAGTGGGGGCCAGGACAGGAGTTGTATCTCAGGCAGGGCAATGGAAAGCTTCCAGAAGAGCGCCCGTGGCCAGGACCATCCTGGCTGACCTGCAGGCACCAAGTTGGCCTGCGTGCTGTCGCTTGTGTGGCTCCACGGCCCTTCCTCTAGGCTTTCAAGCCCTTGTACATATTCAGGTGTTTCACCTGGGAAGGGTGGGAACAGTTCAGCAGCAGCTGGCCTGGGGCTCAGCTCACGTTTACTCACAGAGGCCTCAGCACGGTCCCCCAGCTTTGCAATAAGGACGCTCCTTGTATGGGGGGGCGGGGCTGCTGGCTGTATGGGAGATGATTCCCCACCTCTGACCAATTTCAGAATTGTTTACCACTGGAGCAAGTGCCTTGGTAGTGTTTTCCTCTGTATAACTGTTAGGTTCAGTTTTATTTTTCTTTTTAGGTTCAAGTTAGATTTTATTCCTCTTTTATGTATTTATGGATATAAGCACGGAAATAATTCATTCTTATAAATACATCAGTGTGAAAGGAAGAACTTTTTTTCTGTTTATTTTTACATTTTATTTTTAAAAAATTTGAAATTTAATTTAATTTATTTTTTTTATACAGTAGGTGATTATTAGTTATCTATTTTATGCATATACATGTATACAGGTCAATCCCAATCTCCCAACTCATCCCACCACCATGACCCCATGGCTTCACCCACTTTGTGTCCATACGTTTGTTCTCTACCTCTGTGTCTCTATTTCTGCCCTGCAAACCAGTTCATCTGTACTATATTTCTAGGTTCCACATATAGGCATTAATATACAATATTTGTTATTCTCTTTCTGACTTACTTCACTCTGTATGACAGTCTCTAGATCCATCAACTTCTCTACAAATGACCCAGTTTCATTCCTTTTTATGGCTGAGTAATATTCCATTTTATATATGTACCTCATCTTTATCCATTCGTCTGTCTGTGGGCATTTATGTTGCTTCCATAACCTGGCTATTGTAAATAGTGCTGCAATGAACATTGTGGTGAATGTGTCTCTGTGATTTATGGTTTTCTCTGGGTATATGCCCAGAAGTGGGATTGCTGGATCCTATGGTAATTCTCTTTTTAGTTTTTTAAAGGAACCTCCATACTGTTCTCCATAGTGACTGTATCAATTTACATTCCCACCAAGAGCGGAAGAGGGTTCCTTGTGTCAACACCCTCCCCAGAATTTGTTGTTTGTAGATTATCTGATGATGCCGATTCTAACAGGTGTGAGGTCTTACTTCATTGTAGTTTTGATTTGCATTTCTCTAATAATTAGTGATGTTGAGCAGCTTTTCATGTGCGTCTTGGCCATCTCTGTGTCTTCTTTAAAGAAACGTCTCTGTAGATCTTCTGCCCATTTTTGTATTGGGTTGTTTGTTTTATTAATATTAAGCTGCATGTGCTGTTTATATATATTGGAGATTAAACCTTTGTCCATTGATTCGTTTGTGAACGTTTTCGCCCATTCTCTGGGTTGCCTTTTTCCATTCCCTTTTTTTTAACAAAGAAAGAATGAAATCAAAAGAAGCAGAACACTAATGTGCATGAAATATGCCTCTTGAAACTGTCGTTTTGAAATATGGACGTCTTTTGAATTTTTTGGTCGATATATGACCCCAGGATTTGTTATCAGGGCAGGTGTCATTTACAGGCCTGTAATGATTTGGAATATCCACTGACCATTAGCGCTGGGATTAAAGCTGCTGTTGTGTGAAACGGCCACAAGGTGGCAGCAGTTCTCCCTTACCAAATCTGGTTACTAGGGCAGCAGAGCCTCAATGGAAGTCGCTTTCTAGATTGGAATGTAGAACGGAATGTGCCAGGAGAATGCCCCTCAAGTTTGTCTCACTACTTCTTGTTCGTGTTTTTAATTTAATTTTTTATTTTTTATTACAGCAAGTTTGAGTACAACGTTTAGCTTGTTGTAGGTGTGCAAGAGGTGGTTCTTTTACACATATACATATGTCTGTTCTTCCTGGGATCCTTTTCCCATGTACGTTATGACAGAATGTTGAGTAGTCTTCTCTTGGTACTCCGTAGGTCTTTGGTGATTATATACGTCTACTGTGTTTGTATATGTCTGTTAACCCCAATATCGTAATGAATTCAATCCTCACACCTTTCCTTTGGTGAACCATAAGTTTGTTTAATGAATCTGTGATTGCCCTTCTCCGTGGAAATATCTGCCCTGGTATCAATTTATAGTTAACACCTATAAGTGATATGATATGATATGTGTCTTTCACTTTCTGACATACTCCAAGTCACGTGATTACCTCTAGACTCATCTACGGTGCTGGAAATTGCATTGTGTCCTTTTTTCCTTGGCGAATATTCTGTCTTAGCGAGGTCCATTTTCTGCAATGTGATTCCCTGAGGGCTGAGGATTAGCTGACCTGGGCAGCCTGACCCTGCCGGCAAGCCCTCCCCAGGTGTGCCTGGGTTGAGGTCAATATAGACAGCGCTCCAGGCAGCAATAGCCCCTGCAGCTGTGCCTGACTCCATATTCTCTGCCCCGTCAGCAGTCTCGGGGCTGTGCTGGTGGGAGGGTGTGAGGGTCCACGACTTTGTGGGTGGCCCGGTGTGAGTGGGGCTCTGCTGGGCTTTCGGCAGGAGTTGCCAGGCTGCCACCTGTATAGAAGAGGATGTGTCACCGATAACTTCCACTGGAATATGTCTCCGGGCTGAGGTGAGTAAGGAAAAAAAGGAGTGGGGGCCGGGACAGGAGGGGTATCTCAGGCAGGGCAATGGAAAGCTTCCAGAAGAGCGCCCGTGGCCAGGACCATCCTGGCTGACCTGCAGGCACCAAGTTGGCCTGCGTGCTGCCGCTGGTGTGGCTCCACGGCCCTTCCTCTAGGCTTTCAAGTCCTTGTACATATTCAGGTGTTTCACCTGGGAAGGGTGGGAACAGTTCAGCAGCAGCTGGCCTGGGACTCAGCTCACGTTTACTCACACAGGCCTCGGCACAGTCCCCTAGCTTTGCAATAAGGACACTCCTTGAGTGGGCGGGCGGGGCTGCTGGCTGTATGGGAGATGATTCCCCACCTCTGACCAATTTCAGAATTGTTTACCACTGGAGCAAGTGCCTTGGTAGTGTTTTCCTCTGTATAACTGTTAGGTTCAGTTTTTTTTTTTTTGGTTCAAGTTAGATTTTATTCCTCTTTTATGTATTTATGGATATAAGCATGGAAATTATTCATTCTTATAAATACATCAGTGTGAATGGAAGAACATTTTTTCTGTTTTATTTTTACATTTTATTTTTAAAAATTTTGAAATTTAATTTATTTTTTTATACAGTAGGTTATTATTAGTTATCTATTTTATGCATAGACATGTATACAGGTCAATCCCAATCTCCCAACTCATCCCACCACCACCACCCCATGGCTTCCGCCACTTTGTGTCCATACGTTTGTTCCCTACCTCTGTGTCTCTATTTCTGCCCTGCACACCAGTTCATCTGTACCATTTTTCTAGGTTCCACATATAGGCATTAATATACAATATTTGTTTGTCTCTTTGTGACTTACTTCACTCTGTATGACAGTCTCTAGATCCATCAACTTCTCTACAAATGACCCAGTTTCATTCCTTTTTATGGCTGAGTAATATTCCATTTTATATATGTACCACATCTTTATCCATTCGTCTGTCTGTGGGCATTTAGGTTGCTTCCATTACCTGGCTATTGTAAATAGTGCTGCAATGAACATTGTGGTGAATGTTTCTTTGTGATTTATGGTTTTCTCTGGGTATATGCCCAGAAGTGGGATTGCTGGATCCTATGGTAATTCTCTTTTTAGTTTTTTAAAGGAACCTCCAAACTGTTCTCCATAGTGACTGTATCAATTTACATTCCCACCAATATCGGAAGAGGGTTCCTTTTGTCCACACCCTCCCCAGAATTTGTTGTTTGTAGATTATCTGATGATGCCGATTCTCACAGGTGTGAGGTCTTACCTCATTGTAGTTTTGATTTGCATTTCTCTAATAATTAGTGATGTTGAGCAGCTTTTCATGTGCGTCTTGGCCATCTCTGTGTCTTCTTTGAAGAAACGTCTCTTTAGATCTTCTGCCCATTTTTGTATTGGGTTGTTTGTTTTATTAATATTAAGCTGCATGAGCTGTTTATATATATTGGAGATTAAACCTTTGTCCATTGATTCGTTTGTGAACGTTTTCGCCCATTCTGAGGGTTGCCTTTTTCCATTCCCGTTTTTTTAACAAAGAAAGAAAGAAAGCAAAAGAAGCAGAACACTAATGTGCGTGAAATATGCCTCTTGAAACTGTCGTTTTGAAATATGGACGTCTTTTGAATTTTTTGGTCGATATATGACCCCAGGATTTGTTTTCAGGGCAGGTGTCATTTACAGGCCTGTAATGATTTGGAATATCCACTGACCATTAGCGCTGGGATTAAAGCTGCTGTTGTGTGAAACGGCCACAAGGTGGCAGCAGTTCTCCCTTACCAAATCTGGTTACTAGGGCAGCAGAGCCTCAATGGAAGTCGCGTTCTAGATTGGAATGTAGAACGGAATGTGCCAGGAGAAAGCCCCTCAAGTTTGTCTCACTACTTCTTGTTCGTGTTTTTAATTTAATTTTTTATTTTTTATTACAGCAAGTTTGAGTACGACGTTTAGCTTGTTGTAGGTGTGCAAGAGGTGGTTCTTTTACACATATACATATGTCTGCTCTTCCTGGGATCCTTTTCCCATGTACGTTATGACAGAATGTTGAGTAGTCTTCTCTTGGTACATCGTAGGTCTTTGGTGATTATATATGTCTACTGTGTTTGTATATGTCTGTTAACCCCAATATCGTAATGAATTCAATCCTCACACCTTTCCTTTGGTGAACCAGAAGTTTGTTTAATGAATCTGTGATTGCCCTTCTCCGTGGAAATATCTGCCCTGGTATCAATTTATAGATAACACCTATAAGTGATATGATATGATATGTGTCTTTCACTTTCTGACTTACTCCAAGTCACGTGATTACCTTGAGACTCATCTACGGTGCTGCAAATGGCATTGTGTCCTTTTTTTCCTTGGCGAATATTCTGTCTTAGCGAGGTCCATTTTCTGCAATGTGATTCCCCGAGGGCTGAGGATTAGCTGACCTGGGCATCCTGACCCTGCAGGCAAGCCCTCCCCAGGTGTGCCTGGGTTGAGGTCAATATAAACAGCACTCCAGGCAGCAATAGCCCCTGCAGCTGTGCCTGACTCCATATTCTCTGCCCCGTCAGCAGTCTCGGGGCTGTGCTGGTGGGAGGTTGTGAGGGTCCACGGCTTTGTGGGTGGCCCGGTGTGAGTGGGGCTCTGCTGGACTTTCGGCAGGAGTTGCCAGGCTGCCACCTGTAAAGAAGAGGATGTGTCACCCATAACTTCCACTGGAATATCTCTCCGGGCTGAGGTGAGGAAGGAAAAAAAGGAGTGGGGGCCGGGACAGGAGGGGTATCTCAGGCAGGGCAATGGAAAGCTTCCAGAAGAGCGCCCGTGGCCAGGACCATCCTGGCTGACCTGCAGGCACCAAGTTGGCCTGCGTGCTGTCGCTGGTGTGGCTCCACGGCCCTTCCTCTAGGCTTTCAAGCCCTTGTACATATTCAGGTGTTTCACCTGGGAAGGGTGGGAACAGTTCAGCAGCAGCTGGCCTGGGGCTCAGCTCACGTTTACTCACAGAGGCCTCGGCACGGTCCCCCAGCTTTGCAATAAGGACGCTCCTTGCGTGGGCGGGTTGGGCTGCTGGCTGTATGGGAGATGATTCCCCACCTCTGACCAATTTCAGAATTGTTTACCACTGGAGCAAGTGCCTTGGTAGTGTTTTCCTCTGTATAACTGTTAGGTTCAGTTTTTTTTTTTTGGTTCAAGTTAGATTTTATTCCTCTTTTATGTATTTATGGATATAAGCATGGAAATAATTCATTATTATAAATACATCAGTGTGAATGGAAGAACTTTTTTTCTGTTTTATTTTTACATTTTATTTTTAAAAATTTTGAAATTTAATTTTATTTATTTTTTTATACACTAGGTTATTATTAGTTATCTATTTTATGCATAGACATGTATACAGGTCAATCCCAATCTCCCAACTCATCCCACCACCACCACCCCATGGCTTCCCCCACTTTGTGTCGATACGTTTGTTCTCTACCTCTGTGTCTCTATTTCTGCCCTGCAAACCAGTTCATCTGTACCATTTTTCTACGTTCCACATATAGGCATTAATATACAATATTTGTTTTTCTCTTTCTGACTTACTTCACTCTGTATGACAGTCTCTAGATCCATCAACTTCTCTACAAATGACTCAGTTTCATTCCTTTTTATGGCTGAGTAATATTCCATTTTATATATGTACCACATCTTTATCCATTCGTCTGTCTGTGGGCATTTATGTTGCTTCCATTACCTGGCTATTGTAAATAGTGCTGCAATGAACATTGTGGTTAATGTGTCTCTGTGATTTATGGTTTTCTCTGGGTATATGCCCAGAAGTGGGATTGCTGGATCCTATGGTAATTCTCTTTTTACTTTTTTAAAGGAACCTCCATACTGTTCTCCATAGTGACTGTATCAATTTACATTCCCACCAATAGCCGAAGAGGGTTCCTTTTGTCCACACCCTCCCCAGAATTTGTTGTTTGTAGATTATCTGATGATGCCGATTCTAACAGGTGTGAGGTCTTACCTCATTGTAGTTTTGATTTGCATTTCTCTAATAATTAGTGATGTTGAGCAGCTTTTCATGTGCGTCTTGGCCATCTCTGTGTCTTCTTTGAAGAAACGTCTATTTAGATCTTCTGCCCATTTTTGTATTGGGTTGTTTGTTTTATTAATATTAAGCTGCATGAGCTGTTTATATATATTGGAGATTAAACCTTTGTCCATTGATTCGTTTGTGAAAGTTTTCGCCCATTCTGAGGGTTGCCTTTTTCCATTCCAGTTTTTTTAACAAAGAAAGAAAGAAATCAAAAGAAGCAGAACACTAATGTGCGTGAAATATGCCTCTTGAAACTGTCGTTTTGAAATATGGACGTCTTTTGAATTTTTTGGTCGATATATGACCCCAGGATTTGTTTTCAGGGCAGGTGTCATTTACAGGCCTGTAATGATTTGGAATATCCACTGACCATTAGCGCTGGGATTAAAGCTGCTGTTGTGTGAAACGGCCACAAGGTGGCAGCAGTTCTCCCTTACCAAATCTGGTTACTAGGGCAGCAGAGCCTCAATGGAAGTCGCGTTCTAGATTGGAATGTAGAACGGAATGTACCAGGAGAAAGCCCCTCAAGTTTTTCTCACTAATTCTTGTTCGTGTTTTTAATTTAATTTTTTATTTTTTATTACAGCAAGTTTGAGTACAACGTTTAGCTTGTTGTAGGTGTGCAAGAGGTGGTTCTTTTACACATATACATATGTCTGTTCTTCCTGGGATCCTTTTCCCATGTTCGTTATGACAGAATGTTGAGTAGTCTTCTCTTGGTACTCCGTAGGTCTTTGGTGATTATATACGTCTACTGCGTTTGTATATGTCTGTTAACCACAATATCATAATGAATTCAATCCTCACACCTTTCCTTTGGTGAACCATAAGTTTGTTTAATGAATCTGTGATTGCCCTTCTCCGTGGAAATATCTGCCCTGGTATCAATTTATAGGTAACACCTATAAGTGATATGATATGATATGTGTCTTTCACTTTCTGACTTACTCCAAGTCACGTGATTACCTCTAGACTCATCTACGGTGCTGCAAATGGCATTGTGTGCTTTTTTTCCTTGGCGAATATTCTGTCTTAGCGAGGTCCATTTTCTGCAATGTGATTCCCTGAGGGCTGAGGATTAGCTGACCTGGGCAGCCTGACCCTGCCGGCAAGCCCTCCCCAGGTGTGCCTGGGTTGAGGTCAATATAAACAGCACTCCAGGCAGCAATAGCCCCTGCAGCTGTGCCTGACTCCATATTCTCTGCCCCGTCAGCAGTCTCGGGGCTGTTCTGGTGGGAGGTTGTGAGGGTCCACGGCTTTGTGGGTGGCCCGGTGTGAGTGGGGCTCTGCTGGACTTTCTGCAGGAGTTGCCAGGCCGCCACCTGTAAAGAAGAGGATGTGTCACCCATAACTTCCACTGGAGTATCTCTCCGGGCTGAGGTGAGGAAGGAAAAAAAGGAGTGGGGGCCGGGACAGGAGGGGTATCTCAGGCAGGGCAATGGAAAGCTTCCAGAAGAGCGCCCGTGGCCAGGACCATCCTGGCTGACCTGCAGGCACCAAGTTGGCCTGCATGCTTTCTCTGGTGTGGCTCCACGGCCCTTCCTCTAGGCTTTCAAGCCCTTGTACATATTCAGGTGTTTCAGGGTGGGAACAGTTCAGCAGCAGCTGGCCTGGGGCTCAGCTCACGTTTACTCACAGAGGCCTCGGCACGGTCCCCCAGCTTTGCAATAAGGACGCTCCTTGCGTGGGCGGCTGGGGCTGCTGGCTGTATGGGAGATGATTCCCCACCTCTGACCAATTTCAGAATTGTTTACCACTGGAGCAAGTGCCTTGGTAGTGTTTTCCTCTGTATAACTGTTAGGTTCAGTTTTTTTTATTTCTTTTTTGGTTCAAGTTAGATTTTATTCCTCTTTTATGTATTTATAGATATAAGCATGGAAATAATTCATTCTTATAAATACATCAGTGTGAATGGAAGAACTTTTTTTCTGTTTTATTTTTACATTTTATTTTTAAAAATTTTGAAATTTAATTTTATTTATTTTTTATACACTAGGTTATTATTAGTTATCTATTTTATGCATAGACATGTATACAGGTCAATCCCAATCTCCCAACTCATCCCACCACCACCACCCCATGGCTTCCCCCACTTTGTGTCGATACGTTTGTTCTCTACCTCTGTGTCTCTATTTCTGCCCTGCAAACCAGTTTATCTGTAGCATTTTTCTAGGTTCCACATATAGGCATTAATATACAATATTTGTTTTTCTCTTTCTGACTTACTTCACTCTGTATGACAGTCTCTAGATCCATCAACTTCTCTACAAATGACTCAGTTTCATTCCTTTTTATGGCTGAGTAATATTCCATTTTATATATGTACCACATCTTTATCCATTCGTCTGTCTGTGGGCATTTAGGTTGCTTCCATTACCTGGCTATTGTAAATAGTGCTGCAATGAACATTGTGGTGAATGTGTCTCTGTGATTTATGGTTTTCTCTGGGTATATGCCCAGAAGTGGGATTGCTGGATCCTATGGTAATTCTCTTTTTACTTTTTTAAAGGAACCTCCATACTGTTCTCCATAGTGACTGTATCAATTTACATTCCCACCAATAGCCGAAGAGGGTTCCTTTTGTCCACACCCTCCCCAGAATTTGTTGTTTGTAGATTATCTGATGATGCCGATTCTAACAGGTGTGAGGTCTTACCTCATTGTAGTTTTGATTTGCATTTCTCTAATAATTAGTGATGTTGAGCAGCTTTTCATGTGCGTCTTGGCCATCTCTGTGTCTTCTTTGAAGAAACGTCTATTTAGATCTTCTGCCCATTTTTGTATTGGGTTGTTTGTTTTATTAATATTAAGCTGCATGAGCTGTTTATATATATTGGAGATTAAACCTTTGTCCATTGATTCGTTTGTGAAAGTTTTCTCCCATTCTGAGGGTTGCCTTTTTCCATTCCAGTTTTTTTAACAAAGAAAGAAAGAAATCAAAAGAAGCAGAACACTAATGTGCGTGAAATATGCCTCTTGAAACTGTCGTTTTGAAATATGGACGTCTTTTGAATTTTTTGGTCGATATATGACCCCAGGATTTGTTTTCAGGGCAGGTGTCATTTACAGGCCTGTAATGATTTGGAATATCCACTGACCATTAGCGCTGGGATTAAAGCTGCTGTTGTGTGAAACGGCCACAAGGTGGCAGCAGTTCTCCCTTACCAAATCTGGTTACTAGGGCAGCAGAGCCTCAATGGAAGTCGCGTTCTAGATTGGAATGTAGAACGGAATGTACCAGGAGAAAGCCCCTCAAGTTTTTCTCACTAATTCTTGTTCGTGTTTTTAATTTAATTTTTTATTTTTTATTACAGCAAGTTTGAGTACAACGTTTAGCTTGTTGTAGGTGTGCAAGAGGTGGTTCTTTTACACATATACATATGTCTGTTCTTCCTGGGATCCTTTTCCCATGTTCGTTATGACAGAATGTTGAGTAGTCTTCTCTTGGTACTCCGTAGGTCTTTGGTGATTATATACGTCTACTGTGTTTGTATATGTCTGTTAACCACAATATCATAATGAATTCAATCCTCACACCTTTCCTTTGGTGAACCATAAGTTTGTTTAATGAATCTGTGATTGCCCTTCTCCGTGGAAATATCTGCCCTGGTATCAATTTATAGGTAACACCTATAAGTGATATGATATGATATGTGTCTTTCACTTTCTGACTTACTCCAAGTCACGTGATTACCTCTAGACTCATCTACGGTGCTGCAAATGGCATTGTGTGCTTTTTTTCCTTGGCGAATATTCTGTCTTAGCGAGGTCCATTTTCTGCAATGTGATTCCCTGAGGGCTGAGGATTAGCTGACCTGGGCAGCCTGACCCTGCCGGCAGGCCCTCCCCAGGTGTGCCTGGGTTGAGGTCAATATAAACAGCACTCCAGGCAGCAATAGCCCCTGCAGCTGTGCCTGACTCCATATTCTCTGCCCCGTCAGCAGTCTCGGGGCTGTTCTGGTGGGAGGTTGTGAGGGTCCACGGCTTTGTGGGTGGCCCGGTGTGAGTGGGGCTCTGCTGGACTTTCTGCAGGAGTTGCCAGGCTGCCACCTGTAAAGAAGAGGATGTGTCACCCATAACTTCCACTGGAGTATCTCTCCGGGCTGAGGTGAGGAAGGAAAAAAAGGAGTGGGGGCCGGGACAGGAGGGGTATCTCAGGCAGGGCAATGGAAAGCTTCCAGAAGAGCGCCCGTGGCCAGGACCATCCTGGCTGACCTGCAGGCACCAAGTTGGCCTGCATGCTTTCTCTGGTGTGGCTCCACGGCCCTTCCTCTAGGCTTTCAAGCCCTTGTACATATTCAGGTGTTTCACCTGGGAAGGGTGGGAACAGTTCAGCAGCAGCTGGCCTGGGGCTCAGCTCACGTTTACTCACAGAGGCCTCGGCACGGTCCCCCAGCTTTGCAATAAGGATGCTCCTTGCGTGGGCGGCTGGGGCTGCTGGCTGTATGGGAGATGATTCCCCACCTCTGACCAATTTCAGAATTGTTTACCACTGGAGCAAGTGCCTTGGTAGTGTTTTCCTCTGTATAACTGTTAGGTTCAGTTTTTTTTATTTCTTTTTTGGTTCAAGTTAGATTTTATTCCTCTTTTATGTATTTATAGATATAAGCATGGAAATAATTCATTCTTATAAATACATCAGTGTGAATGGAAGAACTTTTTTTCTGTTTTATTTTTACATTTTATTTTTAAAAATTTTGAAATTTAATTTTATTTATTTTTTATACACTAGGTTATTATTAGTTATCTATTTTATGCATAGACATGTATACAGGTCAATCCCAATCTCCCAACTCATCCCACCACCACCACCCCATGGCTTCCCCCACTTTGTGTCCATACGTTTGTTCTCTACCTCTGTGTCTCTATTTCTGCCCTGCAAACCAGTTCATCTGTAGCATTTTTCTAGGTTCCACATATAGGCATTAATATACATTATTTGTTTTTCTCTTTCTGACTTACTTCACTCTGTATGACAGTCTCTAGATCCATCAACTTCTCTACAAATGACCCAGTTTCATTCCTTTTTATGGCTGAGTAATATTCCATTTTATATATGTACCACATCTTTATCCATTCGTCTGTCTGTGGGCATTTAAGTTGCTTCCATTACCTGGCTATTGTAAATAGTGCTGCAATGAACATTGTGGTGAATGTGTCTTTGTGATTTATGGTTTTCTTTGGGTATATGCCCAGAAGTGGGATTGCTGGATCCTACTGTAATTCTGTTTTTAGTTTTTTAAAGGAACCTCCATACTGTTCTCCATAGTGACTGTATCAATTTACATTCCCACCAATAGCCGAAGAGGGTTCCTTTTGTCCACACCCTCCCCAGAATTTGTTGTTTGTAGATTATCTGATGATGCCGATTCTAACAGGTGTGAGGTCTTACCTCATTGTAGTTTTGATTTGCATTTCTCTAATAATTAGTGATGTTGAGCAGCTTTTCATGTGCGTCTTGGCCATCTCTGTGTCTTCTTTGAAGAAACGTCTATTTAGATCTTCTGCCCATTTTCGTATTGGGTTGTTTGTTTTATTAATATTAAGCTGCATGAGCTGTTTATATATATTGGAGATTAAACCTTTGTCCATTGATTCATTTGTGAAAGTTTTCGCCCATTCTGAGGGTTGCCTTTTTCCATTCCAGTTTTCTTAACAAAGAAAGAAAGAAATCAAAAGAAGCAGAACACTAATGTGCGTGAAATATGCCTCTTGAAACTGTCGTTTTGAAATATGGACGTCTTTTGAATTTTTTGGTCGATATATGACCCCAGGATTTGTTTTCAGGGCAGGTGTCATTTACAGGCCTGTAATGATTTGGAATATCCACTGACCATTAGCGCTGGGATTAAAGCTGCTGTTGTGTGAAATGGCCACAAGGTGGCAGCAGTTCTCCCTTACCAAATCTGGTTACTAGGGCAGCAGAGCCTCAATGGAAGTCGCGTTCTAGATTGGAATGTAGAACGGAATGTACCAGGAGAAAGCCCCTCAAGTTTTTCTCACTAATTCTTGTTCGTGTTTTTAATTTAATTTTTTATTTTTTATTACAGCAAGTTTGAGTACAACGTTTAGCTTGTTGTAGGTGTGCAAGAGGTTGTTCTTTTACACATATACATATGTCTGTTCTTCCTGGGATCCTTTTCCCATGTTCGTTATGACAGAATGTTGAGTAGTCTTCTCTTGGTACTCCGTAGGTCTTTGGTGATTATATACGTCTACTGTGTTTGTATATGTCTGTTAACCCCAATATCATAATGAATTCAATCCTCACACCTTTCCTTTGGTGAACCATAAGTTTGTTTAATGAATCTGTGATTGCCCTTCTCCGTGGAAATATCTGCCCTGGTATCAATTTATAGGTAACACCTATAAGTGATATGATATGATATGTGTCTTTCACTTTCTGACTTACTCCAAGTCACGTGATTACCTCTAGACTCATCTACGGTGCTGCAAATGGCATTGTGTGCTTTTTTCCTTGGCGAATATTCTGTCTTAGCGAGGTCCATTTTCTGCAATGTGATTCCCCGAGGGCTGAGGATTAGCTGACCTGGGCAGCCTGACCCTGCCGGCAAGCCCTCCCCAGGTGTGCCTGGGTTGAGGTCAATATAAACAGCACTCCAGGCAGCAATAGCCCCTGCAGCTGTGCCTGACTCCATATTCTCTGCCCCGTCAGCAGTCTCGGGGCTGTGCTGGTGGGAGGGTGTGAGGGTCCACGGCTTTGTGGGTGGCCCGGTGTGAGTGGGGCTCTGCTGGACTTTCTGCAGGAGTTGCCAGGCTGCCACCTGTAAAGAAGAGGATGTGTCACCCATAACTTCCACTGGAGTATCTCTCCGGGCTGAGGTGAGGAAGGAAAAAAAGGAGTGGGGGCCGGGACAGGAGGGGTATCTCAGGCAGGGCAATGGAAAGCTTCCAGAAGAGCGCCCGTGGCCAGGACCATCCTGGCTGACCTGCAGGCACCAAGTTGGCCTGCGTGCTTTCGCTGGTGTGGCTCCACGGCCCTTCCTCTTGGCTTTCAAGCCCTTGTACATATTCAGGTGTTTCACCTGGGAAGGGTGGGAACAGTTCAGCAGCAGCTGGCCTGGGGCTCAGCTCACGTTTACTCACAAAGGCCTCGGCACGGTCCCCCAGCTTTGCAATAAGGACGCTCCTTGCGTGGGCGGCTGGGGCTGCTGGCTGTATGGGAGATGATTCCCCACCTCTGACCAATTTCAGAATTGTTTACCACTGGAGCAAGTGCCTTGGTAGTGTTTTCCTCTGTATAACTGTTAGGTTCAGTTTTTTTTTTTTTCTTTTTTGGTTCAAGTTAGATTTTATTCCTCTTTTATGTATTTATAGATATAAGCATGGAAATAATTCATTCTTATAAATACATCAGTGTGAATGGAAGAACTTTTTTTCTGTTTTATTTTTACATTTTATTTTTAAAAATTTTGAAATTTAATTTTATTTATTTTTTTATACACTAGGTTATTATTAGTTATCTATTTTATGCATAGACATGTATACAGGTCAATCCCAATCTCCCAACTCATCCCACCACCACCACCCCATGGCTTCCCCCACTTTGTGTCCATACGTTTGTTCTCTACCTCTGTGTCTCTATTTCTGCCCTGCAAACCAGTTCATCTGTAGCATTTTTCTAGGTTCCACATATAGGCATTAATATACATTATTTGTTTTTCTCTTTCTGACTTACTTCACTCTGTAGGACAGTCTCTAGATCCATCAACTTCTCTACAATTGACCCAGTTTCATTCCTTTTTATGGCTGAGTAATATTCCATTTTATATATGTACCACATCTTTATCCATTCGTCTGTCTGTGGGCATTTAAGTTGCTTCCATTACCTGGCTATTGTAAATAGTGCTGCAATGAACATTGTGGTGAATGTGTCTTTGTGATTTATGGTTTTCTTTGGGTATATGCCCAGAAGTGGGATTGCTGGATCCTACTGTAATTCTGTTTTTAGTTTTTTAAAGGAACCTCCATACTGTTCTCCATAGTGACTGTATCAATTTACATTCCCACCAATAGCCGAAGAGGGTTCCTTTTTCCACACCCTCCCCAGAATTTGTTGTTTGTAGATTATCTGATGATGCCGATTCTAACAGGTGTGAGGTCTTACCTCATTGTAGTTTTGATTTGCATTTCTCTAATAATTAGTGATGTTGAGCAGCTTTTCATGTGCGTCTTGGCCATCTCTGTGTCTTCTTTGAAGAAACGTCTATTTAGATCTTCTGCCCATTTTTGTATTGGGTTGTTTGTTTTATTAATATTAAGCTGCATGAGCTGTTTATATATATTGGAGATTAAACCTTTGTCCATTGATTCGTTTGTGAAAGTTTTCGCCCATTCTGAGGGTTGCCTTTTTCCATTCCAGTTTTTTTAACAAAGAAAGAAAGAAATCAAAAGAAGCAGAACACTAATGTGCGTGAAATATGCCTCTTGAAACTGTCGTTTTGAAATATGGACGTCTTTTGAATTTTTTGGTCGATATATGACCCCAGGATTTGTTTTCAGGGCAGGTGTCATTTACAGGCCTGTAATGATTTGGAATATCCACTGACCATTAGCGCTGGGATTAAAGCTGCTGTTGTGTGAAACGGCCACAAGGTGGCAGCAGTTCTCCCTTACCAAATCTGGTTACTAGGGCAGCAGAGCCTCAATGGAAGTCGCGTTCTAGATTGGAATGTAGAACGGAATGTACCAGGAGAAAGCCCCTCAAGTTTTTCTCACTAATTCTTGTTCGTGTTTTTAATTTAATTTTTTATTTTTTATTACAGCAAGTTTGAGTACAACGTTTAGCTTGTTGTAGGTGTGCAAGAGGTGGTTCTTTTACACATATACATATGTCTGTTCTTCCTGGGATCCTTTTCCCATGTTCGTTATGACAGAATGTTGAGTAGTCTTCTCTTGGTACTCCGTAGGTCTTTGGTGATTATATACGTCTACTGTGTTTGTATATGTCTGTTAACCACAATATCATAATGAATTCAATCCTCACACCTTTCCTTTGGTGAACCATAAGTTTGTTTAATGAATCTGTGATTGCCCTTCTCCGTGGAAATATCTGCCCTGGCATCATTTTATAGGTAACACCTATAAGAGATAGGATATGATATGTGTCTTTCACTTTCTGACTTACTCCAAGTCACGTGATTACCTCTAGACTCATCTACGGTGCTGCAAATGGCACTGTGTCCTTTTTTTCCTTGGCGAATATTCTGTCTTAGCGAGGTCCATTTTCTGCAATGTGATTCCCTGAGGGCTGAGGATTAGCTGACCTGGGCAGCCTGACCCTGCCGGCAAGCCCTCCCCAGGTCTGCCTGGGTTGAGGTCAATATAAACAGCACTCCAGGCAGCAATAGCCCCTGCAGCTGTGCCTGACTCCATATTCTCTGCCCCGTCAGCAGTCTCGGGGCTGTTCTGGTGGGAGGTTGTGAGGGTCCACGGCTTTGTGGGTGGCCCGGTGTGAGTGGGGCTCTGCTGGACTTTCTGCAGGAGTTGCCAGGCTGCCACCTGTAAAGAAGAGGATGTGTCACCCATAACTTCCACTGGAGTATCTCTCCGGGCTGAGGTGAGGAAGGAAAAAAAGGAGTGGGGGCCGGGACAGGAGGGGTATCTCAGGCAGGGCAATGGAAAGCTTCCAGAAGAGCGCCCGTGGCCAGGACCATCCTGGCTGACCTGCAGGCACCAAGTTGGCCTGCAAGCTTTCTCTGGTGTGGCTCCACGGCCCTTCCTCTAGGCTTTCAAGCCCTTGTACATATTCAGGTGTTTCACCTGAGAAGGGTGGGAACAGTTCAGCAGCAGCTGGCCTGGGGCTCAGCTCACGTTTACTCACAGAGGCCTCGGCACGGTCCCCCAGCTTTGCAATAAGGATGCTCCTTGCGTGGGCGGCTGGGGCTGCTGGCTGTATGGGAGATGATTCCCCACCTCTGACCAATTTCAGAATTGTTTACCACTGGAGCAAGTGCCTTGGTAGTGTTTTCCTCTGTATAACTGTTAGGTTCAGTTTTTTTTATTTCTTTTTTGGTTCAAGTTAGATTTTATTCCTCTTTTATGTATTTATAGATATAAGCATGGAAATAATTCATTCTTATAAATACATCAGTGTGAATGGAAGAACTTTTTTTCTGTTTTATTTTTACATTTTATTTTTAAAAATTTTGAAATTTAATTTTATTTATTTTTTATACACTAGGTTATTATTAGTTATCTATTTTATGCATAGACATGTATACAGGTCAATCCCAATCTCCCAACTCATCCCACCACCACCACCCCATGGCTTCCCCCACTTTGTGTCCATACGTTTGTTCTCTACCTCTGTGTCTCTATTTCTGCCCTGCAAACCAGTTCATCTGTAGCATTTTTCTAGGTTCCACATATAGGCATTAATATACAATATTTGTTTTTCTCTTTCTGACTTACTTCACTCTGTATGACAGTCTCTAGATCCATCAACTTCTCTACAAATGACCCAGTTTCATTCCTTTTTATGGCTGAGTAATATTCCATTTTATATATGTACCACATCTTTATCCATTCGTCTGTCTGTGGGCATTTAAGTTGCTTCCATTACCTGGCTATTGTAAATAGTGCTGCAATGAACATTGTGGTGAATGTGTCTTTGTGATTTATGGTTTTCTTTGGGTATATGCCCAGAAGTGGGATTGCTGGATCCTACTGTAATTCTGTTTTTAGTTTTTTAAAGGAACCTCCATACTGTTCTCCATAGTGACTGTATCAATTTACATTCCCACCAATAGCCGAAGAGGGTTCCTTTTGTCCACACCCTCCCCAGAATTTGTTGTTTGTAGATTATCTGATGATGCCGATTCTAACAGGTGTGAGGTCTTACCTCATTGTAGTTTTGATTTGCATTTCTCTAATAATTAGTGATGTTGAGCAGCTTTTCATGTGCGTCTTGGCCATCTCTGTGTCTTCTTTGAAGAAACGTCTATTTAGATCTTCTGCCCATTTTTGTATTGGGTTGTTTGTTTTATTAATATTAAGCTGCATGAGCTGTTTATATATATTGGAGATTAAACCTTTGTCCATTGATTCGTTTGTGAAAGTTTTCGCCCATTCTGAGGGTTGCCTTTTTCCATTCCAGTTTTTTTAACAAAGAAAGAAAGAAATCAAAAGAAGCAGAACACTAATGTGCGTGAAATATGCCTCTTGAAACTGTCGTTTTGAAATATGGACGTCTTTTGAATTCTTTGGTCGATATATGACCCCAGGATTTGTTTTCAGGGCAGGTGTCATTTACAGGCCTGTAATGATTTGGAATATCCACTGACCATTAGCGCTGGGATTAAAGCTGCTGTTGTGTGAAACGGCCACAAGGTGGCAGCAGTTCTCCCTTACCAAATCTGGTTACTAGGGCAGCAGAGCCTCAATGGAAGTCGCGTTCTAGATTGGAATGTAGAACGGAATGTGCCAGGAGAAAGCCCCTCAAGTTTTTCTCACTAATTCTTGTTCGTGTTTTTAATTTAATTTTTTATTTTTTATTACAGCAAGTTTGAGTACAACGTTTAGCTTGTTGTAGGTGTGCAAGAGGTGGTTCTTTTACACATATACATATGTCTGTTCTTCCTGGGATCCTTTTCCCATGTTCGTTATGACAGAATGTTGAGTAGTCTTCTCTTGGTACTCCGTAGGTCTTTGGTGATTATATACGTCTACTGTGTTTGTATATGTCTGTTAACCCCAATATCATAATGAATTCAATCCTCACACCTTTCCTTTGGTGAACCATAAGTTTGTTTAATGAATCTGTGATTGCCCTTCTCCGTGGAAATATCTGCCCTGGTATCAATTTATAGGTAACACCTATAATTGATATGATATGATATGTGTCTTTCACTTTCTGACTTACTCCAAGTCACGTGATTACCTCTAGACTCATCTACGGTGCTGCAAATGGCATTGTGTGCTTTTTTTCCTTGGCGAATATTCTGTCTTAGCGAGGTCCATTTTCTGCAATGTGATTCCCCGAGGGCTGAGGATTAGCTGACCTGGGCAGCCTGACCCTGCCGGCAAGCCCTCCCCAGGTGTGCCTGGGTTGAGGTCAATATAAACAGCACTCCAGGCAGCAATAGCCCCTGCAGCTGTGCCTGACTCCATATTCTCTGCCCCGTCAGCAGTCTCGGGGCTGTGCTGGTGGGAGGGTGTGAGGGTCCACGGCTTTGTGGGTGGCCCGGTGTGAGTGGGGCTCTGCTGGACTTTCTGCAGGAGTTGCCAGGCTGCCACCTGTAAAGAAGAGGATGTGTCACCCATAACTTCCACTGGAGTATCTCTCCGGGCTGAGGTGAGGAAGGAAAAAAAGGAGTGGGGGCCGGGACAGGAGGGGTATCTCAGGCAGGGCAATGGAAAGCTTCCAGAAGAGCGCCCGTGGCCAGGACCATCCTGGCTGACCTGCAGGCACCAAGTTGGCCTGCGTGCTTTCGCTGGTGTGGCTCCACGGCCCTTCCTCTTGGCTTTCAAGCCCTTGTACATATTCAGGTGTTTCACCTGGGAAGGGTGGGAACAGTTCAGCAGCAGCTGGCCTGGGGCTCAGCTCACGTTTACTCACATAGGCCTCGGCACGGTCCCCCAGCTTTGCAATAAGGACGCTCCTTGCGTGGGCGGGTGGGGCTGCTGGCTGTATGGGAGATGATTCCCCACCTCTGACCAATTTCAGAATTGTTTACCACTGGAGCAAGTGCCTTGGTAGTGTTTTCCTCTGTATAACTGTTAGGTTCAGTTTTTTTTTTTTCTTTTTTGGTTCAAGTTAGATTTTATTCCTCTTTTATGTATTTATAGATATAAGCATGGAAATAATTCATTCTTATAAATACATCAGTGTGAATGGAAGAACTTTTTTTCTGTTTTATTTTTACATTTTATTTTTAAAAATTTTGAAATTTAATTTTATTTATTTTTTTATACACTAGGTTATTATTAGTTATCTATTTTATGCATAGACATGTATACAGGTCAATCCCAATCTCCCAACTCATCCCACCACCACCACCCCATGGCTTCCCCCACTTTGTGTCGATACGTTTGTTCTCTACCTCTGTGTCTCTATTTCTGCCCTGCAAACCAGTTCATCTGTAGCATTTTTCTAGGTTCCACATATAGGCATTAATATACAATATTTGTTTTTCTCTTTCTGACTTACTTCACTCTGTATGACAGTCTCTAGATCCATCAACTTCTCTACAAATGACTCAGTTTCATTCCTTTTTATGGCTGAGTAATATTCCATTTTATATATGTACCACATCTTTATCCATTCGTCTGTCTGTGGGCATTTAGGTTGCTTCCATTACCTGGCTATTGTAAATAGTGCTACAATGAACATTGTGGTGAATGTGTCTCTGTGATTTATGGTTTTCTCTAGGTATATGCCCAGAAGTGGGATTGCTGGATCCTATGGTAATTCTCTTTTTACTTTTTTAAAGGAACCTCCATACTGTTCTCCATAGTGACTGTATCAATTTACATTCCCACCAATAGCGGAAGAGGGTTCCTTTTGTCCACACCCTCCCCAGAATTTGTTGTTTGTAGATTATCTGATGATGCCGATTCTAACAGGTGTGAGGTCTTACCTCATTGTAGTTTTGTTTTGCATTTCTCTAATAATTAGTGATGTTGAGCAGCTTTTCATGTGCGTCTTGGCCATCTCTGTGTCTTCTTTGAAGAAACGTCTATTTAGATCTTCTGCCCATTTTTGTATTGGGTTGTTTGTTTTATTAATATTAAGCTGCATGAGCTGTTTATATATATTGGAGATTAAACCTTTGTCCATTGATTCGTTTGTGAAAGTTTTCGCCCATTCTGAGGGTTGCCTTTTTCCATTCCAGTTTTTTTAACAAAGAAAGAAAGAAATCAAAAGAAGCAGAACACTAATGTGCGTGAAATATGCCTCTTGAAACTGTCGTTTTGAAATATGGACGTCTTTTGAATTTTTTGGTCAATATATGACCCCAGGATTTGTTTTCAGGGCAGGTGTCATTTACAGGCCTGTAATGATTTGGAATATCCACTGACCATTAGCGCTGGGATTAAAGCTGCTGTTGTGTGAAACGGCCACAAGGTGGCAGCAGTTCTCCCTTACCAAATCTGGTTACTAGGGCAGCAGAGCCTCAATGGAAGTCGCGTTCTAGATTGGAATGTAGAACGGAATGTGCCAGGAGAAAGCCCCTCAAGTTTTTCTCACTAATTCTTGTTCGTGTTTTTAATTTAATTTTTTATTTTTTATTACAGCAAGTTTGAGTACAACGTTTAGCTTGTTGTAGGTGTGCAAGAGGTGGTTCTTTTACACATATACATATGTCTGTTCTTCCTGGGATCCTTTTCCCATGTTCGTTATGACAGAATGTTGAGTAGTCTTCTCTTGGTACTCCGTAGGTCTTTGGTGATTATATACGTCTACTGTGTTTGTATATGTCTGTTAACCCCAATATCATAATGAATTCAATCCTCACACCTTTCCTTTGGTGAACCATAAGTTTGTTTAATGAATCTGTGATTGCCCTTCTCCGTGGAAATATCTGCCCTGGTATCAATTTATAGGTAACACCTATAATTGATATGATATGATATGTGTCTTTCACTTTCTGACTTACTCCAAGTCACGTGATTACCTCGAGACTCATCTACGGTGCTGCAAATGGCATTGTGTGCTTTTTTTCCTTGGCGAATATTCTGTCTTAGCGAGGTCCATTTTCTGCAATGTGATTCCCCGAGGGCTGAGGATTAGCTGACCTGGGCAGCCTGACCCTGCCGGCAAGCCCTCCCCAGGTGTGCCTGGGTTGAGGTCAATATAAACAGCACTCCAGGCAGCAATAGCCCCTGCAGCTGTGCCTGACTCCATATTCTCTGCCCCGTCAGCAGTCTCGGGGCTGTGCTGGTGGGAGGGTGTGAGGGTCCACGGCTTTGTGGGTGGCCCGGTGTGAGTGGGGCTCTGCTGGACTTTCTGCAGGAGTTGCCAGGCTGCCACCTGTAAAGAAGAGGATGTGTCACCCATAACTTCCACTGGAGTATCTCTCCGGGCTGAGGTGAGGAAGGAAAAAAAGGAGTGGGGGCCGGGACAGGAGGGGTATCTCAGGCAGGGCAATGGAAAGCTTCCAGAAGAGCGCCCGTGGCCAGGACCATCCTGGCTGACCTGCAGGCACCAAGTTGGCCTGCGTGCTTTCGCTGGTGTGGCTCCACGGCCCTTCCTCTTGGCTTTCAAGCCCTTGTACATATTCAGGTGTTTCACCTGGGAAGGGTGGGAACAGTTCAGCAGCAGCTGGCCTGGGGCTCAGCTCACGTTTACTCACAAAGGCCTCGGCACGGTCCCCCAGCTTTGCAATAAGGACGCTCCTTGCGTGGGCGGGTGGGGCTGCTGGCTGTATGGGAGATGATTCCCCACCTCTGACCAATTTCAGAATTGTTTACCACTGGAGCAAGTGCCTTGGTAGTGTTTTCCTCTGTATAACTGTTAGGTTCAGTTTTTTTTTTTTCTTTTTTGGTTCAAGTTAGATTTTATTCCTCTTTTATGTATTTATAGATATAAGCATGGAAATAATTCATTCTTATAAATACATCAGTGTGAATGGAAGAACTTTTTTTCTGTTTTATTTTTACATTTTATTTTTAAAAATTTTGAAATTTAATTTTATTTATTTTTTTATACACTAGGTTATTATTAGTTATCTATTTTATGCATAGACATGTATACAGGTCAATCCCAATCTCCCAACTCATCCCACCACCACCACCCCATGGCTTCCCCCACTTTGTGTCGATACGTTTGTTCTCTACCTCTGTGTCTCTATTTCTGCCCTGCAAACCAGTTCATCTGTAGCATTTTTCTAGGTTCCACATATAGGCATTAATATACAATATTTGTTTTTCTCTTTCTGACTTACTTCACTCTGTATGACAGTCTCTAGATCCATCAACTTCTCTACAAATGACTCAGTTTCATTCCTTTTTATGGCTGAGTAATATTCCATTTTATATATGTAGCACATCTTTATCCATTCGTCTGTCTGTGGGCATTTAGGTTGCTTCCATTACCTGGCTATTGTAAATAGTGCTACAATGAACATTGTGGTGAATGTGTCTCTGTGATTTATGGTTTTCTCTGGGTATATGCCCAGAAGTGGGATTGCTGGATCCTATGGTAATTCTCTTTTTACTTTTTTAAAGGAACCTCCATACTGTTCTCCATAGTGACTGTATCAATTTACATTCCCACCAATAGCGGAAGAGGGTTCCTTTTGTCCACACCCTCCCCAGAATTTGTTGTTTGTAGATTATCTGATGATGCCGATTCTAACAGGTGTGAGGTCTTACCTCATTGTAGTTTTGATTTGCATTTCTCTAATAATTAGTGATGTTGAGCAGCTTTTCATGTGCGTCTTGGCCATCTCTGTGTCTTCTTTGAAGAAACGTCTATTTAGATCTTCTGCCCATTTTTGTATTGGGTTGTTTGTTTTATTAATATTAAGCTGCATGAGCTGTTTATATATATTGGAGATTAAACCTTTGTCCATTGATTCGTTTGTGAAAGTTTTCGCCCATTCTGAGGGTTGCCTTTTTCCATTCCAGTTTTTTTAACAAAGAAAGAAAGAAATCAAAAGAAGCAGAACACTAATGTGCGTGAAATATGCCTCTTGAAACTGTCGTTTTGAAATATGGACGTCTTTTGAATTTTTTGGTCGATATATGACTCCAGGATTTGTTTTCAGGGCAGGTGTCATTTACAGGCCTGTAATGATTTGGAATATCCACTGACCATTAGCGCTGGGATTAAAGCTGCTGTTGTGTGAAACGGCCACAAGGTGGCAGCAGTTCTCCCTTACCAAATCTGGTTACTAGGGCAGCAGAGCCTCAATGGAAGTCGCGTTCTAGATTGGAATGTAGAACGGAATGTACCAGGAGAAAGCCCCTCAAGTTTTTCTCACTAATTCTTGTTCGTGTTTTTAATTTAATTTTTTATTTTTTATTACAGCAAGTTTGAGTACAACGTTTAGCTTGTTGTAGGTGTGCAAGAGGTGGTTCTTTTACACATATACATATGTCTGTTCTTCCTGGGATCCTTTTCCCATGTTCGTTATGACAGAATGTTGAGTAGTCTTCTCTTGGTACTCCGTAGGTCTTTGGTGATTATATACGTCTACTGTGTTTGTATATGTCTGTTAACCACAATATCATAATGAATTCAATCCTCACACCTTTCCTTTGGTGAACCATAAGTTTGTTTAATGAATCTGTGTTTGCCCTTCTCCGTGGAAATATCTGCCCTGGTATCAATTTATAGGTAAAACCTATAAGTGATATGATATGATATGTGTCTTTCACTTTCTGACTTACTCCAAGTCACGTGATTACCTCTAGACTCATCTACGGTGCTGCAAATGGCATTGTGTGCTTTTTTTCCTTGGCGAATATTCTGTCTTAGCGAGGTCCATTTTCTGCAATGTGATTCCCTGAGGGCTGAGGATTAGCTGACCTGGGCAGCCTGACCCTGCCGGCAAGCCCTCCCCAGGTGTGCCTGGGTTGAGGTCAATATAAACAGCACTCCAGGCAGCAATAGCCCCTGCAGCTGTGCCTGACTCCATATTCTCTGCCCCGTCAGCAGTCTCGGGGCTGTTCTGGTGGGAGGTTGTGAGGGTCCACGGCTTTGTGGGTGGCCCGGTGTGAGTGGGGCTCTGCTGGACTTTCTGCAGGAGTTGCCAGGCTGCCACCTGTAAAGAAGAGGATGTGTCACCCATAACTTCCACTGGAGTATCTCTCCGGGCTGTGGTGAGGAAGGAAAAAAAGGAGTGGGGGCCGGGACAGGAGGGGTATCTCAGGCAGGGCAATGGAAAGCTTCCAGAAGAGCGCCCGTGGCCAGGACCATCCTGGCTGACCTGCAGGCACCAAGTTGGCCTGCGTGCTTTCGCTGGTGTGGCTCCACGGCCCTTCCTCTTGGCTTTCAAGCCCTTGTACATATTCAGGTGTTTCACCTGGGAAGGGTGGGAACAGTTCAGCAGCAGCTAGCCTGGGGCTCAGCTCACGTTTACTCACAAAGGCCTCGGCACGGTCCCCCAGCTTTGCAATAAGGACGCTCCTTGCGTGGGCGGGTGGGGCTGCTGGCTGTATGGGAGATGATTCCCCACCTCTGACCAATTTCAGAATTGTTTACCACTGGAGCAAGTGCCTTGGTAGTGTTTTCCTCTGTATAACTGTTAGGTTCAGTTTTTTTTTTCTTTTTTGGTTCAAGTTAGATTTTATTCCTCTTTTATGTATTTATAGATATAAGCATGGAAATAATTCATTCTTATAAATACATCAGTGTGAATGGAAGAACTTTTTTTCTGTTTTATTTTTACATTTTATTTTTAAAAATTTTGAAATTTAATTTTATTTATTTTTTTATACACTAGGTTATTATTAGTTATCTATTTTATGCATAGACATGTATACAGGTCAATCCCAATCTCCCAACTCATCCCACCACCACCACCCCATGGCTTCCCCCACTTTGTGTCGATACGTTTGTTCTCTACCTCTGTGTCTCTATTTCTGCCCTGCAAACCAGTTCATCTGTAGCATTTTTCTACGTTCCACATATAGGCATTAATATACAATATTTGTTTTTCTCTTTCTGACTTACTTCACTCTGTATGACAGTCTCTAGATCCATCAACTTCTCTACAAATGACTCAGTTTCATTCCTTTTTATGGCTGAGTAATATTCCATTTTATATATGTACCACATCTTTATCCATTCGTCTGTCTGTGGGCATTTAGGTTGCTTCCATTACCTGGCTATTGTAAATAGTGCTGCAATGAACATTGTGGTGAATGTGTCTCTGTGATTTATGGTTTTCTCTGGGTATATGCCCAGAAGTGGGATTGCTGGATCCTATGGTAATTCTCTTTTTACTTTTTTAAAGGAACCTCCATACTGTTCTCCATAGTGACTGTATCAATTTACATTCCCACCAATAGCGGAAGAGGGTTCCTTTTGTCCACACCCTCCCCAGAATTTGTTGTTTGTAGATTATCTGATGATGCCGATTCTAACAGGTGTGAGGTCTTACCTCATTGTAGTTTTGATTTGCATTTCTCTAATAATTAGTGATGTTGAGCAGCTTTTCATGTGCGTCTTGGCCATCTCTGTGTCTTCTTTGAAGAAACGTCTATTTAGATCTTCTGCCCATTTTTGTATTGGGTTGTTTGTTTTATTAATATTAAGCTGCATGAGCTGTTTATATATATTGGAGATTAAACCTTTGTCCATTGATTCGTTTGTGAAAGTTTTCGCCCATTCTGAGGGTTGCCTTTTTCCATTCCAGTTTTTTTAACAAAGAAAGAAAGAAATCAAAAGAAGCAGAACACTAATGTGCGTGAAATATGCCTCTTGAAACTGTCGTTTTGAAATATGGACGTCTTTTGAATTTTTTGGTCGATATATGACCCCAGGATTTGTTTTCAGGGCAGGTGTCATTTACAGGCCTGTAATGATTTGGAATATCCACTGACCATTAGCGCTGGGATTAAAGCTGCTGTTGTGTGAAACGGCCACAAGGTGGCAGCAGTTCTCCCTTACCAAATCTGGTTACTAGGGCAGCAGAGCCTCAATGGAAGTCGCGTTCTAGATTGGAATGTAGAACGGAATGTACCAGGAGAAAGCCCCTCAAGTTTTTCTCACTAATTCTTGTTCGTGTTTTTAATTTAATTTTTTATTTTTTATTACAGCAAGTTTGAGTACAACGTTTAGCTTGTTGTAGGTGTGCAAGAGGTGGTTCTTTTACACATATACATATGTCTGTTCTTCCTGGGATCCTTTTCCCATGTTCGTTATGACAGAATGTTGAGTAGTCTTCTCTTGGTACTCCGTAGGTCTTTGGTGATTATATACGTCTACTGTGTTTGTATATGTCTGTTAACCCCAATATCATAATGAATTCAATCCTCACACCTTTCCTTTGGTGAACCATAAGTTTGTTTAATGAATCTGTGATTGCCCTTCTCCGTGGAAATATCTGCCCTGGTATCAATTTATAGGTAACACCTATAAGTGATATGATATGATATGTGTCTTTCACTTTCTGACTTACTCCAAGTCACGTGATTACCTCTAGACTCATCTACGGTGCTGCAAATGGCATTGTGTGCTTTTTTTCCTTGGCGAATATTCTGTCTTAGCGAGGTCCATTTTCTGCAATGTGATTCCCTGAGGGCTGAGGATTAGCTGACCTGGGCAGCCTGACCCTGCCGGCAAGCCCTCCCCAGGTGTGCCTGGGTTGAGGTCAATATAAACAGCACTCCAGGCAGCAATAGCCCCTGCAGCTGTGCCTGACTCCATATTCTCTGCCCCGTCAGCAGTCTCGGGGCTGTTCTGGTGGGAGGTTGTGAGGGTCCACGGCTTTGTGGGTGGCCCGGTGTGAGTGGGGCTCTGCTGGACTTTCTGCAGGAGTTGCCAGGCTGCCACCTGTAAAGAAGAGGATGTGTCACCCATAACTTCCACTGGAGTATCTCTCCGGGCTGAGGTGAGGAAGGAAAAAAAGGAGTGGGGGCCGGGACAGGAGGGGTATCTCAGGCAGGGCAATGGAAAGCTTCCAGAAGAGCGCCCGTGGCCAGGACCATCCTGGCTGACCTGCAGGCACCAAGTTGGCCTGCATGCTTTCTCTGGTGTGGCTCCACGGCCCTTCCTCTAGGCTTTCAAGCCCTTGTACATATTCAGGTGTTTCACCTGGGAAGGGTGGGAACAGTTCAGCAGCAGCTGGCCTGGGGCTCAGCTCACGTTTCCTCACAGAGGCCTCGGCACGGTCCCCCAGCTTTGCAATAAGGACGCTCCTTGCGTGGGCGGCTGGGGCTACTGGCTGTATGGGAGATGATTCCCCACCTCTGACCAATTTCAGAATTGTTTACCACTGGAGCAAGTGCCTTGGTAGTGTTTTCCTCTGTATAACTGTTAGGTTCAGTTTTTTTTATTTCTTTTTTGGTTCAAGTTAGATTTTATTCCTCTTTTATGTATTTATAGATATAAGCATGGA
This sequence comes from Mesoplodon bidens, assembly GCF_964165515.1. Taxonomy (NCBI): domain Eukaryota; kingdom Metazoa; phylum Chordata; class Mammalia; order Artiodactyla; family Ziphiidae; genus Mesoplodon; species Mesoplodon bidens. Next base: position 343,558 of record NW_027672156.1, read on the forward strand.
AATAATTCATTCTTATAAATACATCAGTGTGAATGGAAGAACTTTTTTTCTGTTTTATTTTTACATTTTATTTTTAAAAATTTTGAAATTTAATTTTATTTATTTTTTATACACTAGGTTATTATTAGTTATCTATTTTATGCATAGACATGTATACAGGTCAATCCCAATCTCCCAACTCATCCCACCACCACCACCCCATGGCTTCCCCCACTTTGTGTCGATACGTTTGTTCTCTACCTCTGTGTCTCTATTTCTGCCCTGCAAACCAGTTCATCTGTAGCATTTTTCTAGGTTCCACATATAGGCATTAATATACAATATTTGTTTTTCTCTTTCTGACTTACTTCACTCTGTATGACAGTCTCTAGATCCATCAACTTCTCTACAAATGACTCAGTTTCATTCCTTTCTATGGCTGAGTAATATTCCATTTTATATATGTACCACATCTTTATCCATTCGTCTGTCTGTGGGCATTTAGGTTGCTTCCATTACCTGGCTATTGTAAATAGTGCTGCAATGAACATTGTGGTGAATGTGTCTCTGTGATTTATGGTTTTCTCTGGGTATATGCCCAGAAGTGGGATTGCTGGATCCTACTGTAATTCTGTTTTTAGTTTTTTAAAGGAACCTCCATACTGTTCTCCATAGTGACTGTATCAATTTACATTCCCACCAATAGCCGAAGAGGGTTCCTTTTGTCCACACCCTCCCCAGAATTTGTTGTTTGTAGATTATCTGATGATGCCGATTCTAACAGGTGTGAGGTCTTACCTCATTGTAGTTTTGATTTGCATTTCTCTAATAATTAGTGATGTTGAGCAGCTTTTCATGTGCGTCTTGGCCATCTCTGTGTCTTCTTTGAAGAAACGTCTATTTAGATCTTCTGCCCATTTTTGTATTGGGTTGTTTGTTTTATTAATATTAAGCTGCATGAGCTGTTTATATATATTGGAGATTAAACCTTTGTCCATTGATTCGTTTGTGAAAGTTTTCGCCCATTCTGAGGGTTGCCTTTTTCCATTCCAGTTTTTTTAACAAAGAAAGAAAGAAATCAAAAGAAGCAGAACACTAATGTGCGTGAAATATGCCTCTTGAAACTGTCGTTTTGAAATATGGACGTCTTTTGAATTTTTTGGTCGATATATGACCCCAGGATTTGTTTTCAGGGCAGGTGTCATTTACAGGCCTGTAATGATTTGGAATATCCACTGACCATTAGCGCTGGGATTAAAGCTGCTGTTGTGTGAAACGGCCACAAGGTGGCAGCAGTTCTCCCTTACCAAATCTGGTTACTAGGGCAGCAGAGCCTCAATGGAAGTCGCGTTCTAGATTGGAATGTAGAACGGAATGTACCAGGAGAAAGCCCCTCAAGTTTTTCTCACTAATTCTTGTTCGTGTTTTTAATTTAATTTTTTATTTTTTATTACAGCAAGTTTGAGTACAACGTTTAGCTTGTTGTAGGTGTGCAAGAGGTGGTTCTTTTACACATATACATATGTCTGTTCTTCCTGGGATCCTTTTCCCATGTTCGTTATGACAGAATGTTGAGTAGTCTTCTCTTGGTACTCCGTAGGTCTTTGGTGATTATATACGTCTACTGTGTTTGTATATGTCTGTTAACCACAATATCATAATGAATTCAATCCTCACACCTTTCCTTTGGTGAACCATAAGTTTGTTTAATGAATCTGTGATTGCCCTTCTCCGTGGAAATATCTGCCCTGGCATCATTTTATAGGTAACACCTATAAGAGATAGGATATGATATGTGTCTTTCACTTTCTGACTTACTCCAAGTCACGTGATTACCTCTAGACTCATCTACGGTGCTGCAAATGGCACTGTGTCCTTTTTTTCCTTGGCGAATATTCTGTCTTAGCGAGGTCCATTTTCTGCAATGTGATTCCCTGAGGGCTGAGGATTAGCTGACCTGGGCAGCCTGACCCTGCCGGCAAGCCCTCCCCAGGTGTGCCTGGGTTGAGGTCAATATAAACAGCACTCCAGGCAGCAATAGCCCCTGCAGCTGTGCCTGACTCCATATTCTCTGCCCCGTCAGCAGTCTCGGGGCTGTTCTGGTGGGAGGTTGTGAGGGTCCACGGCTTTGTGGGTGGCCCGGTGTGAGTGGGGCTCTGCTGGACTTTCTGCAGGAGTTGCCAGGCTGCCACCTGTAAAGAAGAGGATGTGTCACCCATAACTTCCACTGGAGTATCTCTCCGGGCTGAGGTGAGGAAGGAAAAAAAGGAGTGGGGGCCGGGACAGGAGGGGTATCTCAGGCAGGGCAATGGAAAGCTTCCAGAAGAGCGCCCGTGGCCAGGACCATCCTGGCTGACCTGCAGGCACCAAGTTGGCCTGCAAGCTTTCTCTGGTGTGGCTCCACGGCCCTTCCTCTAGGCTTTCAAGCCCTTGTACATATTCAGGTGTTTCACCTGAGAAGGGTGGGAACAGTTCAGCAGCAGCTGGCCTGGGGCTCAGCTCACATTTACTCACAGAGGCCTTGGCACGGTCCCCCAGCTTTGCAATAAGGATGCTCCTTGCGTGGGCTGCTGGGGCTGCTGGCTGTATGGGAGATGATTCCCCACCTCTGACCAATTTCAGAATTGTTTACCACTGGAGCAAGTGCCTTGGTAGTGTTTTCCTCTGTATAACTGTTAGGTTCAGTTTTTTTTATTTCTTTTTTGGTTCAAGTTAGATTTTATTCCTCTTTTATGTATTTATAGATATAAGCATGGAAATAATTCATTCTTATAAATACATCAGTGTGAATGGAAGAACTTTTTTTCTGTTTTATTTTTACATTTTATTTTTAAAAATTTTGAAATTTAATTTTATTTATTTTTTATACACTAGGTTATTATTAGTTATCTATTTTATGCATAGACATGTATACAGGTCAATCCCAATCTCCCAACTCATCCCACCACCACCACCCCATGGCTTCCCCCACTTTGTGTCCATACGTTTGTTCTCTACCTCTGTGTCTCTATTTCTGCCCTGCAAACCAGTTCATCTGTAGCATTTTTCTAGGTTCCACATATAGGCATTAATATACATTATTTGTTTTTCTCTTTCTGACTTACTTCACTCTGTATGACAGTCTCTAGATCCATCAACTTCTCTACAAATGACCCACTTTCATTCCTTTTTATGGCTGAGTAATATTCCATTTTATATATGTACCACATCTTTATCCATTCGTCTGTCTGTGGGCATTTAAGTTGCTTCCATTACCTGGCTATTGTAAATAGTGCTGCAATGAACATTGTGGTGAATGTGTCTTTGTGATTTAAGGTTTTCTTTGGGTATATGCCCAGAAGTGGGATTGCTGGATCCTACTGTAATTCTGTTTTTAGTTTTTTAAAGGAACCTCCATACTGTTCTCCATAGTGACTGTATCAATTTACATTCCCACCAATAGCCGAAGAGGGTTCCTTTTGTCCACACCCTCCCCAGAATTTGTTGTTTGTAGATTATCTGATGATGCCGATTCTAACAGGTGTGAGGTCTTACCTCATTGTAGTTTTGATTTGCATTTCTCTAATAATTAGTGATGTTGAGCAGCTTTTCATGTGCGTCTTGGCCATCTCTGTGTCTTCTTTGAAGAAACGTCTATTTAGATCTTCTGCCCATTTTTGTATTGGGTTGTTTGTTTTATTAATATTAAGCTGCATGAGCTGTTTATATATATTGGAGATTAAACCTTTGTCCATTGATTCGTTTGTGAAAGTTTTCGCCCATTCTGAGGGTTGCCTTTTTCCATTCCAGTTTTTTTAACAAAGAAAGAAAGAAATCAAAAGAAGCAGAACACTAATGTGCGTGAAATATGCCTCTTGAAACTGTCGTTTTGAAATATGGACGTCTTTTGAATTTTTTGGTCGATATATGACCCCAGGATTTGTTTTCAGGGCAGGTGTCATTTACAGGCCTGTAATGATTTGGAATATCCACTGACCATTAGCGCTGGGATTAAAGCTGCTGTTGTGTGAAACGGCCACAAGGTGGCAGCAGTTCTCCCTTGCCAAATCTGGTTACTAGGGCAGCAGAGCCTCAATGGAAGTCGCGTTCTAGATTGGAATGTAGAACGGAATGTACCAGGAGAAAGCCCCTCAAGTTTTTCTCACTAATTCTTGTTCGTGTTTTTAATTTAATTTTTTATTTTTTATTACAGCAAGTTTGAGTACAACGTTTAGCTTGTTGTAGGTGTGCAAGAGGTGGTTCTTTTACACATATACATATGTCTGTTCTTCCTGGGATCCTTTTCCCATGTTCGTTATGACAGAATGTTGAGTAGTCTTCTCTTGGTACTCCGTAGGTCTTTGGTGATTATATACGTCTACTGTGTTTGTATATGTCTGTTAACCACAATATCATAATGAATTCAATCCTCACACCTTTCCTTTGGTGAACCATAAGTTTGTTTAATGAATCTGTGATTGCCCTTCTCCGTGGAAATATCTGCCCTGGTATCAATTTATAGGTAACACCTATAATTGATATGATATGATATGTGTCTTTCACTTTCTGACTTACTCCAAGTCACGTGATTACCTCTAGACTCATCTACGGTGCTGCAAATGGCATTGTGTGCTTTTTTTCCTTGGCGAATATTCTGTCTTAGCGAGGTCCATTTTCTGCAATGTGATTCCCCGAGGGCTGAGGATTAGCTGACCTGGGCAGCCTGACCCTGCCGGCAAGCCCTCCCCAGGTGTGCCTGGGTTGAGGTCAATATAAACAGCACTCCAGGCAGCAATAGCCCCTGCAGCTGTGCCTGACTCCATATTCTCTGCCCCGTCAGCAGTCTCGGGGCTGTGCTGGTGGGAGGGTGTGAGGGTCCACGGCTTTGTGGGTGGCCCGGTGTGAGTGGGGCTCTGCTGGACTTTCTGCAGGAGTTGCCAGGCTGCCACCTGTAAAGAAGAGGATGTGTCACCCATAACTTCCACTGGAGTATCTCTCCGGGCTGAGGTGAGGAAGGAAAAAAAGGAGTGGGGGCCGGGACAGGAGGGGTATCTCAGGCAGGGCAATGGAAAGCTTCCAGAAGAGCGCCCGTGGCCAGGACCATCCTGGCTGACCTGCAGGCACCAAGTTGGCCTGCGTGCTTTCGCTGGTGTGGCTCCACGGCCCTTCCTCTTGGCTTTCAAGCCCTTGTACATATTCAGGTGTTTCACCTGGGAAGGGTGGGAACAGTTCAGCAGCAGCTGGCCTGGGGCTCAGCTCACGTTTACTCACAAAGGCCTCGGCACGGTCCCCCAGCTTTGCAATAAGGACGCTCCTTGCATGGGCGGCTGGGGCTGCTGGCTGTATGGGAGATGATTCCCCACCTCTGACCAATTTCAGAATTGTTTACCACTGGAGCAAGTGCCTTGGTAGTGTTTTCCTCTGTATAACTGTTAGGTTCAGTTTTTTTTTTTTCTTTTTTGGTTCAAGTTAGATTTTATTCCTCTTTTATGTATTTATAGATATAAGCATGGAAATAATTCATTCTTATAAATACATCAGTGTGAATGGAAGAACTTTTTTTCTGTTTTATTTTTACATTTTATTTTTAAAAATTTTGAAATTTAATTTTATTTATTTTTTTATACACTAGGTTATTATTAGTTATCTATTTTATGCATAGACATGTATACAGGTCAATCCCAATCTCCCAACTCATCCCACCACCACCACCCCATGGCTTCCCCCACTTTGTGTCCATACGTTTGTTCTCTACCTCTGTGTCTCTATTTCTGCCCTGCAAACCAGTTCATCTGTAGCATTTTTCTAGGTTCCACATATAGGCATTAATATACAATATTTGTTTTTCTCTTTCTGACATACTTCACTCTGTATGACAGTCTCTAGATCCATCAACTTCTCTACAAATGACTCAGTTTCATTCCTTTTTATGGCTGAGTAATATTCCATTTTATATATGTACCACATCTTTATCCATTCGTCTGTCTGTGGGCATTTAGGTTGCTTCCATTACCTGGCTATTGTAAATAGTGCTACAATGAACATTGTGGTGAATGTGTCTCTGTGATTTATGGTTTTCTCTGGGTATATGCCCAGAAGTGGGATTGCTGGATCCTATGGTAATTCTCTTTTTACTTTTTTAAAGGAACCTCCATACTGTTCTCCATAGTGACTGTATCAATTTACATTCCCACCAATAGCGGAAGAGGGTTCCTTTTGTCCACACCCTCCCCAGAATTTGTTGTTTGTAGATTATCTGATGATGCCGATTCTAACAGGTGTGAGGTCTTACCTCATTGTAGTTTTGATTTGCATTTCTCTAATAATTAGTGATGTTGAGCAGCTTTTCATGTGCGTCTTGGCCATCTCTGTGTCTTCTTTGAAGAAACGTCTATTTAGATCTTCTGCCCATTTTTGTATTGGGTTGTTTGTTTTATTAATATTAAGCTGCATGAGCTGTTTATATATATTGGAGATTAAACCTTTGTCCATTGATTCGTTTGTGAAAGTTTTCGCCCATTCTGAGGGTTGCCTTTTTCCATTCCAGTTTTTTTAACAAAGAAAGAAAGAAATCAAAAGAAGCAGAACACTAATGTGCGTGAAATATGCCTCTTGAAACTGTCGTTTTGAAATATGGACGTCTTTTGAATTTTTTGGTCGATATATGACCCCAGGATTTGTTTTCAGGGCAGGTGTCATTTACAGGCCTGTAATGATTTGGAATATCCACTGACCATTAGCGCTGGGATTAAAGCTGCTGTTGTGTGAAACGGCCACAAGGTGGCAGCAGTTCTCCCTTACCAAATCTGGTTACTAGGGCAGCAGAGCCTCAATGGAAGTCGCGTTCTAGATTGGAATGTAGAACGGAATGTACCAGGAGAAAGCCCCTCAAGTTTTTCTCACTAATTCTTGTTCGTGTTTTTAATTTAATTTTTTATTTTTTATTACAGCAAGTTTGAGTACAACGTTTAGCTTGTTGTAGGTGTGCAAGAGGTGGTTCTTTTACACATATACATATGTCTGTTCTTCCTGGGATCCTTTTCCCATGTTCGTTATGACAGAATGTTGAGTAGTCTTCTCTTGGTACTCCGTAGGTCTTTGGTGATTATATACGTCTACTGTGTTTGTATATGTCTGTTAACCCCAATATCATAATGAATTCAATCCTCACACCTTTCCTTTGGTGAACCATAAGTTTGTTTAATGAATCTGTGATTGCCCTTCTCCGTGGAAATATCTGCCCTGGTATCAATTTATAGGTAACACCTATAAGTGATATGATATGATATGTGTCTTTCACTTTCTGACTTACTCCAAGTCACGTGATTACCTCTAGACTCATCTACGGTGCTGCAAATGGCATTGTGTGCTTTTTTTCCTTGGCGAATATTCTGTCTTAGCGAGGTCCATTTTCTGCAATGTGATTCCCTGAGGGCTGAGGATTAGCTGACCTGGGCAGCCTGACCCTGCCGGCAAGCCCTCCCCAGGTGTGCCTGGGTTGAGGTCAATATAAACAGCACTCCAGGCAGCAATAGCCCCTGCAGCTGTGCCTGACTCCATATTCTCTGCCCCGTCAGCAGTCTCGGGGCTGTTCTGGTGGGAGGTTGTGAGGGTCCACGGCTTTGTGGGTGGCCCGGTGTGAGTGGGGCTCTGCTGGACTTTCTGCAGGAGTTGCCAGGCTGCCACCTGTAAAGAAGAGGATGTGTCACCCATAACTTCCACTGGAGTATCTCTCCGGGCTGTGGTGAGGAAGGAAAAAAAGGAGTGGGGGCCGGGACAGGAGGGGTATCTCAGGCAGGGCAATGGAAAGCTTCCAGAAGAGCGCCCGTGGCCAGGACCATCCTGGCTGACCTGCAGGCACCAAGTTGGCCTGCGTGCTTTCGCTGGTGTGGCTCCACGGCCCTTCCTCTTGGCTTTCAAGCCCTTGTACATATTCAGGTGTTTCACCTGGGAAGGGTGGGAACAGTTCAGCAGCAGCTGGCCTGGGGCTCAGCTCACGTTTACTCACAAAGGCCTCGGCACGGTCCCCCAGCTTTGCAATAAGGACGCTCCTTGCGTGGGCGGGTGGGGCTGCTGGCTGTATGGGAGATGATTCCCCACCTCTGACCAATTTCAGAATTGTTTACCACTGGAGCAAGTGCCTTGGTAGTGTTTTCCTCTGTATAACTGTTAGGTTCAGTTTTTTTTTTCTTTTTTGGTTCAAGTTAGATTTTATTCCTCTTTTATGTATTTATAGATATAAGCATGGAAATAATTCATTCTTATAAATACATCAGTGTGAATGGAAGAACTTTTTTTCTGTTTTATTTTTACATTTTATTTTTAAAAATTTTGAAATTTAATTTTATTTATTTTTTTATACACTAGGTTATTATTAGTTATCTATTTTATGCATAGACATGTATACAGGTCAATCCCAATCTCCCAACTCATCCCACCACCACCACCCCATGGCTTCCCCCACTTTGTGTCCATACGTTTGTTCTCTACCTCTGTGTCTCTATTTCTGCCCTGCAAACCAGTTCATCTGTAGCATTTTTCTAGGTTCCACATATAGGCATTAATATACATTATTTGTTTTTCTCTTTCTGACTTACTTCACTCTGTATGACAGTCTCTAGATCCATCAACTTCTCTACAAATGACCCACTTTCATTCCTTTTTATGGCTGAGTAATATTCCATTTTATATATGTACCACATCTTTATCCATTCGTCTGTCTGTGGGCATTTAAGTTGCTTCCATTACCTGGCTATTGTAAATAGTGCTGCAATGAACATTGTGGTGAATGTGTCTTTGTGATTTAAGGTTTTCTTTGGGTATATGCCCAGAAGTGGGATTGCTGGATCCTACTGTAATTCTGTTTTTAGTTTTTTAAAGGAACCTCCATACTGTTCTCCATAGTGACTGTATCAATTTACATTCCCACCAATAGCCGAAGAGGGTTCCTTTTGTCCACACCCTCCCCAGAATTTGTTGTTTGTAGATTATCTGATGATGCCGATTCTAACAGGTGTGAGGTCTTACCTCATTGTAGTTTTGATTTGCATTTCTCTAATAATTAGTGATGTTGAGCAGCTTTTCATGTGCGTCTTGGCCATCTCTGTGTCTTCTTTGAAGAAACGTCTATTTAGATCTTCTGCCCATTTTTGTATTGGGTTGTTTGTTTTATTAATATTAAGCTGCATGAGCTGTTTATATATATTGGAGATTAAACCTTTGTCCATTGATTCGTTTGTGAAAGTTTTCGCCCATTCTGAGGGTTGCCTTTTTCCATTCCAGTTTTTTTAACAAAGAAAGAAAGAAATCAAAAGAAGCAGAACACTAATGTGCGTGAAATATGCCTCTTGAAACTGTCGTTTTGAAATATGGACGTCTTTTGAATTTTTTGGTCGATATATGACCCCAGGATTTGTTTTCAGGGCAGGTGTCATTTACAGGCCTGTAATGATTTGGAATATCCACTGACCATTAGCGCTGGGATTAAAGCTGCTGTTGTGTGAAACGGCCACAAGGTGGCAGCAGTTCTCCCTTACCAAATCTGGTTACTAGGGCAGCAGAGCCTCAATGGAAGTCGCGTTCTAGATTGGAATGTAGAACGGAATGTACCAGGAGAAAGCCCCTCAAGTTTTTCTCACTAATTCTTGTTCGTGTTTTTAATTTAATTTTTTATTTTTTATTACAGCAAGTTTGAGTACAACGTTTAGCTTGTTGTAGGTGTGCAAGAGGTGGTTCTTTTACACATATACATATGTCTGTTCTTCCTGGGATCCTTTTCCCATGTTCGTTATGACAGAATGTTGAGTAGTCTTCTCTTGGTACTCCGTAGGTCTTTGGTGATTATATACGTCTACTGTGTTTGTATATGTCTGTTAACCACAATATCATAATGAATTCAATCCTCACACCTTTCCTTTGGTGAACCATAAGTTTGTTTAATGAATCTGTGATTGCCCTTCTCCGTGGAAATATCTGCCCTGGTATCAATTTATAGGTAACACCTATAATTGATATAATATGATATGTGTCTTTCACTTTCTGACTTACTCCAAGTCACGTGATTACCTCTAGACTCATCTACGGTGCTGCAAATGGCATTGTGTGCTTTTTTTCCTTGGCGAATATTCTGTCTTAGCGAGGTCCATTTTCTGCAATGTGATTCCCCGAGGGCTGAGGATTAGCTGACCTGGGCAGCCTGACCCTGCCGGCAAGCCATCCCCAGGTGTGCCTGGGTTGAGGTCAATATAAACAGCACTCCAGGCAGCAATAGCCCCTGCAGCTGTGCCTGACTCCATATTCTCTGACCCGTCAGCAGTCTCGGGGCTGTGCTGGTGGGAGGGTGTGAGGGTCCACGGCTTTGTGGGTGGCCCGGTGTGAGTGGGGCTCTGCTGGACTTTCTGCAGGAGTTGCCAGGCTGCCACCTGTAAAGAAGAGGATGTGTCACCCATAACTTCCACTGGAGTATCTCTCCGGGCTGAGGTGAGGAAGGAAAAAAAGGAGTGGGGGCCGGGACAGGAGGGGTATCTCAGGCAGGGCAATGGAAAGCTTCCAGAAGAGCGCCCGTGGCCAGGACCATCCTGGCTGACCTGCAGGCACCAAGTTGGCCTGCGTGCTTTCGCTGGTGTGGCTCCACGGCCCTTCCTCTTGGCTTTCAAGCCCTTGTACATATTCAGGTGTTTCACCTGGGAAGGGTGGGAACAGTTCAGCAGCAGCTGGCCTGGGGCTCAGCTCACGTTTACTCACAAAGGCCTCGGCACGGTCCCCCAGCTTTGCAATAAGGACGCTCCTTGCGTGGGCGGCTGGGGCTGCTGGCTGTATGGGAGATGATTCCCCACCTCTGACCAATTTCAGAATTGTTTACCACTGGAGCAAGTGCCTTGGTAGTGTTTTCCTCTGTATAACTGTTAGGTTCAGTTTTTTTTTTTTTCTTTTTTGGTTCAAGTTAGATTTTATTCCTCTTTTATGTATTTATAGATATAAGCATGGAAATAATTCATTCTTATAAATACATCAGTGTGAATGGAAGAACTTTTTTTCTGTTTTATTTTTACATTTTATTTTTAAAAATTTTGAAATTTAATTTTATTTATTTTTTTATACACTAGGTTATTATTAGTTATCTATTTTATGCATAGACATGTATACAGGTCAATCCCAATCTCCCAACTCATCCCACCACCACCACCCCATGGCTTCCCCCACTTTGTGTCCATACGTTTGTTCTCTACCTCTGTGTCTCTATTTCTGCCCTGCAAACCAGTTCATCTGTAGCATTTTTCTAGGTTCCACATATAGGCATTAATATACAATATTTGTTTTTCTCTTTCTGACTTACTTCACTCTGTATGACAGTCTCTAGATCCATCAACTTCTCTACAAATGACTCAGTTTCATTCCTTTTTATGGCTGAGTAATATTCCATTTTATATATGTACCACATCTTTATCCATTCGTCTGTCTGTGGGCATTTAGGTTGCTTCCATTACCTGGCTATTGTAAATAGTGCTACAATGAACATTGTGGTGAATGTGTCTCTGTGATTTATGGTTTTCTCTGGGTATATGCCCAGAAGTGGGATTGCTGGATCCTATGGTAATTCTCTTTTTACTTTTTTAAAGGAACCTCCATACTGTTCTCCATAGTGACTGTATCAATTTACATTCCCAGCAATACCGGAAGAGGGTTCCTTTTGTCCACACCCTCCCCAGAATTTGTTGTTTGTAGATTATCTGATGATGCCGATTCTAACAGGTGTGAGGTCTTACCTCATTGTAGTTTTGATTTGCATTTCTCTAATAATTAGTGATGTTGAGCAGCTTTTCATGTGCGTCTTGGCCATCTCTGTGTCTTCTTTGAAGAAACGTCTATTTAGATCTTCTGCCCATTTTTGTATTGGGTTGTTTGTTTTATTAATATTAAGCTGCATGAGCTGTTTATATATATTGGAGATTAAACCTTTGTCCATTGATTCGTTTGTGAAAGTTTTCGCCCATTCTGAGGGTTGCCTTTTTCCATTCCAGTTTTTTTAACAAAGAAAGAAAGAAATCAAAAGAAGCAGAACACTAATGTGCGTGAAATATGCCTCTTGAAACTGTCGTTTTGAAATATGGACGTCTTTTGAATTTTTTGGTCGATATATGACCCCAGGATTTGTTTTCAGGGCAGGTGTCATTTACAGGCCTGTAATGATTTGGAATATCCACTGACCATTAGCGCTGGGATTAAAGCTGCTGTTGTGTGAAACGGCCACAAGGTGGCAGCAGTTCTCCCTTACCAAATCTGGTTACTAGGGCAGCAGAGCCTCAATGGAAGTCGCGTTCTAGATTGGAATGTAGAACGGAATGTACCAGGAGAAAGCCCCTCAAGTTTTTCTCACTAATTCTTGTTCGTGTTTTTAATTTAATTTTTTATTTTTTATTACAGCAAGTTTGAGTACAACGTTTAGCTTGTTGTAGGTGTGCAAGAGGTGGTTCTTTTACACATATACATATGTCTGTTCTTCCTGGGATCCTTTTCCCATGTTCGTTATGACAGAATGTTGAGTAGTCTTCTCTTGGTACTCCGTAGGTCTTTGGTGATTATATACGTCTACTGTGTTTGTATATGTCTGTTAACCACAATATCATAATGAATTCAATCCTCACACCTTTCCTTTGGTGAACCATAAGTTTGTTTAATGAATCTGTGATTGCCCTTCTCCGTGGAAATATCTGCCCTGGTATCAATTTATAGGTAACACCTATAAGTGATATGATATGATATGTGTCTTTCACTTTCTGACTTACTCCAAGTCACGTGATTACCTCTAGACTCATCTACGGTGCTGCAAATGGCATTGTGTGCTTTTTTTCCTTGGCGAATATTCTGTCTTAGCGAGGTCCATTTTCTGCAATGTGATTCCCTGAGGGCTGAGGATTAGCTGACCTGGGCAGCCTGACCCTGCCGGCAAGCCCTCCCCAGGTGTGCCTGGGTTGAGGTCAATATAAACAGCACTCCAGGCAGCAATAGCCCCTGCAGCTGTGCCTGACTCCATATTCTCTGCCCCGTCAGCAGTCTCGGGGCTGTTCTGGTGGGAGGTTGTGAGGGTCCACGGCTTTGTGGGTGGCCCGGTGTGAGTGGGGCTCTGCTGGACTTTCTGCAGGAGTTGCCAGGCTGCCACCTGTAAAGAAGAGGATGTGTCACCCATAACTTCCACTGGAGTATCTCTCCGGACTGAGGTGAGGAAGGAAAAAAAGGAGTGGGGGCCGGGACAGGAGGGGTATCTCAGGCAGGGCAATGGAAAGCTTCCAGAAGAGCGCCCGTGGCCAGGACCATCCTGGCTGACCTGCAGGCACCAAGTTGGCCTGCATGCTTTCTCTGGTGTGGCTCCACGGCCCTTCCTCTAGGCTTTCAAGCCCTTGTACATATTCAGGTGTTTCACCTGGGAAGGGTGGGAACAGTTCAGCAGCAGCTGGCCTGGGGCTCAGCTCACGTTTCCTCACAGAGGCCTCGGCACGGTCCCCCAGCTTTGCAATAAGGACGCTCCTTGCGTGGGCGGCTGGGGCTACTGGCTGTATGGGAGATGATTCCCCACCTCTGACCAATTTCAGAATTGTTTACCACTGGAGCAAGTGCCTTGGTAGTGTTTTCCTCTGTATAACTGTTAGGTTCAGTTTTTTTTATTTCTTTTTTGGTTCAAGTTAGATTTTATTCCTCTTTTATGTATTTATAGATATAAGCATGGAAATAATTCATTCTTATAAATACATCAGTGTGAATGGAAGAACTTTTTTTCTGTTTTATTTTTACATTTTATTTTTAAAAATTTTGAAATTTAATTTTATTTATTTTTTATACACTAGGTTATTATTAGTTATCTATTTTATGCATAGACATGTATACAGGTCAATCCCAATCTCCCAACTCATCCCACCACCACCACCCCATGGCTTCCCCCACTTTGTGTCGATACGTTTGTTCTCTACCTCTGTGTCTCTATTTCTGCCCTGCAAACCAGTTCATCTGTAGCATTTTTCTAGGTTCCACATATAGGCATTAATATACAATATTTGTTTTTCTCTTTCTGACTTACTTCACTCTGTATGACAGTCTCTAGATCCATCAACTTCTCTACAAATGACTCAGTTTCATTCCTTTCTATGGCTGAGTAATATTCCATTTTATATATGTACCACATCTTTATCCATTCGTCTGTCTGTGGGCATTTAGGTTGCTTCCATTACCTGGCTATTGTAAATAGTGCTGCAATGAACATTGTGGTGAATGTGTCTTTGTGATTTATGGTTTTCTCTGGGTATATGCCCAGAAGTGGGATTGCTGGATCCTATGGTAATTCTCTTTTTAGTTTTTTAAAGGAACCTCCATACTGTTCTCCATAGTGACTGTATCAAATTACATTCCCACCAATAGCCGAAGAGGGTTCCTTTTGTCCACACCCTCCCCAGAATTTGTTGTTTGTAGATTATCTGATGATGCCGATTCTAACAGGTGTGAGGTCTTACCTCATTGTAGTTTTGATTTGCATTTCTCTAATAATTAGTGATGTTGAGCAGCTTTTCATGTGCGTCTTGGCCATCTCTGTGTCTTCTTTGAAGAAACGTCTATTTAGATCTTCTGCCCATTTTTGTATTGGGTTGTTTGTTTTATTAATATTAAGCTGCATGAGCTGTTTATATATATTGGAGATTAAACCTTTGTCCATTGATTCGTTTGTGAAAGTTTTCGCGCATTCTGAGGGTTGCCTTTTTCCATTCCAGTTTTTTTAACAAAGAAAGAAAGAAATCAAAAGAAGCAGAACACTAATGTGCGTGAAATATGCCTCTTGAAACTGTCGTTTTGAAATATGGACGTCTTTTGAATTTTTTGGTCGATATATGACCCCAGGATTTGTTTTCAGGGCAGGTGTCATTTACAGGCCTGTAATGATTTGGAATATCCACTGACCATTAGCGCTGGGATTAAAGCTGCTGTTGTGTGAAACGGCCACAAGGTGGCAGCAGTTCTCCCTTACCAAATCTGGTTACTAGGGCAGCAGAGCCTCAATGGAAGTCGCGTTCTAGATTGGAATGTAGAACGGAATGTACCAGGAGAAAGCCCCTCAAGTTTTTCTCACTAATTCTTGTTCGTGTTTTTAATTTAATTTTTTATTTTTTATTACAGCAAGTTTGAGTACAACGTTTAGCTTGTTGTAGGTGTGCAAGAGGTGGTTCTTTTACACATATACATATGTCTATTCTTCCTGGGATCCTTTTCCCATGTTCGTTATGACAGAATGTTGAGTAGTCTTCTCTTGGTACTCCGTAGGTCTTTGGTGATTATATACGTCTACTGTGTTTGTATATGTCTGTTAACCCCAATATCATAATGAATTCAATCCTCACACCTTTCCTTTGGTGAACCATAAGTTTGTTTAATGAATCTGTGATTGCCCTTCTCCGTGGAAATATCTGCCCTGGTATCAATTTATAGGTAACACCTATAAGTGATATGATATGATATGTGTCTTTCACTTTCTGACTTACTCCAAGTCACGTGATTACCTCTAGACTCATCTACGGTGCTGCAAATGGCATTGTGTGCTTTTTTTCCTTGGCGAATATTCTGTCTTAGCGAGGTCCATTTTCTGCAATGTGATTCCCTGAGGGCTGAGGATTAGCTGACCTGGGCAGCCTGACCCTGCCGGCAAGCCCTCCCCAGGTGTGCCTGGGTTGAGGTCAATATAAACAGCACTCCAGGCAGCAATAGACCCTGCAGCTGTGCCTGACTCCATATTCTCTGCCCCGTCAGCAGTCTCGGGGCTGTGCTGGTGGGAGGGTGTGAGGGTCCACGGCTTTGTGGGTGGCCCGGTGTGAGTGGGGCTCTGCTGGACTTTCTGCAGGAGTTGCCAGGCTGCCACCTGTAAAGAAGAGGATGTGTCACCCATAACTTCCACTGGAGTATCTCTCCGGGCTGAGGTGAGGAAGGAAAAAAAGGAGTGGGGGCCGGGACAGGAGGGGTATCTCAGGCAGGGCAATGGAAAGCTTCCAGAAGAGCGCCCGTGGCCAGGACCATCCTGGCTGACCTGCAGGCACCAAGTTGGCCTGCAAGCTTTCTCTGGTGTGGCTCCACGGCCCTTCCTCTAGGCTTTCAAGCCCTTGTACATATTCAGGTGTTTCACCTGAGAAGGGTGGGAACAGTTCAGCAGCAGCTGGCCTGGGGCTCAGCTCACGTTTACTCACAGAGGCCTCGGCACGGTCCCCCAGCTTTGCAATAAGGATGCTCCTTGCGTGGGCGGCTGGGGCTGCTGGCTGTATGGGAGATGATTCCCCACCTCTGACCAATTTCAGAATTGTTTACCACTGGAGCAAGTGCCTTGGTAGTGTTTTCCTCTGTATAACTGTTAGGTTCAGTTTTTTTTATTTCTTTTTTGGTTCAAGTTAGATTTTATTCCTCTTTTATGTATTTATAGATATAAGCATGGAAATAATTCATTCTTATAAATACATCAGTGTGAATGGAAGAACTTTTTTTCTGTTTTATTTTTACATTTTATTTTTAAAAATTTTGAAATTTAATTTTATTTATTTTTTATACACTAGGTTATTATTAGTTATCTATTTTATGCATAGACATGTATACAGGTCAATCCCAATCTCCCAACTCATCCCACCACCACCACCCCATGGCTTCCCCCACTTTGTGTCCATACGTTTGTTCTCTACCTCTGTGTCTCTATTTCTGCCCTGCAAACCAGTTCATCTGTAGCATTTTTCTAGGTTCCACATATAGGCATTAATATACATTATTTGTTTTTCTCTTTCTGACTTACTTCACTCTGTATGACAGTCTCTAGATCCATCAACTTCTCTACAAATGACCCAGTTTCATTCCTTTTTATGGCTGAGTAATATTCCATTTTATATATGTACCACATCTTTATCCATTCGTCTGTCTGTGGGCATTTAAGTTGCTTCCATTACCTGGCTATTGTAAATAGTGCTGCAATGAACATTGTGGTGAATGTGTCTTTGTGATTTATGGTTTTCTTTGGGTATATGCCCAGAAGTGGGATTGCTGGATCCTACTGTAATTCTGTTTTTAGTTTTTTAAAGGAACCTCCATACTGTTCTCCATAGTGACTGTATCAATTTACATTCCCACCAATAGCCGAAGAGGGTTCCTTTTGTCCACACCCTCCCCAGAATTTGTTGTTTGTAGATTATCTGATGATGCCGATTCTAACAGGTGTGAGGTCTTACCTCATTGTAGTTTTGATTTGCATTTCTCTAATAATTAGTGATGTTGAGCAGCTTTTCATGTGCGTCTTGGCCATCTCTGTGTCTTCTTTGAAGAAACGTCTATTTAGATCTTCTGCCCATTTTTGTATTGGGTTGTTTGTTTTATTAATATTAAGCTGCATGAGCTGTTTATATATATTGGAGATTAAACCTTTGTCCATTGATTCGTTTGTGAAAGTTTTCGCCCATTCTGAGGGTTGCCTTTTTCCATTCCAGTTTTTTTAACAAAGAAAGAAAGAAATCAAAAGAAGCAGAACACTAATGTGCGTGAAATATGCCTCTTGAAACTGTCGTTTTGAAATATGGACGTCTTTTGAATTTTTTGGTCGATATATGACCCCAGGATTTGTTTTCAGGGCAGGTGTCATTTACAGGCCTGTAATGATTTGGAATATCCACTGACCATTAGCGCTGGGATTAAAGCTGCTGTTGTGTGAAACGGCCACAAGGTGGCAGCAGTTCTCCCTTACCAAATCTGGTTACTAGGGCAGCAGAGCCTCAATGGAAGTCGCGTTCTAGATTGGAATGTAGAACGGAATGTACCAGGAGAAAGCCCCTCAAGTTTTTCTCACTAATTCTTGTTCGTGTTTTTAATTTAATTTTTTATTTTTTATTACAGCAAGTTTGAGTACAACGTTTAGCTTGTTGTAGGTGTGCAAGAGGTGGTTCTTTTACACATATACATATGTCTGTTCTTCCTGGGATCCTTTTCCCATGTTCGTTATGACAGAATGTTGAGTAGTCTTCTCTTGGTACTCCGTAGGTCTTTGGTGATTATATACGTCTACTGTGTTTGTATATGTCTGTTAACCACAATATCATAATGAATTCAATCCTCACACCTTTCCTTTGGTGAACCATAAGTTTGTTTAATGAATCTGTGATTGCCCTTCTCCGTGGAAATATCTGCCCTGGTATCAATTTATAGGTAACACCTATAATTGATATGATATGATATGTGTCTTTCACTTTCTGACTTACTCCAAGTCACGTGATTACCTCTAGACTCATCTACGGTGCTGCAAATGGCATTGTGTGCTTTTTTTCCTTGGCGAATATTCTGTCTTAGCGAGGTCCATTTTCTGCAATGTGATTCCCCGAGGGCTGAGGATTAGCTGACCTGGGCAGCCTGACCCTGCCGGCAAGCCCTCCCCAGGTGTGCCTGGGTTGAGGTCAATATAAACAGCACTCCAGGCAGCAATAGCCCCTGCAGCTGTGCCTGACTCCATATTCTCTGCCCCGTCAGCAGTCTCGGGGCTGTGCTGGTGGGAGGGTGTGAGGGTCCACGGCTTTGTGGGTGGCCCGGTGTGAGTGGGGCTCTGCTGGACTTTCTGCAGGAGTTGCCAGGCTGCCACCTGTAAAGAAGAGGATGTGTCACCCATAACTTCCACTGGAGTATCTCTCCGGGCTGAGGTGAGGAAGGAAAAAAAGGAGTGGGGGCCGGGACAGGAGGGGTATCTCAGGCAGGGCAATGGAAAGCTTCCAGAAGAGCGCCCGTGGCCAGGACCATCCTGGCTGACCTGCAGGCACCAAGTTGGCCTGCAAGCTTTCTCTGGTGTGGCTCCACGGCCCTTCCTCTAGGCTTTCAAGCCCTTGTACATATTCAGGTGTTTCACCTGAGAAGGGTGGGAACAGTTCAGCAGCAGCTGGCCTGGGGCTCAGCTCACGTTTACTCACAGAGGCCTCGGCACGGTCCCCCAGCTTTGCAATAAGGATGCTCCTTGCGTGGGCGGCTGGGGCTGCTGGCTGTATGGGAGATGATTCCCCACCTCTGACCAATTTCAGAATTGTTTACCACTGGAGCAAGTGCCTTGGTAGTGTTTTCCTCTGTATAACTGTTAGGTTCAGTTTTTTTTATTTCTTTTTTGGTTCAAGTTAGATTTTATTCCTCTTTTATGTATTTATAGATATAAGCATGGAAATAATTCATTCTTATAAATACATCAGTGTGAATGGAAGAACTTTTTTTCTGTTTTATTTTTACATTTTATTTTTAAAAATTTTGAAATTTAATTTTATTTATTTTTTATACACTAGGTTATTATTAGTTATCTATTTTATGCATAGACATGTATACAGGTCAATCCCAATCTCCCAACTCATCCCACCACCACCACCCCATGGCTTCCCCCACTTTGTGTCCATACGTTTGTTCTCTACCTCTGTGTCTCTATTTCTGCCCTGCAAACCAGTTCATCTGTAGCATTTTTCTAGGTTCCACATATAGGCATTAATATACATTATTTGTTTTTCTCTTTCTGACTTACTTCACTCTGTATGACAGTCTCTAGATCCATCAACTTCTCTACAAATGACCCAGTTTCATTCCTTTTTATGGCTGAGTAATATTCCATTTTATATATGTACCACATCTTTATCCATTCGTCTGTCTGTGGGCATTTAAGTTGCTTCCATTACCTGGCTATTGTAAATAGTGCTGCAATGAACATTGTGGTGAATGTGTCTTTGTGATTTATGGTTTTCTTTGGGTATATGCCCAGAAGTGGGATTGCTGGATCCTACTGTAATTCTGTTTTTAGTTTTTTAAAGGAACCTCCATACTGTTCTCCATAGTGACTGTATCAATTTACATTCCCACCAATAGCCGAAGAGGGTTCCTTTTGTCCACACCCTCCCCAGAATTTGTTGTTTGTAGATTATCTGATGATGCCGATTCTAACAGGTGTGAGGTCTTACCTCATTGTAGTTTTGATTTGCATTTCTCTAATAATTAGTGATGTTGAGCAGCTTTTCATGTGCGTCTTGGCCATCTCTGTGTCTTCTTTGAAGAAACGTCTATTTAGATCTTCTGCCCATTTTTGTATTGGGTTGTTTGTTTTATTAATATTAAGCTGCATGAGCTGTTTATATATATTGGAGATTAAACCTTTGTCCATTGATTCGTTTGTGAAAGTTTTCGCCCATTCTGAGGGTTGCCTTTTTCCATTCCCGTTTTTTTAACAAAGAAAGAAAGAAATCAAAAGAAGCAGAACACTAATGTGCGTGAAATATGCCTCTTGAAACTGTCGTTTTGAAATATGGACGTCTTTTGAATTTTTTGGTCGATATATGACCCCAGGATTTGTTTTCAGGGCAGGTGTCATTTACAGGCCTGTAATGATTTGGAATATCCACTGACCATTAGCGCTGGGATTAAAGCTGCTGTTGTGTGAAACGGCCACAAGGTGGCAGCAGTTCTCCCTTACCAAATCTGGTTACTAGGGCAGCAGAGCCTCAATGGAAGTCGCGTTCTAGATTGGAATGTAGAACGGAATGTACCAGGAGAAAGCCCCTCAAGTTTTTCTCACTAATTCTTGTTCGTGTTTTTAATTTAATTTTTTATTTTTTATTACAGCAAGTTTGAGTACAACGTTTAGCTTGTTGTAGGTGTGCAAGAGGTGGTTCTTTTACACATATACATATGTCTGTTCTTCCTGGGATCCTTTTCCCATGTTCGTTATGACAGAATGTTGAGTAGTCTTCTCTTGGTACTCCGTAGGTCTTTGGTGATTATATACGTCTACTGTGTTTGTATATGTCTGTTAACCACAATATCATAATGAATTCAATCCTCACACCTTTCCTTTGGTGAACCATAAGTTTGTTTAATGAATCTGTGATTGCCCTTCTCCGTGGAAATATCTGCCCTGGTATCAATTTATAGGTAACACCTATAATTGATATGATATGATATGTGTCTTT
The DNA here is from genome assembly GCF_964165515.1 of Mesoplodon bidens. NCBI lineage: Eukaryota > Metazoa > Chordata > Mammalia > Artiodactyla > Ziphiidae > Mesoplodon > Mesoplodon bidens. The sequence goes on from NW_027672156.1 coordinate 364,494, forward strand.
CACTTTCTGACTTACTCCAAGTCACGTGATTACCTCTAGACTCATCTACGGTGCTGCAAATGGCATTGTGTGCTTTTTTTCCTTGGCGAATATTCTGTCTTAGCGAGGTCCATTTTCTGCAATGTGATTCCCCGAGGGCTGAGGATTAGCTGACCTGGGCAGCCTGACCCTGCCGGCAAGCCCTCCCCAGGTGTGCCTGGGTTGAGGTCAATATAAACAGCACTCCAGGCAGCAATAGCCCCTGCAGCTGTGCCTGACTCCATATTCTCTGCCCCGTCAGCAGTCTCGGGGCTGTGCTGGTGGGAGGGTGTGAGGGTCCACGGCTTTGTGGGTGGCCCGGTGTGAGTGGGGCTCTGCTGGACTTTCTGCAGGAGTTGCCAGGCTGCCACCTGTAAAGAAGAGGATGTGTCACCCATAACTTCCACTGGAGTATCTCTCCGGGCTGAGGTGAGGAAGGAAAAAAAGGAGTGGGGGCCGGGACAGGAGGGGTATCTCAGGCAGGGCAATGGAAAGCTTCCAGAAGAGCGCCCGTGGCCAGGACCATCCTGGCTGACCTGCAGGCACCAAGTTGGCCTGCGTGCTTTCGCTGGTGTGGCTCCACGGCCCTTCCTCTTGGCTTTCAAGCCCTTGTACATATTCAGGTGTTTCACCTGGGAAGGGTGGGAACAGTTCAGCAGCAGCTGGCCTGGGGCTCAGCTCACGTTTACTCACAAAGGCCTCGGCACGGTCCCCCAGCTTTGCAATAAGGACGCTCCTTGCGTGGGCGGGTGGGGCTGCTGGCTGTATGGGAGATGATTCCCCACCTCTGACCAATTTCAGAATTGTTTACCACTGGAGCAAGTGCCTTGGTAGTGTTTTCCTCTGTATAACTGTTAGGTTCAGTTTTTTTTTTTCTTTTTTGGTTCAAGTTAGATTTTATTCCTCTTTTATGTATTTATAGATATAAGCATGGAAATAATTCATTCTTATAAATACATCAGTGTGAATGGAAGAACTTTTTTTCTGTTTTATTTTTACATTTTATTTTTAAAAATTTTGAAATTTAATTTTATTTATTTTTTTATACACTAGGTTATTATTAGTTATCTATTTTATGCATAGACATGTATACAGGTCAATCCCAATCTCCCAACTCATCCCACCACCACCACCCCATGGCTTCCCCCACTTTGTGTCGATACGTTTGTTCTCTACCTCTGTGTCTCTATTTCTGCCCTGCAAACCATTTCATCTGTAGCATTTTTCTAGGTTCCACATATAGGCATTAATATACAATATTTGTTTTTCTCTTTCTGACTTACTTCACTCTGTATGACAGTCTCTAGATCCATCAACTTCTCTACAAATGACTCAGTTTCATTCCTTTTTATGGCTGAGTAATATTCCATTTTATATATGTACCACATCTTTATCCATTCGTCTGTCTGTGGGCATTTAGGTTGCTTCCATTACCTGGCTATTGTAAATAGTGCTACAATGAACTTTGTGGTGAATGTGTCTCTGTGATTTATGGTTTTCTCTGGGTATATGCCCAGAAGTGGGATTGCTGGATCCTATGGTAATTCTCTTTTTACTTTTTTAAAGGAACCTCCATACTGTTCTCCATAGTGACTGTATCAATTTACATTCCCACCAATAGCGGAAGAGGGTTCCTTTTGTCCACACCCTCCCCAGAATTTGTTGTTTGTAGATTATCTGATGATGCCGATTCTAACAGGTGTGAGGTCTTACCTCATTGTAGTTTTGATTTGCATTTCTCTAATAATTAGTGATGTTGAGCAGCTTTTCATGTGCGTCTTGGCCATCTCTGTGTCTTCTTTGAAGAAACGTCTATTTAGATCTTCTGCCCATTTTTGTATTGGGTTGTTTGTTTTATTAATATTAAGCTGCATGAGCTGTTTATATATATTGGAGATTAAACCTTTGTCCATTGATTCGTTTGTGAAAGTTTTCGCGCATTCTGAGGGTTGCCTTTTTCCATTCCAGTTTTTTTAACAAAGAAAGGAAGAAATCAAAAGAAGCAGAACACTAATGTGCGTGAAATATGCCTCTTGAAACTGTCGTTTTGAAATATGGACGTCTTTTGAATTTTTTGGTCGATATATGACCCCAGGATTTGTTTTCAGGGCAGGTGTCATTTACAGGCCTGTAATGATTTGGAATATCCACTGACCATTAGCGCTGGGATTAAAGCTGCTGTTGTGTGAAACGGCCACAAGGTGGCAGCAGTTCTCCCTTACCAAATCTGGTTACTAGGGCAGCAGAGCCTCAATGGAAGTCGCGTTCTAGATTGGAATGTAGAACGGAATGTACCAGGAGAAAGCCCCTCAAGTTTTTCTCACTAATTCTTGTTAGTGTTTTTAATTTAATTTTTTATTTTTTATTACAGCAAGTTTGAGTACAACGTTTAGCTTGTTGTAGGTGTGCAAGAGGTGGTTCTTTTACACATATACATATGTCTGTTCTTCCTGGGATCCTTTTCCCATGTTCGTTATGACAGAATGTTGAGTAGTCTTCTCTTGGTACTCCGTAGGTCTTTGGTGATTATATACGTCTACTGTGTTTGTATATGTCTGTTAACCACAATATCATAATGAATTCAATCCTCACACCTTTCCTTTGGTGAACCATAAGTTTGTTTAATGAATCTGTGATTGCCCTTCTCCGTGGAAATATCTGCCCTGGTATCAATTTATAGGTAACACCTATAAGTGATATGATATGATATGTGTCTTTCACTTTCTGACTTACTCCAAGTCACGTGATTACTTCTAGACTCATCTACGGTGCTGCAAATGGCATTGTGTGCTTTTTTTCCTTGGCGAATATTCTGTCTTAGCGAGGTCCATTTTCTGCAATGTGATTCCCTGAGGGCTGAGGATTAGCTGACCTGGGCAGCCTGACCCTGCCGGCAAGCCCTCCCCACGTGTGCCTGGGTTGAGGTCAATATAAACAGCACTCCAGGCAGCAATAGCCCCTGCAGCTGTGCCTGACTCCATATTCTCTGCCCCGTCAGCAGTCTCGGGGCTGTTCTGGTGGGAGGTTGTGAGGGTCCACGGCTTTGTGGGTGGCCCGGTGTGAGTGGGGCTCTGCTGGACTTTCTGCAGGAGTTGCCAGGCTGCCACCTGTAAAGAAGAGGATGTGTCACCCATAACTTCCACTGGAGTATCTCTCCGGGCTGTGGTGAGGAAGGAAAAAAAGGAGTGGGGGCCGGGACAGGAGGGGTATCTCAGGCAGGGCAATGGAAAGCTTCCAGAAGAGCGCCCGTGGCCAGGACCATCCTGGCTGACCTGCAGGCACCAAGTTGGCCTGCGTGCTTTCGCTGGTGTGGCTCCACGGCCCTTCCTCTTGGCTTTCAAGCCCTTGTACATATTCAGGTGTTTCACCTGGGAAGGGTGGGAACAGTTCAGCAGCAGCTGGCCTGGGGCTCAGCTCACGTTTACTCACAAAGGCCTCGGCACGGTCCCCCAGCTTTGCAATAAGGACGCTCCTTGCGTGGGCGGCTGGGGCTGCTGGCTGTATGGGAGATGATTACCCACCTCTGACCAATTTCAGAATTGTTTACCACTGGAGCAAGTGCCTTGGTAGTGTTTTCCTCTGTATAACTGTTAGGTTCAGTTTTTTTTTTTCTTTTTTGGTTCAAGTTAGATTTTATTCCTCTTTTATGTATTTATAGATATAAGCATGGAAATAATTCATTCTTATAAATACATCAGTGTGAATGGAAGAACTTTTTTTCTGTTTTATTTTTACATTTTATTTTTAAAAATTTTGAAATTTAATTTTATTTATTTTTTTATACACTAGGTTATTATTAGTTATCTATTTTATGCATAGACATGTATACAGGTCAATCCCAATCTCCCAACTCATCCCACCACCACCACCCCATGGCTTCCCCCACTTTGTGTCGATACGTTTGTTCTCTACCTCTGTGTCTCTATTTCTGCCCTGCAAACCAGTTCATCTGTAGCATTTTTCTACGTTCCACATATAGGCATTAATATACAATATTTGTTTTTCTCTTTCTGACTTACTTCACTCTGTATGACAGTCTCTAGATCCATCAACTTCTCTACAAATGACTCAGTTTCATTCGTTTTTATGGCTGAGTAATATTCCATTTTATATATGTACCACATCTTTATCCATTCGTCTGTCTGTGGGCATTTAGGTTGCTTCCATTACCTGGCTATTGTAAATAGTGCTGCAATGAACATTGTGGTGAATGTGTCTCTGTGATTTATGGTTTTCTCTGGGTATATGCCCAGAAGTGGGATTGCTGGATCCTATGGTAATTCTCTTTTTACTTTTTTAAAGGAACCTCCATACTGTTCTCCATAGTGACTGTATCAATTTACATTCCCACCAATAGCCGAAGAGGGTTCCTTTTGTCCACACCCTCCCCAGAATTTGTTGTTTGTAGATTATCTGATGATGCCGATTCTAACAGGTGTGAGGTCTTACCTCATTGTAGTTTTGATTTGCATTTCTCTAATAATTAGTGATGTTGAGCAGCTTTTCATGTGCGTCTTGGCCATCTCTGTGTCTTCTTTGAAGAAACGTCTATTTAGATCTTCTGCCCATTTTTGTATTGGGTTGTTTGTTTTATTAATATTAAGCTGCATGAGCTGTTTATATATATTGGAGATTAAACCTTTGTCCATTGATTCTTTTGTGAAAGTTTTCGCCCATTCTGAGGGTTGCCTTTTTCCATTCCAGTTTTTTTAACAAAGAAAGAAAGAAATCAAAAGAAGCAGAACACTAATGTGCGTGAAATATGCCTCTTGAAACTGTCGTTTTGAAATATGGACGTCTTTTGAATTTTTTGGTCGATATATGACCCCAGGATTTGTTTTCAGGGCAGGTGTCATTTACAGGCCTGTAATGATTTGGAATATCCACTGACCATTAGCGCTGGGATTAAAGCTGCTGTTGTGTGAAACGGCCACAAGGTGGCAGCAGTTCTCCCTTACCAAATCTGGTTACTAGGGCAGCAGAGCCTCAATGGAAGTCGCGTTCTAGATTGGAATGTAGAACGGAATGTACCAGGAGAAAGCCCCTCAAGTTTTTCTCACTAATTCTTGTTCGTGTTTTTAATTTAATTTTTTATTTTTTATTACAGCAAGTTTGAGTACAACGTTTAGCTTGTTGTAGGTGTGCAAGAGGTGGTTCTTTTACACATATACATATGTCTGTTCTTCCTGGGATCCTTTTCCCATGTTCGTTATGACAGAATGTTGAGTAGTCTTCTCTTGGTACTCCGTAGGTCTTTGGTGATTATATACGTCTACTGTGTTTGTATATGTCTGTTAACCACAATATCATAATGAATTCAATCCTCACACCTTTCCTTTGGTGAACCATAAGTTTGTTTAATGAATCTGTGATTGCCCTTCTCCGTGGAAATATCTGCCCTGGTATCAATTTATAGGTAACACCTATAAGTGATATGATATGATATGTGTCTTTCACTTTCTGACTTACTCCAAGTCACGTGATTACCTCTAGACTCATCTACGGTGCTGCAAATGGCATTGTGTGCTTTTATTCCTTGGCGAATATTCTGTCTTAGCGAGGTCCATTTTCTGCAATGTGATTCCCTGAGGGCTGAGGATTAGCTGACCTGGGCAGCCTGACCCTGCCGGCAAGCCCTCCCCAGGTGTGCCTGGGTTGAGGTCAATATAAACAGCACTCCAGGCAGCAATAGCCCCTGCAGCTGTGCCTGACTCCATATTCTCTGCCCCGTCAGCAGTCTCGGGGCTGTTCTGGTGGGAGGTTGTGAGGGTCCACGGCTTTGTGGGTGGCCCGGTGTGAGTGGGGCTCTGCTGGACTTTCTGCAGGAGTTGCCAGGCTGCCACCTGTAAAGAAGAGGATGTGTCACCCATAACTTCCACTGGAGTATCTCTCCGGGCTGAGGTGAGGAAGGAAAAAAAGGAGTGGGGGCCGGGACAGGAGGGGTATCTCAGGCAGGGCAATGGAAAGCTTCCAGAAGAGCGCCCGTGGCCAGGACCATCCTGGCTGACCTGCAGGCACCAAGTTGGCCTGCATGCCTTCTCTGGTGTGGCTCCACGGCCCTTCCTCTAGGCTTTCAAGCCCTTGTACATATTCAGGTGTTTCACCTGGGAAGGGTGGGAACAGTTCAGCAGCAGCTGGCCTGGGGCTCAGCTCACGTTTCCTCACAGAGGCCTCGGCACGGTCCCCCAGCTTTGCAATAAGGACGCTCCTTGCGTGGGCGGCTGGGGCTACTGGCTGTATGGGAGATGATTCCCCACCTCTGACCAATTTCAGAATTGTTTACCACTGGAGCAAGTGCCTTGGTAGTGTTTTCCTCTGTATAACTGTTAGGTTCAGTTTTTTTTATTTCTTTTTTGGTTCAAGTTAGATTTTATTCCTCTTTTATGTATTTATAGATATAAGCATGGAAATAATTCATTCTTATAAATACATCAGTGTGAATGGAAGAACTTTTTTTCTGTTTTATTTTTACATTTTATTTTTAAAAATTTTGAAATTTAATTTTATTTATTTTTTATACACTCGGTTATTATTAGTTATCTATTTTATGCATAGACATGTATACAGGTCAATCCCAATCTCCCAACTCATCCCACCACCACCACCCCATGGCTTCCCCCACTTTGTGTCGATACGTTTGTTCTCTACCTCTGTGTCTCTATTTCTGCCCTGCAAACCAGTTCATCTGTAGCATTTTTCTAGGTTCCACATATAGGCATTAATATACAATATTTGTTTTTCTCTTTCTGACTTACTTCACTCTGTATGACAGTCTCTAGATCCATCAACTTCTCTACAAATGACTCAGTTTCATTCCTTTCTATGGCTGAGTAATATTCCATTTTATATATGTACCACATCTTTATCCATTCGTCTGTCTGTGGGCATTTAGGTTGCTTCCATTACCTGGCTATTGTAAATAGTGCTGCAATGAACATTGTGGTGAATGTGTCTCTGTGATTTATGGTTTTCTCTGGGTATATGCCCAGAAGTGGGATTGCTGGATCCTATGGTAATTATCTTTTTACTTTTTTAAAGGAACCTCCATACTGTTCTCCATAGTGACTGTATCAATTTACATTCCCACCAATAGCCGAAGAGGGTTCCTTTTGTCCACACCCTCCCCAGAATTTGTTGTTTGTAGATTATCTGATGATGCCGATTCTAACAGGTGTGAGGTCTTAACTCATTGTAGTTTTGATTTGCATTTCTCTAATAATTAGTGATGTTGAGCAGCTTTTCATGTGCGTCTTGGCCATCTCTGTGTCTTCTTTGAAGAAACGTCTATTTAGATCTTCTGCCCATTTTTGTATTGGGTTGTTTGTTTTATTAATATTAAGCTGCATGAGCTGTTTATATATATTGGAGATTAAACCTTTGTCCATTGATTCGTTTGTGAAAGTTTTCGCCCATTCTGAGGGTTGCCTTTTTCCATTCCAGTTTTTTTAACAAAGAAAGAAAGAAATCAAAAGAAGCAGAACACTAATGTGCGTGAAATATGCCTCTTGAAACTGTCGTTTTGAAATATGGACGTCTTTTGAATTTTTTGGTCGATATATGACCCCAGGATTTGTTTTCAGGGCAGGTGTCATTTACAGGCCTGTAATGATTTGGAATATCCACTGACCATTAGCGCTGGGATTAAAGCTGCTGTTGTGTGAAACGGCCACAAGGTGGCAGCAGTTCTCCCTTACCAAATCTGGTTACTAGGGCAGCAGAGCCTCAATGGAAGTCGCGTTCTAGATTGGAATGTAGAACGGAATGTACCAGGAGAAAGCCCCTCAAGTTTGTCTCACTACTTCTTGTTCGTGTTTTTAATTTAATTTTTTATTTTTTATTACAGCAAGTTTGAGTACAACGTTTAGCTTGTTGTAGGTGTGCAAGAGGTGGTTCTTTTACACATATACATATGTCTGTTCTTCCTGGGATCCTTTTCCCATGTTCGTTATGACAGAATGTTGAGTAGTCTTCTCTTGGTACTCCGTAGGTCTTTGGTGATTATATACGTCTACTGTGTTTGTATATGTCTGTTAACCCCAATATCATAATGAATTCAATCCTCACACCTTTCCTTTGGTGAACCATAAGTTTGTTTAATGAATCTGTGATTGCCCTTCTCCGTGGAAATATCTGCCCTGGTATCAATTTATAGGTAACACCTATAAGTGATATGATATGATATGTGTCTTTCACTTTCTGACTTACTCCAAGTCACGTGATTACCTCTAGACTCATCTACGGTGCTGCAAATGGCATTGTGTGCTTTTTTTCCTTGGCGAATATTCTGTCTTAGCGAGGTCCATTTTCTGCAATGTGATTCCCCGAGGGCTGAGGATTAGCTGACCTGGGCAGCCTGACCCTGCCGGCAAGCCCTCCCCAGGTGTGCCTGGGTTGAGGTCAATATAAACAGCACTCCAGGCAGCAATAGCCCCTGCAGCTGTGCCTGACTCCATATTCTCTGCCCCGTCAGCAGTCTCGGGGCTGTTCTGGTGGGAGGTTGTGAGGGTCCACGGCTTTGTGGGTGGCCCGGTGTGAGTGGGGCTCTGCTGGACTTTCTGCAGGAGTTGCCAGGCTGCCACCTGTAAAGAAGAGGATGTGTCACCCATAACTTCCACTGGAGTATCTCTCCGGGCTGAGGTGAGGAAGGAAAAAAAGGAGTGGGGGCCGGGACAGGAGGGGTATCTCAGGCAGGGCAATGGAAAGCTTCCAGAAGAGCGCCCGTGGCCAGGACCATCCTGGCTGACCTGCAGGCACCAAGTTGGCCTGCATGCTTTCTCTGGTGTGGCTCCACGGCCCTTCCTCTAGGCTTTCAAGACCTTGTACATATTCAGGTGTTTCACCTGGGAAGGGTGGGAACAGTTCAGCAGCAGCTGGCCTGGGGCTCAGCTCACGTTTCCTCACAGAGGCCTCGGCACGGTCCCCCAGCTTTGCAATAAGGACGCTCCTTGCGTGGGCGGCTGGGGCTGCTGGCTGTATGGGAGATGATTCCCCACCTCTGACCAATTTCAGAATTGTTTACCACTGGAGCAAGTGCCTTGGTAGTGTTTTCCTCTGTATAACTGTTAGGTTCAGTTTTTTTTATTTCTTTTTTGGTTCAAGTTAGATTTTATTCCTCTTTTATGTATTTATAGATATAAGAATGGAAATAATTCATTCTTATAAATACATCAGTGTGAATGGAAGAACTTTTTTTCTGTTTTATTTTTACATTTTATTTTTAAAAATTTTGAAATTTAATTTTATTTATTTTTTATACACTAGGTTATTATTAGTTATCTATTTTATGCATAGACATGTATACAGGTCAATCCCAATCTCCCAACTCATCCCACCACCACCACCCCATGGCTTCCCCCACTTTGTGTCGATACGTTTGTTCTCTACCTCTGTGTCTCTATTTCTGCCCTGCAAACCAGTTCATCTGTAGCATTTTTCTAGGTTCCACATATAGGCATTAATATACAATATTTGTTTTTCTCTTTCTGACTTACTTCACTCTGTATGACAGTCTCTAGATCCATCAACTTCTCTACAAATGACCCAGTTTCATTCCTTTTTATGGCTGAGTAATATTCCATTTTATATATGTACCACATCTTTATCCATTCGTCTGTCTGTGGGCATTTAGGTTGCTTCCATTACCTGGCTATTGTAAATAGTGCTGCAATGAACATTGTGGTGAATGTGTCTCTGTGATTTATGGTTTTCTCTGGGTATATGCCCAGAAGTGGGATTGCTGGATCCTATGGTAATTCTCTTTTTAGTTTTTTAAAGGAACCTCCATACTGTTCTCCATAGTGACTGTATCAAATTACATTCCCACCAATAGCCGAAGAGGGTTCCTTTTGTCCACACCCTCCCCAGAATTTGTTGTTTGTAGATTATCTGATGATGCCGATTCTAACAGGTGTGAGGTCTTACCTCATTGTAGTTTTGATTTGCATTTCTCTAATAATTAGTGATGTTGAGCAGCTTTTCATGTGCGTCTTGGCCATCTCTGTGTCTTCTTTGAAGAAACGTCTATTTAGATCTTCTGCCCATTTTTGTATTGGGTTGTTTGTTTTATTAATATTAAGCTGCATGAGCTGTTTATATATATTGGAGATTAAACCTTTGTCCATTGATTCGTTTGTGAAAGTTTTCGCCCATTCTGAGGGTTGCCTTTTTCCATTCCAGTTTTTTTAACAAAGAAAGAAAGAAATCAAAAGAAGCAGAACACTAATGTGCGTGAAATATGCCTCTTGAAACTGTCGTTTTGAAATATGGACGTCTTTTGAATTTTTTGGTCGATATATGACCCCAGGATTTGTTTTCAGGGCAGGTGTCATTTACAGGCCTGTAATGATTTGGAATATCCACTGACCATTAGCGCTGGGATTAAAGCTGCTGTTGTGTGAAACGGCCACAAGGTGGCAGCAGTTCTCCCTTACCAAATCTGGTTACTAGGGCAGCAGAGCCTCAATGGAAGTCGCGTTCTAGATTGGAATGTAGAACGGAATGTACCAGGAGAAAGCCCCTCAAGTTTTTCTCACTAATTCTTGTTCGTGTTTTTAATTTAATTTTTTATTTTTTATTACAGCAAGTTTGAGTACAACGTTTAGCTTGTTGTAGGTGTGCAAGAGGTGGTTCTTTTACACATATACATATGTCTGTTCTTCCTGGGATCCTTTTCCCATGTACGTTATGACAGAATGTTGAGTAGTCTTCTCTTGGTACTCCGTAGGTCTTTGGTGATTATATACGTCTACTGTGTTTGTATATGTCTCTTAACCCCAATATCATAATGAATTCAATCCTCACACCTTTCCTTTGGTGAACCATAAGTTTGTTTAATGAATCTGTGATTGCCCTTCTCCGTGGAAATATCTGCCCTGGTATCAATTTATAGGTAACACCTATAAGTGATATGATATGATATGTGTGATTCACTTTCTGACTTACTCCAAGTCACGTGATTACCTCTAGACTCATCTACGGTGCTGCAAATGGCATTGTGTGCTTTTTTTCCTTGGCGAATATTCTGTCTTAGCGAGGTCCATTTTCTGCAATGTGATTCCCCGAGGGCTGAGGATTAGCTGACCTGGGCAGCCTGACCCTGCCGGCAAGCCCTCCCCAGGTGTGCCTGGGTTGAGGTCAATATAAACAGCACTCCAGGCAGCAATAGCCCCTGCAGCTGTGCCTGACTCCATATTCTCTGCACCGTCAGCAGTCTCGGGGCTGTGCTGGTGGGAGGGTGTGAGGGTCCACGGCTTTGTGGGTGGCCCGGTGTGAGTGGGGCTCTGCTGGACTTTCTGCAGGAGTTGCCAGGCTGCCACCTGTAAAGAAGAGGATGTGTCACCCATAACTTCCACTGGAATATCTCTCCGGGCTGAGGTGAGGAAGGAAAAAAAGGAGTGGGGGCCGGGACAGGAGGGGTATCTCAGGCAGGGCAATGGAAAGCTTCCAGAAGAGCGCCCGTGGCCAGGACCATCCTGGCTGACCTGCAGGCACCAAGTTGGCCTGCGTGCTTTCGCTGGTGTGGCTCCACGGCCCTTCCTCCTGGCTTTGAAGCCCTTGTACATATTCAGGTGTTTCACCTGGGAAGGGTGGGAACAGTTCAGCAGCAGCTGGCCTGGGGCTCAGCTCACGTTTACTCACAAAGGCCTCGGCACGGTCCCCCAGCTTTGCAATAAGGACGCTCCTTGCGTGGGCGGGTGGGGCTGCTGGCTGTATGGGAGATGATTCCCCACCTCTGACCAATTTCAGAATTGTTTACCACTGGAGCAAGTGCCTTGGTAGTGTTTTCCTCTGTATAACTGTTAGGTTCAGTTTTTTTTTTTTCTTTTTTGGTTCAAGTTAGATTTTATTCCTCTTTTATGTATTTATAGATATAAGCATGGAAATAATTCATTCTTATAAATACATCAGTGTGAATGGAAGAACTTTTTTTCTGTTTTATTTTTACATTTTATTTTTAAAAATTTTGAAATTTAATTTTATTTATTTTTTTATACACTCGGTTATTATTAGTTATCTATTTTATGCATAGACATGTATACAGGTCAATCCCAATCTCCCAACTCATCCCACCACCACCACCCCATGGCTTCCCCCACTTTGTGTCGATACGTTTGTTCTCTACCTCTGTGTCTCTATTTCTGCCCTGCAAACCAGTTCATCTGTAGCATTTTTCTACGTTTCACATATAGGCATTAATATACAATATTTGTTTTTCTCTTTCTGACTTACTTCACTCTGTATGACAGTCTCTAGATCCATCAACTTCTCTACAAATGACTCAGTTTCATTCCTTTTTATGGCTGAGTAATATTCCATTTTATATATGTACCACATCTTTATCCATTCGTCTGTCTGTGGGCATTTAGGTTGCTTCCATTACCTGGCTATTGTAAATAGTGCTGCAATGAACATTGTGGTGAATGTGTCTCTGTGATTTATGGTTTTCTCTGGGTATATGCCCAGAAGTGGGATTGCTGGATCCTATGGTAATTCTCTTTTTAGTTTTTTAAAGGAACCTCCATACTGTTCTCCACAGTGACTGTATCAATTTACATTCCCACCAATAGCGGAAGAGGGTTCCTTTTGTCCACACCCTCCCCAGAATTTGTTGTTTGTAGATTATCTGATGAGGCCGATTCTCACAGGTGTGAGGTCTTACCTCATTGTAGTTTTGATTTGCATTTCTCTAATAATTAGTGATGTTGAGCAGCTTTTCATGTGCGTCTTGGCCATCTCTGTGTCTTCTTTGAAGAAACGTCTCTTTAGATCTTCTGCCCATTTTTGTATTGGGTTGTTTGTTTTATTAATATTAAGCTGCATGAGCTGTTTATATATATTGGAGATGAAACCTTTGTCCATTGATTCGTTTGTGAACGTTTTCGCCCATTCTGAGGGTTGCCTTTTTCCATTCCCGTTTTTTTAACAAAGAAAGAAAGCAAGCAAAAGAAGCAGAACACTAATGTGCGTGAAATATGCCTCTTGAAACTGTCGTTTTGAAATATGGACGTCTTTTGAATTTTTTGGTCGATATATGACCCCAGGATTTGTTTTCAGGGCAGGTGTCATTTACAGGCCTGTAATGATTTGGAATATCCACTGACCATTAGCGCTGGGATTAAAGCTGCTGTTGTGTGAAACGGCCACAAGGTGGCAGCAGTTCTCCCTTACCAAATCTGGTTACTAGGGCAGCAGAGCCTCAATGGAAGTCGCGTTCTAGATTGGAATGTAGAACGGAATGTGCCAGGAGAAAGCCCCTCAAGTTTGTCTCCCTACTTCTTGTTCGTGTTTTTAATTTAATTTTTTATTTTTTATTACAGCAAGTTTGAGTAAAACGTTTAGCTTGTTGTAGGTGTGCAAGAGGTGGTTCTTTTACACATATACATATGTCTGTTCTTCCTGGGATCCTTTTCCCATGTACGTTATGACAGAATGTTGAGTAGTCTTCTCTTGGTACTCCGTAGGTCTTTGGCGATTCTATACGTCTACTGTGTTTGTATATGTCTGTTAACCCCAATATCGTAATGAATTCAATCCTCACACCTTTCCTTTGGTGAACCATAAGTTTGTTTAATGAATCTGTGATTGCCCTTCTCCGTGGAAATATCTGCCCTGGTATCAATTTATAGGTAACACCTATAAGTGATATGATATGATATGTGTCTTTCACTTTCTGACTTACTCCAAGTCACGTGATTACCTCGAGACTCATCTACGGTGCTGCAAATGGCATTGTGTCCTTTTTTTTCCTTGGCGAATATTCTGTCTTAGCGAGGTCCATTTTCTGCAATGTGATTCCCCGAGGGCTGAGGATTAGCTGACCTGGGCAGCCTGACCCTGCCGGCAAGCCCTCCCCAGATGTGCCTGGGTTGAGGTCAATATAAACAGCACTCCAGGCAGCAATAGCCCCTGCAGCTGTGCCTGACTGCATATTCTCTGCCAGGTCAGCAGTCTCGGGGCTGTGCTGGTGGGAGGGTGTGAGGGTCCACGGCTTTGTGGGGGGCCCGGTGTGAGTGGGGCTCTGCTGGACTTTCGGCAGGAGTTGCCAGGCTGCCACATGTAAAGAAGAGGATGTGTCACCCATAACTTCCACTGGAATATGTCTCCGGGCTGAGGTGAGGAAGGAAAAAAAGGAGTGGGGGCCGGGACAGGAGGGGTATCTCAGGCAGGGCAATGGAAAGCTTCCAGAAGAGCGCCCGTGGCCAGGACCATCCTGGCTGACCTGCAGGCACCAAGTTGGCCTGCGTGCTGTCGCTGGTGTGGCTCCACGGCCCTTCCTCTAGGCTTTCAAGCCCTTGTACATATTCAGGTGTTTCACCTGGGAAGGGTGGGAAGAGTTCAGCAGCAGCTGGCCTGGGAATCAGCTCACGTTTCCTCACAGAGGCCTCGGCACGGTCCCCCAGCTTTGCAATAAGGACGCTCCTTGCGTGGGTGGACGGGGCTGCTGGCTATATGGGAGATGATTCCCCACCTCTGACCAATTTCAGAATTGTTTACCACTGGAGCAAGTGCCTTGGTAGTGTTTTCCTCTGTATAAATGTTAGGTTCAGTTTTTTTTTTCTTTTTTGGTTCAAGTTAGATTTTATTCCTCTTTTATGTATTTATGGATATAAGCATGGAAATAATTCATTCTTATAAATACATCAGTGTGAATGGAAGAACTTTTTTTCTGTTTTATTTTTACATTTTATTTTTAAAAATTTTGAAATTTAATTTAATTTATTTTTTATACAGTAGGTTATTATTAGTTATCTATTTTATGCATATACATGTATACAGGTCAATCCCAATCTCCCAACTCATCCCACCACCACCACCCCATGGCTTCCCCCACTTTGTGTCCATGTCCATACGTTTGTTCTCTACCTCTGTGTCTCTATTTCTGCCCTGCAAACCAGTTCATCTGTACCATTTTTCTAGGTTCCACATATAGGCATTAATATACAATATTTGTTTTTCTCTTTCTGACTTACTTCACTCTGTATGACAGTCTCTAGATCCATCAACTTCTCTACAAATGACTCAGTTTCATTCCTTTTTTTGGCTGAGTAATATTCCATTTTATATATGTACCACATCTTTATCCATTCGTCTGTCTGTGGGCATTTAGGTTGCTTCCATTACCTGGCTATTGTAAATAGTGCTGCAATGAACATTGTGGTGAATGTGTCTTTGTGATTTATGGTTTTCTCTGGGTATATGCCCAGAAGTGGGATTGCTGGATCCTATGGTAATTCTCTTTTTAGTTTTTTAAAGGAAATTCCATACTGTTCTCCATCGTGACTGTATCAATTTACATTCCCACCAATAGCGGAAGAGGGTTCCTTTTTTCCACACCCTCCCCAGAATTTGTTGTTTGTAGATTATCTGATGATGCCGATTCTCACAGGTGTGAGGTCTTACCTCATTGTAGTTTTGATTTGCATTTCTCTAATAATTAGTGATGTTGAGCAGCTTTTCATGTGCGTCTTGGCCATCTCTGTGTCTTCTTTGAAGAAACGTCTCTTTAGATCTTCTGCCCATTTTTGTATTGGGTTGTTTGTTTTATTAATATTAAGCTGCATGAGCTGTTTATATATATTGGAGATGAAACCTTTGTCCATTGATTCGTTTGTGAACGTTTTCGCCCATTCTGAGGGTTGCCTTTTTCCATTCCCGTTTTTTTAACAAAGAAAGAAAGCAAGCAAAAGAAGCAGAACACTAATGTGCGTGAAATATGCCTCTTGAAACTGTCGTTTTGAAATATGGACGTCTTTTGAATTTTTTGGTCGATATATGACCCCAGGATATGTTTTCAGGGCAGGTGTCATTTACAGGCCTGTAATGATTTGGAATATCCACTGACCATTAGCGCTGGGATTAAAGCTGCTGTTGTGTGAAACGGCCACAAGGTGGCAGCAGTTCTCCCTTACCAAATCTGGTTACTAGGGCAGCAGAGCCTCAATGGAAGTCGCGTTCTAGATTGGAATGTAGAACGGAATGTGCCAGGAGAAAGCCCCTCAAGTTTGTCTCACTACTTCTTGTTCGTGTTTTTAATTTAATTTTTTATTTTTTATTACAGCAAGTTTGAGTACAACGTTTAGCTTGTTGTAGGTGTGCAAGAGGTGGTTCTTTTACACATATACATATGTCTGTTCTTCCTGGGATCCTTTTCCCATGTACGTTATGACAGAATGTTGAGTAGTCTTCTCTTGGTACTCCGTAGGTCTTTGGCGATTCTATACGTCTACTGTGTTTGTATATGTCTGTTAACCCCAATATCGTAATGAATTCAATCCTCACACCTTTCCTTTGGTGAACCATAAGTTTGTTTAATGAATCTGTGATTGCCCTTCTCCGTGGAAATATCTGCCCTGGTATCAATTTATAGGTAACACCTATAAGTGATATGATATGATATGTGTCTTTCACTTTCTGACTTACTCCAAGTCACGTGATTACCTCGAGACTCATCTACGGTGCTGCAAATGGCATTGTGTCCTTTTTCTCCTTGGCGAATATTCTGTCTTAGCGAGGTCCATTTTCTGCAATGTGATTCCCCGAGGGCTGAGGATTAGCTGACCTGGGCAGCCTGACCCTGCCGGCAAGCCCTCCCCAGGTGTGCCTGGGTTGAGGTCAATATAAACAGCACTCCAGGCAGCAATAGCCCCTGCAGCTGTGCCTGACTCCATATTCTCTGCCCCGTCAGCAGTCTCGGGGCTGTGCTGGTGGGAGGGTGTGAGGGTCCACGGCTTTGTGGGGGGCCCGGTGTGAGTGGGGCTCTGCTGGACTTTCGGCAGGAGTTGCCAGGCTGCCACCTGTAAAGAAGAGGATGTGTCACCCATAACTTCCACTGGAATATCTCTCCGGGCTGAGGTGAGGAAGGAAAAAAAGGAGTGGGGGCCGGGACAGGAGGGGTATCTCAGGCAGGGCAATGGAAAGCTTCCAGAAGAGCGCCCGTGGCCAGGACCATCCTGGCTGACCTGCAGGCACCAAGTTGGCCTGCGTGCTGTCGCTGGTGTGGCTCCACGGCCCTTCCTCTAGGCTTTCAAGCCCTTGTACATATTCAGGTGTTTCACCTGGGAAGGGTGGGAAGAGTTCAGCAGCAGCTGGCCTGGGGCTCAGCTCACGTTTCCTCACAGAGGCCTCGGCACGGTCCCCCAGCTTTGCAATAAGGACGCTCCTTGCGTGGGCGGGCGGGGCTGCTGGCTGTATGGGAGATGATTCCCCACCTCTGACCAATTTCAGAATTGTTTACCACTGGAGCAAGTGCCTTGGTAGTGTTTTCCTCTGTATAAATGTTAGGTTCAGTTTTTTTTTCTTTTTTGGTTCAAGTTAGATTTTATTCCTCTTTTATGTATTTATGGATATAAGCATGGAAATAATTCATTCTTATAAATACATCAGTGTGAATGGAAGAACTTTTTTTCTGTTTTATTTTTACATTTTATTTTTAAAAATTTTGAAATTTAATTTAATTTATTTTTTTATACAGTAGGTTATTATTAGTTATCTATTTTATGCATATACATGTATACAGGTCTATCCCAATCTCCCAACTCATCCCACCACCACCACCCCATGGCTTCCCCCACTTTGTGTCCATGTCCATACGTTTGTTCTCTACCTCTGTGTCTCTATTTCTGCCCTGCAAACCAGTTCATCTGTACCATTTTTCTAGGTTCCACATATAGGCATTAATATACAATATTTGTTTTTCTCTTTCTGACTTACTTCACTCTGTATGACAGTCTCTAGATCCATCAACTTCTCTACAAATGACCCAGTTTCATTCCTTTTTTTGGCTGAGTAATATTCCATTTTATATATGTACCACATCTTTATCCATTCGTCTGTCTGTGGGCATTTAGGTTGCTTCCATTGCCTGGCTATTGTAAATAGTGCTGCAATGAACATTGTGGTGAATGTGTCTTTGTGATTTATGGTTTTCTCTGGGTATATGCCCAGAAGTGGGATTGCTGGATCCTATGGTAATTCTCTTTTTAGTTTTTTAAAGGAACCTCCATACTGTTCTCCATCGTGACTGTATCAATTTACATTCCCACCAATAGCGGAAGAGGGTTCCTTTTGTCCACACCCTCCCCAGAATTTGTTGTTTGTAGATTATCTGATGATGCCGATTCTCACAGGTGTGAGGTCTTACCTCATTGTAGTTTTGATTTGCATTTCTCTAATAATTAGTGATGTTGAGCAGCTTTTCATGTGCGTCTTGGCCATCTCTGTGTCTTCTTTGAAGAAACGTCTCTTTAGATCTTCTGCCCATTTTTGTATTGGGTTGTTTGTTTTATTAATATTAAGCTGCATGAGCTGTTTATATATATTGGAGATGAAACCTTTGTCCATTGATTCGTTTGTGAACGTTTTCGCCCATTCTGAGGGTTGCCTTTTTCCATTCCCGTTTTTTTAACAAAGAAAGAAAGCAAGCAAAAGAAGCAGAACACTAATGTGCGTGAAATATGCCTCTTGAAACTGTCGTTTTGAAATATGGACGTCTTTTGAATTTTTTGGTCGATATATGACCCCAGGATATGTTTTCAGGGCAGGTGTCATTTACAGGCCTGTAATGATTTGGAATATCCACTGATCAATAGCGCTGGGATTAAAGCTGCTGTTGTGTGAAACGGCCACAAGGTGGCAGCAGTTCTCCCTTACCAAATCTGGTTACTAGGGCAGCAGAGCCTCAATGGAAGTCGCGTTCTAGATTGGAATGTAGAACGGAATGTGCCAGGAGAAAGCCCCTCAAGTTTGTCTCACTACTTCTTGTTCGTGTTTTTAATTTAATTTTTTATTTTTTATTACAGCAAGTTTGAGTACAACGTTTAGCTTGTTGTAGGTGTGCAAGAGGTGGTTCTTTTACACATATACATATGTCTGTTCTTCCTGGGATCCTTTTCCCATGTACGTTATGACAGAATGTTGAGTAGTCTTCTCTTGGTACTCCGTAGGTCTTTGGCGATTCTATACGTCTACTGTGTTTGTATATGTCTGTTAACCCCAATATCGTAATGAATTCAATCCTCACACCTTTCCTTTGGTGAACCATAAGTTTGTTTAATGAATCTGTGATTGCCCTTCTCCGTGGAAATATCTGCCCTGGTAGCAATTTATAGGTAACACCTATAAGTGATATGATATGATATGTGTCTTTCACTTTCTGACTTACTCCAAGTCACGTGATTACCTCGAGACTCATCTACGGTGCTGCAAATGGCATTGTGTCCTTTTTTTTCCTTGGCGAATATTCTGTCTTAGCGAGGTCCATTTTCTGCAATGTGATTCCCCGAGGGCTGAGGATTAGCTGACCTGGGCAGCCTGACCCTGCCGGCAAGCCCTCCCCAGGTGTGCCTGGGTTGAGGTCAATATAAACAGCACTCCAGGCAGCAATAGCCCCTGCAGCTGTGCCTGACTGCATATTCTCTGCCCCGTCACCAGTCTCGGGGCTGTGCTGGTGGGAGGGTGTGAGGGTCCACGGCTTTGTGGGGGGCCCGGTGTGAGTGGGGCTCTGCTGGACTTTCGGCAGGAGTTGCCAGGCTGCCACCTGTAAAGAAGAGGATGTGTCACCCATAACTTCCACTGGAATATCTCTCCGGGCTGAGGTGAGGAAGGAAAAAAAGGAGTGGGGGCCGGGACAGGAGGGGTATCTCAGGCAGGGCAATGGAAAGCTTCCAGAAGAGCGTCCGTGGCCAGGACCATCCTGGCTGACCTGTAGGCACCAAGTTGGCCTGCGTGCTGTCGCTGGTGTGGCTCCACGGCCCTTCCTCTAGGCTTTCAAGCCCTTGTACATATTCAGGTCTTTCACCTGGGAAGGGTGGGAAGAGTTCAGCAGCAGCTGGCCTGGGGCTCAGCTCACGTTTCCTCACAGAGGCCTCGGCACGGTCCCCCAGCTTTGCAATAAGGACGCTCCTTGCGTGGGCGGGCGGGGCTGCTGGCTGTATGGGAGATGATTCCCCACCTCTGACCAATTTCAGAATTGTTTACCACTGGAGCAAGTGCCTTGGTAGTGTTTTCCTCTGTATAAATGTTAGGTTCAGTTTTTTTTTTCTTTTTTGGTTCAAGTTAGATTTTATTCCTCTTTTATGTATTTATGGATATAAGCATGGAAATAATTCATTCTTATAAATACATCAGTGTGAATGGAAGAACTTTTTTTCTGTTTTATTTTTACATTTTATTTTTAAAAATTTTGAAATTTAATTTATTTTTTTATACAGTAGGTTATTATTAGTTATCTATTTTATGCATATACATGTATACAGGTCAATCCCAATCTCCCAACTCATCCCACCACCACCACCCCATGGCTTCCCCCACATTGTGTCCATGTCCATACGTTTGTTCTCTACCTCTGTGTCTCTATTTCTGCCCTGCAAACCAGTTCATCTGTACCATTTTTCTAGGTTCCACATATAGGCATTAATATACAATATTTGTTTTTCTCTTTCTGACTTACTTCACTCTGTATGACAGTCTCTAGATCCATCAACTTCTCTACAAATGACCCAGTTTCATTCCTTTTTTTGGCTGAGTAATATTCCATTTTATATATGTACCACATCTTTATCCATTCGTCTGTCTGTGGGCATTTAGGTTGCTTCCATTGCCTGGCTATTGTAAATAGTGCTGCAATGAACATTGTGGTGAATGTGTCTTTGTGATTTATGGTTTTCTCTGGGTATATGCCCAGAAGTGGGATTGCTGGATCCTATGGTAATTCTCTTTTTAGTTTTTTAAAGGAACCTCCATACTGTTCTCCATAGTGACTGTATCAATTTACATTCCCACCAATAGCGGAAGAGGGTTCCTTTTGTCCACACCCTCCCCAGAATTTGTTGTTTGTAGATTATCTGATGAGGCCGATTCTCACAGGTGTGAGGTCTTACCTCATTGTAGTTTTGATTTGCATTTCTCTAATAATTAGTGATGTTGAGCAGCTTTTCATGTGCGTCTTGGCCATCTCTGTGTCTTCTTTGAAGAAACGTCTCTTTAGATCTTCTGCCCATTTTTGTATTGGGTTGTTTGTTTTATTAATATTAAGCTGCATGAGCTGTTTATATATATTGGAGATGAAACCTTTGTCCATTGATTCGTTTGTGAACGTTTTCGCCCATTCTGAGGGTTGCCTTTTTCCATTCCCGTTTTTTTAACAAAGAAAGAAAGCAAGCAAAAGAAGCAGAACACTAATGTGCGTGAAATATGCCTCTTGAAACTGTCGTTTTGAAATATGGACGTCTTTTGAATTTTTTGGTCGATATATGACCCCAGGATATGTTTTCAGGGCAGGTGTCATTTACAGGCCTGTAATGATTTGGAATATCCACTGACCATTAGCGCTGGGATTAAAGCTGCTGTTGTGTGAAACGGCCACAAGGTGGCAGCAGTTCTCCCTTACCAAATCTGGTTACTAGGGCAGCAGAGCCTCAATGGAAGTCGCGTTCTAGATTGGAATGTAGAACGGAATGTGCCAGGAGAAAGCCCCTCAAGTTTGTCTCACTACTTCTTGTTCGTGTTTTTAATTTAATTTTTTATTTTTTATTACAGCAAGTTTGAGTACAACGTTTAGCTTGTTGTAGGTGTGCAAGAGGTGGTTCTTTTACACATATACATATGTCTGTTCTTCCTGGGATCCTTTTCCCATGTACGTTATGACAGAATGTTGAGTAGTCTTCTCTTGGTACTCCGTAGGTCTTTGGCGATTCTATACGTCTACTGTGTTTGTATATGTCTGTTAACCCCAATATCGTAATGAATTCAATCCTCACACCTTTCCTTTGGTGAACCATAAGTTTGTTTAATGAATCTGTGATTGCCCTTCTCCGTGGAAATATCTGCCCTGGTATCAATTTATAGGTAACACCTATAAGTGATATGATATGATATGTGTCTTTCACTTTCTGACTTACTCCAAGTCACGTGATTACCTCGAGACTCATCTACGGTGCTGCAAATGGCATTGTGTCCTTTTTTTTCCTTGGCGAATATTCTGTCTTAGCGAGGTCCATTTTCTGCAATGTGATTCCCCGAGGGCTGAGGATTAGCTGACCTGGGCAGCCTGACCCTGCCGGCAAGCCCTCCCCAGGTGTGCCTGGGTTGAGGTCAATATAAACAGCACTCCAGGCAGCAATAGCCCCTGCAGCTGTGCCTGACTCCATATTCTCTGCCCCGTCAGCAGTCTCGGGGCTGTGCTGGTGGGAGGGTGTGAGGGTCCACGGCTTTGTGGGGGGCCCGGTGTGAGTGGGGCTCTGCTGGACTTTCGGCAGGAGTTGCCAGGCTGCCACCTGTAAAGAAGAGGATGTGTCACCCATAACTTCCACTGGAATATCTCTCCGGGCTGAGGTGAGGAAGGAAAAAAAGGAGTGGGGGCCGGGACAGGAGGGGTATCTCAGGCAGGGCAATGGAAAGCTTCCAGAAGAGCGCCCGTGGCCAGGACCATCCTGGCTGACCTGCAGGCACCAAGTTGGCCTGCGTGCTGTCGCTGGTGTGGCTCCACGGCCCTTCCTCTAGGCTTTCAAGCCCTTGTACATATTC
Organism: Mesoplodon bidens; assembly: GCF_964165515.1. Lineage (NCBI taxonomy): Eukaryota > Metazoa > Chordata > Mammalia > Artiodactyla > Ziphiidae > Mesoplodon > Mesoplodon bidens. Next base: position 387,033 of record NW_027672156.1, read on the forward strand.
AGGTGTTTCACCTGGGAAGGGTGGGAAGAGTTCAGCAGCAGCTGGCCTGGGGCTCAGCTCACGTTTCCTCACAGAGGCCTCGGCACGGTCCCCCAGCTTTGCAATAAGGACGCTCCTTGCGTGGGCGGGCGGGGCTGCTGGCTGTATGGGAGATGATTCCCCACCTCTGACCAATTTCAGAATTGTTTACCACTGGAGCAAGTGCCTTGGTAGTGTTTTCCTCTGTATAAATGTTAGGTTCAGTTTTTTTTTTCTTTTTTGGTTCAAGTTAGATTTTATTCCTCTTTTATGTATTTATGGATATAAGCATGGAAATAATTCATTCTTATAAATACATCAGTGTGAATGGAAGAACTTTTTTTCTGTTTTATTTTTACATTTTATTTTTAAAAATTTTGAAATTTAATTTATTTTTTTATACAGTAGGTTATTATTAGTTATCTATTTTATGCATATACATGTATACAGGTCAATCCCAATCTCCCAACTCATCCCACCACCACCACCCCATGGCTTCCCCCACATTGTGTCCATGTCCATACGTTTGTTCTCTACCTCTGTGTCTCTATTTCTGCCCTGCAAACCAGTTCATCTGTACCATTTTTCTAGGTTCCACATATAGGCATTAATATACAATATTTGTTTTTCTCTTTCTGACTTACTTCACTCTGTATGACAGTCTCTAGATCCATCAACTTCTCTACAAATGACCCAGTTTCATTCCTTTTTTTGGCTGAGTAATATTCCATTTTATATATGTACCACATCTTTATCCATTCGTCTGTCTGTGGGCATTTAGGTTGCTTCCATTGCCTGGCTATTGTAAATAGTGCTGCAATGAACATTGTGGTGAATGTGTCTTTGTGATTTATGGTTTTCTCTGGGTATATGCCCAGAAGTGGGATTGCTGGATCCTATGGTAATTCTCTTTTTAGTTTTTTAAAGGAACCTCCATACTGTTCTCCATAGTGACTGTATCAATTTACATTCCCACCAATAGCGGAAGAGGGTTCCTTTTGTCCACACCCTCCCCAGAATTTGTTGTTTGTAGATTATCTGATGAGGCCGATTCTCACAGGTGTGAGGTCTTACCTCATTGTAGTTTTGATTTGCATTTCTCTAATAATTAGTGATGTTGAGCAGCTTTTCATGTGCGTCTTGGCCATCTCTGTGTCTTCTTTGAAGAAACGTCTCTTTAGATCTTCTGCCCATTTTTGTATTGGGTTGTTTGTTTTATTAATATTAAGCTGCATGAGCTGTTTATATATATTGGAGATGAAACCTTTGTCCATTGATTCGTTTGTGAACGTTTTCGCCCATTCTGAGGGTTGCCTTTTTCCATTCCCGTTTTTTTAACAAAGAAAGAAAGCAAGCAAAAGAAGCAGAACACTAATGTGCGTGAAATATGCCTCTTGAAACTGTCGTTTTGAAATATGGACGTCTTTTGAATTTTTTGGTCGATATATGACCCCAGGATATGTTTTCAGGGCAGGTGTCATTTACAGGCCTGTAATGATTTGGAATATCCACTGACCATTAGCGCTGGGATTAAAGCTGCTGTTGTGTGAAACGGCCACAAGGTGGCAGCAGTTCTCCCTTACCAAATCTGGTTACTAGGGCAGCAGATCCTCAATGGAAGTCGCGTTCTAGATTGGAATGTAGAACGGAATGTGCCAGGAGAAAGCCCCTCAAGTTTGTCTCACTACTTCTTGTTCGTGTTTTTAATTTAATTTTTTTATTTTTTATTACAGCAAGTTTGAGTACAACGTTTAGCTTGTTGTAGGTGTGCAAGAGGTGGTTCTTTTACACATATACATATGTCTGTTCTTCCTGGGATCCTTTTCCCATGTACGTTATGACAGAATGTTGAGTAGTCTTCTCTTGGTACTCCGTAGGTCTTTGGCGATTCTATACGTCTACTGTGTTTGTATATGTCTGTTAACCCCAATATCGTAATGAATTCAATCCTCACACCTTTCCTTTGGTGAACCATAAGTTTGTTTAATGAATCTGTGATTGCCCTTCTCCGTGGAAATATCTGCCCTGGTATCAATTTATAGGTAACACCTATAAGTGATATGATATGATATGTGTCTTTCACTTTCTGACTTACTCCAAGTCACGTGATTACCTCGAGACTCATCTACGGTGCTGCAAATGGCATTGTGTCCTTTTTTTTCCTTGGCGAATATTCTGTCTTAGCGAGGTCCATTTTCTGCAATGTGATTCCCCGAGGGCTGAGGATTAGCTGACCTGGGCAGCCTGACCCTGCCGGCAAGCCCTCCCCAGGTGTGCCTGGGTTGAGGTCAATATAAACAGCACTCCAGGCAGCAATAGCCCCTGCAGCTGTGCCTGACTGCATATTCTCTGCCCCGTCAGCAGTCTCGGGGCTGTGCTGGTGGGAGGGTGTGAGGGTCCACGGCTTTGTGGGGGGCCCGGTGTGAGTGGGGCTCTGCTGGACTTTCGGCAGGAGTTGCCAGGCTGCCACCTGTAAAGAAGAGGATGTGTCACCCATAACTTCCACTGGAATATCTCTCCGGGCTGAGGTGAGGAAGGAAAAAAAGGAGTGGGGGCCGGGACAGGAGGGGTATCTCAGGCAGGGCAATGGAAAGCTTCCAGAAGAGCGCCCGTGGCCAGGACCATCCTGGCTGACCTGCAGGCACCAAGTTGGCCTGCGTGCTGTCGCTGGTGTGGCTCCACGGCCCTTCCTCTAGGCTTTCAAGCCCTTGTACATATTCAGGTGTTTCACCTGGGAAGGGTGGGAAGAGTTCAGCAGCAGCTGGCCTGGGGCTCAGCTCACGTTTCCTCACAGAGGCCTCGGCACGGTCCCCCAGCTTTGCAATAAGGACGCTCCTTGCGTGGGCGGGCGGGGCTGCTGGCTGTATGGGAGATGATTCCCCACCTCTGACCAATTTCAGAATTGTTTACCACTGGAGCAAGTGCCTTGGTAGTGTTTTCCTCTGTATAAATGTTAGGTTCAGTTTTTTTTTCTTTTTTGGTTCAAGTTAGATTTTATTCCTCTTTTATGTATTTATGGATATAAGCATGGAAATAATTCATTCTTATAAATACATCAGTGTGAATGGAAGTACTTTTTTTCTGTTTTATTTTTACATTTTATTTTTAAAAATTTTGAAATTTAATTTAATTTATTTTTTTATACAGTAGGTTATTATTAGTTATCTATTTTATGCATATACATGTATACAGGTCAATCCCAATCTCCCAACTCATCCCACCACCACCACCCCATGGCTTCCCCCACATTGTGTCCATGTCCATACGTTTGTTCTCTACCTCTGTGTCTCTATTTCTGCCCTGCAAACCAGTTCATCTGTACCATTTTTCTAGGTTCCACATATAGGCATTAATATACAATATTTGTTTTTCTCTTTCTGACTTACTTCACTCTGTATGACAGTCTCTAGATCCATCAACTTCTCTACAAATGACCCAGTTTCATTCCTTTTTTTGGCTGAGTAATATTCCATTTTATATATGTACCACATCTTTATCCATTCGTCTGTCTGTGGGCATTTAGGTTGCTTCCATTGCCTGGCTATTGTAAATAGTGCTGCAATGAACATTGTGGTGAATGTGTCTTTGTGATTTATGGTTTTCTCTGGGTATATGCCCAGAAGTGGGATTGCTGGATCCTATGGTAATTCTCTTTTTAGTTTTTTAAAGGAACCTCCATACTGTTCTCCATAGTGACTGTATCAATTTACATTCCCACCAATAGCGGAAGAGGGTTCCTTTTGTCCACACCCTCCCCAGAATTTGTTGTTTGTAGATTATCTGATGAGGCCGATTCTCACAGGTGTGAGGTCTTACCTCATTGTAGTTTTGATTTGCATTTCTCTAATAATTAGTGATGTTGAGCAGCTTTTCATGTGCGTCTTGGCCATCTCTGTGTCTTCTTTGAAGAAACGTCTCTTTAGATCTTCTGCCCATTTTTGTATTGGGTTGTTTGTTTTATTAATATTAAGCTGCATGAGCTGTTTATATATATTGGAGATGAAACCTTTGTCCATTGATTCGTTTGTGAACGTTTTCGCCCATTCTGAGGGTTGCCTTTTTCCATTCCCGTTTTTTTAACAAAGAAAGAAAGCAAGCAAAAGAAGCAGAACACTAATGTGCGTGAAATATGCCTCTTGAAACTGTCGTTTTGAAATATGGACGTCTTTTGAATTTTTTGGTCGATATATGACCCCAGGATATGTTTTCAGGGCAGGTGTCATTTACAGGCCTGTAATGATTTGGAATATCCACTGACCAATAGCGCTGGGATTAAAGCTGCTGTTGTGTGAAACGGCCACAAGGTGGCAGCAGTTCTCCCTTACCAAATCTGGTTACTAGGGCAGCAGAGCCTCAATGGAAGTCGCGTTCTAGATTGGAATGTAGAACGGAATGTGCCAGGAGAAAGCCCCTCAAGTTTGTCTCATTACTTCTTGTTCGTGTTTTTAATTTAATTTTTTATTTTTTATTACAGCAAGTTTGAGTACAACGTTTAGCTTGTTGTAGGTGTGCAAGAGGTGGTTCTTTTACACATATACATATGTCTGTTCTTCCTGGGATCCTTTTCCCATGTACGTTATGACAGAATGTTGAGTAGTCTTCTCTTGGTACTCCGTAGGTCTTTGGCGATTCTATACGTCTACTGTGTTTGTATATGTCTGTTAACCCCAATATCGTAATGAATTCAATCCTCACACCTTTCCTTTGGTGAACCATAAGTTTGTTTAATGAATCTGTGATTGCCCTTCTCCGTGGAAATATCTGCCCTGGTATCAATTTATAGGTAACACCTATAAGTGATATGATATGATATGTGTCTTTCACTTTCTGACTTACTCCAAGTCACGTGATTACCTCGAGACTCATCTACGGTGCTGCAAATGGCATTGTGTCCTTTTTTTTCCTTGGCGAATATTCTGTCTTAGCGAGGTCCATTTTCTGCAATGTGATTCCCCGAGGGCTGAGGATTAGCTGACCTGGGCAGCCTGACCCTGCCGGCAAGCCCTCCCCAGGTGTGCCTGGGTTGAGGTCAATATAAACAGCACTCCAGGCAGCAATAGCCCCTGCAGCTGTGCCTGACTGCATATTCTCTGCCCCGTCAGCAGTCTCGGGGCTGTGCTGGTGGGAGGGTGTGAGGGTCCACGGCTTTGTGGGGGGCCCGGTGTGAGTGGGGCTCTGCTGGACTTTCGGCAGGAGTTGCCAGGCTGCCACCTGTAAAGAAGAGGATGTGTCACCCATAACTTCCACTGGAATATCTCTCCGGGCTGAGGTGAGGAAGGAAAAAAAGGAGTGGGGGCCGGGACAGGAGGGGTATCTCAGGCAGGGCAATGGAAAGCTTCCAGAAGAGCGCCCGTGGCCAGGACCATCCTGGCTGACCTGCAGGCACCAAGTTGGCCTGCGTGCTGTCGCTGGTGTGGCTCCACGGCCCTTCCTCTAGGCTTTCAAGCCCTTGTACATATTCAGGTGTTTCACCTGGGAAGGGTGGGAAGAGTTCAGCAGCAGCTGGCCTGGGGCTCAGCTCACGTTTCCTCACAGAGGCCTCGGCACGGTCCCCCAGCTTTGCAATAAGGACGCTCCTTGCGTGGGCGGGCGGGGCTGCTGGCTGTATGGGAGATGATTCCCCACCTCTGACCAATTTCAGAATTGTTTACCACTGGAGCAAGTGCCTTGGTAGTGTTTTCCTCTGTATAAATGTTAGGTTCAGTTTTTTTTTTTCTTTTTTGGTTCAAGTTAGATTTTATTCCTCTTTTATGTATTTATGGATATAAGCATGGAAATAATTCATTCTTATAAATACATCAGTGTGAATGGAAGTACTTTTTTTCTGTTTTATTTTTACATTTTATTTTTAAAAATTTTGAAATTTAATTTAATTTATTTTTTTATACAGTAGGTTATTATTAGTTATCTATTTCATGCATATACATGTATACAGGTCAATCCCAATCTCCCAACTCATCCCACCACCACCACCCCATGGCTTCCCCCACATTGTGTCCATGTCCATACGTTTGTTCTCTACCTCTGTGTCTCTATTTCTGCCCTGCAAACCAGTTCATCTGTACCATTTTTCTAGGTTCCACATATAGGCATTAATATACAATATTTGTTTTTCTCTTTCTGACTTACTTCACTCTGTATGACAGTCTCTAGATCCATCAACTTCTCTACAAATGACCCAGTTTCATTCCTTTTTTTGGCTGAGTAATATTCCATTTTATATATGTACCACATCTTTATCCATTCGTCTGTCTGTGGGCATTTAGGTTGCTTCCATTGCCTGGCTATTGTAAATAGTGCTGCAATGAACATTGTGGTGAATGTGTCTTTGTGATTTATGGTTTTCTCTGGGTATATGCCCAGAAGTGGGATTGCTGGATCCTATGGTAATTCTCTTTTTAGTTTTTTAAAGGAACCTCCATACTGTTCTCCATAGTGACTGTATCAATTTACATTCCCACCAATAGCGGAAGAGGGTTCCTTTTGTCCACACCCTCCCCAGAATTTGTTGTTTGTAGATTATCTGATGAGGCCGATTCTCACAGGTGTGAGGTCTTACCTCATTGTAGTTTTGATTTGCATTTCTCTAATAATTAGTGATGTTGAGCAGCTTTTCATGTGCGTCTTGGCCATCTCTGTGTCTTCTTTGAAGAAACGTCTCTTTAGATCTTCTGCCCATTTTTGTATTGGGTTGTTTGTTTTATTAATATTAAGCTGCATGAGCTGTTTATATATATTGGAGATGAAACCTTTGTCCATTGATTCGTTTGTGAACGTTTTCGCCCATTCTGAGGGTTGCCTTTTTCCATTCCCGTTTTTTTAACAAAGAAAGAAAGCAAGCAAAAGAAGCAGAACACTAATGTGCGTGAAATATGCCTCTTGAAACTGTCGTTTTGAAATATGGACGTCTTTTGAATTTTTTGGTCGATATATGACCCCAGGATATGTTTTCAGGGCAGGTGTCATTTACAGGCCTGTAATGATTTGGAATATCCACTGACCAATAGCGCTGGGATTAAAGCTGCTGTTGTGTGAAACGGCCACAAGGTGGCAGCAGTTCTCCCTTACCAAATCTGGTTACTAGGGCAGCAGAGCCTCAATGGAAGTCGCGTTCTAGATTGGAATGTAGAACGGAATGTGCCAGGAGAAAGCCCCTCAAGTTTGTCTCATTACTTCTTGTTCGTGTTTTTAATTTAATTTTTTATTTTTTATTACAGCAAGTTTGAGTACAACGTTTAGCTTGTTGTAGGTGTGCAAGAGGTGGTTCTTTTACACATATACATATGTCTGTTCTTCCTGGGATCCTTTTCCCATGTACGTTATGACAGAATGTTGAGTAGTCTTCTCTTGGTACTCCGTAGGTCTTTGGCGATTCTATACGTCTACTGTGTTTGTATATGTCTGTTAACCCCAATATCGTAATGAATTCAATCCTCACACCTTTCCTTTGGTGAACCATAAGTTTGTTTAATGAATCTGTGATTGCCCTTCTCCGTGGAAATATCTGCCCTGGTATCAATTTATAGGTAACACCTATAAGTGATATGATATGATATGTGTCTTTCACTTTCTGACTTACTCCAAGTCACGTGATTACCTCGAGACTCATCTACGGTGCTGCAAATGGCATTGTGTCCTTTTTTTTCCTTGGCGAATATTCTGTCTTAGCGAGGTCCATTTTCTGCAATGTGATTCCCCGAGGGCTGAGGATTAGCTGACCTGGGCAGCCTGACCCTGCCGGCAAGCCCTCCCCAGGTGTGCCTGGGTTGAGGTCAATATAAACAGCACTCCAGGCAGCAATAGCCCCTGCAGCTGTGCCTGACTGCATATTCTCTGCCCCGTCAGCAGTCTCGGGGCTGTGCTGGTGGGAGGGTGTGAGGGTCCACGGCTTTGTGGGGGGCCCGGTGTGAGTGGGGCTCTGCTGGACTTTCGGCAGGAGTTGCCAGGCTGCCACCTGTAAAGAAGAGGATGTGTCACCCATAACTTCCACTGGAATATCTCTCCGGGCTGAGGTGAGGAAGGAAAAAAAGGAGTGGGGGCCGGGACAGGAGGGGTATCTCAGGCAGGGCAATGGAAAGCTTCCAGAAGAGCGCCCGTGGCCAGGACCATCCTGGCTGACCTGCAGGCACCAAGTTGGCCTGCGTGCTGTCGCTGGTGTGGCTCCACGGCCCTTCCTCTAGGCTTTCAAGCCCTTGTACATATTCAGGTGTTTCACCTGGGAAGGGTGGGAAGAGTTCAGCAGCAGCTGGCCTGGGGCTCAGCTCACGTTTCCTCACAGAGGCCTCGGCACGGTCCCCCAGCTTTGCAATAAGGACGCTCCTTGCGTGGGCGGGCGGGGCTGCTGGCTGTATGGGAGATGATTCCCCACCTCTGACCAATTTCAGAATTGTTTACCACTGGAGCAAGTGCCTTGGTAGTGTTTTCCTCTGTATAAATGTTAGGTTCAGTTTTTTTTTTTCTTTTTTGGTTCAAGTTAGATTTTATTCCTCTTTTATGTATTTATGGATATAAGCATGGAAATAATTCATTCTTATAAATACATCAGTGTGAATGGAAGAACTTTTTTTCTGTTTTATTTTTACATTTTATTTTTAAAAATTTTGAAATTTAATTTATTTTTTTATACAGTAGGTTATTATTAGTTATCTATTTTATGCATATACATGTATACAGGTCAATCCCAATCTCCCAACTCATCCCACCACCACCACCCCATGGCTTCCCCCACATTGTGTCCATGTCCATACGTTTGTTCTCTACCTCTGTGTCTCTATTTCTGCCCTGCAAACCAGTTCATCTGTACCATTTTTCTAGGTTCCACATATAGGCATTAATATACAATATTTGTTTTTCTCTTTCTGACTGACTTCACTCTGTATGACAGTCTCTAGATCCATCAACTTCTCTACAAATGACCCAGTTTCATTCCTTTTTTTGGCTGAGTAATATTCCATTTTATATATGTACCACATCTTTATCCATTCGTCTGTCTGTGGGCATTTAGGTTGCTTCCATTGCCTGGCTATTGTAAATAGTGCTGCAATGAACATTGTGGTGAATGTGTCTTTGTGATTTATGGTTTTCTCTGGGTATATGCCCAGAAGTGGGATTGCTGGATCCTATGGTAATTCTCTTTTTAGTTTTTTAAAGGAACCTCCATACTGTTCTCCATCGTGACTGTATCAATTTACATTCCCACCAATAGCGGAAGAGGGTTCCTTTTGTCCACACCCTCCCCAGAATTTGTTGTTTGTAGATTATCTGATGAGGCCGATTCTCACAGGTGTGAGGTCTTACCTCATTGTAGTTTTGATTTGCATTTCTCTAATAATTAGTGATGTTGAGCAGCTTTTCATGTGCGTCTTGGCCATCTCTGTGTCTTCTTTGAAGAAACGTCTCTTTAGATCTTCTGCCCATTTTTGTATTGGGTTGTTTGTTTTATTAATATTAAGCTGCATGAGCTGTTTATATATATTGGAGATTAAACCTTTGTCCATTGATTCGTTTGTGAACGTTTTCGCCCATTCTGAGGGTTGCCTTTTTCCATTCCCGTTTTTCTAACAAAGAAAGAAAGCAAGCAAAAGAAGCAGAACACTAATGTGCGTGAAATATGCCTCTTGAAACTGTCGTTTTGAAATATGGACGTCTTTTGAATTTTTTGGTCGATATATGACCCCAGGATATGTTTTCAGGGCAGGTGTCATTTACAGGCCTGTAATGATTTGGAATATCCACTGACCATTAGCGCTGGGATTAAAGCTGCTGTTGTGTGAAACGGCCACAAGGTGGCAGCAGTTCTCCCTTACCAAATCTGGTTACTAGGGCAGCAGAGCCTCAATGGAAGTCGCGTTCTAGATTGGAATGTAGAACGGAATGTGCCAGGAGAAAGCCCCTCAAGTTTGTCTCACTACTTCTTGTTCGTGTTTTTAATTTAATTTTTTATTTTTTATTACAGCAAGTTTGAGTACAACGTTTAGCTTGTTGTAGGTGTGCAAGAGGTGGTTCTTTTACACATATACATATGTCTGTTCTTCCTGGGATCCTTTTCCCATGTACGTTATGACAGAATGTTGAGTAGTCTTCTCTTGGTACTCCGTAGGTCTTTGGCGATTCTATACGTCTACTGTGTTTGTATATGTCTGTTAACCCCAATATCGTAATGAATTCAATCCTCACACCTTTCCTTTGGTGAACCATAAGTTTGTTTAATGAATCTGTGATTGCCCTTCTCCGTGGAAATATCTGCCCTGGTATCAATTTATAGGTAACACCTATAAGTGATATGATATGATATGTGTCTTTCACTTTCTGACTTACTCCAAGTCACGTGATTACCTCGAGACTCATCTACGGTGCTGCAAATGGCATTGTGTCCTTTTTTTTCCTTGGCGAATATTCTGTCTTAGCGAGGTCCATTTTCTGCAATGTGATTCCCCGAGGGCTGAGGATTAGCTGACCTGGGCAGCCTGACCCTGCCGGCAAGCCCTCCCCAGGTGTGCCTGGGTTGAGGTCAATATAAACAGCACTCCAGGCAGCAATAGCCCCTGCAGCTGTGCCTGACTGCATATTCTCTGCCCCGTCAGCAGTCTCGGGGCTGTGCTGGTGGGAGGGTGTGAGGGTCCACGGCTTTGTGGGGGGCCCGGTGTGAGTGGGGCTCTGCTGGACTTTCGGCAGGAGTTGCCAGGCTGCCACCTGTAAAGAAGAGGATGTGTCACCCATAACTTCCACTGGAATATCTCTCCGGGCTGAGGTGAGGAAGGAAAAAAAGGAGTGGGGGCCGGGACAGGAGGGGTATCTCAGGCAGGGCAATGGAAAGCTTCCAGAAGAGCGCCCGTGGCCAGGACCATCCTGGCTGACCTGCAGGCACCAAGTTGGCCTGCGTGCTGTCGCTGGTGTGGCTCCACGGCCCTTCCTCTAGGCTTTCAAGCCCTTGTACATATTCAGGTGTTTCACCTGGGAAGGGTGGGAAGAGTTCAGCAGCAGCTGGCCTGGGGCTCAGCTCACGTTTCCTCACAGAGGCCTCGGCACGGTCCCCCAGCTTTGCAATAAGGACGCTCCTTGCGTGGGCGGGCGGGGCTGCTGGCTGTATGGGAGATGATTCCCCACCTCTGACCAATTTCAGAATTGTTTACCACTGGAGCAAGTGCCTTGGTAGTGTTTTCCTCTGTATAAATGTTAGGTTCAGTTTTTTTTTCTTTTTTGGTTCAAGTTAGATTTTATTCCTCTTTTATGTATTTATGGATATAAGCATGGAAATAATTCATTCTTATAAATACATCAGTGTGAATGGAAGAACTTTTTTTCTGTTTTATTTTTACATTTTATTTTTAAAAATTTTGAAATTTAATTTATTTTTTTATACAGTAGGTTATTATTAGTTATCTATTTTATGCATATACATGTATACAGGTCAATCCCAATCTCCCAACTCATCCCACCACCACCACCCCATGGCTTCCCCCACATTGTGTCCATGTCCATACGTTTGTTCTCTACCTCTGTGTCTCTATTTCTGCCCTGCAAACCAGTTCATCTGTACCATTTTTCTAGGTTCCACATATAGGCATTAATATACAATATTTGTTTTTCTCTTTCTGACTTACTTCACTCTGTATGACAGTCTCTAGATCCATCAACTTCTCTACAAATGACCCAGTTTCATTCCTTTTTTTGGCTGAGTAATATTCCATTTTATATATGTACCACATCTTTATCCATTCGTCTGTCTGTGGGCATTTAGGTTGCTTCCATTGCCTGGCTATTGTAAATAGTGCTGCAATGAACATTGTGGTGAATGTGTCTTTGTGATTTATGGTTTTCTCTGGGTATATGCCCAGAAGTGGGATTGCTGGATCCTATGGTAATTCTCTTTTTAGTTTTTTAAAGGAACCTCCATACTGTTCTCCATAGTGACTGTATCAATTTACATTCCCACCAATAGCGGAAGAGGGTTCCTTTTGTCCATACCCTCCCCAGAATTTGTTGTTTGTAGATTATCTGATGAGGCCGATTCTCACAGGTGTGAGGTCTTACCTCATTGTAGTTTTGATTTGCATTTCTCTAATAATTAGTGATGTTGAGCAGCTTTTCATGTGCGTCTTGGCCATCTCTGTGTCTTCTTTGAAGAAACGTCTCTTTAGATCTTCTGCCCATTTTTGTATTGGGTTGTTTGTTTTATTAATATTAAGCTGCATGAGCTGTTTATATATATTGGAGATGAAACCTTTGTCCATTGATTCGTTTGTGAACGTTTTCGCCCATTCTGAGGGTTGCCTTTTTCCATTCCCGTTTTTTTAACAAAGAAAGAAAGCAAGCAAAAGAAGCAGAACACTAATGTGCGTGAAATATGCCTCTTGAAACTGTCGTTTTGAAATATGGACGTCTTTTGAATTTTTTGGTCGATATATGACCCCAGGATATGTTTTCAGGGCAGGTGTCATTTACAGGCCTGTAATGATTTGGAATATCCACTGACCATTAGCGCTGGGATTAAAGCTGCTGTTGTGTGAAACGGCCACAAGGTGGCAGCAGTTCTCCCTTACCAAATCTGGTTACTAGGGCAGCAGAGCCTCAATGGAAGTCGCGTTCTAGATTGGAATGTAGAACGGAATGTGCCAGGAGAAAGCCCCTCAAGTTTGTCTCACTACTTCTTGTTCGTGTTTTTAATTTAATTTTTTTATTTTTTATTACAGCAAGTTTGAGTACAACGTTTAGCTTGTTGTAGGTGTGCAAGAGGTGGTTCTTTTACACATATACATATGTCTGTTCTTCCTGGGATCCTTTTCCCATGTACGTTATGACAGAATGTTGAGTAGTCTTCTCTTGGTACTCCGTAGGTCTTTGGCGATTCTATACGTCTACTGTGTTTGTATATGTCTGTTAACCCCAATATCGTAATGAATTCAATCCTCACACCTTTCCTTTGGTGAACCATAAGTTTGTTTAATGAATCTGTGATTGCCCTTCTCCGTGGAAATATCTGCCCTGGTATCAATTTATAGGTAACACCTATAAGTGATATGATATGATATGTGTCTTTCACTTTCTGACTTACTCCAAGTCACGTGATTACCTCGAGACTCATCTACGGTGCTGCAAATGGCATTGTGTCCTTTTTTTTCCTTGGCGAATATTCTGTCTTAGCGAGGTCCATTTTCTGCAATGTGATTCCCCGAGGGCTGAGGATTAGCTGACCTGGGCAGCCTGACCCTGCCGGCAAGCCCTCCCCAGGTGTGCCTGGGTTGAGGTCAATATAAACAGCACTCCAGGCAGCAATAGCCCCTGCAGCTGTGCCTGACTGCATATTCTCTGCCCCGTCAGCAGTCTCGGGGCTGTGCTGGTGGGAGGGTGTGAGGGTCCACGGCTTTGTGGGGGACCCGGTGTGAGTGGGGCTCTGCTGGACTTTCGGCAGGAGTTGCCAGGCTGCCACCTGTAAAGAAGAGGATGTGTCACCCATAACTTCCACTGGAATATCTCTCCGGGCTGAGGTGAGGAAGGAAAAAAAGGAGTGGGGGCCGGGACAGGAGGGGTATCTCAGGCAGGGCAATGGAAAGCTTCCAGAAGAGCGCCCGTGGCCAGGACCATCCTGGCTGACCTGCAGGCACCAAGTTGGCCTGCGTGCTGTCGCTGGTGTGGCTCCACGGCCCTTCCTCTAGGCTTTCAAGCCCTTGTACATATTCAGGTGTTTCACCTGGGAAGGGTGGGAAGAGTTCAGCAGCAGCTGGCCTGGGGCTCAGCTCACGTTTCCTCACAGAGGCCTCGGCACGGTCCCCCAGCTTTGCAATAAGGACGCTCCTTGCGTGGGCGGGCGGGGCTGCTGGCTGTATGGGAGATGATTCCCCACCTCTGACCAATTTCAGAATTGTTTACCACTGGAGCAAGTGCCTTGGTAGTGTTTTCCTCTGTATAAATGTTAGGTTCAGTTTTTTTTTCTTTTTTGGTTCAAGTTAGATTTTATTCCTCTTTTATGTATTTATGGATATAAGCATGGAAATAATTCATTCTTATAAATACATCAGTGTGAATGGAAGTACTTTTTTCTGTTTTATTTTTACATTTTATTTTTAAAAATTTTGAAATTTAATTTAATTTATTTTTTTATACAGTAGGTTATTATTAGTTATCTATTTTATGCATATACATGTATACAGGTCAATCCCAATCTCCCAACTCATCCCACCACCACCACCCCATGGCTTCCCCCACTTTGTGTCCATGTCCATACGTTTGTTCTCTACCTCTGTGTCTCTATTTCTGCCCTGCAAACCAGTTCATCTGTACCATTTTTCTAGGTTCCACATATAGGCATTAATATACAATATTTGTTTTTCTCTTTCTGACTTACTTCACTCTGTATGACAGTCTCTAGATCCATCAACTTCTCTACAAATGACCCAGTTTCATTCCTTTTTTTGGCTGAGTAATATTCCATTTTATATATGTACCACATCTTTATCCATTCGTCTGTCTGTGGGCATTTAGGTTGCTTCCATTGCCTGGCTATTGTAAATAGTGCTGCAATGAACATTGTGGTGAATGTGTCTTTGTGATTTATGGTTTTCTCTGGGTATATGCCCAGAAGTGGGATTGCTGGATCCTATGGTAATTCTCTTTTTAGTTTTTTAAAGGAACCTCCATACTGTTCTCCATCGTGACTGTATCAATTTACATTCCCACCAATAGCGGAAGAGGGTTCCTTTTGTCCACACCCTCCCCAGAATTTGTTGTTTGTAGATTATCTGATGATGCCGATTCTCACAGGTGTGAGGTCTTACCTCATTGTAGTTTTGATTTGCATTTCTCTAATAATTAGTGATGTTGAGCAGCTTTTCATGTGCGTCTTGGCCATCTCTGTGTCTTCTTTGAAGAAACGTCTCTTTAGATCTTCTGCCCATTTTTGTATTGGGTTGTTTGTTTTATTAATATTAAGCTGCATGAGCTGTTTATATATATTGGAGATGAAACCTTTGTCCATTGATTCGTTTGTGAACGTTTTCGCCCATTCTGAGGGTTGCCTTTTTCCATTCCCTTTTTTTTAACAAAGAAAGAAAGCAAGCAAAAGAAGCAGAACACTAATGTGCGTGAAATATGCCTCTTGAAACTGTCGTTTTGAAATATGGACGTCTTTTGAATTTTTTGGTCGATATATGACCCCAGGATATGTTTTCAGGGCAGGTGTCATTTACAGGCCTGTAATGATTTGGAATATCCACTGACCAATAGCGCTGGGATTAAAGCTGCTGTTGTGTGAAACGGCCACAAGGTGGCAGCAGTTCTCCCTTACCAAATCTGGTTACTAGGGCAGCAGAGCCTCAATGGAAGTCGCGTTCTAGATTGGAATGTAGAACGGAATGTGCCAGGAGAAAGCCCCTCAAGTTTGTCTCACTACTTCTTGTTCGTGTTTTTAATTTAATTTTTTATTTTTTATTACAGCAAGTTTGAGTACAACGTTTAGCTTGTTGTAGGTGTGCAAGAGGTGGTTCTTTTACACATATACATATGTCTGTTCTTCCTGGGATCCTTTTCCCATGTACGTTATGACAGAATGTTGAGTAGTCTTCTCTTGGTACTCCGTAGGTCTTTGGCGATTCTATACGTCTACTGTGTTTGTATATGTCTGTTAACCCCAATATCGTAATGAATTCAATCCTCACACCTTTCCTTTGGTGAACCATAAGTTTGTTTAATGAATCTGTGATTGCCCTTCTCCGTGGAAATATCTGCCCTGGTATCAATTTATAGGTAACACCTATAAGTGATATGATATGATATGTGTCTTTCACTTTCTGACTTACTCCAAGTCACGTGATTACCTCGAGACTCATCTACGGTGCTGCAAATGGCATTGTGTCCTTTTTTTTCCTTGGCGAATATTCTGTCTTAGCGAGGTCCATTTTCTGCAATGTGATTCCCCGAGGGCTGAGGATTAGCTGACCTGGGCAGCCTGACCCTGCCGGCAAGCCCTCCCCAGGTGTGCCTGGGTTGAGGTCAATATAAACAGCACTCCAGGCAGCAATAGCCCCTGCAGCTGTGCCTGACTGCATATTCTCTGCCCCGTCAGCAGTCTCGGGGCTGTGCTGGTGGGAGGGTGTGAGGGTCCACGGCTTTGTGGGGGGCCCGGTGTGAGTGGGGCTCTGCTGGACTTTCGGCAGGAGTTGCCAGGCTGCCACCTGTAAAGAAGAGGATGTGTCACCCATAACTTCCACTGGAATATCTCTCCGGGCTGAGGTGAGGAAGGAAAAAAAGGAGTGGGGGCCGGGACAGGAGGGGTATCTCAGGCAGGGCAATGGAAAGCTTCCAGAAGAGCGCCCGTGGCCAGGACCATCCTGGCTGACCTGCAGGCACCAAGTTGGCCTGCGTGCTGTCGCTGGTGTGGCTCCACGGCCCTTCCTCTAGGCTTTCAAGCCCTTGTACATATTCAGGTGTTTCACCTGGGAAGGGTGGGAAGAGTTCAGCAGCAGCTGGCCTGGGGCTCAGCTCACGTTTCCTCACAGAGGCCTCGGCACGGTCCCCCAGCTTTGCAATAAGGACGCTCCTTGCGTGGGCGGGCGGGGCTGCTGGCTGTATGGGAGATGATTCCCCACCTCTGACCAATTTCAGAATTGTTTACCACTGGAGCAAGTGCCTTGGTAGTGTTTTCCTCTGTATAAATGTTAGGTTCAGTTTTTTTTTTTCTTTTTTGGTTCAAGTTAGATTTTATTCCTCTTTTATGTATTTATGGATATAAGCATGGAAATAATTCATTCTTATAAATACATCAGTGTGAATGGAAGAACTTTTTTTCTGTTTTATTTTTACATTTTATTTTTAAAAATTTTGAAATTTAATTTATTTTTTTATACAGTAGGTTATTATTAGTTATCTATTTTATGCATATACATGTATACAGGTCAATCCCAATCTCCCAACTCATCCCACCACCACCACCCCATGGCTTCCCCCACTTTGTGTCCATGTCCATACGTTTGTTCTCTACCTCTGTGTCTCTATTTCTGCCCTGCAAACCAGTTCATCTGTACCATTTTTCTAGGTTCCACATATAGGCATTAATATACAATATTTGTTTTTCTCTTTCTGACTTACTTCACTCGGTATGACAGTCTCTAGATCCATCAACTTCTCTACAAATGACCCAGTTTCATTCCTTTTTTTGGCTGAGTAATATTCCATTTTATATATGTACCACATCTTTATCCATTCGTCTGTCTGTGGGCATTTAGGTTGCTTCCATTGCCTGGCTATTGTAAATAGTGCTGCAATGAACATTGTGGTGAATGTGTCTTTGTGATTTATGGTTTTCTCTGGGTATATGCCCAGAAGTGGGATTGCTGGATCCTATGGTAATTCTCTTTTTAGTTTTTTAAAGGAACCTCCATACTGTTCTCCATCGTGACTGTATCAATTTACATTCCCACCAATAGCGGAAGAGGGTTCCTTTTGTCCACACCCTCCCCAGAATTTGTTGTTTGTAGATTATCTGATGATGCCGATTCTCACAGGTGTGAGGTCTTACCTCATTGTAGTTTTGATTTGCATTTCTCTAATAATTAGTGATGTTGAGCAGCTTTTCATGTGCGTCTTGGCCATCTCTGTGTCTTCTTTGAAGAAACGTCTCTTTAGATCTTCTGCCCATTTTTGTATTGGGTTGTTTGTTTTATTAATATTAAGCTGCATGAGCTGTTTATATATATTGGAGATGAAACCTTTGTCCATTGATTCGTTTGTGAACGTTTTCGCCCATTCTGAGGGTTGCCTTTTTCCATTCCCTTTTTTTTAACAAAGAAAGAAAGCAAGCAAAAGAAGCAGAACACTAATGTGCGTGAAATATGCCTCTTGAAACTGTCGTTTTGAAATATGGACGTCTTTTGAATTTTTTGGTCGATATATGACCCCAGGATATGTTTTCAGGGCAGGTGTCATTTACAGGCCTGTAATGATTTGGAATATCCACTGACCAATAGCGCTGGGATTAAAGCTGCTGTTGTGTGAAACGGCCACAAGGTGGCAGCAGTTCTCCCTTACCAAATCTGGTTACTAGGGCAGCAGAGCCTCAATGGAAGTCGCGTTCTAGATTGGAATGTAGAACGGAATGTGCCAGGAGAAAGCCCCTCAAGTTTGTCTCACTACTTCTTGTTCGTGTTTTTAATTTAATTTTTTATTTTTTATTACAGCAAGTTTGAGTACAACGTTTAGCTTGTTGTAGGTGTGCAAGAGGTGGTTCTTTTACACATATACATATGTCTGTTCTTCCTGGGATCCTTTTCCCATGTACGTTATGACAGAATGTTGAGTAGTCTTCTCTTGGTACTCCGTAGGTCTTTGGCGATTCTATACGTCTACTGTGTTTGTATATGTCTGTTAACCCCAATATCGTAATGAATTCAATCCTCACACCTTTCCTTTGGTGAACCATAAGTTTGTTTAATGAATCTGTGATTGCCCTTCTCCGTGGAAATATCTGCCCTGGTATCAATTTATAGGTAACACCTATAAGTGATATGATATGATATGTGTCTTTCACTTTCTGACTTACTCCAAGTCACGTGATTACCTCGAGACTCATCTACGGTGCTGCAAATGGCATTGTGTCCTTTTTTTTCCTTGGCGAATATTCTGTCTTAGCGAGGTCCATTTTCTGCAATGTGATTCCCCGAGGGCTGAGGATTAGCTGACCTGGGCAGCCTGACCCTGCCGGCAAGCCCTCCCCAGGTGTGCCTGGGTTGAGGTCAATATAAACAGCACTCCAGGCAGCAATAGCCCCTGCAGCTGTGCCTGACTGCATATTCTCTGCCCCGTCAGCAGTCTCGGGGCTGTGCTGGTGGGAGGGTGTGAGGGTCCACGGCTTTGTGGGGGGCCCGGTGTGAGTGGGGCTCTGCTGGACTTTCGGCAGGAGTTGCCAGGCTGCCACCTGTAAAGAAGAGGATGTGTCACCCATAACTTCCACTGGAATATCTCTCCGGGCTGAGGTGAGGAAGGAAAAAAAGGAGTGGGGGCCGGGACAGGAGGGGTATCTCAGGCAGGGCAATGGAAAGCTTCCAGAAGAGCGCCCGTGGCCAGGACCATCCTGGCTGACCTGCAGGCACCAAGTTGGCCTGCGTGCTGTCGCTGGTGTGGCTCCACGGCCCTTCCTCTAGGCTTTCAAGCCCTTGTACATATTCAGGTGTTTCACCTGGGAAGGGTGGGAAGAGTTCAGCAGCAGCTGGCCTGGGGCTCAGCTCACGTTTCCTCACAGAGGCCTCGGCACGGTCCCCCAGCTTTGCAATAAGGACGCTCCTTGCGTGGGCGGGCGGGGCTGCTGGCTGTATGGGAGATGATTCCCCACCTCTGACCAATTTCAGAATTGTTTACCACTGGAGCAAGTGCCTTGGTAGTGTTTTCCTCTGTATAAATGTTAGGTTCAGTTTTTTTTTTTCTTTTTTGGTTCAAGTTAGATTTTATTCCTCTTTTATGTATTTATGGATATAAGCATGGAAATAATTCATTCTTATAAATACATCAGTGTGAATGGAAGAACTTTTTTTCTGTTTTATTTTTACATTTTATTTTTAAAAATTTTGAAATTTAATTTATTTTTTTATACAGTAGGTTATTATTAGTTATCTATTTTATGCATATACATGTATACAGGTCAATCCCAATCTCCCAACTCATCCCACCACCACCACCCCATGGCTTCCCCCACATTGTGTCCATGTCCATACGTTTGTTCTCTACCTCTGTGTCTCTATTTCTGCCCTGCAAACCAGTTCATCTGTACCATTTTTCTAGGTTCCACATATAGGCATTAATATACAATATTTGTTTTTCTCTTTCTGACTGACTTCACTCTGTATGACAGTCTCTAGATCCATCAACTTCTCTACAAATGACCCAGTTTCATTCCTTTTTTTGGCTGAGTAATATTCCATTTTATATATGTACCACATCTTTATCCATTCGTCTGTCTGTGGGCATTTAGGTTGCTTCCATTGCCTGGCTATTGTAAATAGTGCTGCAATGAACATTGTGGTGAATGTGTCTTTGTGATTTATGGTTTTCTCTGGGTATATGCCCAGAAGTGGGATTGCTGGATCCTATGGTAATTCTCTTTTTAGTTTTTTAAAGGAACCTCCATACTGTTCTCCATCGTGACTGTATCAATTTACATTCCCACCAATAGCGGAAGAGGGTTCCTTTTGTCCACACCCTCCCCAGAATTTGTTGTTTGTAGATTATCTGATGAGGCCGATTCTCACAGGTGTGAGGTCTTACCTCATTGTAGTTTTGATTTGCATTTCTCTAATAATTAGTGATGTTGAGCAGCTTTTCATGTGCGTCTTGGCCATCTCTGTGTCTTCTTTGAAGAAACGTCTCTTTAGATCTTCTGCCCATTTTTGTATTGGGTTGTTTGTTTTATTAATATTAAGCTGCATGAGCTGTTTATATATATTGGAGATTAAACCTTTGTCCATTGATTCGTTTGTGAACGTTTTCGCCCATTCTGAGGGTTGCCTTTTTCCATTCCCGTTTTTCTAACAAAGAAAGAAAGCAAGCAAAAGAAGCAGAACACTAATGTGCGTGAAATATGCCTCTTGAAACTGTCGTTTTGAAATATGGACGTCTTTTGAATTTTTTGGTCGATATATGACCCCAGGATATGTTTTCAGGGCAGGTGTCATTTACAGGCCTGTAATGATTTGGAATATCCACTGACCATTAGCGCTGGGATTAAAGCTGCTGTTGTGTGAAACGGCCACAAGGTGGCAGCAGTTCTCCCTTACCAAATCTGGTTACTAGGGCAGCAGAGCCTCAATGGAAGTCGCGTTCTAGATTGGAATGTAGAACGGAATGTGCCAGGAGAAAGCCCCTCAAGTTTGTCTCACTACTTCTTGTTCGTGTTTTTAATTTAATTTTTTATTTTTTATTACAGCAAGTTTGAGTACAACGTTTAGCTTGTTGTAGGTGTGCAAGAGGTGGTTCTTTTACACATATACATATGTCTGTTCTTCCTGGGATCCTTTTCCCATGTACGTTATGACAGAATGTTGAGTAGTCTTCTCTTGGTACTCCGTAGGTCTTTGGCGATTCTATACGTCTACTGTGTTTGTATATGTCTGTTAACCCCAATATCGTAATGAATTCAATCCTCACACCTTTCCTTTGGTGAACCATAAGTTTGTTTAATGAATCTGTGATTGCCCTTCTCCGTGGAAATATCTGCCCTGGTATCAATTTATAGGTAACACCTATAAGTGATATGATATGATATGTGTCTTTCACTTTCTGACTTACTCCAAGTCACGTGATTACCTCGAGACTCATCTACGGTGCTGCAAATGGCATTGTGTCCTTTTTTTTCCTTGGCGAATATTCTGTCTTAGCGAGGTCCATTTTCTGCAATGTGATTCCCCGAGGGCTGAGGATTAGCTGACCTGGGCAGCCTGACCCTGCCGGCAAGCCCTCCCCAGGTGTGCCTGGGTTGAGGTCAATATAAACAGCACTCCAGGCAGCAATAGCCCCTGCAGCTGTGCCTGACTGCATATTCTCTGCCCCGTCAGCAGTCTCGGGGCTGTGCTGGTGGGAGGGTGTGAGGGTCCACGGCTTTGTGGGGGGCCCGGTGTGAGTGGGGCTCTGCTGGACTTTCGGCAGGAGTTGCCAGGCTGCCACCTGTAAAGAAGAGGATGTGTCACCCATAACTTCCACTGGAATATCTCTCCGGGCTGAGGTGAGGAAGGAAAAAAAGGAGTGGGGGCCGGGACAGGAGGGGTATCTCAGGCAGGGCAATGGAAAGCTTCCAGAAGAGCGCCCGTGGCCAGGACCATCCTGGCTGACCTGCAGGCACCAAGTTGGCCTGCGTGCTGTCGCTGGTGTGGCTCCACGGCCCTTCCTCTAGGCTTTCAAGCCCTTGTACATATTCAGGTGTTTCACCTGGGAAGGGTGGGAAGAGTTCAGCAGCAGCTGGCCTGGGGCTCAGCTCACGTTTCCTCACAGAGGCCTCGGCACGGTCCCCCAGGTTTGCAATAAGGACGCTCCTTGCGTGGGCGGGCGGGGCTGCTGGCTGTATGGGAGATGATTCCCCACCTCTGACCAATTTCAGAATTGTTTACCACTGGAGCAAGTGCCTTGGTAGTGTTTTCCTCTGTATAAATGTTAGGTTCAGTTTTTTTTTTCTTTTTTGGTTCAAGTTAGATTTTATTCCTCTTTTATGTATTTATGGATATAAGCATGGAAATAATTCATTCTTATAAATACATCAGTGTGAATGGAAGAACTTTTTTTCTGTTTTATTTTTAAAAATTTTGAAATTTAATTTATTTTTTTATACAGTAGGTTATTATTAGTTATCTATTTTATGCATATACATGTATACAGGTCAATCCCAATCTCCCAACTCATCCCACCACCACCACCCCATGGCTTCCCCCACTTTGTGTCCATGTCCATACGTTTGTTCTCTACCTCTGTGTCTCTATTTCTGCCCTGCAAACCAGTTCATCTGTACCATTTTTCTAGGTTCCACATATAGGCATTAATATACAATATTTGTTTTTCTCTTTCTGACTTACTTCACTCTGTATGACAGTCTCTACATCCATCAACTTCCCTACAAATGACCCAGTTTCATTCCTTTTTTTGGCTGAGTAATATTCCATTTTATATATGTGCCACATCTTTATCCATTCGTCTGTCTGTGGGCATTTAGGTTGCTTCCATTACCTGGCTATTGTAAATAGTGCTGCAATGAACATTGTGGTGAATGTGTCTTTGTGATTTATGGTTTTCTCTGGGTATATGCCCAGAAGTGGGATTGCTGGATCCTATGGTAATTCTCTTTTTAGTTTTCTAAAGGAACCTCCATACTGTTCTCCATAGTGACTGTATCAATTTACATTCCCACCAATAGCGGAAGAGGGTTCCTTTTGTCCACACCCTCCCCAGAATTTGTTGTTTGTAGATTATCTGATGAGGCCGATTCTCACAGGTGTGAGGTCTTACCTCATTGTAGTTTTGATTTGCATTTCTCTAATAATTAGTGATGTTGAGCAGCTTTTCATGTGCGTCTTGGCCATCTCTGTGTCTTCTTTGAAGAAACGTCTCTTTAGATCTTCTGCCCATTTTTGTATTGGGTTGTTTGTTTTATTAATATTAAGCTGCATGAGCTGTTTATATATATTGGAGATTAAACCTTTGTCCATTGATTCGTTTGTGAACGTTTTCGCCCATTCTGAGGGTTGCCTTTTTCCATTCCCGTTTTTTTAACAAAGAAAGAAAGCAAGCAAAAGAAGCAGAACACTAATGTGCGTGAAATATGCCTCTTGAAACTGTCGTTTTGAAATATGGACGTCTTTTGAATTCTTTGGTCGATATATGACCCCAGGATTTGTTTTCAGGGCAGGTGTCATTTACAGGCCTGTAATGATTTGGAATATCCCCTGACCATTAGCGCTGGGATTAAAGCTGCTGTTGTGTGAAACGGCCACAAGGTGGCAGCAGTTCTCCCTTACCAAATCTGGTTACTAGGGCAGCAGAGCCTCAATGGAAGTCGCGTTCTAGATTGGAATGTCGAACGGAATGTGCCAGGAGAAAGCCCCTCAAGTTTGTCTCACTACTTCTTGTTCGTGTTTTTAATTTAATTTTTTATTTTTTATTACAGCAAGTTTGAGTACAACGTTTAGCTTGTTGTAGGTGTGCAAGAGGTGGTTCTTTTACACATATACATATGTCTGTTCTTCCTGGGATCCTTTTCCCATGTACGTTATGACAGAATGTTGAGTAGTCTTCTCTTGGTACTCCGTAGGTCTTTGGTGAATCTATACGTCTACTGTGTTTGTATATGTCTGTTAACCCCAATATCGTAATGAATTCAATCCTCACACCTTTCCTTTGGTGAACCATATGTTTGTTTAATGAATCTGTGATTGCCCTTCTCCGTGGAAATATCTGCCCTGGTATCAATTTATAGGTAACACCTATAAGTGATATGATATGATATGTGTCTTTCACTTTCTGACTTACTCCAAGTCACGTGATTACCTCGAGACTCATCTACGGTGCTGCAAATGGCATTGTGTCCTTGTTTTCCTTGGCGAATATTCTGTCTTAGCGAGGTCCATTTTCTGCAGTGTGATTCCCCGAGGGCTGAGGATTAGCTGACCTGGGCAGCCTGGCCCTGCCGGCAATCCCTCCCCAGGTGTGCCTGGGTTGAGGTCAATATAAACAGCACTCCAGGCAGCAATAGCCCCTGCAGCTGTGCCTGACTCCATATTCTCTGCCCCGTCAGCAGTCTCGGGGCTGTGCTGGTGGGAGGGTGTGAGGGTCCACGGCTTTGTGGGGGGCCCGGTGTGAGTGGGGCTCTGCTGGACTTTCGGCAGGAGTTGCCAGGCTGCCACCTGTAAAGAAGAGGATGTGTCACCCATAACTTCCACTGGAATATCTCTCCGGGCTGAGGTGAGGAAGGAAAAAAAGGAGTGGGGGCCGGGACAGGAGGGGTATCTCAGGCAGGGCAATGGAAAGCTTCCAGAAGAGCGCCCGTGGCCAGGACCATCCTGGCTGACCTGCAGGCACCAAGTTGGCCTGCGTGCTGTCGCTGGTGTGGCTCCACGGCCCTTCCTCTAGGCTTTCAAGCCCTTGTACATATTCAGGTGTTTCACCTGGGAAGGGTGGGAAGAGTTCAGCAGCAGCTGGCCTGGGGCTCAGCTCACGTTTCCTCACAGAGGCCTCGGCACGGTCCCCCAGCTTTGCAATAAGGACGCTCCTTGCGTGGGCGGGCGGGGCTGCTGGCTGTATGGGAGATGATTCCCCACCTCTGACCAATTTCAGAATTGTTTACCACTGGAGCAAGTGCCTTGGTAGTGTTTTCCTCTGTATAAATGTTAGGTTCAGTTTTTTTTTCTTATTTGGTTCAAGTTAGATTTTATTCCTCTTCTATGTATTTATGGATATAAGCATGGAAATAATTCATTCTTATAAATACATCAGTGTGAATGGAAGAACTTTTTTTCTGTTTTATTTTTACATTTTATTTTTAAAAATTTTGAAATTTAATTTATTTTTTTATACAGTAGGTTATTATTAGTTATCTATTTTATGCGTATACCTGTATACAGGTCAATCCCAATCTCCCAACTCATCCCACCACCACCACCCCATGGCTTCCCCCACTTTGTGTCCATGTCCATACGTTTGTTCTCTACCTCTGTGTCTCTATTTCTGCCCTGCAAACCAGTTCATCTGTACCATTTTTCTAGGTTCCACATATAGGCATTAATATACAATATTTGTTTTTCTCTTTCTGACTTACTTCACTCTGTATGACAGTCTCTAGATCCATCAACTTCCCTACAAATGACCCAGTTTCGTTCCTTTTTTTGGCTGAGTAATATTCCATTTTATCTATGTACCACATCTTTATCCATTCGTCTGTCTTTGGGCATTTAGGTTGCTTCCATTACCTGGCTATTGTAAATAGTGCTGCAATGAACATTGTGGTGAATGTGTCTTTGTGATTTATGGTTTTCTCTGGGTATATGCCCAGAAGTGGGATTGCTGGATCCTATGGTAATTCTCTTTTTAGTTTTCTAAAGGAACCTCCATACTGTTCTCCATAGTGACTGTATCAATTTACATTCCCACCAATAGCGGAAGAGGGTTCCTTTTGTCCACACCCTCCCCAGAATTTGTTGTTTGTAGATTATCTGATGAGGCCGATTCTCACAGGTGTGAGGTCTTACCTCATTGTAGTTTTGATTTGCATTTCTCTAATAATTAGTGATGTTGAGCAGCTTTTCATGTGCGTCTTGGCCATCTCTGTGTCTTCTTTGAAGAAACGTCTCTTTAGATCTTCTGCCCATTTTTGTATTGGGTTGTTTGTTTTATTAATATTAAGCTGCATGAGCTGTTTATATATATTGGAGATTAAACCTTTGTCCATTGATTCGTTTGTGAACGTTTTCGCCCATTCTGAGGGTTGCCTTTTTCCATTCCCGTTTTTTTAACAAAGAAAGAAAGCAAGCAAAAGAAGCAGAACACTAATGTGCGTGAAATATGCCTCTTGAAACTGTCGTTTTGAAATATGGACGTCTTTTGAATTCTTTGGTCGATATATGACCCCAGGATTTGTTTTCAGGGCAGGTGTCATTTACAGGCCTGTAATGATTTGGAATATCCCCTGACCATTAGCGCTGGGATTAAAGCTGCTGTTGTGTGAAACGGCCACAAGGTGGCAGCAGTTCTCCCTTACCAAATCTGGTTACTAGGGCAGCAGAGCCTCAATGGAAGTCGCGTTCTAGATTGGAATGTAGAACGGAATGTGCCAGGAGAAAGCCCCTCAAGTTTGTCTCACTACTTCTTGTTCGTGTTTTTAATTTAATTTTTTATTTTTTATTACAGCAAGTTTGAGTACAACGTTTAGCTTGTTGTAGGTGTGCAAGAGGTGGTTCTTTTACACATATACATATGTCTGTTCTTCCTGGGATCCTTTTCCCATGTACGTTATGACAGAATGTTGAGTAGTCTTCTCTTGGTACTCCGTAGGTCTTTGGTGAATCTATACGTCTACTGTGTTTGTATATGTCTGTTAACCCCAATATCGTAATGAATTCAATCCTCACACCTTTCCTTTGGTGAACCATATGTTTGTTTAATGAATCTGTGATTGCCCTTCTCCGTGGAAATATCTGCCCTGGTATCAATTTATAGGTAACACCTATAAGTGATATGATATGATATGTGTCTTTCACTTTCTGACTTACTCCAAGTCACGTGATTACCTCGAGACTCATCTACGGTGCTGCAAATGGCATTGTGTCCTTGTTTTCCTTGGCGAATATTCTGTCTTAGCGAGGTCCATTTTCTGCAGTGTGATTCCCCGAGGGCTGAGGATTAGCTGACCTGGGCAGCCTGGCCCTGCCGGCAAGCCCTCCCCAGGTGTGCCTGGGTTGAGGTCAATATAAACAGCACTCCAGGCAGCAATAGCCCCTGCAGCTGTGCCTGACTCCATATTCTCTGCCCCGTCAGCAGTCTCGGGGCTGTGCTGGTGGGAGGGTGTGAGGGTCCACGGCTTTGTGGGGGGCCCGGTTTGAGTGGGGCTCTGCTGCACTTTCCGCAGGAGTTGCCAGGCTGCCACCTGTAAAGAAGAGGATGTGTCACCCATAACTTCCACTGGAATATCTCTCCGGGCTGAGGTGAGGAAGGAAAAAAAGGAGTGGGGGCCGGGACAGGAGGGGTATCTCAGGCAGGGCAATGGAAAGCTTCCAGAAGAGCGCCCGTGGCCAGGACCATCCTGGCTGACCTGCAGGCACCAAGTTGGCCTGCGTGCTGTCGCTGGTGTGGCTCCACGGCCCTTCCTCTAGGCTTTCAAGCCCTTGTACATATTCAGGTGTTTCACCTGGGAAGGGTGGGAAGAGTTCAGCAGCAGCTGGCCTGGGGCTCAGCTCACGTTTCCTCACAGAGGCCTCGGCACGGTCCCCCAGCTTTGCAATAAGGACGCTCCTTGCGTGGGCGGGCGGGGCTGCTGGCTGTATGGGAGATGATTCCCCACCTCTGACCAATTTCAGAATTGTTTACCACTGGAGCAAGTGCCTTGGTAGTGTTTTCCTCTGTATAAATGTTAGGTTCAGTTTTTTTTTTCTTATTTGGTTCAAGTTAGATTTTATTCCTCTTCTATGTATTTATGGATATAAGCATGGAAATAATTCATTCTTATAAATACATCAGTGTGAATGGAAGAACTGTTTTTCTGTTTTATTTTTACATTTTATTTTTAAAAATTTTGAAATTTAATTTATTTTTTTATACAGTAGGTTATTATTAGTTATCTATTTTATGCGTATACCTGTATACAGGTCAATCCCAATCTCCCAACTCATCCCACCACCACCACCCCATGGCTTCCCCCACTTTGTGTCCATGTCCATACGTTTGTTCTCTACCTCTGTGTCTCTATTTCTGCCCTGCAAACCAGTTCATCTGTACCATTTTTCTAGGTTCCACATATAGGCATTAATATACAATATTTGTTTTTCTCTTTCTGACTTACTTCACTCTGTATGACAGTCTCTAGATCCATCAACTTCCCTACAAATGACCCAGTTTCGTTCCTTTTTTTGGCTGAGTAATATTCCATTTTATCTATGTACCACATCTTTATCCATTCGTCTGTCTGTGGGCATTTAGGTTGCTTCCATTACCTGGCTATTGTAAATAGTGCTGCAATGAACATTGTGGTGAATGTGTCTTTGTGATTTATGGTTTTCTCTGGGTATATGCCCAGAAGTGGGATTGCTGGATCCTATGGTAATTCTCTTTTTAGTTTTCTAAAGGAACCTCCATACTGTTCTCCATAGTGACTGTATCAATTTACATTCCCACCAATAGCGGAAGAGGGTTCCTTTTGTCCACACCCTCCCCAGAATTTGTTGTTTGTAGATTATCTGATGAGGCCGATTCTCACAGGTGTGAGGTCTTACCTCATTGTAGTTTTGATTTGCATTTCTCTAATAATTAGTGATGTTGAGCAGCTTTTCATGTGCGTCTTGGCCATCTCTGTGTCTTCTTTGAAGAAACGTCTCTTTAGATCTTCTGCCCATTTTTGTATTGGGTTGTTTGTTTTATTAATATTAAGCTGCATGAGCTGTTTATATATATTGGAGATTAAACCTTTGTCCATTGATTCGTTTGTGAACGTTTTCGCCCATTCTGAGGGTTGCCTTTTTCCATTCCCGTTTTTTTAACAAAGAAAGAAAGCAAGCAAAAGAAGCAGAACACTAATGTGCGTGAAATATGCCTCTTGAAACTGTCGTTTTGAAATATGGACGTCTTTTGAATTCTTTGGTCGATATATGACCCCAGGATTTGTTTTCAGGGCAGGTGTCATTTACAGGCCTGTAATGATTTGGAATATCCCCTGACCATTAGCGCTGGGATTAAAGCTGCTGTTGTGTGAAACGGCCACAAGGTGGCAGCAGTTCTCCCTTACCAAATCTGGTTACTAGGGCAGCAGAGCCTCAATGGAAGTCGCGTTCTAGATTGGAATGTAGAACGGAATGTGCCAGGAGAAAGCCCCTCAAGTTTGTCTCACTACTTCTTGTTCGTGTTTTTAATTTAATTTTTTATTTTTTATTACAGCAAGTTTGAGTACAACGTTTAGCTTGTTGTAGGTGTGCAAGAGGTGGTTCTTTTACACATATACATATGTCTGTTCTTCCTGGGATCCTTTTCCCATGTACGTTATGACAGAATGTTGAGTAGTCTTCTCTTGGTACTCCGTAGGTCTTTGGTGAATCTATACGTCTACTGTGTTTGTATATGTCTGTTAACCCCAATATCGTAATGAATTCAATCCTCACACCTTTCCTTTGGTGAACCATAAGTTTGTTTAATGAATCTGTGATTGCCCTTCTCCGTGGAAATATCTGCCCTGGTATCAATTTATAGGTAACACCTATAAGTGATATGATATGATATGTGTCTTTCACTTTCTGACTTACTCCAAGTCACGTGATTACCTCGAGACTCATCTACGGTGCTGCAAATGGCATTGTGTCCTTGTTTTCCTTGGCGAATATTCTGTCTTAGCGAGGTCCATTTTCTGCAGTGTGATTCCCCGAGGGCTGAGGATTAGCTGACCTGGGCAGCCTGGCCCTGCCGGCAAGCCCTCCCCAGGTGTGCCTGGGTTGAGGTCAATATAAACAGCACTCCAGGCAGCAATAGCCCCTGCAGCTGTGCCTGACTCCATATTCTCTGCCCCGTCAGCAGTCTCGGGGCTGTGCTGGTGGGAGGGTGTGAGGGTCCACGGCTTTGTGGGGGGCCCGGTGTGAGTGGGGCTCTGCTGCACTTTCGGCAGGAGTTGCCAGGCTGCCACCTGTAAAGAAGAGGATGTGTCACCCATAACTTCCACTGGAATATCTCTCCGGGCTGAGGTGAGGAAGGAAAAAAAGGAGTGGGGGCCGGGACAGGAGGGGTATCTCAGGCAGGGCAATGGAAAGCTTCCAGAAGAGCGCCCGTGGCCAGGACCATCCTGGCTGACCTGCAGGCACCAAGTTGGCCTGCGTGCTGTCGCTGGTGTGGCTCCACGGCCCTTCCTCTAGGCTTTCAAGCCCTTGTACATATTCAGGTGTTTCACCTGGGAAGGGTGGGAAGAGTTCAGCAGCAGCTGGCCTGGGGCTCAGCTCACGTTTACTCACAGAGGCCTCGGCATGGTCCCGCAGCTTTGCAATAAGGACGCTCCTTGCGTGGGCGGGCGGGGCTGCTGGCTGTATGGGAGATGATTCCCCACCTCTGACCAATTTCAGAATTGTTTACCACTGGAGCAAGTGCCTTGGTAGTGTTTTCCTCTGTATAAATGTTAGGTTCAGTTTTTTTTTTCTTATTTGGTTCAAGTTAGATTTTATTCCTCTTCTATGTATTTATGGATATAAGCATGGAAATAATTCATTCTTATAAATACATCAGTGTGAATGGAAGAACTTTTTTTCTGTTTTATTTTTACATTTTATTTTTAATAATTTTGAAATTTAATTTATTTTTTTATGCAGTAGGTTATTATTAGTTATCTATTTTATGCATATACCGGTATACAGGTCAATCCCAATCTCCCAACTCATCCCACCACCACCACCCCATGGCTTCCCCCACTTTGTGTCCATGTCCTTACGTTTGTTCTCTACCTCTGTGTCTCTATTTCTGCCCTGCAAACCAGTTCATCTGTACCATTTTTCTAGGTTCCACATATAGGCATTAATATACAATATTTGTTTTTCTCTTTCTGACTTACTTCACTCTGTATGACAGTCTCTAGATCCATCAACTTCCCTACAAATGACCCAGTTTCATTCCTTTTTTTGGCTGAGTAATATTCCATTTTATATATGTACCACATCTTTATCCATTCGTCTGTCTGTGGGCATTTAGGTTGCTTCCATTACCTGGCTATTGTAAATAGTGCTGCAATGAACATTGTGGTGAATGTGTCTTTGTGATTTATGGTTTTCTCTGGGTATATGCCCAGAAGTGGGATTGCTGGATCCTATGGTAATTCTCTTTTTAGTTTTCTAAAGGAACCTCCATACTGTTCTCCATAGTGACTGTATCAATTTACATTCCCACCAATAGCGGAAGAGGGTTCCTTTTGTCCACACCCTCCCCAGAATTTGTTGTTTGTAGATTATCTGATGAGGCCGATTCTCACAGGTGTGAGGTCTTACCTCATTGTAGTTTTGATTTGCATTTCTCTAATAATTAGTGATGTAGAGCAGCTTTTCATGTGCGTCTTGGCCATCTCTGTGTCTTCTTTGAAGAAACGTCTCTTTAGATCTTCTGCCCATTTTTGTATTGGGTTGTTTGTTTTATTAATATTAAGCTGCATGAGCTGTTTATATATATTGGAGATTAAACCTTTGTCCATTGATTCGTTTGTGAACGTTTTCGCCCATTCTGAGGGTTGCCTTTTTCCATTCCCGTATTTTTAACAAAGAAAGAAAGCAAGCAAAAGAAGCAGAACACTAATGTGCGTGAAATATGCCTCTTGAAACTGTCGTTTTGAAATATGGACGTCTTTTGAATTCTTTGGTCGATATATGACCCCAGGATTTGTTTTCAGGGCAGGTGTCATTTACAGGCCTGTAATGATTTGGAATATCCCCTGACCATTAGCGCTGGGATTAAAGCTGCTGTTGTGTGAAACGGCCACAAGGTGGCAGCAGTTCTCCCTTACCAAATCTGGTTACTAGGGCAGCAGAGCCTCAATGGAAGTCGCGTTCTAGATTGGAATGTAGAACGGAATGTGCCAGGAGAAAGCCCCTCAAGTTTGTCTCACTACTTCTTGTTCGTGTTTTTAATTTAATTTTTTATTTTTTATTACAGCAAGTTTGAGTACAACGTTTAGCTTGTTGTAGGTGTGCAAGAGGTGGTTCTTTTACACATATACATATGTCTGTTCTTCCTGGGATCCTTTTCCCATGTACGTTATGACAGAATGTTGAGTAGTCTTCTCTTGGTACTCCGTAGGTCTTTGGTGAATCTATACGTCTACTGTGTTTGTATATGTCTGTTAACCCCAATATCGTAATGAATTCAATCCTCACACCTTTCCTTTGGTGAACCATATGTTTGTTTAATGAATCTGTGATTGCCCTTCTCCGTGGAAATATCTGCCCTGGTATCAATTTATAGGTAACACCTATAAGTGATATGATATGATATGTGTCTTTCACTTTCTGACTTACTCCAAGTCACGTGATTACCTCGAGACTCATCTACGGTGCTGCAAATGGCATTGTGTCCTTGTTTTCCTTGGCGAATATTCTGTCTTAGCGAGGTCCATTTTCTGCAGTGTGATTCCCCGAGGGCTGAGGATTAGCTGACCTGGGCAGCCTGGCCCTGCCGGCAAGCCCTCCCCAGGTGTGCCTGGGTTGAGGTCAATATAAACAGCACTCCAGGCAGCAATAGCCCCTGCAGCTGTGCCTGACTCCATATTCTCTGCCCCGTCAGCAGTCTCGGGGCTGTGCTGGTGGGAGGGTGTGAGGGTCCACGGCTTTGTGGGGGGCCCGGTGTGAGTGGGGCTCTGCTGCACTTTCGGCAGGAGTTGCCAGGCTGCCACCTGTAAAGAAGAGGATGTGTCACCCATAACTTCCACTGGAATATCTCTCCGGGCTGAGGTGAGGAAGGAAAAAAAGGAGTGCGGGCCGGGACAGGAGGGGTATCTCAGGCAGGGCAATGGAAAGCTTCCAGAAGAGCGCCCGTGGCCAGGACCATCCTGGCTGACCTGCAGGCACCAAGTTGGCCTGCGTGCTGTCGCTGGTGTGGCTCCACGGCCCTTCCTCTAGGCTTTCAAGCCCTTGTACATATTCAGGTGTTTCACCTGGGAAGGGTGGGAAGAGTTCAGCAGCAGCTGGCCTGGGGCTCAGCTCACGTTTCCTCACAGAGGCCTCGGCACGGTCCCCCAGCTTTGCAATAAGGACGCTCCTTGCGTGGGCGGGCGGGGCTGCTGGCTGTATGGGAGATGATTCCCCACCTCTGACCAATTTCAGAATTGTTTACCACTGGAGCAAGTGCCTTGGTAGTGTTTTCCTCTGTATAAATGTTAGGTTCAGTTTTTTTTTTCTTTTTTGGTTCAAGTTAGATTTTATTCCTCTTCTATATATTTATGGATATAAGCATGGAAATAATTCATTCTTATAAATACATCAGTGTGAATGGAAGAACTTTTTTTCTGTTTTATTTTTACATTTTATTTTTAAAAATTTTGAAATTTAATTTATTTTTTTATACAGTAGGTTATTATTAGTTATCTATTTTATGCATATACATGTATACAGGTCAATCCGAATCTCCCAACTCATCCCACCACCACCACCCCATGGCTTCCCCCACTTTGTGTCCATGTCCATACGTTTGTTCTCTACCTCTGTGTCTCTATTTCTGCCCTGCAAACCAGTTCATCTGTACCATTTTTCTAGGTTCCACATATAGGCATTAATATACAATATTTGTTTTTCTCTTTCTGACTTACTTCACTCTGTATGACAGTCTCTAGATCCATCAACTTCCCTACAAATGACCCAGTTTCGTTCCTTTTTTTGGCTGAGTAATATTCCATTTTATCTATGTACCACATCTTTATCCATTCGTCTGTCTGTGGGCATTTAGGTTGCTTCCATTACCTGGCTATTGTAAATAGTGCTGCAATGAACATTGTGGTGAATGTGTCTTTGTGATTTATGGTTTTCTCTGAGTATATGCCCAGAAGTTGGATTGCTGGGTCCTATGGTAATTCTCTTTTTAGTTTTCTAAAGGAA
Source organism: Mesoplodon bidens (assembly GCF_964165515.1). Taxonomy (NCBI): domain Eukaryota; kingdom Metazoa; phylum Chordata; class Mammalia; order Artiodactyla; family Ziphiidae; genus Mesoplodon; species Mesoplodon bidens. Next base: position 420,824 of record NW_027672156.1, read on the forward strand.
CCTCCATACTGTTCTCCATAGTGACTGTATCAATTTACATTCCCACCAATAGCGGAAGAGAGTTCCTTTTGTCCACACCCTCCCCAGAATTTGTTGTTTGTAGATTATCTGATGAGGCCGATTCTCACAGGTGTGAGGTCTTACCTCATTGTAGTTTTGATTTGCATTTCTCTAATAATTAGTGATGTAGAGCAGCTTTTCATGTGCGTCTTGGCCATCTCTGTGTCTTCTTTGAAGAAACGTCTCTTTAGATCTTCTGCCCATTTTTGTATTGGGTTGTTTGTTTTATTAATATTAAGCTGCATGAGCTGTTTATATATATTGGAGATTAAACCTTTGTCCATTGATTCGTTTGTGAACGTTTTCGCCCATTCTGAGGGTTGCCTTTTTCCATTCCCGTATTTTTAACAAAGAAAGAAAGCAAGCAAAAGAAGCAGAACACTAATGTGCGTGAAATATGCCTCTTGAAACTGTCGTTTTGAAATATGGACGTCTTTTGAATTCTTTGGTCGATATATGACCCCAGGATTTGTTTTCAGGGCAGGTGTCATTTACAGGCCTGTAATGATTTGGAATATCCCCTGACCATTAGCGCTGGGATTAAAGCTGCTGTTGTGTGAAACGGCCACAAGGTGGCAGCAGTTCTCCCTTACCAAATCTGGTTACTAGGGCAGCAGAGCCTCAATGGATGTCGCGTTCTAGATTGGAATGTAGAACGGAATGTGCCAGGAGAAAGCCCCTCAAGTTTGTCTCACTACTTCTTGTTCGTGTTTTTAATTTAATTTTTTATTTTTTATTACAGCAAGTTTGAGTACAACGTTTAGCTTGTTGTAGGTGTGCAAGAGGTGGTTCTTTTACACATATACATATGTCTGTTTTCCTGGGATCCTTTTCCCATGTACGTTATGACAGAATGTTGAGTAGTCTTCTCTTGGTACTCCGTAGGTCTTTGGTGATTCTATACGTCTACTGTGTTTGTATATGTCTGTTAACCCCAATATCGTAATGAATTCAATCCTCACACCTTTCCTTTGGTGAACCATAAGTTTGTTTAATGAATCTGTGATTGCCCTTCTCCGTGGAAATATCTGCCCTGGTATCAATTTATAGGTAACACCTATAAGTGATATGATATGATATGTGTCTTTCACTTTCTGACTTACTCCAAGTCACGTGATTACCTCGAGACTCATCTACGGTGCTGCAAATGGCATTGTGTCCTTGTTTCCTTGGCGAATATTCTGTCTTAGCGAGGTCCATTTTCTGCAATGTGATTCCCCGAGGGCTGAGGATTAGCTGACCTGGGCAGCCTGGCCCTGCCGGCAAGCCCTCCCCAGGTGTGCCTGGGTTGAGGTCAATATAAACAGCACTCCAGGCAGCAATAGCCCCTGCAGCTGTGCCTGACTCCATATTCTCTGCCCCGTCAGCAGTCTCGGGGCTGTGCTGGTGGGAGGGTGTGAGGGTCCACGGCTTTGTGGGGGGCCCGGTGTGAGTGGGGCTCTGCTGGACATTCGGGAGGAGTTGCCAGGCTGCCACCTGTAAAGAAGAGGATGTGTCACCCATAACTTCCACTGGAATATCTCTCCGGGCTGAGGTGAGGAAGGAAAAAAAGGAGTGGGGGCCGGGACAGGAGGGCTATCTCAGGCAGGGCAATGGAAAGCTTCCAGAAGAGCGCCCGTGGCCAGGACCATCCTGGCTGACCTGCAGGCACCAAGTTGGCCTGCGTGCTGTCGCTGGTGTGGCTCCACGGCCCTTCCTCTAGGCTTTCAAGCCCTTGTACATATTCAGGTGTTTCACCTGGGAAGGGTGGGAAGAGTTCAGCAGAAGCTGGCCTGGGGCTCAGCTCACGTTTACTCACAGAGGCCTCGGCACTGTCCCCCAGCTTTGCAATAAGGACGCTCCTTGCGTGGGCGGGCGGGGCTGCTGGCTGTATGGGAGATGATTCCCCACCTCTGACCAATTTCAGAATTGTTTACCACTGGAGCAAGTGCCTTGGTAGTGTTTTCCTCTGTATAAATGTTAGGTTCAGTTTTTTTTTCTTTTTTGGTTCAAGTTAGATTTTATTCCTCTTTTATGTATTTATGGATATAAGCATGGAAATAATTCATTCTTATAAATACATCAGTGTGAATGGAAGAACTTTTTTTCTGTTTTATTTTTACATTTTATTTTTAAAAATTTTGAAATTTAATTTAATTTATTTTTTTATACAGTAGGTTATTATTAGTTATCTATTTTATGCATATACATGTATACAGGTCAATCCCAATCTCCCAACTCATCCCACCACCACCACCCCATGGCTTCCCCCACTTTGTGTCCATGTCCATACGTTTGTTCTCTACCTCTGTGTCTCTATTTCTGCCCTGCAAACCAGTTCATCTGTACCATTTTTCTGGGTTCCACATATAGGCATTAATATACAATATTTGTTTTTCTCTTTCTGACTTACTTCACTCTGTATGACAGTCTCTAGATCCATCAACTTCTCTACAAATGACCCAGTTTCATTCCTTTATTTGGCTGAGTAATATTCCATTTCATATATGTACCACATCTTTATCCATTCGTCTGTCTGTGGGCATTTAGGTTGCTTCCATTACCTGGCTATTGTAAATAGTGCTGCAATGAACATTGTGGTGAATGTGTCTTTGTGATTTATGGTTTTCTCTGGGTATATGCCCAGAAGTGGGATTGCTGGATCCTATGGTAATTCTCTTTTTAGTTTTTTAAAGGAACCTCCATACTGTTCTCCATAGTGACTGTATCAAATTACATTCCCACCAATAGCGGAAGAGGGTTCCTTTTGTCCACACCCTCCCCAGAATTTGTTGTTTGTAGATTATCTGATGAGGCCGATTCTCACAGGTGTGAGGTCTTACCTCATTGTAGTTTTGATTTGCATTTCTCTAATAATTAGTGATGTTGAGCAGCTTTTCATGTGCGTCTTGGCCATCTCTGTGTCTTCTTTGAAGAAACGTCTCTTTAGATCTTCTGCCCATTTTTGTATTGGGTTGTTTGTTTTATTAATATTAAGCTGCATGAGCTGTTTATATATATTGGAGATTAAACCTTTGTCCATTGATTCGTTTGTGAACGTTTTTGCCCATTCTGAGGGTTGCCTTTTTCCATTCCCGTTTTTTTAACAAAGAAAGAAAGCAAGCAAAAGAAGCAGAACACTAATGTGCGTGAAATATGCCTCTTGAAACTGTCGTTTTGAAATATGGACGTCTCTTGAATTTTTTGGTCGATATATGACCCCAGGATTTGTTTTCAGGGCAGGTGTCATTTACAGGCCTGTAATGATTTGGAATATCCACTGACCATTAGCGCTGGGATTAAAGCTGCTGTTGTGTGAAACGGCCACAAGGTGGCAGCAGTTCTCCCTTACCAAATCTGGTTACTAGGGCAGCAGAGCCTCAATGGAAGTCGCGTTCTAGATTGGAATGTAGAACGGAATGTGCCAGGAGAAAGCCCCTCAAGTTTGTCTCACTACTTCTTGTTCGTGTTTTTAATTTAATTTTTTATTTTTTATTACAGCAAGTTTGAGTACAACGTTTAGCTTGTTGTAGGTGTGCAAGAGGTGGTTCTTTTACACATATACATATGTCTGTTCTTCCTGGGATCCTTTTCCCATGTACGTTATGACAGAATGTTGAGTAGTCTTCTCTTGGTACTCCGTAGGTCTTTGGTGAATCTATACGTCTACTGTGTTTGTATATGTCTGTTAACCCCAATATCGTAATGAATTCAATCCTCACACCTTTCCTTTGGTGAACCATAAGTTTGTTTAATGAATCTGTGATTGCCCTTCTCCGTGGAAATATCTGCCCTGGTATCAATTTATAGGTAACACATATAAGTGATATGATATGATATGTGTCTTTCACTTTGACATACTCCAAGTCACGTGATTACCTCGAGAGTCATCTATGGTGCTGCAAATGGCATTGTGTCCTTGTTTTCCTTGGCGAATATTCTGTCTTAGCGAGGTCCATTTTCTGCAGTGTGATTCCCCGAGGGCTGAGGATTAGCTGACCTGGGCAGCCTGGCCCTGCCGGCAAGCCCTCCCCAGGTGTGCCTGGGTTGAGGTCAATATAAACAGCACTCCAGGCAGCAATAGCCCCTGCAGCTGTGCCTGACTCCATATTCTCTGCCCCGTCAGCAGTCTCGGGGCTGTGCTGGTGGGAGGGTGTGAGGGTCCACGGCTTTGTGGGGGGCCCGGTGTGAGTGGGGCTCTGCTGCACTTTCGGCAGGAGTTGCCAGGCTGCCACCTGTAAAGAAGAGGATGTGTCACCCATAACTTCCACTGGAATATCTCTCCGGGCTGAGGTGAGGAAGGAAAAAAAGGAGTGGGGGCCGGGACAGGAGGGGTATCTCAGGCAGGGCAATGGAAAGCTTCCAGAAGAGCGCCCGTGGCCAGGACCATCCTGGCTGACCTGCAGGCACCAAGTTGGCCTGCGTGCTGTCGCTGGTGTGGCTCCACGGCCCTTCCTCTAGGCTTTCAAGCCCTTGTACATATTCAGGTGTTTCACCTGGGAAGGGTGGGAAGAGTTCAGCAGCAGCTGGCCTGGGGCTCAGCTCACGTTTCCTCACAGAGGCCTCGGCACGGTCCCCCAGCTTTGCAATAAGGACGCTCCTTGCGTGGGCGGGCGGGGCTGCTGGCTGTATGGAGATGATTCCCCACCTCTGACCAATTTCAGAATTGTTTACCACTGGAGCAAGTGCCTTGGTAGTGTTTTCCTCTGTATAAATGTTAGGTTCAGTTTTTTTTTTCTTATTTGGTTCAAGTTAGATTTTATTCGTCTTCTATGTATTTGTGGATATAAGCATGGAAATAATTCATTCTTATAAATACATCAGTGTGAATGGAAGAACTTTTTTTCTGTTTTATTTTTACATTTTATTTTTAAAAATATTGAATTTTAATTTATTTTTTATACAGTAGGTTATTATTAGTTATCTATTTTATGCGTATACCTGTATACAGGTCAATCCCAATCTCCCAACTCATCCCACCACCACCACCCCATGGCTTCCCCCACTTTGTGTCCATGTCCATACGTTTGTTCTCTACCTCTGTGTCTCTATTTCTGCCCTGCAAACCAGTTCATCTGTACCATTTTTCTAAGTTCCACATATAGGCATTAATATACAATATTTGTTTTTCTCTTTCTGACTTACTTCACTCTGTATGACAGTCTCTAGATCCATCAACTTCCCTACAAATGACCCAGTTTCATTCCTTTTTTTGGCTGACTAATATTCCATTTTATCTATGTACCACATCTTTATCCATTCGTCTGTCTGTGGGCATTTAGGTTGCTTCCATTACCTGGCTATTGTACATAGTGCTGCAATGAACATTGTGGTGAATGTGTCTTTGTGATTTATGGTTTTCTCTGGGTATATGCCCAGAAGTGGGATTGCTGGATCCTATGGTAATTCTCTTTTTAGTTTTCTAAAGGAACCTCCATACTGTTCTCCATAGTGACTGTATCAATTTACATTCCCACCAATAGCAGAAGAGGGTTCCTTTTGTCCACACCCTCCCCAGAATTTGTTGTTTGTAGATTATCTGATGAGGCCGATTCTCACAGGTGTGAGGTCTTACCTCATTGTAGTTTTGATTTGCATTTCTCTAATAATTAGTGATGTAGAGCAGCTTTTTATGTGCGTCTTGGCCATCTCTGTGTCTTCTTTGAAGAAACGTCTCTTTAGATCTTCTGCCCATTTTTGTATTGGGTTGTTTGTTTTATTAATATTAAGCTGCATGAGCTGTTTATATATATTGGAGATTAAACCTTTGTCCATTGATTCGTTTGTGAACGTTTTCGCCCATTCTGAGGGTTGCCTTTTTCCATTCCCGTATTTTTAACAAAGAAAGAAAGCAAGCAAAAGAAGCAGAACACTAATGTGCGTGAAATATGCCTCTTGAAACTGTCGTTTTGAAATATGGACGTCTTTTGAATTCTTTGGTCGATATATGACCCCAGGATTTGTTTTCAGGGCAGGTGTCATTTACAGGCCTGTAATGATTTGGAATATCCCCTGACCATTAGCGCTGGGATTAAAGCTGCTGTTGTGTGAAACGGCCACAAGGTGGCAGCAGTTCTCCCTTACCAAATCTGGTTACTAGGGCAGCAGAGCCTCAATGGAAGTCGCGTTCTAGATTGGAATGTAGAACGGAATGTGCCAGGAGAAAGCCCCTCAAGTTTGTCTCACTACTTCTTGTTCGTGTTTTTAATTTAATTTTTTATTTTTTATTACAGCAAGTTTGAGTACAACGTTTAGCTTGTTGTAGGTGTGCAAGAGGTGGTTCTTTTACACATATACATATGTCTGTTCTTCCTGGGATCCTTTTCCCATGTACGTTATGACAGAATGTTGAGTAGTCTTCTCTTGGTACTCCGTAGGTCTTTGGTGAATCTATACGTCTACTGTGTTTGTATATGTCTGTTAACCCCAATATCGTAATGAATTCAATCCTCACACCTTTCCTTTGGTGAACCATATGTTTGTTTAATGAATCTGTGATTGCCCTTCTCCGTGGAAATATCTGCCCTGGTATCAATTTATAGGTAACACCTATAAGTGATATGATATGATATGTGTCTTTCACTTTCTGACTTACTCCAAGTCACGTGATTACCTCGAGACTCATCTACGGTGCTGCAAATGGCATTGTGTCCTTGTTTTCCTTGGCGAATATTCTGTCTTAGCGAGGTCCATTTTCTGCAGTGTGATTCCCCGAGGGCTGAGGATTAGCTGACCTGGGCAGCCTGGCCCTGCCGGCAAGCCCTCCCCAGGTGTGCCTGGGTTGAGGTCAATATAAACAGCACTCCAGGCAGCAATAGCCCCTGCAGCTGTGCCTGACTCCATATTCTCTGCGCCGTCAGCAGTCTCGGGGCTGTGCTGGTGGGCGGGTGTGAGGGTCCACGGCTTTGTGGGGGGCCCGGTGTGAGTGGGGCTCTGCTGGACATTCGGGAGGAGTTGCCAGGCTGCCACCTGTAAAGAAGAGGATGTGTCACCCATAACTTCCACTGGAATATCTCTCCGGGCTGAGGTGAGGAAGGAAAAAAAGGAGTGGGGGCCGGGACAGGAGGGGTATCTCAGGCAGGGCAATGGAAAGCTTCCAGAAGAGCGCCCGTGGCCAGGACCATCCTGGCTGACCTGCAGGCACCAAGTTGGCCTGCGTGCTGTCGCTGGTGTGGCTCCACGGCCCTTCCTCTAGGCTTTCAAGCCCTTGTACATATTCAGGTGTTTCACCTGGGAAGGGTGGGAAGAGTTCAGCAGAAGCTGGCCTGGGGCTCAGCTCACGTTTACTCACAGAGGCCTCGGCACGGTCCCCCAGCTTTGCAATAAGGACGCTCCTTGCGTGGGCGGGCGGGGCTGCTGGCTGTATGGGAGATGATTCCCCACCTCTGACCAATTTCAGAATTGTTTACCACTGGAGCAAGTGCCTTGGTAGTGTTTTCCTCTGTATAAATGTTAGGTTCAGTTTTTTTTTCTTTTTTGGTTCAAGTTAGATTTTATTCCTCTTTTATGTATTTATGGATATAAGCATGGAAATAATTCATTCTTATAAATACATCAGTGTGAATGGAAGAACTTTTTTTCTGTTTTATTTTTACATTTTATTTTTAAAAATTTTGAAATTTAATTTAATTTATTTTTTTATACAGTAGGTTATTATTAGTTATCTATTTTATGCATATACATGTATACAGGTCAATCCCAATCTCCCAACTCATCCCACCACCACCACCCCATGGCTTCCCCCACTTTGTGTCCATGTCCATACGTTTGTTCTCTACCTCTGTGTCTCTATTTCTGCCCTGCAAATCAGTTCATCTGTACCATTTTTCTGGGTTCCACATATAGGCATTAATATACAATATTTGTTTTTCTCTTTCTGACTTACTTCACTCTGTATGACAGTCTCTAGATCCATCAACTTCTCTACAAATGACCCAGTTTCATTCCTTTATTTGGCTGAGTAATATTCCATTTCATATATGTACCACATCTTTATCCATTCGTCTGTCTGTGGGCATTTAGGTTGCTTCCATTACCTGGCTATTGTAAATAGTGCTGCAATGAACATTGTGGTGAATGTGTCTTTGTGATTTATGGTTTTCTCTGGGTATATGCCCAGAAGTGGGATTGCTGGATCCTATGGTAATTCTCTTTTTAGTTTTCTAAAGGAACCTCCATACTGTTCTCCATAGTGACTGTATCAATTTACATTCCCACCAATAGCGGAAGAGGGTTCCTTTTGTCCACACCCTCCCCAGAATTTGTTGTTTGTAGATTATCTGATGAGGCCGATTCTCACAGGTGTGAGGTCTTACCTCATTGTAGTTTTGATTTGCATTTCTCTAATAATTAGTGATGTTGAGCAGCTTTTCATGTGCGTCTTGGCCATCTCTGTGTCTTCTTTGAAGAAACGTCTCTTTAGATCTTCTGCCCATTTTTGTATTGGGTTGTTTGTTTTATTAATATTAAGCTGCATGAGCTGTTTATATATATTGGAGATTAAACCTTTGTCCATTGATTCGTTTGTGAACGTTTTTGCCCATTCTGAGGGTTGCCTTTTTCCATTCCCGTTTTTTTAACAAAGAAAGAAAGCAAGCAAAAGAAGCAGAACACTAATGTGGGTGAAATATGCCTCTTGAAACTGTCGTTTTGAAATATGGACGTCTCTTGAATTTTTTGGTCGATATATGACCCCAGGATTTGTTTTCAGGGCAGGTGTCATTTACAGGCCTGTAATGATTTGGAATATCCACTGACCATTAGCGCTGGGATTAAAGCTGCTGTTGTGTGAAACGGCCACAAGGTGGCAGCAGTTCTCCCTTACCAAATCTGGTTACTAGGGCAGCAGAGCCTCAATGGAAGTCGCGTTCTAGATTGGAATGTAGAACGGAATGTGCCAGGAGAAAGCCCCTCAAGTTTGTCTCACTACTTCTTGTTCGTGTTTTTAATTTAATTTTTTATTTTTTATTACAGCAAGTTTGAGTACAACGTTTAGCTTGTTGTAGGTGTGCAAGAGGTGGTTCTTTTACACATATACATATGTCTGTTCTTCCTGGGATCCTTTTCCCATGTACGTTATGACAGAATGTTGAGTAGTCTTCTCTTGGTACTCCGTAGGTCTTTGGTGAATCTATACGTCTACTGTGTTTGTATATGTCTGTTAACCCCAATATCGTAATGAATTCAATCCTCACACCTTTCCTTTGGTGAACCATATGTTTGTTTAATGAATCTGTGATTGCCCTTCTCCGTGGAAATATCTGCCCTGGTATCAATTTATAGGTAACACCTATAAGTGATATGATATGATATGTGTCTTTCACTTTCTGACTTACTCCAAGTCACGTGATTACCTCGAGACTCATCTACGGTGCTGCAAATGGCATTGTGTCCTTGTTTTCCTTGGCGAATATTCTGTCTTAGCGAGGTCCATTTTCTGCAGTGTGATTCCCCGAGGGCTGAGGATTAGCTGACCTGGGCAGCCTGGCCCTGCCGGCAAGCCCTCCCCAGGTGTGCCTGGGTTGAGGTCAATATAAACAGCACTCCAGGCAGCAATAGCCCCTGCAGCTGTGCCTGACTCCATATTCTCTGCCCCGTCAGCAGTCTCGGGGCTGTGCTGGTGGGAGGGTGTGAGGGTCCACGGCTTTGTGGGGGGCCCGGTGTGAGTGGGGCTCTGCTGCACTTTCGGCAGGAGTTGCCAGGCTGCCACCTGTAAAGAAGAGCATGTGTCACCCATAACTTCCACTGGAATATCTCTCCGGGCTGAGGTGAGGAAGGAAAAAAAGGAGTGGGGGCCGGGATAGGAGGGGTATCTCAGGCAGGGCAATGGAAAGCTTCCAGAAGAGCGCCCGTGGCCAGGACCATCCTGGGTGACCTGCAGGCACCATGTTGGCCTGCGTGCTGTCGCTGGTGTGGCTCCACGGCCCTTCCTCTAGGCTTTCAAGCCCTTGTACATATTCAGGTGTTTCACCTGGGAAGGGTGGGAAGAGTTCAGCAGCAGCTGGCCTGGGGCTCAGCTCACGTTTCCTCACAGAGGCCTCGGCACGGTCCCCCAGCTTTGCAATAAGGACGCTCCTTGCGTGGGCGGGCGGGGCTGCTGGCTGTATGGGAGATGATTCCCCACCTCTGACCAATTTCAGAATTGTTTACCACTGGAGCAAGTGCCTTGGTAGTGTTTTCCTCTGTATAAATGTTAGGTTCAGTTTTTTTTTTCTTATTTGGTTCAAGTTAGATTTTATTCCTCTTCTATGTATTTATGGATATAAGCATGGAAATAATTCATTCTTATAAATACATCAGTGTGAATGGAAGAACTTTTTTTCTGTTTTATTTTTACATTTTATTTTTAAAAATTTTGAAATTTAGTTTATTTTTTTATACAGTAGGTTATTATTAGTTATCTATTTTATGCATATACCTGTATACAGGTCAATCCCAATCTCCCAACTCATCCCACCACCACCACCCCATGGCTTCCCCCACTTTGTGTCCATGTCCATACGTTTGTTCTCTACCTCTGTGTCTCTATTTCTGCCCTGCAAACCAGTTCATCTGTACCATTTTTCTAGGTTCCACATATAGGCATTAATATACAATATTTGTTTTTCTCTTTCTGACTTACTTCACTCTGTATGACAGTCTCTAGATCCATCAACTTCCCTACAAATGACCCAGTTTCATTCCTTTTTTGGGCTGAGTAATATTCCATTTTATCTATGTACCACATCTTTATCCATTCGTCTGTCTGTGGGCATTTAGGTTGCTTCCATTACCTGGCTATTGTAAATAGTGCTGCAATGAACATTGTGGTGAATGTGTCTTTGTGATTTATGGTTTTCTCTGGGTATATGCCCAGAAGTGGGATTGCTGGATCCTATGGTAATTCTCTTTTTAGTTTTCTAAAGGAACCTCCATACTGTTCTCCATAGTGACTGTATCAATTTACATTCCCACCAATAGCGGAAGAGGGTTCCTTTTGTCTACACCCTCCCCAGAATTTGTTGTTTGTAGATTATCTGATGAGGCCGATTCTCACAGGTGTGAGGTCTTACCTCATTGTAGTTTTGATTTGCATTTCTCTAATAATTAGTGATGTTGAGCAGCTTTTCATGTGCGTCTTGGCCATCTCTGTGTCTTCTTTGAAGAAACGTCTCTTTAGATCTTCTGCCCATTTTTGTATTGGGTTGTTTGTTTTATTAATATTAAGCTGCATGAGCTGTTTATATATATTGGAGATTAAACCTTTGTCCATTGATTCGTTTGTGAACGTTTTCGCCCATTCTTAGGGTTGCCTTTTTCCATTCCCGTTTTTTTAACAAAGAAAGAAAGCAAGCAAAAGAAGCAGAACACTAATGTGCGTGAAATATGCCTCTTGAAACTGTCGTTTTGAAATATGGACGTCTTTAGAATTTTTTGGTCGATATATGACCCCAGGATTTGTTTTCAGGGCAGGTGTCATTTACAGGCCTGTAATGATTTGGAATATCCCCTGACCATTAGCGCTGGGATTAAAGCTGCTGTTGTGTGAAACGGCCACAAGGTGGCAGCAGTTCTCCCTTACCAAATCTGGTTACTAGGGCAGCAGAGCCTCAATGGAAGTCGCGTTCTAGATTGGAATGTAGAACGGAATGTGCCAGGAGAAAGCCCCTCAAGTTTGTCTTACTACTTCTTGTTCGTGTTTTTAATTTAATTTTTTATTTTTTATTACAGCAAGTTTGAGTACAACGTTTAGCTTGTTGTAGGTGTGCAAGAGGTGGTTCTTTTACACATATACATATGTCTGTTCTTCCTGGGATCCTTTTCCCATGTACGTTATGACAGAATGTTGAGTAGTCTTCTCTTGGTACTCCGTAGGTCTTTGGTGAATCTATACGTCTACTGTGTTTGTATATGTCTGTTAACCCCAATATCGTAATGAATTCAATCCTCACACCTTTCCTTTGGTGAACCATATGTTTGTTTAATGAATCTGTGATTGCCCTTCTCCGTGGAAATATCTGCCCTGGTATCAATTTATAGGTAACACCTATAAGTGATATGATATGATATGTGTCTTTCACTTTCTGACTTACTCCAAGTCACGTGATTACCTCGAGACTCATCTACGGTGCTGCAAATGGCATTGTGTCCTTGTTTTCCTTGGCGAATATTCTGTCTTAGCGAGGTCCATTTTCTGCAGTGTGATTCCCAGAGGGCTGAGGATTAGCTGACCTGGGCAGCCTGGCCCTGCCGGCAAGCCCTCCCCAGGTGTGCCTGGGTTGAGGTCAATATAAACAGCACTCCAGGCAGCAATAGCCCCTGCAGCTGTGCCTGACTCCATATTCTCTGCGCCGTCAGCAGTCTCGGGGCTGTGCTGGTGGGCGGGTGTGAGGGTCCACGGCTTTGTGGGGGGCCCGGTGTGAGTGGGGCTCTGCTGGACATTCGGGAGGAGTTGCCAGGCTGCCACCTGTAAAGAAGAGGATGTGTCACCCATAACTTCCACTGGAATATCTCTCCGGGCTGAGGTGAGGAAGGAAAAAAAGGAGTGGGGGCCGGGACAGGAGGGGTATCTCAGGCAGGGCAATGGAAAGCTTCCAGAAGAGCGCCCGTGGCCAGGACCATCCTGGCTGACCTGCAGGCACCAAGTTGGCCTGCGTGCTGTCGCTGGTGTGGCTCCACGGCCCTTCCTCTAGGCTTTCAAGCCCTTGTACATATTCAGGTGTTTCACCTGGGAAGGGTGGGAAGAGTTCAGCAGCAGCTGGCCTGGGGCTCAGCTCACGTTTCCTCACAGAGGCCTCGGCACGGTCCCCCAGCTTTGCAATAAGGACGCTCCTTGCGTGGGCGGGCGGGGCTGCTGGCTGTATGGAGATGATTCCCCACCTCTGACCAATTTCAGAATTGTTTACCACTGGAGCAAGTGCCTTGGTAGTGTTTTCCTCTGTATAAATGTTAGGTTCAGTTTTTTTTTTCTTATTTGGTTCAAGTTAGATTTTATTCGTCTTCTATGTATTTGTGGATATAAGCATGGAAATAATTCATTCTTATAAATACATCAGTGTGAATGGAAGAACTTTTTTTCTGTTTTATTTTTACATTTTATTTTTAAAAATTTTGAAATTTAATTTATTTTTTTATACAGTAGGTTATTATTAGTTATCTATTTTATGCATATACATGTATACAGGTCAATCCCAATCTCCCAACTCATCCCACCACCACCACCCCATGGCTTCCCCCACTTTGTGTCCATGTCCATACGTTTGTTCTCTACCTCTGTGTCTCTATTTCTGCCCTGCAAACCAGTTCATCTGTACCATTTTTCTAGGTTCCACATATAGGCATTAATATACAATATTTGTTTTTCTCTTTCTGACTTACTTCACTCTGTATGACAGTCTCTACATCCATCAACTTCCCTACAAATGACCCAGTTTCATTCCTTTTTTTGGCTGACTAATATTCCATTTTATCTATGTACCACATCTTTATCCATTCGTCTGTCTGTGGGCATTTAGGTTGCTTCCATTACCTGGCTATTGTAAATAGTGCTGCAATGAACATTGTGGTGAATGTGTCTTTGTGATTTATGGTTTTCTCTGGGTATATGCCCAGAAGTGGGATTGCTGGATCCTATGGTAATTCTCTTTTTAGTTTTCTAAAGGAACCTCCATACTGTTCTCCATAGTGACTGTATCAATTTACATTCCCACCAATAGCGGAAGAGGGTTCCTTTTGTCCACACCCTCCCCAGAATTTGTTGTTTGTAGATTATCTGATGAGGCCGATTCTCACAGGTGTGAGGTCTTACCTCATTGTAGTTTTGATTTGCATTTCTCTAATAATTAGTGATGTTGAGCAGCTTTTCATGTGCGTCTTGGCCATCTCTGTGTCTTCTTTGAAGAAACGTCTCTTTAGATCTTCTGCCCATTTTTGTATTGGGTTGTTTGTTTTATTAATATTAAGCTGCATGAGCTGTTTATATATATTGGAGATTAAACCTTTGTCCATTGATTCGTTTGTGAACGTTTTCGCCCATTCTGAGGGTTGCCTTTTTCCATTCCCGTTTTTTTAACAAAGAAAGAAAGCAAGCAAAAGAAGCAGAACACTAATGTGCGTGAAATATGCCTCTTGAAACTGTCGTTTTGAAATATGGACGTCTTTTGAATTCTTTGGTCGATATATGACCCCAGGATTTGTTTTCAGGGCAGGTGTCCTTTACAGGCCTGTAATGATTTGGAATATCCCCTGACCATTAGCGCTGGGATTAAAGCTGCTGTTGTGTGAAACGGCCACAAGGTGGCAGCAGTTCTCCCTTACCAAATCTGGTTAATAGGGCAGCAGAGCCTCAATGGAAGTCGCGTTCTAGATTGGAATGTAGAACGGAATGTGCCAGGAGAAAGCCCCTCAAGTTTGTCTCACTACTTCTTGTTCGTGTTTTTAATTTAATTTTTAATTTTTTATTGCAGCAAGATTGATTACAATCTTTGGCTTGATGTAGTCGTGGAAGATGTGGTTCTTTTACACATATACATATGTCTGTTCTTCCTGGGATCCTTTCCCATGTACGTTATGACAGAATGTTGAGTAGTCTTCTCTTGGTACTCCGTAGGTCTTTGGTGATTATATACGTCTACTGTGTTTGTATCTGTCTGTTAACCCCAATATCGTAATGAATTCAATCCTCACACCTTTCCTTTGGTGAACCATAAGTTTGTTTAATGAATCTGTGATTGCCCTTCTCCGTGGAAATATCTGCCCTGGTATCAATTTATAGGTAACACCTATAAGTGATATGATATGATATGTGTCTTTCACTTTCTGACTTACTCCAAGTCACGTGATTACCTCGAGACTCATCTACGGTGCTGCAAATGGCATTGTGTCCTTTTTCTCCTTGGCGAATATTCTGTCTTAGCGAGGTCCATATTCTGCAATGTGATTCCCTGAGGGCTGAAGATTAGCTGACCTGGGCAGCCTGACCCTGCCGGCAAGCCCTCCCCAGGTGTGCCTGGGTTGAGGTCAATATAAACAGCACTCCAGGCAGCAATAGTCCCTGCAGCTGTGCCTGACTCCATATCCTCTGCCCCGTCAGCAGTCTCGGGGCTGTGCTGGTGGGAGGGTGTGAGGGTCCACGGCTTTGTGGGTGGCCCGGTGTGAGTGGGGCTCTGCTGGACTTTCGGCAGGAGTTGCCTGGCTGCCACCTGTAAAGAAGAGGATGTGTCACCCATAAGTTCCACTGGAATATCTCTCCGGGCTGAGGTGAGGAAGGAAAAAAAGGAGTGGGGGCCGGGACAGGAGGGGTACCTCAGGCAGGGCAATAGAAAGCTTCCAGAAGAGCGCCCGTGGCCAGTACCATCCTGGCTGACCTGCAGGCACCAAGTTGGCCTGCGTGCTGTCGCTGGTGTGGCTCCACGGCCCTTCCTCTAGGCTTTCAAGCCCTTGTACATATTCAGGTGTTTCACCTGGGAAGGGTGGGAACAGTTCAGCAGCATCTGGCCTGGGGCTCAGCTCACGTTTACTCACAGAGGCCTCGGCACGGTCTCCCAGCTTTGCAATGAGGATGCTCCTTGCATGGGCGGGCGGGGCTGCTGGCTGTATGGGAGATGATTCCCCACCTCTGACCAATTTCAGAATTGTTTACCACTGGAGCAAGTGCCTTGGTAGTGTTTTCCTCTGTATAACTGTTAGGTTGAGTTTTTTTTTTTTCTTTTTTGGTTCAAGTTAGATTTTATTCCTCATTTATGTATTTATAGATATAAGCATGGAAATAATTCATTCGTATAAATACATCAGTGTGAATGGAAGAACTTTTTTTCTGTTTTATTTTTACATTTTATTTTTTAAAATTTTGAAATTTAATTTTAGTTATTTTTTTATACAGTAGGTTATTATTAGTTATCTATTTTATGCATAGACATGTATACAGGTCAATCCTAATCTCCCAAGTCATCCCACCACCACCACCCCATGGCTTCCCCCACTTTGTGTCCATACGTTTGTTCTCTACCTCTGTGTCTCTATTTCTGCCCTGCAAACCAGTTCATCTCTACCATTTTTCTAGGTTCCACATATAGGCATTAATATACAATATTTGTTTTTCTCTTTCTGGCTTACTTCACTCTGTATGACAGTCTCTAGATCCATCAACTCCTCTACAAATGACCCAGTTTCATTCCTTTTTATGGCTGAGTAATATTCCATTTTGTATATGTACCACATCTTTATCCATTCGTCTGTCTGTGGGCATTTAGGTTGCTTCCATTACCTGGCTATTGTAAATAGTGCTGCAATGAACATTGTGGTGAATGTGTCTTTGTGATTTATGGTTTTCTCTGGGTATATGCCCAGAAGTGGGATTGCTGGATCCTATGGTAATTCTCTTTTTAGTTTTTTAAAGGAACCTCCATACTGTTCTCCATAGTGACTGTATCAATTTACATTCCCACCAATAGCGGAAGAGGGTTCCTTTTGTCCACACCCTCCCCAGAATTTGTTGTTTGTAGATTATCTGATGATGCCGATTCTAACAGGTGTGAGGTCTTACCTCATTGTAGTTTTGATTTGCATTTCTCTAATAATTAGTGATGTTGAGCAGCTTTTCATGTGCCTCTTGGCCATCTCTGTGTCTTCTTTGAAGAAACGTCTCTTTAGATCTTCTGCCCATTTTTGTATTGGGTTGTTTGTTTTATTAATATTAAGCTGCATGAGCTGTTTATATATATTGGAGATTAAACCTTTGTCCATTGATTCGTTTGTGAACGTTTTCGCCCATTCTGAGGGTTGCCTTTCTCAATTCCCGTTTTTTTTAACAAAGAAAGAAAGAAAGCAAAAGAAGCAGAACACTAATGTGCGTGAAATATGCCTCTTGAAACTGTCGTTTTGAAATATGGACGTCTTTTGAATTTTTTGGTCGATATATGACCCCAGGATTTGTTTTCAGGGCAGGTGTCATTAACAGGCCTGTAATGATTTGGAATATCCACTGACCATTAGCGCTGGCATTAAACCTGCAGTTGTGTGAAACGGCCACAAGGTGGCAGCAGTTCTCCCTTACCAAATCTGGTTACTAGGGCAGCAGAGCCTCAATGGAAGTCCTGTTCTAGATTGGAATGTAGAACGGAATGTGACAGGAGAAAGCCCCTCAAGTTTGTCTCACTACTTCTTGTTCGTGTTTTTAATTTAATTTTTTATTTTTTATTACAGCAAGTTTGAGTACAACGTTTAGCTTGTTGTAGGTGTGCAAGAGGTAGTTCTTTTACACATATACATATGTCTGTTCTTCCTGGGATCCTTTTCCCATGTACGTTATGACAGAATGTTGAGTAGTCTTCTCTTGGTACTCCGTAGGTCTTTGGTGATTATATACGTCTACTGTGTTTGTATCTGTCTGTTAACCCCAATATCGTAATGAATTCAATCCTCACACCTTTCCTTTGGTGAACCATAAGTTTGTTTAATGAATCTGTGATTGCCCTTCTCCGTGGAAATATCTGCCCTGGTATCAATTTATAGGTAACACCTATAAGTGATATGATATGATATGTGTCTTTCACTTTCTGACTTACTCCAAGTCACGTGATTACCTCGAGACTCATCTACGGTGCTGCAAATGGCATTGTGTCCTTTTTCTCCTTGGCGAATATTCTGTCTTAGCGAGGTCCATATTCTGCAATGTGATTCCCTGAGGGCTGAGGATTAGCTAACCTGGGCAGCCTGACCCTGCCGGCAAGCCCTCCCCAGGTGTGCCTGGGTTGAGGTCAATATAAACAGCACTCCAGGCAGCAATAGCCCCTGCATCTGTGCCTGACTCCATATCCTCTGCCCCGTCAGCAGTCTCGGGGCTGTGCTGGTGGGAGGGTGTGAGGGTCCACGGCTTTGTGGATGGCCCGGTGTGAGTGGGGCTCTGCTGGACTTTCGGCAGGAGTTGCCAGGCTGCCACCTGTAAAGAAGAGGATGTGTCACCCATAACTTCCACTGGAATATCTCTCCGGGCTGAGGTGAGGAAGGAAAAAAAGGAGTGGGGGCCGGGACAGGAGGGGTATCTCAGGCAGGGCAATAGAAAGCTTCCAGAAGAGCGCCCCTGGCCAGTACCATCCTGGCTGACCTGCAGGCACCAAGTTGGCCTGCGTGCTGTCGCTGGTGTGGCTCCACGGCCCTTCCTCTAGGCTTTCAAGCCCTTGTACATATTCAGGTGTTTCACCTGGGAAGGGTGGGAAGAGTTCAGCAGCATCTGGCCTGGGGCTCAGCTCACGTTTACTCACAGAGGCCTCGGCACGGTCTCCCAGCTTTGCAATGAGGATGCTCCTTGCGTGGGCGGGCGGGGCTGCTGGCTGTATGGGAGATGATTCCCCACCTCTGACCAATTTCAGAATTGTTTACCACTGGAGCAAGTGCCTTCGTAGTGTTTTCCTCTGTATAACTGTTAGGTTCAGTTTTTTTTTTCTTTTTTGGTTCAAGTTAGATTTTATTCCTCATTTATGTATTTATAGATATAAGCATGGAAATAATTCATTCGTATAAATACATCAGTGTGAATGGAAGAACTTATTTTCTGTTTTGTTTTTACATTTTATTTTTTAAAATTTTGAAATTTAATTTTAGTTATTTTTTTATACCGTAGGTTATTATTAGTTATCTATTTTATGCATAGACATGTATACAGGTCAATCCTAATCTCCCAACTCATCCCACCACCACCACCCCATGGCTTCCCCTACTTTGTGTCCATACGTTTTTCTCTACCTCTGTGTCTCTATTTCTGCCCTGCAAACCAGTTCATCTCTACCATTTTTCTAGGTTCCATATATAAGCATTAATATACAATATTTGTTTTTCTCTTTCTGGCTTACTTCACTCTGTATGACAGTCTCTAGATCCATCAACTTCTCTACAAATGACCCAGTTTCATTCCTTTTTGTGGCTGAGTAATATTCCATTTTATATATGTACCACATCTTTATCCATTCGTCTGTCTGTGGGCATTTATGTTGCTTCCATAACCTGGCTATTGTAAATAGTGCTGCAATGAACATTGTGGTGCATGTGTCTCTGTGATTTATGGTTTTCTCTGGGTATATGCCCAGAAGTGGGATTGCTGGATCCTATTGTAATTCTCTTTTTAGTTTTTTAAAGGAACCTCCATACTGTTCTCCATAGTGACTGTATCAATTTACATTCCCACCAATAGCGGAAGAGGGTTCCTTTTGTCCACACCCTCCCCAGAATTTGTTGTTTGTAGATTATCTGATGATGCCGATTCTAACAGGTGTGAGGTCTTACCTCATTGTAGTTTTGATTTGCATTTCTCTAATAATTAGTGATGTTGAGCAGCTTTTCATGTGCCTCTTGGCCATCTCTGTGTCTTCTTTGAAGAAACGTCTCTTTAGATCTTCTGCCCATTTTTGTATTGGGTTGTTTGTTTTATTAATATTAAGCTGCATGAGCTGTTTATATATATTGGAGATTAAACCTTTGTCCATTGATTCATTTGTGAACGTTTTCGTCCATTCTGAGGGTTGCCTTTTTCCATTCCCGTTTTTTTTAACAAAGAAAGAAAGAAAGCAAAAGAAGCAGAACACTAATGTGCGTGAAATATGCCTCTTGAAACTGTCGTTTTGAAATATGGACGTCTTTTGAATTTTTTGGTCGATATATGACCCCAGGATTTGTTTTCAGGGCAGGTGTCATTTACAGGCCTGTAATGATTTGGAATATCCACTGACCATTAGCGCTGGCATTAAACCTGCAGTTGTGTGAAACGGCCACAAGGTGGCAGCAGTTTTCCCTTACCAAATCTGGTTACTAGGGCAGCAGAGCCTCAATGGAAGTCGTGTTCTAGATTGGAATGTAGAACGGAATGTGCCAGGAGAAAGCCCCTCAAGTTTGTCTCACTACTTCTTGTTCGTGTTTTTAATTTAATTTTTTATTTTTTATTACAGCAAGTTTGAGTACCACGTTTAGCTTGTTGTAGGTGTGCAAGAGGTGGTTCTTTTACACATATACATATGTCTGTTCTTCCTGGGATCCTTTTCCCATGTACGTTATGACAGAATGTTGAGTAGTCTTCTCTTGGTACTCCATAGGTCTTTGGTGATTATATACGCCTACTGTGTTTTTATACGTCTGTTAACCCCAATATCGTAATGAATTCAATCCTCACACCTTTCCTTTGGTGAACCATAAGTTTGTTTAATGAATCTGTGATTGCCCTTCTCCGTGGAAATATCTGCCCTGGTATCAATTTATAGGTAACACCTATAAGTGATATGATATGATATGTGTCTTTCACTTTCTGACTTACTCCAAGTCACGTGATTACCTCGAGACTCATCTACGGTGCTGCAAATGGCATTGTGTCCTTTTTCTCCTTGGCGAATATTCTGTCTTAGCGAGGTCCATTTTCTGCAATGTGATTCCCTGAGGGCTGAGGATTAGCTGACCTGGGCAGCCTGACCCTGCCGGCAAGCCCTCCCCAGGTGTGCCTGGGTTGAGGTCAATATAAACAGCACTCCAGGCAGCAATAGACCCTGCAGCTGTGCCTTACTCCATATTCTCTGCCCCGTCAGCAGCCTCGGGGCTGTGCTGGTGGGAGGGTGTGAGGGTCCACGGCTTTGTGGGTGGCCCGGTGTGAGTGGGGCTCTGCTGGACTTTCGGCAGGAGTTGCCAGGCTGCCACCTGTAAAGAAGAGGATGTGTCACCCATAACATCCACTGGAATATCTCTCCGGGCTGAGGTGAGGAAGGAAAAAAAGGAGTGGGGGCCGGGACAGGAGGGGTATCTCAGGCAGGGCAATAGAAAGCTTCCAGAAGAGCGCCCGTGGCCAGTACCATCCTGGCTGACCTGCAGGCACCAAGTTGGCCTGCGTGCTGTCGCTGGTGTGGCTCCACGGCCCTTCCTCTAGGCTTTCAAGCCCTTGTACATATTCAGGTGTTTCACCTGGGAAGGGTGGGAACAGTTCAGCAGCATCTGGCCTGGGGCTCAGCTCACGTTTACTCACAGAGGCCTCGGCACGGTCTCCCAGCTTTGCAATGAGGATGCTCCTTGCGTGGGCGGGCGGGGCTGCTGGCTGTATGGGAGATGATTCCCCACCTCTGACCAATTTCAGAATTGTTTACCACTGGAGCAAGTGCCTTGGTAGTGTTTTCCTCTGTATAACTGTTAGGTTCAGGTTTTTTTTTTTTTTTGGTTCAAGTTAGATTTTATTCCTCATTTATGTATTTATAGATATAAGCATGGAAATAATTCATTCGTATAAATACATCAGTGTGAATGGAAGAACTTTTTTTCTGTTTTATTTTTACATTTTATTTTTTAAAATTTTGAAATTTAATATTAGTTTTTTTTTATACAGTAGGTTATTATTAGTTATCTATTTTATGCATAGACATGTATACAGGTCAATCCTAATCTCCCAACTCATCCCACCACCACCACCCCATGGCTTCCCCCACTTTCTGTCCATACGTTTGTTCTCTACCTCTGTGTCTCTATTTCTGCCCTGCAAACCAGTTCATCTCTACCATTTTTCTAGGTTCCACATATAGGCATTAATATACAATATTTGTTTTTCTCTTTCTGACTGACTTCACTCTGTATGACAGTCTCTAGATCCATCAACTTCTCTACAAATGACCCAGTTTCATTCCTTTTTATGGCTGAGTAATATTCCATTTTATATATGTACCACATCTTTATCCATTCGTCTGTCTGTGGGCATTTAGGTTGCTTCCATTACCTGGCTATTGTAAATAGTGCTGCAATGAACATTGTGGTGAATGTGTCTCTGTGATTTATGGTTTTCTCTGGGTATATGCCCAGAAGTGGGATTGCTGGATCCTATGGTAATTCTCTTTTTAGTTTTTTAAAGGCACCTCCATACTGTTCTCCATAGTGACTGTATCAATTTACATTCCCACCAATAGCGGAAGAGGGTTCCTTTTGTCCACACCCTCCCCAGAATTTGTTGTTTCTAGATTATCTGATGATGCCGATTCTAACAGGTGTGAGGTCTTACCTCATTGTAGTTTTGATTTGCATTTCTCTAATAATTAGTGATGTTGAGCAGCTTTTCATGTGCGTCTTGGCCATCTCTGTGTCTTTTTGAAGAAACGTCTCTTTAGATCTTCTGCCCATTTTTGTATTGGGTTGTTTGTTTTATTAATATTAAGCTGCATGAGCTGTTTATATATATTGGAGATTAAACCTTTGTCCATTGATTCGTTTGTGAACGTTTTCGCCCATTCTGAGAGTTGCCTTTCTCCATTCCCGTATTTTTTAACAAAGAAAGAAAGAAAGCAAAAGAAGCAGAACACTAATGTGCGTGAAATATGCCTCTTGAAACTGTCGTTTTGAAATATGGACGTTTTTTGAATTTTTTGGTCGATATATGACCCCAGGATTTGTTTTCAGGGCAGGTGTCATTAACAGGCCTGTAATGATTTGGAATATCCACTGACCATTAGCGCTGGCATTAAACCTGCAGTTGTGTGAAACGGCCACAAGGTGGCAGCATTTCTCCCTTACCAAATCTGGTTACTAGGGCAGCAGAGCCTCAATGGAAGTCCTGTTCTAGATTGGAATGTAGAACGGAATGTGACAGGAGAAAGCCCCTCAAGTTTGTCTCACTACTTCTTGTTCGTGTTTTTAATTTAATTTTTTATTTTTTATTACAGCAAGTTTGAGTACAACGTTTAGCTTGTTGTAGGTGTGCAAGAGGTGGTTCTTTTACACATATACATATGTCTGTTCTTCCTGGGATCCTTTTCCCATGTACGTTATGACAGAATGTTGAGTAGTCTTCTCTTGGTACTCCGTAGGTCTTTGGTGATTATATACGTCTACTGTGTTTGTATATGTCTGTTAACCCCAATATCATAATGAATTCAATCCTCACACCTTTCCTTTGGTGAACCATAAGTTTGTTTAATGAATCTGTGATTGCCCTTCTCCGTGGAAATATCTGCCC
Organism: Mesoplodon bidens; assembly: GCF_964165515.1. Classification (NCBI taxonomy): domain Eukaryota; kingdom Metazoa; phylum Chordata; class Mammalia; order Artiodactyla; family Ziphiidae; genus Mesoplodon; species Mesoplodon bidens. Next base: position 443,805 of record NW_027672156.1, read on the forward strand.
TGGTATCAATTTATAGGTAACACCTATAAGTGATATGATATGATATGTGTCTTTCACTTTCTGACTTACTCCAAGTCACGTGATTACCTCGAGACTCATCTACGGTGCTGCAAATGGCATTGTGTCCTTTTTCTCCTTGGCGAATATTCTGTCTTAGCGAGGTCCATATTCTGCAATGTGATTCCCTGAAGGCTGAGGATTAGCTGACCTGGGCAGCCTGACCCTGCCGGCAAGCCCTCCCAGGTGTGCCTGGGTTGAGGTCAATATAAACAGCACTCCAGGCAGCAATAGCCCCTGCAGCTGTGCCTGACTCCATATCCTCTGCCCCGTCAGCAGTCTCGGGGCTGTGCTGGTGGGTGGGTGTGAGGGTCCACGGCTTTGTGGGTGGCCCGGTGTGAGTGGGGCTCTGCTGGACTTTCAGCAGGAGTTGCCAGGCTGCCACCTGTAAAGAAGAGGATGTGTCACCCATAACTTCCACTGGAATATCTCTCCGGGCTGAGGTGAGGAAGGAAAAAAAGGAGTGGGGGCCGGGACAGGAGGGGTATCTCAGGCAGGGCAATAGAAAGCTTCCAGAAGAGCGCCTGTGGCCAGTACCATCCTGGCTGACCTGCAGGCACCAAGTTGGCCTGCGTGCTGTCGCTGGTGTGGCTCCACGGCCCTTCCTCTAGGCTTTCAAGCCCTTGTACATATTCAGGTGTTTCACCTGGGAAGGGTGGGAACAGTTCAGCAGCATCTGGCCTGGGGCTCAGCTCACGTTTACTAACAGAGGCCTCTGCACGGTCTCCCAGCTTTGCAATGAGGATGCTCCTTGCGTGGGCGGGCGGGGCTGCTGGCTGTATGGGAGATGATTCCCCACCTCTGACCAATTTCAGAATTGTTTACCACTGGAGCAAGTGCCTTCGTAGTGTTTTCCTCTGTATAACTGTTAGGTTCAGTTTTTTTTTTTCTTTTTTGGTTCAAGTTAGATTTTATTCCTCATTTATGTATTTATAGATATAAGCATGGAAATAATTCATTCGTATAAATACATCAGTGTGAATGGAAGAACTTTTTTTCTGTTTTGTTTTTACATTTTATTTTTTAAAATTTTGAAATTTAATTTTAGTTATTTTTTTATACCGTAGGTTATTATTAGTTATCTATTTTATGCATAGACATGTATACAGGTCAATCCTAATCTCGCAACTCATCCCACCACCACCACCCCATGGCTTCCCCTACTTTGTGTCCATACGTTTTTCTCTACCTCTGTGTCTCTATTTCTGCCCTGCAAACCAGTTCATCTCTACCATTTTTCTAGGTTCCACATATAGGCATTAATATACAATATTTGTTTTTCTCTTTCTGACTTACTTCACTCTGTATGACAGTCTCTAGATCCATCAACTTCTCTACAAATGACCCAGTTTCATTCCTTTTTATGGCTGAGTAATATTCCATTTTATATATGTACCACATCTTTATCCATTCGTCTGTCTGTGGGCATTTATGTTGCTTCCATAACCTGGCTATTGTAAATAGTGCTGCAATGAACATTGTGGTGCATGTGTCTCTGTGATTTATGGTTTTCTCTGGGTATATGCCCAGAAGTGGGATTGCTGGATCCTATGGTAATTCTCTTTTTAGTTTTTTAAAGGAACCTCCATACTGTTCTCCATAGTGACTGTATCAATTTACATTCCCACCAATAGCGGAAGAGGGTTCCTTTTGTCCACACCCTCCCCAGAATTTGTTGTTTGTAGATTATCTGATGATGCCGATTCTAACAGGTGTGAGATCTTACCTCATTGTAGTTTTGATTTGCATTTCTCTAATAATTAGTGATGTTGAGCAGCTTTTCATGTGCGTCTTGGCCATCTCTGTGTCTTCTTTGAAGAAACGTCTCTTTAGATCTTCTGCCCATTTTTGTATTGGGTTGTTTGTTTTATTAATATTAAGCTGCCTGAGCTGTTTATATATATTGGAGATTAAACCTTTGTCCATTGATTCATTTGTGAACGTTTTCGCCCATTCTGAGGGTTGCCTTTTTCCATTCCCGTTTTTTTTAACAAAGAAAGAAAGAAAGCAAAAGAAGCAGAACACTAATGTGCGTGAAATATGCCTCTTGAAACTGTCGTTTTGAAATATGGACGTCTTTTGAATTTTTTGGTCGATATATGACCCCAGGATTTGTTTTCAGGGCAGGTGTCATTTACAGGCCTGTAATGATTTGGAATATCCACTGACCATTAGCGCTGGCATTAAACCTGCAGTTTTGTGAAACGGCCACAAGGTGGCAGCAGTTTTCCCTTACCAAATCTGGTTACTAGGGCAGCAGAGCCTCAATGGAAGTCGAGTTCTAGATTGGAATGTAGAACGGAATGTGCCAGGAGAAAGCCCCTCAAGTTTGTCTCACTACTTCTTGTTCGTGTTTTTAATTTAATTTTTTATTTTTTATTACAGCAAGTTTGAGTACCACGTTTAGCTTGTTGTAGGTGTGCAAGAGGTGGTTCTTTTACACATATGTCTGTTCTTCCTGGGATCCTTTTCCCATGTACGTTATGACAGAATGTTGAGTAGTCTTCTCTTGGTACTCCATAGGTCTTTGGTGATTATATACGCCTACTGTGTTTTTATATGTCTGTTAACCCCAATATCGTAATGAATTCAATCCTCACACCTTTCCTTTGGTGAACCATAAGTTTGTTTAATGAATCTGTGATTGCCCTTCTCCGTGGAAATATCTGCCCTGGTATCAATTTATAGGTAACACCTATAAGTGATATGATATGATATGTGTCTTTCACTTTCTGACTTACTCCAAGTCACGTGATTACCTCGAGACTCATCTACGGTGCTGCAAATGGCATTGTGTCCTTTTTCTCCTTGGCGAATATTCTGTCTTAGCGAGGTCCATTTTCTGCAATGTGATTCCCTGAGGGCTGAGGATTAGCTGACCTGGGCAGCCTGACCCTGCCGGCAAGCCCTCCCCAGGTGTGCCTGGGTTGAGGTCAATATAAACAGCACTCCAGGCAGCAATAGCCCCTGCAGCTGTGCCTTACTCCATATTCTCTGCCCCGTCAGCAGCCTCGGGGCTGTGCTGGTGGGAGGGTGTGAGGGTCCACGGCTTTGTGGGTGGCCCGGTGTGAGTGGGGCTCTGCTGGACCTTCGGCAGGAGTTTCCAGGCTGCCACCTGTAAAGAAGAGGATGTGTCACCCATAACATCCACTGGAATATCTCTCCGGGCTGAGGTGAGGAAGGAAAAAAAGGAGTGGGGGCCGGGACAGGAGGGGTATCTCAGGCAGGGCAATAGAAAGCTTCCAGAAGAGCGCCCGTGGCCAGTACCATCCTGGCTGACCTGCAGGCACCAAGTTGGCCTGCGTGCTGTCGCTGGTGTGGCTCCACGGCCCTTCCTCTAGGCTTTCAAGCCCTTGTACATATTCAGGTGTTTCACCTGGGAAGGGTGGGAACAGTTCAGCAGCATCTGGCCTGGGGCTCAGCTCACGTTTACTCACAGAGGCCTCGGCACGGTCTCCCAGCTTTGCAATGAGGATGCTCCTTGCGTGGGCGGGCGGGGCTGCTGGCTGTATGGGAGATGATTCCCCACCTCTGACCAATTTCAGAATTGTTTACCACTGGAGCAAGTGCCTTGGTAGTGTTTTCCTCTGTATAACTGTAAGGTTCAGTTTTTTTTTTTTCTTTTTTGGTTCAAGTTAGATTTTATTCCTCATTTATGTATTTATAGATATAAGCATGGAAATAATACATTCGTATAAATACATCAGTGTGAATGGAAGAACTTTTTTTCTATTTTATTTTTACATTATATTTTTTAAAATTTTGAAATTTAATTTTAGTTATTTCTTTTATACAGTAGGTTATTTTTAGTTATCTATTTTATGCATAGACATGTATACAGGTGAATCCTAATCTCCCAACTCATCCCACCACCACCACCCCATGGCTTCCCCCACTTTGTGTCCATACGTTTGTTCTCTACCTCTGTGTCTCTATTTCTGCCCTGCAAACCAGTTCATCTCTACCATTTTTCTAGGTTCCACATATAGGCATTAATATACAATATTTGTTTTTCTCTTTCTGACTTACTTCACTCTGTATGACAGTCTCTAGATCCATCAACTTCTCTACAAATGACCCAGTTTCATTCCTTTTTATGGCTGAGTAATATTCCATTTTATATATGTACCACATCTTTATCCATTCGTCTGTCTGTGGGCATTTAGGTTGCTTCCATTACCTGGCTATTGTAAATAGTGCTGCAATGAACATTGTGGTGAATGTGTCTCTGTGATTTATGGTTTTCTCTGGGTATATTCCCAGAAGTGGGATTGCTGGATCCTATGGTAATTCTCTTTTTAGTTTTTTAAAGGAACCTCCATACTGTTCTCCATAGTGACTGTATCAATTTACATTCCCACCAATAGCGGAAGAGGGTTCCTTTTGTCCACACCCTCCCCAGAATTTGTTGTTTGTAGATTATCTGATGATGCCGATTCTAACAGGTGTGAGGTCTTACCTCATTGTAGTTTTGATTTGCATTTCTCTAATAATTAGTGATGTTGAGCAGCTTTTCATGTGCGTCTTGGCCATCTCTGTGTCTTCTTTGAAGAAACGTCTCTTTAGATCTTCTGCCCATTTTTGTATTGGGTTGTTTGTTTTATTAATATTAAGCTGCCTGAGCTGTTTATATATATTGGAGATTAAACCTTTGTCCATTGATTCATTTGTGAACGTTTTCGCCCATTCTGAGGGTTGCCTTTTTCCATTCCCGTTTTTTTTAACAAAGAAAGAAAGAAAGCAAAAGAAGCAGAACACTAATGTGCGTGAAATATGCCTCTTGAAACTGTCGTTTTGAAATATGGACGTCTTTTGAATTTTTTGGTCGATATATGACCCCAGGATTTGTTTTCAGGGCAGGTGTCATTTACAGGCCTGTAATGATTTGGAATATCCACTGACCATTAGCGCTGGCATTAAACCTGCAGTTGTGTGAAACGGCCACAAGGTGGCAGCAGTTTTCCCTTACCAAATCTGGTTACTAGGGCAGCAGAGCCTCAATGGAAGTCGAGTTCTAGATTGGAATGTAGAACGGAATGTGCCAGGAGAAAGCCCCTCAAGTTTGTCTCACTACTTCTTGTTCGTGTTTTTAATTTAATTTTTTATTTTTTATTACAGCAAGTTTGAGTACCACGTTTAGCTTGTTGTAGGTGTGCAAGAGGTGGTTCTTTTACACATATGTCTGTTCTTCCTGGGATCCTTTTCCCATGTACGTTATGACAGAATGTTGAGTAGTCTTCTCTTGGTACTCCATAGGTCTTTGGTGATTATATACGCCTACTGTGTTTTTATATGTCTGTTAACCCCAATATCGTAATGAATTCAATCCTCACACCTTTCCTTTGGTGAACCATAAGTTTGTTTAATGAATCTGTGATTGCCCTTCTCCGTGGAAATATCTGCCCTGGTATCAATTTATAGGTAACACCTATAAGTGATATGATATGATATGTGTCTTTCACTTTCTGACTTACTCCAAGTCACGTGATTACCTCGAGACTCATCTACGGTGCTGCAAATGGCATTGTGTCCTTTTTCTCCTTGGCGAATATTCTGTCTTAGCGAGGTCCATTTTCTGCAATGTGATTCCCTGAGGGCTGAGGATTAGCTGACCTGGGCAGCCTGACCCTGCCGGCAAGCCCTCCCCAGGTGTGCCTGGGTTGAGGTCAATATAAACAGCACTCCAGGCAGCAATAGCCCCTGCAGCTGTGCCTTACTCCATATTCTCTGCCCCGTCAGCAGCCTCGGGGCTGTGCTGGTGGGAGGGTGTGAGGGTCCACGGCTTTGGGGGTGGCCCGGTGTGAGTGGGGCTCTGCTGGACTTTCGGCAGGAGTTTCCAGGCTGCCACCTGTAAAGAAGAGGATGTGTCACCCATAACATCCACTGGAATATCTCTCCGGGCTGAGGTGAGGAAGGAAAAAAAGGAGTGGGGGCCGGGACAGGAGGGGTATCTCAGGCAGGGCAATAGAAAGCTTCCAGAAGAGCGCCCGTGGCCAGTACCATCCTGGCTGACCTGCAGGCACCAAGTTGGCCTGCGTGCTGTCGCTGGTGTGGCTCCACGGCCCTTCCTCTAGGCTTTCAAGCCCTTGTACATATTCAGGTGTTTCACCTGGGAAGGGTGGGAACAGTTCAGCAGCATCTGGCCTGGGGCTCAGCTCACGTTTACTCACAGAGGCCTCGGCACGGTCTCCCAGCTTTGCAATGAGGATGCTCCTTGCGTGGGCGGGCGGGGCTGCTGGCTGTATGGGAGATGATTCCCCACCTCTGACCAATTTCAGAATTGTTTACCACTGGAGCAAGTGCCTTGGTAGTGTTTTCCTCTGTATAACTGTAAGGTTCAGTTTTTTTTTTTTCTTTTTTGGTTCAAGTTAGATTTTATTCCTCATTTATGTATTTATAGATATAAGCATGGAAATAATACATTCGTATAAATACATCAGTGTGAATGGAAGAACTTTTTTTCTATTTTATTTTTACATTATATTTTTTAAAATTTTGAAATTTAATTTTAGTTATTTCTTTTATACAGTAGGTTATTTTTAGTTATCTATTTTATGCATAGACATGTATACAGGTGAATCCTAATCTCCCAACTCATCCCACCACCACCACCCCATGGCTTCCCCCACTTTGTGTCCATACGTTTGTTCTCTACCTCTGTGTCTCTATTTCTGCCCTGCAAACCAGTTCATCTGTACCATTTTTCTAGGTTCCACATATAGGCATTAATATACAATATTTGTTTTTCTCTTTCTGACTTACTTCACTCTGTATGACAGTCTCTAGATCCATCAACTTCTCTACAAATGACCCAGTTTCATTCCTTTTTATGGCTGAGTAATATTCCATTTTATATATGTACCACATCTTTATCCATTCGTCTGTCTGTGGGCATTTAGGTTGCTTCCATTACCTGGCTATTGTAAATAGTGCTGCAATGAACATTGTGGTGAATGTGTCTCTGTGATTTATGGTTTTCTCTGGGTATATGCCCAGAAGTGGGATTGCTGGATCCTATGGTAATTCTCTTTTTAGTTTTTTAAAGGCACCTCCATACTGTTCTCCATAGTGACTGTATCAATTTACATTCCCACCAATAGCGGAAGAGGGTTCCTTTTGTCCACACCCTCCCCAGAATTTGTTGTTTGTAGATTATCTGATGATGCCGATTCTAACAGGTGTGAGGTCTTACCTCATTGTAGTTTTGATTTGCATTTCTCTAATAATTAGTGATGTTGAGCAGCTTTTCATGTGCGTCTTGGCCATCTCTGTGTCTTCTTTGAAGAAACGTCTCTTTAGATCTTCTGCCCATTTTTGTATTGGGTTGTTTGTTTTATTAATATTAAGCTGCATGAGCTGTTTATATATATTGGAGATTAAACCTTTGTCCATTGATTCGTTTGTGAACGTTTTCGCCCATTCTGAGGGTTGCCTTTCTCCATTCCCGTATTTTTTAACAAAGAAAGAAAGAAAGCAAAAGAAGCAGAACACTAATGTGCGTGAAATATGCCTCTTGAAACTGTCGTTTTGAAATATGCACGTCTTTTGAATTTTTTGGTCGATATATGACCCCAGGATTTGTTTTCAGGGCAGGTGTCATTAACAGGCCTGTAATGATTTGGAATATCCACTGACCATTAGCGCTGGCATTAAACCTGCAGTTGTGTGAAACGGCCACAAGGTGGCAGCAGTTCTCCCTTACCAAATCTGGTTACTAGGGCAGCAGAGCCTCAATGGAAGTCCTGTTCTAGATTGGAATGTAGAACGGAATGTGACAGGAGAAAGCCCCTCAAGTTTGTCTCACTACTTCTTGTTCGTGTTTTTAATTTATTTTTTTATTTTTTATTACAGCAAGTTTGAGTACAACGTTTAGCATGTTGTAGGTGTGCATGAGGTGGTTCTTTTACACATATACATATGTCTGTTCTTCCTGGGATCCTTTTCCCATGTACGTTATGACAGAATGTTGAGTAGTCTTCTCTTGGTACTCCGTAGGTCTTTGGTGATTATATACGTCTACTGTGTTTGTATATGTCTGTTAACCCCAATATCGTAATGAATTCAATCCTCACACCTTTCCTTTGGTGAACCATAAGTTTGTTTAATGAATCTGTGATTGCCCTTCTCCGTGGAAATATCTGCCCTGGTATCAATTTATAGGTAACACCTATAAGTGATATGATATGATATGTGTCTTTCACTTTCTGACTTACTCCAAGTCACGTGATTACCTCGAGACTCATCTACGGTGCTGCAAATGGCATTGTGTCCTTTTTTTCCTTGGCGAATATTCTGTCTTAGCGAGGTCCATATTCTGCAATGTGATTCCCTGAGGGCTGAGGATTAGCTGACCTGGGCAGCCTGACCCTGCCGGCAAGCCCTCCCCAGGGTTGCCTGGGTTGAGGTCAATATAAACAGCACTCCAGGCAGCAATAGCCCCTGCAGCTGTGCCTGATTCCATATTCTCTGCCCCGTCAGCAGTCTCGGGGCTGTGCTGGTGGGAGGGTGTGAGGGTCCACGGCTTTGTGGGTGGCCCGGTGTGAGTGGGGCTCTGCTGGACTTTCGGCAGGAGTTGCCAGGCTGCCACCTGTAAAGAAGAGGATGTGTCACCCATAACTTCCACTGGAATATCTCTCCGGGCTGAGGTGAGGAAGGAAAAAAAGGAGTGGGGGCCGGGACAAGAGGGGTATCTCAGGCAGGGCAATAGAAAGCTTCCAGAAGAGCGCCCGTGGCCAGTACCATCCTGGCTGACCTGCAGGCACCAAGTTGGCCTGCGTGCTGTCGCTGGTGTGGCTCCACGGCCCTTCCTCTAGGCTTTCAAGCCCTTGTACATATTCAGGTGTTTCACCTGGGAAGGGTGGGAACAGTTCAGCAGCATCTGGCCTGGGGCTCAGCTCACGTTTACTCACAGAGGCCTTGGCACGTTCTCCCAGCTTTGCAATGAGGATGCTCCTTGCGTGGCCGGGCGGGGCTGCTGGCTGTATGGGAGATGATTCCCCATCTCTGACCAATTTCAGAATTGTTTTCCAGTGGAGCACGTGCCTTGGTAGTGTTTTCCTCTGTATAACTGTTAGGTTCAGTTTTTTTTTTTCTTTTTTGGTTCAAGTTAGATTTTATTCCTCATTTATGTATTTATAGATATAAGCATGGAAATAATTCATTCGTATAAATACATCAGTGTGAATGGAAGAACTTTTTTTCTGTTTTATTTTTACATTTTATTTTTTAAAATTTTGAAATTTAATTTTAGTTATTTTTTTATACAGTAGGTTATTATTAGTTATCTATTTTATGCATAGACATGTATACAGGTCAATCCTAATCTCCCAAGTCATCCCACCACCACCACCCCATGGCTTCCCCCACTTTGTGTCCATACGTTTGTTCTCTACCTCTGTGTCTCTATTTCTGCCCTGCAAACCAGTTCATCTCTACCATTTTTCTAGGTTCCACATATAGGCATTAATATACAATATTTGTTTTTCTCTTTCTGACTTACTTCACTCTGTATGACAGTCTCTAGATCCATCAACTTCTCTACAAATGACCCAGTTTCATTCCTTTTTATGGCTGAGTAATATTCCATTTTATATATGTACCACATCTTTATCCATTCGTCTGTCTGTGGGCATTTAGGTTGCTTCCATTACCTGGCTATTGTAAATAGTGCTGCAATGAACATTGTGGTGAATGTGTCTCTGTGATTTATGGTTTTCTCTGGGTATATGCCCAGAAGTGGGATTGCTGGATCCTATGGTAATTCTCTTTTTAGTTTTTTAAAGGAACCTCCATACTGTTCTCCATAGTGACTGTATCAATTTACATTCCCACCAATAGCGGAAGAGGGTTCCTTTTGTCCACACCGTCCCCAGAATTTGTTGATTGTAGATTATCTGATGATGCCGATTCTAACAGGTGTGAGGTCTTACCTCATTGTAGTTTTGATTTGCATTTCTCTAATAATTAGTGATGTTGAGCAGCTTTTCATGTGCGTCTTGGCCATCTCTGTGTCTTCTTTGAAGAAACGTCTCTTTAGATCTTCTGCCCATTTTTGTATTGGGTTGTTTGTTTTATTAATATTAAGCTGCATGAGCTGTTTATATATATTGGAGATTAAACCTTTGTCCATTGATTCGTTTGTGAACGTTTTCGCCCATTCTGAGGGTTGCCTTTCTCCATTCCCGTTTTTTTTAACAAAGAAAGAAAGAAAGCAAAAGAAGCAGAACACTAATGTGCGTGAAATATGCCTCTTGAAACTGTCGTTTTGAAATATGGACGTCTTTTGAATTTTTTGGTCGATATATGACCCCAGGATTTGTTTTCAGGGCAGGTGTCATTTACAGGCCTGTAATGATTTGGAATATCCACTGACCATTAGCGCTGGCATTAAACCTGCAGTTGTGTGAAACGGCCACAAGGTGGCAGCAGTTCTCCCTTACCAAATCTGGTTACTAGGGCAGCAGAGCCTGAATGGAAGTCGTGTTCGAGATTGGAATGTAGAACGGAATGTGCCAGGAGAAAGCCCCTCAAGTTTGTCTCACTACTTCTTGTTCGTGATTTTAATTTAATTTTTTATTTTTTATTACAGCAAGTTTGAGTTCAACGTTTAGCTTGTTGTAGGTGTGCAAGAGGTGGTTCTTTTACACATATACATATGTCTGTTCTTCCTGGGATCCTTTTCCCATGTACGTTATGACAGAATGTTGAGTAGTCTTCTCTTGGTACTCCGTAGGTCTTTGGTGATTATATACGTCTACTGTGTTTGTATCTGTCTGTTAACCCCAATATCGTAATGAATTCAATCCTCACACCTTTCCTTTGGTGAACCATAAGTTTGTTTAATGAATCTGTGATTGCCCTTCTCCGTGGAAATATCTGCCCTGGTATCAATTTATAGGTAACACCTATAAGTGATATGATATGATATGTGTCTTTCACTTTCTGACTTACTCCAAGTCACGTGATTACCTCGAGACTCATCTACGGTGCTGCAAATGGCATTGTGTCCTTTTTTTCCTTGGCGAATATTCTGTCTTAGCGAGGTCCATATTCTGCAATGTGATTCCCTGAGGGCTGAGGATTAGCTGACCTGGGCAGCCTGACCCTGCCGGCAAGCCCTTCCCAGGGTTGCCTGGGTTGAGGTCAATATAAACAGCACTCCAGGCAGCAATAGCCCCTGCAGCTGTGCCTGATTCCATATTCTCTGCCCCGTCAGCAGTCTCGGGGCTGTGCTGGTGGGAGGGTGTGAGGGTCCACGGCTTTGTGGGTGGCCCGGTGTGAGTGGGGCTCTGCTGGACTTTCGGCAGGAGTTGCCAGGCTGCCACCTGTAAAGAAGAGGATGTGTCACCCATAACTTCCACTGGAATATCTCTCCGGGCTGAGGTGAGGAAGGAAAAAAAGGAGTGGGGGCCGGGACAAGAGGGGTATCTCAGGCAGGGCAATAGAAAGCTTCCAGAAGAGCGCCCGTGGCCAGTACCATCCTGGCTGACCTGCAGGCACCAAGTTGGCCTGCGTGCTGTCGCTGGTGTGGCTCCACGGCCCTTCCTCTAGGCTTTCAAGCCCTTGTACATATTCAGGTGTTTCACCTGGGAAGGGTGGGAACAGTTCAGCAGCATCTGGCCTGGGGCTCAGCTCACGTTTACTCACAGAGGCCTTGGCACGTTCTCCCAGCTCTGCAATGAGGATGCTCCTTGCGTGGCCGGGCGGGGCTGCTGGCTGTATGGGAGATGATTCCCCATCTCTGACCAATTTCAGAATTGTTTTCCAGTGGAGCACGTGCCTTGGTAGTGTTTTCCTCTGTATAACTGTTAGGTTCAGTTTTTTTTTTTCTTTTTTGGTTCAAGTTAGATTTTATTCCTCATTTATGTATTTATAGATATAAGCATGGAAATAATTCATTCGTATAAATACATCAGTGTGAATGGAAGAACTTTTTTTCTGTTTTATTTTTACATTTTATTTTTTAAAATTTTGAAATTTAATTTTAGTTATTTTTTTATACAGTAGGTTATTATTAGTTATCTATTTTATGCATAGACATGTATACAGGTCAATCCTAATCTCCCAACTCATCCCACCACCACCACCCCATGGCTTCCCCCACTTTGTGTCCATACGTTTGTTCTCTACCTCTGTGTCTCTATTTCTGCCCTGCAAACCAGTTCATCTCTACCATTTTTCTAGGTTCCACATATAGGCATTAATATACAATATTTGTTTTTCTCTTTCTGACTTACTTCACTCTGTATGACAGTCTCTAGATCCATCAACTTCTCTACAAATGACCCAGTTTCATTCCTTTTTATGGCTGAGTAATATTCCATTTTGTATATGTACCACATCTTTATCCATTCGTCTGTCTGTGGGCATTTAGGTTGCTTCCATTACCTGGCTATTGTAAATAGTGCTGCAATGAACATTGTGGTGAATGTGTCTCTGTGATTTATGGTTTTCTCTGGGTATATGCCCAGAAGTGGGATTGCTGGATCCTATGGTAATTCTCTTTTTAGTTTTTTAAAGGAACCTCCATACTGTTCTCCATAGTGACTGTATCAATTTACATTCCCACCAATAGCGGAAGAGGGTTCCTTTTGTCCACACCGTCCCCAGAATTTGTTGATTGTAGATTATCTGATGATGCCGATTCTAACAGGTGTGAGGTCTTACCTCATTGTAGTTTTGATTTGCATTTCTCTAATAATTAGTGATGTTGAGCAGCTTTTCATGTGCGTCTTGGCCATCTCTGTGTCTTCTTTGAAGAAACGTCTCTTTAGATCTTCTGCCCATTTTTGTATTGGGTTGTTTGTTTTATTAATATTAAGCTGCATGAGCTGTTTATATATATTGGAGATTAAACCTTTGTCCATTGATTCGTTTGTGAACGTTTTCGCCCATTCTGAGGGTTGCCTTTCTCCATTCCCGTTTTTTTTAACAAAGAAAGAAAGAAAGCAAAAGAAGCAGAACACTAATGTGCGTGAAATATGCCTCTTGAAACTGTCGTTTTGAAATATGGACGTCTTTTGAATTTTTTGGTCGATATATGACCCCAGGATTTGTTTTCAGGGCAGGTGTCATTTACAGGCCTGTAATGATTTGGAATATCCACTGACCATTAGCGCTGGCATTAAACCTGCAGTTGTGTGAAACGGCCACAAGGTGGCAGCAGTTCTCCCTTACCAAATCTGGTTACTAGGGCAGCAGAGCCTCAATGGAAGTCGTGTTCTAGATTGGAATGTAGAACGGAATGTGCCAGGAGAAAGCCCCTCAAGTTTGTCTCACTACTTCTTGTTCGTGATTTTAATTTAATTTTTTATTTTTTATTACAGCAAGTTTGAGTTCAACGTTTAGCTTGTTGTAGGTGTGCAAGAGGTGGTTCTTTTACACATATACATATGTCTGTTCTTCCTGGGATCCTTTTCCCATGTACGTTATGACAGAATGTTGAGTAGTCTTCTCTTGGTACTCCGTAGGTCTTTGGTGATTATATACGTCTACTGTGTTTGTATCTGTCTGTTAACCCCAATATCGTAATGAATTCAATCCTCACACCTTTCCTTTGGTGAACCATAAGTTTGTTTAATGAATCTGTGATTGCCCTTCTCCGTGGAAATATCTGCCCTGGTATCAATTTATAGGTAACACCTATAAGTGATATGATATGATATGTGTCTTTCACTTTCTGACTTACTCCAAGTCACGTGATTACCTCGAGACTCATCTACGGTGCTGCAAATGGCATTGTGTCCTTTTTCTCCTTGGCGAATATTCTGTCTTAGCGAGGTCCATTTTCTGCAATGTGATTCCCTGAGGGCTGAGGATTAGCTGACCTGGGCAGCCTGACCCTGCCGGCAAGCCCTCCCCAGGTGTGCCTGGGTTGAAGTCAATATAAACAACACTCCAGGCAGCAATAGCCCCTGCAGCTGTGCCTTACTCCATATTCTCTGCCCCGTCAGCAGTCTCGGGGCTGTGCTGGTGGGAGGGTGTGAGGGTCCACGGCTTTGTGGGTGGCCCGGTGTGAGTGGGGCTCTGCTGGACTTTCGGCAGGAGTTGCCAGGCTGCCACCTGTAAAGAAGAGGATGTGTCACCCATAACTTCCACTGGAATATCTCTCCGGGCTGAGGTGAGGAAGGAAAAAAAGGAGTGGGGGCCGTGAAAGGAGGGGTATCTCAGGCAGGGCAATAGAAAGCTTCCAGAAGAGCGCCCGTGGCCAGTACCATCCTGGCTGACCTGCAGGCACCAAGTTGGCCTGCGTGCTGTCGCTGGTGTGGCTCCACGGCCCTTCCTCTAGGCTTTCAAGCCCTTGTACATATTCAGGTGTTTCACCTGGGAAGGGTGGGAACAGTTCAGCAGCATCTGGCCTGGGGCTCAGCTCACGTTTACTCACAGAGGCCTCGGCACGGTCTCCCAGCTTTGCAATGAGGATGCTCCTTGCGTGGGCGGGCCGGGCTGCTGGCTGTATGGGAGATGATTCCCCACCTCTGACCAATTTCAGAATTGTTTACCACTGGAGCAAGTGCCTTGGTAGTGTTTTCCTCTGTATAACTGTTAGGTTCAGTTTTTTTTTTTTCTTTTTTGGTTCAAGTTAGATTTTATTCCTCATTTATGTATTTATAGATATAAGCATGGAAATAATTCATTCGTATAAATACATCAGTGTGAATGGAAGAACTTTTTTTCTGTTTTATTTTTACATTTTATTTTTTAAAATTTTGAAATTTAATTTTAGTTATTTTTTTATACAGTAGGTTATTATTAGTTATCTATTTTATGCATAGACATGTATACAGGTCAATCCTAATCTCCCAACTCATCCCACCACCACCACCCCATGGCTTCCCCTACTTTGTGTCCATACGTTTGTTCTCTACCTCTGTGTCTCTATTTCTGCCCTGCAAACCAGTTCATCTCTACCATTTTTCTAGGTTCCACATATAGGCATTAATATACAATATTTGTTTTTCTCTTTCTGGCTTACTTCACTCTGTATGACAGTCTCTAGATCCATCAACTTCTCTACAAATGACCCAGTTTCATTCCTTTTTATGGCTGAGTAATATTCCATTTTGTATATGTACCACATCTTTATCCATTCGTCTGTCTGTGGGCATTTAGGTTGCTTCCATTACCTGGCTATTGTAAATAGTGCTGCAATGAACATTGTGGTGAATGTGTCTTTGTTATTTATGGTTTTCTCTGGGTATATGCCCAGAAGTGGGATTGCTGGATCCTATGGTAATTCTCTTTTTAGTTTTTTAAAGGAACCTCCATACTGTTCTCCATAGTGACTGTATCAATTTACATTCCCACCAATAGCGGAAGAGGGTTCCTTTTGTCCACACCCTCCCCAGAATTTGTTGATTGTAGATTATCTGATGATGCCGATTCTAACAGGTGTGAGGTCTTACCTCATTGTAGTTTTGATTTGCATTTCTCTAATAATTAGTGATGTTGAGCAGCTTTTCATGTGCGTCTTGGCCATCTCTGTGTCTTCTTTGAAGAAACGTCTCTTTAGATCTTCTGCCCATTTTTGTATTGGGTTGTTTGTTTTATTAATATTAAGCTGCATGAGCTGTTTATATATATTGGAGATTAAACCTTTGTCCATTGATTCGTTTGTGAACGTTTTCGCCCATTCTGAGGGTTGCCTTTTTCCTTTCCCGTTTTTTTTAACAAAGAAAGAAAGAAAGCAAAAGAAGCAGAACACTAATGTGCGTGAAATATGCCTCTTGAAACTGTCGTTTTGAAATATGGACGTCTTTTGAATTTTTTGGTCGATATATGACCCCAGGATTTGTTTTCAGGGCAGGTGTCATTTACAGGCCTGTAATGATTTGGAATATCCACTGACCATTAGCGCTGGCATTAAACCTGCAGTTGTGTGAAACGGCCACAAGGTGGCAGCAGTTCTCCCTTACCAAATCTGGTTACTAGGGCAGCAGAGCCTCAATGGAAGTCGTGTTCTAGATTGGAATGTAGAACGGAATGTGCCAGGAGAAAGCCCCTCAAGTTTGTCTCACTACTTCTTGTTCGTGTTTTTAATTTAATTTTTTATTTTTTATTACAGCAAGTTTGAGTACAACGTTTAGCTTGTTGTAGGTGTGCAAGAGGTGGTTCTTTTACACATATACATATGTCTGTTCTTCCTGGGATCCTTTTCCCATGTACGTTATGACAGAATGTTGAGTAGTCTTCTCTTGGTACTCCGTAGGTCTTTGGTGATTATATACGTCTACTGTGTTTGTATCTGTCTGTTAACACGAATATCGTAATGAATTCAATCCTCACACCTTTCCTTTGGTGAACCATAAGTTTGTTTAATGAATCTGTGATTGCCCTTCTCCGTGGAAATATCTGCCCTGGTATCAATTTATAGGTAACACCTATAAGTGATATGATATGATATGTGTCTTTCACTTTCTGACTTACTCCAAGTCACGTGATTACCTCGAGACTCATCTACGGTGCTGCAAATGGCATTGTGTCCTTTTTTTCCTTGGCGAATATTCTGTCTTAGCGAGGTCCATATTCTGCAATGTGATTCCCTGAGGGCTGAGGATTAGCTGACCTGGTCAGCCTGACCCTGCCGGCAAGCCCTCCCCAGGGTTGCCTGGGTTGAGGTCAATATAAACAGCACTCCAGGCAGCAATAGCCCCTGCAGCTGTGCCTTACTCCATATTCTCTGCCCCGTCAGCAGCCTCGGGGCTGTGCTGGTGGGAGGGTGTGAGGGTCCACGGCTTTGTGGGTGGCCCGGTGTGAGTGGGGCTCTGCTGGACTTTCGGCAGGAGTTGCCAGGCTGCCACCTGTAAAGAAGAGGATGTGTCACCCATAACTTCCACTGGAATATCTCTCCGGGCTGAGGTGAGGAAGGAAAAAAAGGAGTGGGGGCCGGGACAGGAGGGGTATCTCAGGCAGGGCAATAGAAAGCTTCCAGAAGAGCGCCCGTGGCCAGTACCATCCTGGCTGACCTGCAGGCACCAAGTTGGCCTGCGTGCTGTCGCTGGTGTGGCTCCACGGCCCTTCCTCTAGGCTTTCAAGCCCTTGTACATATTCAGGTGTTTCACCTGGGAAGGGTGGGAACAGTTCAGCAGCAGCTGGCCTGGGGCTCAGCTCACGTTTACTCACAGAGGCCTTGGCACGGTCTCCCAGCTTTGCAATGAGGATGATCCTTGCGTGGGCGGGCGGGGCTGCTGGCTGTATGGGAGATGATTCCCCACCTCTGACCAATTTCAGAATTGTTTACCACTGGAGCAAGTGCCTTGGTAGTGTTTTCCTCTGTATAACTGTTAGGTTCAGTTTTTTTTTTTTTTCTTTTTTGGTTCAAGTTAGATTTTATTCCTCATTTATGTATTTATAGATATAAGCATGGAAATAATTCATTCGTATAAATACATCAGTGTGAATGGAAGATCTTTTTTTCTGTTTTATTTTTACATTTTATTTTTTAAAATTTTGAAATTTAATTTTAGTTATTATTTTATACAGTAGGTTATTATTAGTTATCTATTTTATGCATAGACATGTATACAGGTCAATCCTAATCTCCCAACTCATCCCACCACCACCACCCCATGGCTTCCCCTACTTTGTGTCCATACGTTTGTTCTCTACCTCTGTGTCTCTATTTCTGCCCTGCAAACCAGTTCATCTCTTCCATTTTTCTAGGTTCTACATATAGGCATTAATATACAATATTTGTTTTTCTCTTTCTGGCTTACTTCACTCTGTATGACAGTCTCTAGATCCATCAACTTCTCTACAAATGACCCAGTTTCATTCCTTTTTATGGCTGAGTAATATTCCATTTTATATATGTACCACATCTTTATCCATTCGTCTGTCTGTGGGCATTTATGTTGCTTCCATAACCTGGCTATTGTAAATAGTGCTGCAATGAACATTGTGGTGAATGTGTCTCTGTGATTTATGGTTTTCTCAGGGTATATGCCCGAAGTGGGATTGCTGGATCCTATGGTAATTCTCTTTTTAGTTTTTTAAAGGAACCTCCATACTGTTCTCCTTAGTGACTGTATCAATTTTCATTCCCACCAATAGCGGAAGAGGGTTCCTTTTGTCCACACCCTCCCCAGAATTTGTTGTTTGTAGATTATCTGATGATGCCGATTCTAACAGGTGTGAGGTCTTACCTCATTGTAGTTTTGATTTGCATTTCTCTAATAATTAGTGATGTTGAGCAGCTTTTCATGTGCGTCTTGGCCATCTCTGTGTCTTCTTTGAAGAAACGTCTCTTTAGATCTTCTGCCCATTTTTGTATTGGGTTGTTTGTTTTATTAATATTAAGCTGCATGAGCTGTTTATATATATTGGAGATTAAACCTTTGTCCATTGATTCGTTTGTGAACGTTTTCGCCCATTCTGAGGGTTGCCTTTTTCCATTCCCGTTTTTTTTAACAAAGAAAGAAAGAAAGCAAAAGAAGCAGAACACTAATGTGCGTGAAATATGCCTCTTGAAACTGTCGTTTTGAAATATGGACGTCTTTTGAATTTTTTGGTCGATATATGACCCCAGGATTTGTTTTCAGGGCAGGTGTCATTTACAGGCCTGTAATGATTTGGAATATCCACTGACCATTAGCGCTGGCATTAAACCTGCAGTTGTGTGAAACGGCCACAAGGTGGCAGCAGTTCTCCCTTACCAAATCTGGTTACTAGGGCAGCAGAGCCTCAATGGAAGTCGTGTTCTAGATTGGAATGTAGAACGGAATGTGCCAGGAGAAAGCCCCTCAAGTTTGTCTCACTACTTCTTGTTCGTGATTTTAATTTAATTTTTTATTTTTTATTACAGCAAGTTTGAGTACAACGTTTAGCTTGTTGTAGGTGTGCAAGAGGTGGTTCTTTTACACATATACATATGTCTGTTCTTCCTGGGATCCTTTTCCCATGTACGTTATGACAGAATGTTGAGTAGTCTTCTCTTGGTACTCCGTAGGTCTTTGGTGATTATATACGTCTACTGTGTTTGTATCTGTCTGTTAATACGAATATCGTAATGAATTCAATCCTCACACCTTTCCTTTGGTGAACCATAAGTTTGTTTAATGAATCTGTGATTGCCCTTCTCCGTGGAAATATCTGCCCTGGTATCAATTTATAGGTAACACCTATAAGTGATATGATATGATATGTGTCTTTCACTTTCTGACTTACTCCAAGTCACGTGATTACCTCGAGACTCATCTACGGTGCTGCAAATGGCATTGTGTCCTTTTTCTCCTTGGCGAATATTCTGTCTTAGCGAGGTCCATTTTCTGCAATGTGATTCCCTGAGGGCTGAGGATTAGCTGACCTGGGCAGCCTGACCCTGCCGGCAAGCCCTCCCCAGGTGTGCCTGGGTTGAAGTCAATATAAACAACACTCCAGGCAGCAATAGCCCCTGCAGCTGTGCCTTACTCCATATTCTCTGCCCCGTCAGCAGTCTCGGGGCTGTGCTGGTGGGAGGGTGTGAGGGTCCACGGCTTTGTGGGTGGCCCGGTGTGAGTGGGGCTCTGCTGGACTTTCGGCAGGAGTTGCCAGGCTGCCACCTGTAAAGAAGAGGATGTGTCACCCATAACTTCCACTGGAATATCTCTCCGGGCTGAGGTGAGGAAGGAAAAAAAGGAGTGGGGGCCGGGAAAGGAGGGGTATCTCAGGCAGGGCAATAGAAAGCTTCCAGAAGAGCGCCCGTGGCCAGTACCATCCTGGCTGACCTGCAGGCACCAAGTTGGCCTGCGTGCTGTCGCTGGTGTGGCTCCACGGCCCTTCCTCTAGGCTTTCAAGCCCTTGTACATATTCAGGTGTTTCACCTGGGAAGGGTGGGAACAGTTCAGCAGCATCTGGCCTGGGGCTCAGCTCACGTTTACTCACAGAGGCCTCGGCACGGTCTCCCAGCTTTGCAATGAGGATGCTCCTTGCGTGGGCGGGCCGGGCTGCTGGCTGTATGGGAGATGATTCCCCACCTCTGACCAATTTCAGAATTGTTTACCACTGGAGCAAGTGCCTTGGTAGTGTTTTCCTCTGTATAACTGTTAGGTTCAGTTTTTTTTTTTTCTTTTTTGGTTCAAGTTAGATTTTATTCCTCATTTATGTATTTATAGATATAAGCATGGAAATAATTCATTCGTATAAATACATCAGTGTGAATGGAAGAACTTTTTTTCTGTTTTATTTTTACATTTTATTTTTTAAAATTTTGAAATTTAATTTTAGTTATTTTTTTATACAGTAGGTTATTATTAGTTATCTATTTTATGCATAGACATGTATACAGGTCAATCCTAATCTCCCAACTCATCCCACCACCACCACCCCATGGCTTCCCCTACTTTGTGTCCATACGTTTGTTCTCTACCTCTGTGTCTCTATTTCTGCCCTGCAAACCAGTTCATCTCTACCATTTTTCTAGGTTCCACATATAGGCATTAATATACAATATTTGTTTTTCTCTTTCTGGCTTACTTCACTCTGTATGACAGTCTCTAGATCCATCAACTTCTCTACAAATGACCCAGTTTCATTCCTTTTTATGGCTGAGTAATATTCCATTTTGTATATGTACCACATCTTTATCCATTCGTCTGTCTGTGGGCATTTAGGTTGCTTCCATTACCTGGCTATTGTAAATAGTGCTGCAATGAACATTGTGGTGAATGTGTCTTTGTTATTTATGGTTTTCTCTGGGTATATGCCCAGAAGTGGGATTGCTGGATCCTATGGTAATTCTCTTTTTAGTTTTTTAAAGGAACCTCCATACTGTTCTCCATAGTGACTGTATCAATTTACATTCCCACCAATAGCGGAAGAGGGTTCCTTTTGTCCACACCCTCCCCAGAATTTGTTGATTGTAGATTATCTGATGATGCCGATTCTAACAGGTGTGAGGTCTTACCTCATTGTAGTTTTGATTTGCATTTCTCTAATAATTAGTGATGTTGAGCAGCTTTTCATGTGCGTCTTGGCCATCTCTGTGTCTTCTTTGAAGAAACGTCTCTTTAGATCTTCTGCCCATTTTTGTATTGGGTTGTTTGTTTTATTAATATTAAGCTGCATGAGCTGTTTATATATATTGGAGATTAAACCTTTGTCCATTGATTCGTTTGTGAACGTTTTCGCCCATTCTGAGGGTTGCCTTTTTCCTTTCCCGTTTTTTTTAACAAAGAAAGAAAGAAAGCAAAAGAAGCAGAACACTAATGTGCGTGAAATATGCCTCTTGAAACTGTCGTTTTGAAATATGGACGTCTTTTGAATTTTTTGGTCGATATATGACCCCAGGATTTTTTTTCAGGGCAGGTGTCATTTACAGGCCTGTAATGATTTGGAATATCCACTGACCATTAGCGCTGGCATTAAACCTGCAGTTGTGTGAAACGGCCACAAGGTGGCAGCAGTTCTCCCTTACCAAATCTGGTTACTAGGGCAGCAGAGCCTCAATGGAAGTCGTGTTCTAGATTGGAATGTAGAACGGAATGTGCCAGGAGAAAGCCCCTCAAGTTTGTCTCACTACTTCTTGTTCGTGTTTTTAATTTAATTTTTTATTTTTTATTACAGCAAGTTTGAGTACAACGTTTAGCTTGTTGTAGGTGTGCAAGAGGTGGTTCTTTTACACATATACATATGTCTGTTCTTCCTGGGATCCTTTTCCCATGTACGTTATGACAGAATGTTGAGTAGTCTTCTCTTGGTACTCCGTAGGTCTTTGGTGATTATATACGTCTACTGTGTTTGTATCTGTCTGTTAACACGAATATCGTAATGAATTCAATCCTCACACCTTTCCTTTGGTGAACCATAAGTTTGTTTAATGAATCTGTGATTGCCCTTCTCCGTGGAAATATCTGCCCTGGTATCAATTTATAGGTAACACCTATAAGTGATATGATATGATATGTGTCTTTCACTTTCTGACTTACTCCAAGTCACGTGATTACCTCGAGACTCATCTACGGTGCTGCAAATGGCATTGTGTCCTTTTTTTCCTTGGCGAATATTCTGTCTTAGCGAGGTCCATATTCTGCAATGTGATTCCCTGAGGGCTGAGGATTAGCTGACCTGGTCAGCCTGACCCTGCCGGCAAGCCCTCCCCAGGGTTGCCTGGGTTGAGGTCAATATAAACAGCACTCCAGGCAGCAATAGCCCCTGCAGCTGTGCCTTACTCCATATTCTCTGCCCCGTCAGCAGCCTCGGGGCTGTGCTGGTGGGAGGGTGTGAGGGTCCACGGCTTTGTGGGTGGCCCGGTGTGAGTGGGGCTCTGCTGGACTTTCGGCAGGAGTTGCCAGGCTGCCACCTGTAAAGAAGAGGATGTGTCACCCATAACTTCCACTGGAATATCTCTCCGGGCTGAGGTGAGGAAGGAAAAAAAGGAGTGGGGGCCGGGACAGGAGGGGTATCTCAGGCAGGGCAATAGAAAGCTTCCAGAAGAGCGCCCGTGGCCAGTACCATCCTGGCTGACCTGCAGGCACCAAGTTGGCCTGCGTGCTGTCGCTGGTGTGGCTCCACGGCCCTTCCTCTAGGCTTTCAAGCCCTTGTACATATTCAGGTGTTTCACCTGGGAAGGGTGGGAACAGTTCAGCAGCAGCTGGCCTGGGGCTCAGCTCACGTTTACTCACAGAGGCCTTGGCACGGTCTCCCAGCTTTGCAATGAGGATGATCCTTGCGTGGGCGGGCGGGGCTGCTGGCTGTATGGGAGATGATTCCCCACCTCTGACCAATTTCAGAATTGTTTACCACTGGAGCAAGTGCCTTGGTAGTGTTTTCCTCTGTATAACTGTTAGGTTCAGTTTTTTTTTTTTTCTTTTTTGGTTCAAGTTAGATTTTATTCCTCATTTATGTATTTATAGATATAAGCATGGAAATAATTCATTCGTATAAATACATCAGTGTGAATGGAAGATCTTTTTTTCTGTTTTATTTTTACATTTTATTTTTTAAAATTTTGAAATTTAATTTTAGTTATTATTTTATACAGTAGGTTATTATTAGTTATCTATTTTATGCATAGACATGTATACAGGTCAATCCTAATCTCCCAACTCATCCCACCACCACCACCCCATGGCTTCCCCTACTTTGTGTCCATACGTTTGTTCTCTACCTCTGTGTCTCTATTTCTGCCCTGCAAACCAGTTCATCTCTTCCATTTTTCTAGGTTCTACATATAGGCATTAATATACAATATTTGTTTTTCTCTTTCTGGCTTACTTCACTCTGTATGACAGTCTCTAGATCCATCAACTTCTCTACAAATGACCCAGTTTCATTCCTTTTTATGGCTGAGTAATATTCCATTTTATATATGTACCACATCTTTATCCATTCGTCTGTCTGTGGGCATTTATGTTGCTTCCATAACCTGGCTATTGTAAATAGTGCTGCAATGAACATTGTGGTGAATGTGTCTCTGTGATTTATGGTTTTCTCAGGGTATATGCCCGAAGTGGGATTGCTGGATCCTATGGTAATTCTCTTTTTAGTTTTTTAAAGGAACCTCCATACTGTTCTCCTTAGTGACTGTATCAATTTTCATTCCCACCAATAGCGGAAGAGGGTTCCTTTTGTCCACACCCTCCCCAGAATTTGTTGTTTGTAGATTATCTGATGATGCCGATTCTAACAGGTGTGAGGTCTTACCTCATTGTAGTTTTGATTTGCATTTCTCTAATAATTAGTGATGTTGAGCAGCTTTTCATGTGCGTCTTGGCCATCTCTGTGTCTTCTTTGAAGAAACGTCTCTTTAGATCTTCTGCCCATTTTTGTATTGGGTTGTTTGTTTTATTAATATTAAGCTGCATGAGCTGTTTATATATATTGGAGATTAAACCTTTGTCCATTGATTCGTTTGTGAACGTTTTCGCCCATTCTGAGGGTTGCCTTTTTCCATTCCCGTTTTTTTTAACAAAGAAAGAAAGAAAGCAAAAGAAGCAGAACACTAATGTGCGTGAAATATGCCTCTTGAAACTGTCGTTTTGAAATATGGACGTCTTTTGAATTTTTTGGTCGATATATGACCCCAGGATTTGTTTTCAGGGCAGGTGTCATTTACAGGCCTGTAATGATTTGGAATATCCACTGACCATTAGCGCTGGCATTAAACCTGCAGTTGTGTGAAACGGCCACAAGGTGGCAGCAGTTCTCCCTTACCAAATCTGGTTACTAGGGCAGCAGAGCCTCAATGGAAGTCGTGTTCTAGATTGGAATGTAGAACGGAATGTGCCAGGAGAAAGCCCCTCAAGTTTGTCTCACTACTTCTTGTTCGTGATTTTAATTTAATTTTTTATTTTTTATTACAGCAAGTTTGAGTACAACGTTTAGCTTGTTGTAGGTGTGCAAGAGGTGGTTCTTTTACACATATACATATGTCTGTTCTTCCTGGGATCCTTTTCCCATGTACGTTATGACAGAATGTTGAGTAGTCTTCTCTTGGTACTCCGTAGGTCTTTGGTGATTATATACGTCTACTGTGTTTGTATCTGTCTGTTAATACGAATATCGTAATGAATTCAATCCTCACACCTTTCCTTTGGTGAACCATAAGTTTGTTTAATGAATCTGTGATTGCCCTTCTCCTTGGAAATTTCTGTCCTGGTATCTATTTATAGGTAACACCTATAAGTGATATGATATGATATGTGTCTTTCACTTTCTGACTTACTCCAAGTCACGTGATTACCTCGAGACTCATCTACGGTGCTGCAAATGGCATTGTGTCCTTTTTCTCCTTGGCGAATATTCTGTCTTAGCGAGGTCCATATTCTGCAATGTGATTCCCTGAGGGCTGAGGATTAGCTGACCTGGGCAGCCTGACCCTGCCGGCAAGCCCACCCCAGGTGTGCCTGGGTTGAGGTCAATATAAACAGCACTCCAGGCAGCAATAGCCCCTGCAGCTGTGCCTGACTCCATATTCTCTGCCCCGTCAGCAGTCTCAGGGCTGTGCTGGTGGGAGGGTGTGAGGGTCCACGGCTTTGTGGGTGGCCCGGTGTGAGTGGGGCTCTGCTGGACTTTCGGCAGGAGTTGCCAGGCTGCCACCTGTAAAGAAGAGGATGTGTCACCCATAACTTCCACTGGAATACCTCTCCAGGCTGAGGTGAGGAAGGAAAAAAAGGAGTGGGGGCCGGGACAGGAGGGGTATCTCAGGCAGGGCAATAGAAAGCTTCCAGAAGAGCGCCCGTGGCCAGGACCATCCTGGCTGACCTGCAGGCACCAAGTTGGCCTGCGTGCTGTCGCTGGTGTGGCTCCACGGCCCTTCCTCTAGGCTTTCAAGCCCTTGTACATATTCAGGTGTTTCACCTGGGAAGGGTGGGAACAGTTAAGCAGCAGCTGGCCTGGGGCTCAGCTCACGTTTACTCACAGAGGCCTCGGCACGGTCTCCCAGCTTTGCAATGAGGATGCTCCTGGCGTGGGCGGGCGGGGCTGCTGGCTGTATGGGAGATGATTCCCCACCTCTGACCAATTTCAGAATTGTTTACCACTGGAGCAAGTGCCTTGGTAGTGTTTTCCTCTGTATAACTGTTAGGTTCAGTTTTTTTTTTCTTTTTTGGTTCAAGTTAGATTTTATTCCTCATTTATGTATTTATAGATATAAGCATGGAAATAATTCATTCGTATAAATACATCAGTGTGAAAGGAAGAACTTTTTTTCTGTTTTATTTTTACATTTTATTTTTTTAAATTTTGAAATTTAATTTTAGTTATTTTTTTATACAGTAGGTTATTATTAGTTATCTATATTATGCATAGACATGTATACAGGTCAATCCTAATCTCCCAACTCATCCCACCACCACCACCCCATGGCTTCCCCCACTTTGTGTCCATACGTTTGTTCTCTACCTCTGTGTCTCTATTTCTGCCCTGCAAACCAGTTCATCTCTACCATTTTTCTAGGTTCTACATATAGGCATTAATATACAATATTTGTTTTTCTCTTTCTGGCTTACTTCACTCTGTATGACAGTCTCTAGATCCATCAACTTCTCTACAAATGACCCAGTTTCATTCCTTTTTATGGCTGAGTAATATTCCATTTTATATATGTACCACATCTTTATCCATTCGTCTGTCTGTGGGCATTTATGTTGCTTCCATAACCTGGCTATTGTAAATAGTGCTGCAATGAACATTGTGGTGAATGTGTCTCTGTGATTTATGGTTTTCTCAGGGTATATGCCCGAAGTGGGATTGCTGGATCCTATGGTAATTCTCTTTTTAGTTTTTTAAAGGAACCTCCATACTGTTCTCCTTAGTGACTGTATCAATTTACATTCCCACCAATAGCGGAAGAGGGTTCCTTTTGTCCACACCCTCCCCAGAATTTGTTGTTTCTAGATTATCTGATGATGCCGATTCTAACAGGTGTGAGGTCTTACCTCATTGTAGTTTTGATTTGCATTTCTCTAATAATTAGTGATGTTGAGCAGCTTTTCATGTGCGTCTTGGCCATCTCTGTGTCTTCTTTGAAGAAACGTCTCTTTAGATCTTCTGCCCATTTTTGTATTGGGTTGTTTGTTTTATTAATATTAAGCTGCATGAGCTGTTTATATATATTGGAGATTAAACCTTTGTCCATTGATTCGTTTGTGAACGTTTTCGCCCATTCTGAGGGTTGCCTTTTTCCATTCCCGTTTTTTTTAACAAAGAAAGAAAGAAAGCAAAAGAAGCAGAACACTAATGTGCGTGAAATATGCCTCTTGAAACTGTCGTTTTGAAATATGGACGTCTTTTGAATTTTTTGGTCGATATATGACCCCAGGATTTGTTTTCAGGGCAGGTGTCATTTACAGGCCTGTAATGATTTGGAATATCCACTGACCATTAGCGCTGGCATTAAACCTGCAGTTGTGTGAAACGGCCACAAGGTGGCAGCAGTTCTCCCTTACCAAATCTGGTTATTGGGCAGCAGAGCCTCAATGGAAGTCACGTT
Source organism: Mesoplodon bidens (assembly GCF_964165515.1). Taxonomy (NCBI): domain Eukaryota; kingdom Metazoa; phylum Chordata; class Mammalia; order Artiodactyla; family Ziphiidae; genus Mesoplodon; species Mesoplodon bidens. The sequence continues at coordinate 470,770 of NW_027672156.1, forward strand.
CTAGATTGGAATTTAGAACGGAGTGTGCCAGGAGAAAGCCCCTCAAGTTTGTCTCACTACTTCTTGTTCGTGTTTTTAATTTATTTTTTTATTTTTTATTACAGCAAGTTTGAGTACAACGTTTAGCTTGTTGTAGGTGTGCAAGAGGTGGTTCTTTTACACATATACATATGTCTGTTCTTCCTGGGATCCTTTTCCCATGTACGTTATGACAGAATGTTGAGTAGTCTTCTCTTGGTACTCCGTAGGTCTTTGGTGATTCTATACGTCTACTGTGATTGTATATGTCTGTTAACCCCAATATCGTAATGAATTCAATCCTCACACCTTTCCTTTGGTGAACCATAAGTTTGTTTAATGAATCTGTGATTGCCCTTCTCCGTGGAAATATCTGCCCTGGTATCAGTTTATAGGTAACACCTATAAGTGATATGAAATGATATGTGTCTTTCACTTTCTGACTTACTCCAAGTCACGTGATTACCTCGAGACTCATCTACGGTGCTGCAAATGGCATTGTGTCCTTTTTCTCCTTGGCGAATATTCTGTCTTAGCGAGGTCCATTTTCTGCAATGTGATTCCCTGAGGGCTGAGGATTAGCTGACCTGGGCAGCCTGACCCTGCCGGCAAGCCCTCCCCAGGTGTGCCTGGGTTGAGGTCAATATAAACAGCACTCCAGGCTGCAATAGCCCCTGCAGCTGTGCCTGACTCCATATCCTCTGCCCCGTCAGCAGTCTCGGGGCTGTGCTGGTGGGAGGGTGTGAGGGTCCACGGCTTTGTGGGTGGCCCGGTGTGAGTGGGGCTCTGCTGGACTTTCGGCAGGAGTTGCCAGGCTGCCACCTGTAAAGAAGAGGATGTGTCACCCATAACTTCCACTGGAATATCTCTCCGGGCTGAGGTGAGGAAGGAAAAAAAGGATTGGGGGCCGAGACAGGAGGGGTATCTCAGGCAGGGCAATAGAAAGCTTCCAGAAGAGCGCCCGTGGCCAGTACCATCCTGGCTGTCCTGCAGGCACCAAGTTGGCCTGCGTGCTGTCGCTGGTGTGGCTCCACGGCCCTTCCTCTAGGCTTTCAAGCCCTTGTAAAAATTCAGGTGTTTCACCTGGGAAGGGTGGGAACAGTTCAGCAGCATCTGGCCTGGGGCTCAGCTCACGTTTACTCACAGAGGCCTCGGCACGGTCTCCCAGCTTTGCAATGAGGATGCTCCTTGCGTGGGCGGGCGGGGCTGCTGGCTGTATGGGAGATGATTCCCCACCTCTGACCAATTTCAGAATTGTTTACCACTGGAGCAAGTGCCTTGGTAGTGTTTTCCTCTGTATAACTGTTAGGTTCAGTTTTTTTTTTTTCTTTTTTGGTTCAAGTTAGATTTTATTCCTCATTTATGTATTTATAGATATAAGCATGGAAATAATTCATTCGTATAAATACATCAGTGTGAATGGAAGAACTTTTTTTCTGTTTTATTTTTACATTTTATTTTTTAAAATTTTGAAATTTAATTTTAGTTATTTTTTTATACAGTAGGTTATTATTAGTTATCTATTTTATGCATAGACATGTATACAGGTCAATCCTAATCTCCCAACTCATCCCACCACCACTACCCCATGGCTTCCCCCACTTTGTGTCCATACGTTTGTTCTCTACCTCTGTGTCTCTATTTCTGCCCTGCAAACCAGTTCATCTCTACCATTTTTCTAGGTTCCACATATAGGCATTAATATACAATATTTGTTTTTCTCTTTCTGGCTTACTTCACTCTGTATGACAGTCTCTAGATCCATCAACTTCTCTACAAATGACCCAGTTTCATTCCTTTTTATGGCTGAGTAATATTCCATTTTATATATGTACCACATCTTTATCCATTCGTCTGTCTGTGGGCATTTAGGTTGCTTCCATTACCTGGGTATTGTAAATAGTGCTGCAATGAACATTTTGGTGAATGTGTCTTTGTGATTTATGGTTTTCTCTGGGTATATGCCCAGAAGTGGGATTGCTGGATCCTATGGTAATTCTCTTTTTAGTTTTTTAAAGGAACCTCCATACTGTTCTCCATAGTGACTGTATCAATTTACATTCCCACCAATAGCGGAAGAGGGTTCCTTTTGTCCACACCTTCCCCAGAATTTGTTGATTGTAGATTATCTGATGATGCCGATTCTAACAGGTGTGAGGTCTTACCTCATTGTAGTTTTGATTTGCATTTCTCTAATAATTAGTGATGTTGAGCAGCTTTTCATGTGCGTCTTGGCCATCTCTGTGTCTTCTTTGAAGAAACGTCTCTTTAGATCTTCTGCCCATTTTTGTATTGGGTTGTTTGTTTTATTAATATTAAGCTGCATGAGCTGTTTATATATATTGGAGATTAAACCTTTGTCCATTGATTCGTTTGTGAACGTTTTCGCCCATTCTGAGGGTTGCCTTTTTCCTTTCCCGTTTTTTTTAACAAAGAAAGAAAGAAAGCAAAAGAAGCAGAACACTAATGTGCGTGAAATATGCCTCTTGAAACTGTCGTTTTGAAATATGGACGTCTTTTGAATTTTTTGGTCGATATATGACCCCAGGATTTGTTTTCAGGGCAGGTGTCATTTACAGGCCTGTAATGATTTGGAATATCCACTGACCATTAGCGCTGGCATTAAACCTGCAGTTGTGTGAAACGGCCACAAGGTGGCAGCAGTTCTCCCTTACCAAATCTGGTTACTAGGGCAGCAGAGCCTCAATGGAAGTCGTGTTCTAGATTGGAATGTAGAACGGAATGTGCCAGGAGAAAGCCCCTCAAGTTTGTCTCACTACTTCTTGTTCGTGTTTTTAATTTAATTTTTTATTTTTTATTACAGCAAGTTTGAGTACAACGTTTAGCTTGTTGTAGGTGTGCAAGAGGTGGTTCTTTTACACATATACATATGTCTGTTCTTCCTGGGATCCTTTTCCCATGTACGTTATGACAGAATGTTGAGTAGTCTTCTCTTGGTACTCCGTAGGTCTTTGGTGATTATATACGTCTACTGTGTTTGTATCTGTCTGTTAACACGAATATCGTAATGAATTCAATCCTCACACCTTTCCTTTGGTGAACCATAAGTTTGTTTAATGAATCTGTGATTGCCCTTCTCCGTGGAAATATCTGCCCTGGTATCAATTTATAGGTAACACCTATAAGTGATATGATATGATATGTGTCTTTCACTTTCTGACTTACTCCAAGTCACGTGATTACCTCGAGACTCATCTACGGTGCTGCAAATGGCATTGTGTCCTTTTTCTCCTTGGCGAATATTCTGTCTTAGCGAGGTCCATTTTCTGCAATGTGATTCCCTGAGGGCTGAGGATTAGCTGACCTGGGCAGCCTGACCCTGCCGGCAAGCCCTCCCCAGGTGTGCCTGGGTTGAGGTCAATATAAACAGCACTCCAGGCAGCAATAGCCCCTGCAGCTGTGCCTTACTCCATATTCTCTGCCCCGTCAGCAGTCTCGGGGCTGTGCTGGTGGGAGGGTGTGAGGGTCCACGGCTTTATGGGTGGCCCGGTGTGAGTGGGGCTCTGCTGGACTTTCGGCAGGAGTTGCCAGGCTGCCACCTGTAAAGAAGAGGATGTGTCACCCATAACTTCCACTGGAATATCTCTCCGGGCTGAGGTGAGGAAGGAAAAAAAGGAGTGGGGGCCGGGACAGGAGGGGTATCTCAGGCAGGGCAATAGAAAGCTTCCAGAAGAGCGCCCGTGGCCAGTACCATCCTGGGTGACCTGCAGGCACCAAGTTGGCCTGCGTGCTGTCGCTGGTGTGGCTCCACGGCCCTTCCTCTAGGCTTTCAAGCCATTGTACATATTCAGGTGTTTCACCTGGGAAGGGTGGGAACAGTTCAGCAGCATCTGGCCTGGGGCTCAGCTCACGTTTACTCACAGAGGCCTCGGCACGGTCTCCCAGCTTTGCAATGAGAATGCTCCTTGCGTGGGCGGGCGGGGCTGCTGGCTGTATGGGAGATGATTCCCCACCTCTGACCAATTTCAGAATTGTTTACCACTGGAGCAAGTGCCTTGGTAGTGTTTTCCTCTGTATAACTGTTAGGTTCAGTTTTTTTTTTTTTTCTTTTTTGGTTCAAGTTAGATTTTATTCCTCATTTATGTATTTATAGATATAAGCATGGAAATAATTCATTCGTATAAATACATCAGTGTGAATGGAAGAACTTTTTTTCTGTTTTATTTTTACATTTTATTTTTTAAAATTTTGAAATTTAATTTTAGTTATTTTTTTTACAGTAGGTTATTATTAGTTATCTATTTTATGCATAGACATGTATACAGGTCAATCCTAATCTCCCAACTCATCCCACCACCACCACCCCATGGCTTCCCCCACTTTGTGTCCATACGTTTGTTCTCTACCTCTGTGTCTCTATTTCTGCCCTGCAAACCAGTTCATCTCTACCATTTTTCTAGGTTCCACATATAGGCATTAATATACAATATTTGTTTTTCTCTTTCTGGCTTACTTCACTCTGTATGACAGTCTCTAGATCCATCAACTTCTCTACAAATGACCCAGTTTCATTCCTTTTTATGGCTGAGTAATATTCCATTTTGTATATGTACCACATCTTTATCCATTCGTCTGTCTGTGGGCATTTAGGTTGCCTCCATTACCTGGCTATTGTAAATAGTGCTGCAATGAACATTGTGGTGAATGTGTCTTTGTGATTTATGGTTTTCTCTGGGTATATGCCCAGAAGTGGGATTGCTGGATCCTATGGTAATTCTCTTTTTAGTTTTTTAAAGGAACCTCCATACTGTTCTCCATAGTGACTGTATCAATTTACATTCCCACCAATAGCGGAAGAGGCTTCCTTTTGTCCACACCGTCCCCAGAATTTGTTGATTGTAGATTAGCTGATGATGCAGATTCTAACAGGTGTGAGGTCTTACCTCATTGTAGTTTTGATTTGCATTTCTCTAATAATTAGTGATGTTGAGCAGCTTTTCATGTGCGTCTTGGCCATCTCTGTGTCTTCTTTGAAGAAACGTCTCTTTAGATCTTCTGCCCATTTTTGTATTGGGTTGTTTGTTTTATTAATATTAAGCTGCATGAGCTGTTTATATATATTGGAGATTAAACCTTTGTCCATTAATTCGTTTGTGAACGTTTTCGCCCATTCTGAGGGTTGCCTTTCTCCATTCCCGTTTTTTTTAACAAAGAAAGAAAGCAAGCAAAAGAAGCAGAACACTAATGTGCGTGAAATATGCCTCTTGAAACTGTCGTTTTGAAATATGGACGTCTTTTGAATTTTTTGGTCGATATATGACCCCAGGATTTGTTTTCAGGGCAGGTGTCATTTACAGGCCTGTAATGATTTGGAATATCCACTGACCATTAGCGCTGGCATTAAACCTGCAGTTGTGTGAAACGGCCACAAGGTGGCAGCAGTTCTCCCTTACCAAATCTGGTTACTAGGGCAGCAGAGCCTCAGTGGAAGTCGTGTTCGAGATTGGAATGTAGAACGGAATGTGCCAGGAGAAAGCCCCTCAAGTTTGTCTCACTACTTCTTGTTCGTGTTTTTAATTTAATTTTTTATTTTTTATTACAGCAAGTTTGAGTACAACGTTTAGCTTGTTGTAGGTGTGCAAGAGGTGGTTCTTTTACACATATACATATGTCTGTTCTTCCTGGGATCCTTTTCCCATGTACGTTATGACAGAATGTTGAGTAGTCTTGTCTTGGTACTCCGTAGGTCTTTGGTGATTATATACGTCTACTGTGTTTGTATCTGTCTGTTAACCCCAATATCGTAATGAATTCAATCCTCACACCTTTCCTTTGGTGAACCATAAGTTTGTTTAATGAATCTGTGATTGCCCTTCTCCGTGGAAATATCTGCCCTGGTATCAATTTATAGGTAACACCTATAAGTGATATGATATGATATGTGTCTTTCACTTTCTGACTTACTCCAAGTCACATGATTACCTCGAGACTCATCTACGGTGCTGCAAATGGCATTGTGTCCTTTTTTTCCTTGGCGAATATTCTGTCTTAGCGAGGTCCATATTCTGCAATGTGATTCCCTGAGGGCTGAGGATTAGCTGACCTGGGCAGCCTGACCCTGCCGGCAAGCCCTCCCCAGGTGTGCCTGGGTTGAGGTCAATATAAACAGCACTCCAGGCAGCAATAGCCCCTGCAGCTGTGCCTGACTCCATATTCTCTGCCCCGTCAGCAGTCTCGGGGCTGTGCTGGTGGGAGGGTGTGAGGGTCCACGGCTTTGTGGGTGGCCCGGTTTGAGTGGGGCTCTGCTGGACTTTCGGCAGGAGTTGCCAGGGTGCCACCTGTAAAGAAGAGGATGTGTCACCCATAACTTCCACTGGAATATCTCTCCGGGCAGAGGTGAGGAAGGAAAAAAAGGAGTGAGGGCCGGGACAGGAGGGGTATCTCAGGCAGGGCAATAGAAAGCTTCCAGAGGAGCGCCCGTGGCCAGTACCATCCTGGCTGACCTGCAGGCACCAAGTTGGCCTGCGTGCTGTCGCTGGTGTGGCTCCACGGCCCTTCCTCTAGGCTTTCAATCCCTTGTACCTATTCAGGTGTTTCACCTGGGAAGGGTGGGAAGAGTTCAGCAGCATCTGGCCTGGGGCTCAGCTCACGTTTACTCACAGAGGCCTCGGCTCGGTCTCCCAGCTTTGCAATGAGGATGCTCCTTGCGTGGGCCGGCGGGGCTGCTGGCTGTATGGGAAATGATTCCCCACCTCTGACCAATTTCAGAATTGTTTACCACTGGAGCAAGTGCCTTGGTAGTGTTTTCCTCTGTATAACTGTTAGGTTCAGTTTTTTTTTTCTTTTTTGGTTCCAGTTAGATTTTATTCCTCATTTATGTATTTATAGATATAAGCATGGAAATAATTCATTCGTATAAATACATCAGTGTGAATGGAAGAACTTTTTTTCTGTTTTATTTTTACATTTTATTTTTTAAAATTTTGAAATTTAATTTTAGTTATTTTTTTATACAGTAGGTTATTATTAGTTATCTATTTTATGCATAGACATGTATACAGGTCAATCCTAATCTCCCAACTCATCCCACCACCACCACCCCATGGCTTCCCCCACTTTGTGTCCATACGTTTGTTCTCTACCTCTGTGTCTCTATTTCTGCCCTGCAAACCAGTTCATCTCTACCATTTTTCTAGGTTCCACATATAGGCATTAATATACAATATTTGTTTTTCTCTTTCTGGCTTACTTCACTCTGTATGACAGTCTCTAGATCCATCAACTTCTCTACAAATGACCCAGTTTCATTCCTTTTTATGGCTGAGTAATATTCCATTTTATATATGTACCACATCTTTATCCATTCGTCTGTCTGTGGGCATTTATGTTGCTTCCATAACCTGGCTATTGTAAATAGTGCTGCAATGAACATTGTGGTGAATGTGTCTCTGTGATTTATGGTTTTCTCTGGGTATATGCCCAGAAGTGGGATTGCTGGATCCTATGGTAATTCTCTTTTAAGTTTTTTAAAGGAACCTCCATTCTCTTCTCCATAGTGACTGTATCAATTTACATTCCCACCAATAGCGGAAGAGGGTTCCTTTTGTCCACACCCTCCCCAGAATTTGTTGTTTGTAGATTATCTGATGTGGCCGATTCTAACAGGTGTGAGGTCTTACCTCATTGTAGTTTTGATTTGCATTTCTCTAATAATTAGTGATGTTGAGCAGCTTTTCATGTGCGTCTTGGCCATCTCTGTGTCTTCTTTGAAGAAACGTCTCTTTAGATCTTCTGCCCATTTTTGTATTGGGTTGTTTGTTTTATTAATATTAAGCTGCATGAGCTGTTTATATATATTGGAGATTAAACCTTTGTCCATTGATTCGTTTGTGAACGTTTTCGCCCATTCTGAGGGTTGCCTTTTTCCATTCCCGTTTTTTTTTAACAAAGAAAGAAAGAAAGCAAAAGAAGCAGAACACTAATGTGTGTGAAATATGCCTCTTAAAACTGTCGTTTTGAAATATGGACGTCTTTTGAATTTTTTGGTCGATATATGACCCCAGGATTTGTTTTCAGGGCAGGTGTCATTTACAGGCCTGTAATGATTTGGAATATCCACTGACCATTAGCGCTGGCATTAAACCTGCAGTTGTGTGAAACGGCCACAAGGTGGCAGCAGTTCTCCCTTACCAAATCTGGTTACTAGGGCAGCAGTGCCTCAATGGAAGTCGTGTTCTAGATTGGAATGTAGAACGGAATGTGCCAGGAGAAAGCCCCTCAAGTTTGTCTCACTACTTCTTGTTCGTGTTTTTAATTTAATTTTTTATTTTTTATTACAGCAAGTTTGAGTACAACGTTTAGCTTGTTGTAGGTGTGCAAGAGGTGGTTCTTTTACACATATACATATGTCTGTTCTTCCTGGGATCCTTTTCCCATGTACGTTATGACAGAATGTTGAGTAGTCTTCTCTTGGTACTCCGTAGGTCTTTGGTGATTATATACGTCTACTGTGTTTGTATCTGTCTGTTAACACGAATATCGTAATGAATTCAATCCTCACACCTTTCCTTTGGTGAACCATAAGTTTGTTTAATGAATCTGTGATTGCCCTTCTCCGTGGAAATATCTGCCCTGGTATCAATTTATAGGTAACACCTATAAGTGATATGATATGATATGATATGTGTCTTTCACTTTCTGACTTACTCCAAGTCACGTGATTACCTCGAGACTCATCTACGGTGCTGCAAATGGCATTGTGTCCTTTTTTTCCTTGGCGAATATTCTGTCTTAGCGAGGTCCATATTCTGCAATGTGATTCCCTGAGGGCTGAGGATTAGCTGACCTGGGCAGCCTGACCCTGCCGGCAAGCCCTCACCAGGTGTGCCTGGGTTGAGGTCAATATAAAGAGCACTCCAGGCAGCAATAGCCCCTGCAGCTGTGCCTTACTCCATATTCTCTGCCCCGTCAGCAGTCTCGGGGCTGTGCTGGTGGGAGGGTGTGAGGTTCCACGGTTTTGTGGGTGGCCCGGTGTGAGTGGGGCTCTGCTGGACTTTCGGCAGGAGTTGCCAGGCTGCCACCTGTAAAGAAGAGGATGTGTCACCCATAACTTCCACTAGAATACCTCTCCAGGCTGAGGTGAGGAAGGAAAAAAAGGAGTGGGGGCCGGGACAGGAGGGGTATCTCAGGCAGGGCAATAGAAAGCTTCCAGAAGAGCGCCCGTGGCCAGTACCATCCTGGCTGACCTGCAGGCACCAAGTTGGCCTGCGTGCTGTCGCTGGTGTGGCTCCACGGCCCTTCCTCTAGGCTTTCAAGCCCTTGTACATATTCAGGTGTTTCACCTGGGAAGGGTGGGAACAGTTCAGCAGCATCTGGCCTGGGGCTCACCTCACGTTTACTCACAGAGGCCTCGGCACGGTCTCCCAGCTTTGCAATGAGGATGCTCCTTGCATGGGCGGGCGGGGCTGCTGGCTGTATGGGAGATGATTCCCCACCTCTGACCAATTTCAGAATTGTTTACCACTGGAGCAAGTGCCTTGGTAGTGTTTTCCTCTGTATAACTGTTAGGTTCAGTTTTTTTTTTCTTTTTTGGTTCAAGTTAGATTTTATTCCTCATTTATGTATTTATAGATATAAGCATGGAAATAATTCATTCGTATAAATACATCAGTGTGAATGGAAGAACATTTTTTCTGTTTTATTTTTACATTTTATTTTTTAAAATTTTGAAATTTAATTTTAGTTATTTTTTTATACAGTAGGTTATTATTAGTTATCTATTTTATGCATAGACATGTATACAGGTCAATCCTAATGTCCCAACTCATCCCACCACCACCACCCCATGGCTTCCCCCACTTTGTGTCCATACGTTTGTTCTCTACCTCTGTGTCTCTATTTCTGCCCTGCAAACCAGTTCATCTCTACCATTTTTCTAGGTTCCACATATAGGCTTTAATATACAATATTTGTTTTTCTCTTTCTGGCTTACTTCACTCTGTATGACAGTCTCTAGATCCATCAACTTCTCTACAAATGACCCAGTTTCATTCCTTTTTATGGCTGAGTAATATTCCATTTTATATATGTACCACATCTTTATCCATTCGTCTGTCTGTGGGCATTTATATTGCTTCCATAACCTGGCTATTGTAAATAGCGCTGCAATGAATATTGTGGTGAATGTGTCTCTGTGATTTATGGTTTTCTCTGGGTATATGCCCAGAAGTGGGATTGCTGGATCCTATGGTAATTCTCTTTTTAGTTTTTTAAAGGAACCTCCATACTGTTCTCCATAGTGACTGTATAATTTACATTCCCACCAATAGCGGAAGAGGGTTCCTTTTGTCCACACCCTCCCCAGAATTTGTTGTTTGTAGATTATCTGATGATGCCGATTCTAACAGGTGTGAGGTTTTACCTCATTGTAGTTTTGATTTGCATTTCTCTAATAATTAGTGATGTTGAGCAGCTTTTCATGTGCGTCTTGGCCATCTCTGTGTCTTCTTTGAAGAAACGTCTCTTTAGATCTTCTGCCCATTTTTGTATTGGGTTGTTTGTTTTATTAATATTAAGCTGCATGAGCTGTTTATATATATTGGAGATTAAACCTTTGTCCATTGATTCGTTTGTGAACTTTTACGCCCATTCTGAGGGTTGCCTTTTTCCATTCCCGTTTTTTTTAACAAAGAAAGAAAGAAAGCAAAAGAAGCAGAACACTAATGTGCGTGAAATATGCCTCTTGAAACTGTCGTTTTGAAATATGGACGTCTTTTGAATTTTTTGGTCGATATATGACCCCAGGATTTGTTTTCAGGGCAGGTGTCATTTACAGGCCTGTAATGATTTGGAATATCCACTGACCATTAGCGCTGGCATTAAACCTGCAGTTGTGTGAAACGGCCACAAGGTGGCAGCAGTTCTCCCTTACCAAATCTGGTTACTAGGGCAGCAGAGCCTCAATGGAAGTCGTGTTCTAGATGGGAATGTAGAACGGAATGTGCCAGGAGAAAGCCCCTCAAGTTTGTCTCACTACTTCTTGTTCGTGTTTTTAATTTAATTTTTTATTTTTTATTACAGCAAGTTTGAGTACAACGTTTAGCATGTTGTAGGTGTGCAAGAGGTGGTTCTTTTACACATATACATATGTCTGTTCTTCCTGGGATCCTTTTCCCATGTACGTTATGACAGAATGTTGAGTAGTCTTCTCTTGGTACTCCGTAGGTCTTTGGTGATTATATACGTCTACTGTGTTTGTATCTGTCTGTTAACCCCAATATCGTAATGAATTCAATCCTCACACCTTTCCTTTGGTGAACCATAAGTTTGTTTAATGAATCTGTGATTGCCCTTCTCCGTGGAAATATCTGCCCTGGTATCAATTTATAGGTAACACCTATAAGTGATATGATATGATATGTGTCTTTCACTTTCTGACTTACTCCAAGTCACGTGATTACCTCGAGACTCATCTACGGTGCTGCAAATGGCATTGTGTCCTTTTTCTCCTTGGCGAATATTCTGTCTTAGTGAGGTCCATTTTCTGCAATGTGATTCCCTGAGGGCTGAGGATTAGCTGACCTGGGCAGCCTGACCCTGCCGGCAAGCCCTCCCCAGGTGTGCCTGGGTTGAGGTCAATATAAACAGCACTCCAGGCTGCAATAGCCCCTGCAGCTGTGCCTGACTCCATATCCTCTGCCCCGTCAGCAGTCTCGGGGCTGTGCTGGTGGGAGGGTGTGAGGGTCCACGGCTTTGTGGGTGGCCCGGTGTGAGTGGGGCTCTGCTGTACTTTCGGCAGGAGTTGCCAGGCTGCCACCTGTAAAGAAGAGGATGTGTCACCCATAACTTCCACTGGAATATCTCTCCGGGCTGAGGTGAGGAAGGAAAAAAAGGAGTGGGTGCCGGGACAGGAGGGGTATCTCAGGCAGGGCAATAGAAAGCTTCCAGAAGAGCGCCCGTGGCCAGTACCATCCTGGCTGACCTGCAGGCACCAAGTTGGCCTGCGTGCTGTCGCTGGTGTGGCTCCACGGCCCTTCCTCTAGGCTTTCAAGCCCTTGTACATATTCAGGTGTTTCACCTGGGAAGGGTGGGAACAGTTCAGCAGCATCTGGCCTGGGGCTCAGCTCACGTTTACTCACAGAGGCCTCGGCACGGTCTCCCAGCTTTGCAATGAGGATGCTCCTTGCGTGGGCGGGCGGGGCTGCTGGCTGTATGGGAGATGATTCCCCACCTCTGTCCAATTTCAGAATTGTTTACCACTGGAGCAAGTGCCTTGGTAGTGTTTTCCTCTGTATAACTGTTAGGTTCAGTTTTTTTTTTTCTTTTTTGGTTCTAGTTAGATTTTATTCCTCATTTATGTATTTATAGATATAAGCATGGAAATAATTTATTCGTATAAATACATCAGTGTGAATGGAAGAACTTTTTTTCTGTTTTATTTTTACATTTTATTTTTTAAAATTTTGAAATTTAATTTTAGTTATTTTTTTATACAGTAGGTTATTATTAGTTATCTATTTTATGCATAGACATGTATACAGGTCAATCCTAATCTCCCAAGTCATCCCACCACCACCACCCCATGGCTTCCCCCACATTGTGTCCATACGTTTGTTCTCTACCTCTGTGTCTCTATTTCTGCCCTGCAAACCAGTTCATCTCTACCATTTTTCTAGGTTCCACATATTGGCATTAATATACAATATTTGTTTTTCTCTTTCTGGCTTACTTCACTCTGTATGACAGTCTCTAGATCCATCAACTTCTCTACAAATGACCCAGTTTCATTCCTTTTTATGGCTGAGTAATATTCCATTTTATATATGTACCACATCTTTATCCATTCGTCTGTCTGTGGGCATTTATGTTGCTTCCATAACCTGGCTATTGTAAATAGTTCTGCAATGAACATTGTGGTGAATGTGTCTATGTGATTTATGGTTTTCTCTGGGTATATGCCCAGAAGTGGGATTGCTGGATCCTATGGTAATTCTCTTTTTAGTTTTTTAAAGGAACCTCCATACTGTTCTCCATAGTGACTGTATCAATTTACATTCCCACCAATAGCGGAAGAGGGTTCCTTTTGTCCACACCCTCCCCAGAATTTGTTGTTTGTAGATTATCTGATGATGCCGATTCTAACAGGTGTGAGGTCTTACCTCATTGTAGTTTTGATTTGCATTTCTCTAATAATTAGTGATGTTGAGCAGCTTTTCATGTGCGTCTTGGCCATCTCTGTGTCTTCTTTGAAGAAACGTCTCTTTAGATCTTCTGCCCATTTTTGTATTGGGTTGTTTGTTTTATTAATATTAAGCTGCATGAGCTGTTTATATATATTGGAGATTAAACCTTTGTCTATTGATTCATTTGTGAAAGTTTTCGCCCATTCTGAGGGTTGCGTTTTTCCATTCCCGTTTTTTTTAACAAAGAAAGAAAGAAAGCAAAAGAAGCAGAACACTAATGTGCGTGAAATATGCCTCTTGAAACTGTCGTTTTGAAATACGGACGTCTTTTGAATTTTTTGGTCGATATATGACCCCAGGATTTGTTTTCAGGGTAGGTGTCATTTACAGGCCTGTAATGATTTGGAATATCCACTGACCATTAGCGCTGGCATTAAACCTGCAGTTGTGTGAAACGGCCACAAGGTGGCAGCAGTTCTCCCTTCCCAAATCTGGTTACTAGGGCAGCAGAGCCTCAATGGAAGTCGTGTTCTAGATTGGAATGTAGAACGGAATGTGCCAGGAGAAAGCCCCTCAAGTTTGTCTCACTACTTCTTGTTCGTGTTTTTAATTTAATTTTTTATTTTTTATTACAGCAAGTTTGAGTACAACGTTTAGCTTGTTGTAGGTGTGCAAGAGGTGGTTCTTTTACACATATACATATGTCTGTTCTTCCTGGGATCCTTTTCCCATGTACGTTATGACAGAATGTTGAGTAGTCTTCTCTTGGTACTCCGTAGGTCTTTGGTGATTATATACGTCTACTGTGTTTGTATCTGTCTGTTAACCCCAATATCGTAATGAATTCAATCCTCACACCTTTCCTTTGGTGAACCATAAGTTTGTTTAATGAATCTGTGATTGCCCTTCTCCGTGGAAATATCTGCCCTGGTATCAATTTATAGGTAACACCTATAAGTGATATGATATGATATGTGTCTTTCACTTTCTGACTTACTCCAAGTCACGTGATTACCTCGAGACTCATCTACGGTGCTGCAAATGGCATTGTGTCCTTTTTTTCCTTGGCGAATATTCTGTCTTAGCGAGGTCCATTTTCTGCAATGTGATTCCCTGAGGGCTGAGGATAAGCTGACCTGGGCAGCCTGACCCTGCCGGCAAGCACTCCCCAGGTGTGCCTGGGTTGAGGTCAATATAAACAGCACTCCAGGCATCAATAGCCCCTGCAGCTGTGCCTTACTCCATATTCTCTGCCCCGTCAGCAGTCTCGGGGCTGTGCTGGTGGGAGGGTGTGAGGGTCCACGGCTTTGTGGGTGGCCCGGTGTTAGTGGGGCTCTGCTGGACTTTCGGCAGGAGTTGCCAGGCTGCCACCTGTAAAGAAGAGGATGTGTCACCCATAACTTCCACTGGAATATCTCTCCGGGCTGAGGTGAGGAAGGAGAAAAAGGAGTAGGGGCCGGGACAGGAGGGTTATCTCAGGCAGGGCAATATAAAGCTTCCAGAAGAGCGCCCGTGGCCAGTACCATCCTGGCTGACCTGCAGGCACCAAGTTGGCCTGCGTGCTGTGGCTGGTGTGGCTCCACGGCCCTTCCTCTAGGCTTTCAAGCCCTTGTATATATTCAGGTGTTTCACCTGGGAAGGGTGGGAAGAGTTCAGCAGCATCTGGCCTGGGGCTCAGCTCACGTTTACTCACAGAGGCCTCGGCACGGTCTCCCAGCTTTGCAATGAGGATGCTCCTTGCGTGTGCGGGCGGGGCTGCTGGCTGTATGGGAGATGATTCCCCACCTCTGACCAATTTCAGAATTGTTTACCAGTGGAGCAAGTGCCTTGGTAGTGTTTTCCTCTGTATAACTGTTAGGTTCAGTTTTTTTTTTCTTTTTTGGTTCAAGTTAGATTTTATTCCTCATTTATGTATTTATAGATAAAAGCATGGAAATAATTCATTCGTATAAATACATCAGTGTGAATGGAAGAACTTTTTTTCTGTTTTATTTTTACATTTTATTTTTTAAAATTTTGAAATTTAATTTTAGTTATTTTTTTTATACAGTAGGTTATTATTAGTTATCTATTTTATGCATAGACATGTATACAGGTCAATCCTAATCTCCCAACTCATCCCACCACCACCACCCCATGGCTTCCACCACTTTGTGTCCATACGTTTGTTCTCTACCTCTGTGTCTCTATTTCTGCCCTGCAAACCAGTTCATCTCTACCATTTTTCTAGGTTCCACATATAGGCATTAATATACAATATTTGTTTTTCTCTTTCTGACTTACTTCACTCTGTATGACAGTCTCTAGATCCATCAACTCCTCTACAAATGACCCAGTTTCATTCCTTTTTATGGCTGAGTAATATTCCATTTTGTATATGTACCACATCTTTATCCATTCGTCTGTCTGTGGGCATTTAGGTTGCTTCCATTACCTGGATATTGTAAATAGTGCTGCAATGAACATTGTGGTGCATGTGTCTCTGTGATTTATGGTTTTCTCTGGGTATATGCCCAGAAGTGGGATTGCTGGATCCTATGGTAATTCTCTTTTTAGTTTTTTAAAGGAACCTCCATACTGTTCTCCATAGTGACTGTATCAATTTACATTCCCACCAATAGCGGAAGAGGGTTCCTTTTGTCCACACCCTCCCCAGAATTTGTTGTTTGTAGATTATCTGATGATGCCGATTCTAACAGGTGTGAGGTCTTACCTCATTGTAGTTTTGATTTGCATTTCTCTAATAATTAGTGATGTTGAGCAGCTTTTCATGTGCCTCTTGGCCATCTCTGTGTCTTCTTTGAAGAAACGTCTCTTTAGATCTTCTGCCCATTTTTGTATTGGGTTGTTTGTTTTATTAATATTAAGCTGCATGAGCTGTTTATATATATTGGAGATTAAACCTTTGTCCATTGATTCATTTGTGAACGTTTTCGTCCATTCTGAGGGTTGCCTTTTTCCATTCCCGTTTTTTTTAACAAAGAAAGAAAGAAAGCAAAAGAAGCAGAACACTAATGTGCGTGAAATATGCCTCTTGAAACTGTCGTTTTGAAATATGGACGTCTTTTGAATTTTTTGGTCGATATATGACCCCAGGATTTGTTTTCAGGGCAGGTGTCATTTACAGGCCTGTAATGATTTGGAATATCCACTGACCATTAGCGCTGGCATTAAACCTGCAGTTGTGTGAAACGGCCACAAGGTGGCAGCAGTTCTCCCTTACAAAATCTGGTTACTAGGGCAGCAGAGCCTCAATGGAAGTCGTGTTCTAGATTGGAATGTAGAACGGAATGTGCCAGGAGAAAGCCCCTCAAGTTTGTCTCACTACTTCTTGTTCGTGTTTTTAATTTAATTTTTTATTTTTTATTACAGCAAGTTTGAGTACAACGTTTAGCTTGTTGTAGGTGTGCAAGAGGTGGTTCTTTTACACATATACATATGTCTGTTCTTCCTGGGATCCTTTTCCCATGTACGTTATGACAGAATGTTGAGTAGTCTTCTCTTGGTACTCCGTAGGTCTTTGGTGATTATATATGCCTACTGTGTTTTTATATGTCTGTTAACCCCAATATCGTAATGAATTCAATCCTCACACCTTTCCTTTGGTGAACCATAAGTTTGTTTAATGAATCTGTGATTGCCCTTCTCCGTGGAAATATCTGCCCTGGTAGCAATTTATAGGTAACACCTATAAGTGATATGATATGATATGTGTCTTTCACTTTCTGACTTACTCCAAGTCACGTGATTACCTCGAGACTCATCTACGGTGCTGCAAATGGCATTGTGTCCTTTTTCTCCTTGGCGAATATTCTGTCTTAGCGAGGTCCATTTTCTGCAATGTGATTCCCTGAGGGCTGAGGATTAGCTGACCTGGGCAGCCTGACCCTGCCGGCAAGCCCTCCCCAGGTGTGCCTGGGTTGAGGTCAATATAAACAGCACTCCAGGCAGCAATAGCCCCTGCAGCTGTGCCTTACTCCATATTCTCTGCCCCGTCAGCATCCTCGGGGCTGTGCTGGTGGGAGGGTGTGAGGGTCCACGGCTTTGTGGGTGGCCCGGTGTGAGTGGGGCTCTGCTGGACTTTCGGCAGGAGTTGCCAGGCTGCCACCTGTAAAGAAGAGGATGTGTCACCCATAACTTCCACTGGAATATCTCTCCGGGCTGAGGTGAGGAAGGAAAAAAAGGAGTGGGGGCCGGGACAGGAGGGGTATCTCAGGCAGGGTAATAGAAAGCTTCCAGAAGAGCGCCCGTGGCCAGTACCATCCTGGCTGACCTGCAGGCACCAAGTTGGCCTGCGTGCTGTCGCTGGTGTGGCTCCACGGCCCTTCCTCTAGGCTTTCAAGCCCTTGTACATATTCAGGTGTTTCACCTGGGAAGGGTGGGAACAGTTCAGCAGCATCTGGCCTGTGGCTCAGCTCACGTTTACTCACAGAGGCCTCGGCACGGTCTCCCAGCTTTGCAATGAGGATGCTCCTTGCGTGGGCGGGCGGGGCTGCTGGCTGTATGGGAGATGATTCCCCACCTCTGACCAATTTCAGAATTGTTTACCACTGGAGCAAGTGCCTTGGTAGTGTTTTCCTCTGTATAACTGTTAGGTTCAGTTTTTTTTTTTTTCTTTTTTGGTTCAAGTTAGATTTTATTCCTCATTTATGTATTTATAGATATAAGCATGGAAATAATTCATTCGTATAAATACATCAGTGTGAATGGAAGAACTTTTTTTCTGTTTTATTTTTACATTTTATTTTTTAAAATTTTGAAATTTAATTTTAGTTATTTTTTTATACAGTAGGTTATTATTAGTTATCTATTTTATGCATAGACATGTATACAGGTCAATCCTAATCTCCCAACTCATCCCACCACCACCACCCCATGGCTTCCCCCACTTTGTGTCCATACGTTTGTTCTCTACCTCTGTGTCTCTATTTCTGCCCTGCAAACCAGTTCATCTCTACCATTTTTCTAGGTTCCACATATAGGCATTAATATACAATATTTGTTTTTCTCTTTCTGGCTTACTTCACTCTGTATGACAGTCTCTAGATCCATCAACTTCTCTACAAATGACCCAGTTTCATTCCTTTTTATGGCTGAGTAATATTCCATTTTATATATGTACCACATCTTTATCCATTCGTCTGTCTGTGGGCATTTAGGTTGCTTCCATTACCTGGCTATTGTAAATAGTGCTGCAATGAACATTGTGGTGAATGTGTCTCTGTGATTTATGGTTTTCTCTGGGTATATGCCCAGAAGTGGGATTGCTGGATCCTATGGTAATTCTCTTTTTAGTTTTTTAAAGGAACCTCCATACTGTTCTCCATAGTGACTGTATCAATTTACATTCCCACCAATAGCGGAAGAGGGTTCCTTTTGTCCACACCCTCCCCAGAATTTGTTGTTTGTAGATTATCTGATGATGCCGATTCTAACAGGTGTGAGGTCTTACCTCATTGTAGTTTTGATTTGCATTTCTCTAATAATTAGTGATGTTGAGCAGCTTTTCATGTGCGTCTTGGCCATCTCTGTGTCTTCTTTGAAGAAACGTCTCTTTAGATCTTCTGCCCATTTTTGTATTGGGTTGTTTGTTTTATTAATATTAAGCTGCATGAGCTGTTTATATGTATTGGAGATTAAACCTTTGTCCATTGATTCATTTGTGAACGTTTTCGCCCATTCTGAGGGTTGCCTTTTTCCATTCCCGTTTTTTTTAACAAAGAAAGAAAGAAAGCAAAAGAAGCAGAACACTAATGTGCGTGAAATATGCCTCTTGAAACTGTCGTTTTGAAATATGGACGTCTTCTGAATTTTTTGGTCGATATATGACCCCAGGATTTGTTTTCAGGGCAGGTGTCATTTACAGGCCTGTAATGATTTGGAATATCCACTGACCATTAGCGCTGGCATTAAAGCTGCTGTTGTGTGAAACGGCCACAAGGTGGCAGCAGTTCTCCCTTACCAAATCTGGTTACTAGGGCAGCAGAGCCTCAATGGAAGTCGCTTTCTAGATTGGAATGTAGAACGGAATGTGCCAGGAGAAAGCCCCTCAAGTTTGTCTCACTACTTCTTGTTCGTGTTTTTAATTTAATTTTTTATTTTTTATTACAGCAAGTTTGAGTACAACGTTTAGCTTGTTGTAGGTGTGCAAGAGGTGGTTCTTTTACACATATACATATGTCTGTTCTTCCTGGGATCCTTTTCCCATGTACGTTATGACAGAATGTTGAGTAGTCTTCTCTTGGTACTCCGTAGGTCTTTGGTGATTATATACGTCTACTGTGTTTGTATCTGTCTGTTAACCCCAATATCGTAATGAATTCAATCCTCACACCTTTCCTTTGGTGAACCATAAGTTTGTTTAATGAATCTGTGATTGCCCTTCTCCGTGGAAATATCTGCCCTGGTATCAATTTATAGGTAACACCTATAAGTGATATGATATGATATGTGTCTTTCACTTTCTGACTTACTCCAAGTCACGTGATTACCTCGAGACTCATCTACGGTGCTGCAAATGGCATTGTGTCCTTTTTCTCCTTGGCGAATATTCTGTCTTAGCGAGGTCCATTTTCTGCAATGTGATTCCCTGAGGGCTGAGGATTAGCTGACCTGGGCAGCCTGACCCTGCCGGCAAGCCCTCCCCAGGTGTGCCTGGGTTGAGGTCAATATAAACAGCACTCCAGGCAGCAATAGCCCCTGCAGCTGTGCCTGACTCCATATTCTCTGCCACGTCAGCTGTCTCGGGGCTGTGCTGGTGGGAGGGTGTGAGGGTCCACGGCTTTGTGGGTGGCCCGGTGTGAGTGGGGCTCTGCTGGACTTTCGGCAGGAGTTGCCAGGCTGCCACCTGTAAAGAAGAGGATGTGTCACCCATAACTTCCACTGGAATATCTCTCCGGGCTGAGGTGAGGAAGGAAAAAAAGGAGTGGAGGCCGGGACAGGAGGGGTATCTCAGGCAGGGCAATAGAAAGCTTCCAGAAGAGCGCCCGTGGCCAGTACCATCCTGGCTGACCTGCAGGCACCAAGTTGGCCTGCGTGCTGTCGCTGGTGTGGCTCCACGGCCCTTCCTCTAGGCTTTCAAGCCCTTGTACATATTCAGGTGTTTCACCTGGGAAGGGTGGGAAGAGTTCAGCAGCATCTGGCCTGGGGCTCAGCTCACGTTTACTCACAGAGGCCTCGGCACGGTCTCCCAGCTTTGCAATGAGGATGCTCCTTGCGTGGGCGGGCGGGGCTGCTGGCTGTATGGGAGATGATTCCCCACCTCTGACCAAATTCAGAATTGTTTACCACTGGAGCAAGTGCCTTGGTAGTGTTTTCCTCTGTATAATTCTTAGGTTCTGTTTTTTTTTTCTTTTTTGGTTCAAGTTAGATTTTATTCCTCATTTATGTATTTATAGATATAAGCATGGAAATAATTCATTCGTATAAATACATCAGTGTGAATGGAAGAACTTTTTTTCTGTTTTATTTTTACATTTTATTTTTTAAAATTTTGAAATTTAATTTTAGTTATTTTTTTATACAGTAGGTTATTATTAGTTATCTATTTTATGCATAGACATGTATACAGGTCAATCCTAATCTCCCAACTCATCCCACCACCACCACCCCATGGCTTCCCCCACTTTGTGTCCATACGTTTGTTCTCTACCTCTGTGTCTCTATTTCTGCCCTGCAAACCAGTTCATCTCTACCATTTTTCTAGGTTCCACATATAGGCATTAATATACAATATTTGTTTTTCTCTTTCTGGCTTACTTCACTCTGTATGACAGTCTCTAGATCCATCAACTTCTCTACAAATGACCCAGTTTCATTCCTTTTTATGGCTGAGTAATATTCCATTTTATATATGTACCACATCTTTATCCATTCGTCTGTCTGTGGGCATTTATGTTGCTTCCATAACCTGGCTATTGTAAATAGTGCTGCAATGAACATTGTGGTGAATGTGTCTCTGTGATTTATAGTTTTCTCTGGGTATATGCCCAGAAGTGGGATTGCTGGATCCTATGGTACTTCTCTTTTTAGTTTTTTAAAGGAACCTCCATACTGTTCTCCATAGTGACTGTATCAATTTACATTCCCACCAGTAGCGGAAGAGGGTTCCTTTTGTCCACACCCTCCACAGAATTTGTTGTTTGTAGATTATCTGATGATGCCGATTCTAACAGGTGTGAGGTCTTACCTCATTGTAGTTTTGATTTGCATTTCTCTAATAATTAGTGATGTTGAGCAGCTTTTCATGTGCGTCTTGGCCATCTCTGTGTCTTCTTTGAAGAAACGTCTCTTTAGATCTTCTGCCCATTTTTTTATTGGGTTGTTTGTTTTATTAATATTAAGCTGCATGCGCTGTTTATATATATTGGAGATTAAACCTTTGTCCATTGATTCGTTTGTGAACGTTTTCGCCCATTCTGAGGGTTGCCTTTTTCCATTCCCGTTTTTTTAACAAAGAAAGAAAGAAAGCAAAAGAAGCAGAACACTAATGTGCGTGAAATATGCCTCTTGAAACTGTCGTTTTGAAATATGGACGTCTTTTGAATTTTTTGGTCGATATAGGACCCCAGGATTTGTTTTCAGGGCAGGTGTCATTTACAGGCCTGTAATGATTTGGAATATCCACTGACCATTAGTGCTGGCATTAAACCTGCAGTTGTGTGAAACGGCCACAAGGTGGCAGCAGTTCTCCCTTACCAAATCTGGTTACTAGGGCAGCAGAGCCTCAATGGAAGTCGTGTTCGAGATTGGAATGTAAAACGGAATGTGCCAGGAGAAAGCCCCTCAAGTTTGTCTCACTACTTCTTGTTCGTGTTTTTAATTTAATTTTTTATTTTTTATTACAGCAAGTTTGAATACAACGTTTAGCTTGTTGTAGGTGTGCAAGAGGTGGTTCTTTTACACATATACATATGTCTGTTCTTCCTGGGATCCTTTTCCCATGTACGTTATGACAGAATGTTGAGTAGTCTTCTCTTGGTACTCCGTAGGTCTTTGGTGATTATATACGTCTACTGTGTTTGTATCTGTCTGTTAACCCCAATATCGTAATGAATTCAATCCTCACACCTTTCCTTTGGTGAACCATAAGTTTGTTTAATGAATCTGTGATTGCCCTTCTCCGTGGAAATATCTGCCCTGGTATCAATTTATAGGTAACACCTATAAGTGATATGATATGATATGTGTCTTTCACTTTCTGACTTACTCCAAGTCACGTGATTACCTCGAGACTCATCTACGGTGCTGCAAATGGCATTGTGTCCTTTTTCTCCTTGGCGAATATTCTGTCTTAGCGAGGTCCATTTTCTGCAATGTGATTCCCTGAGGGCTGAGGATTAGCTGACCTGGGCAGCCTGACCCTGCCGGCAAGCCCTCCCCAGGTGTGCCTGGGTTGAGGTCAATATAAACAGCACTCCAGGCAGCAATAGCCCCTGCAGCTGTGCCTGACTCCATATTCTCTGCCACGTCAGCTGTCTCGGGGCTGTGCTGGTGGGAGGGTGTGAGGGTCCACGGCTTTGTGGGTGGCCCGGTGTGAGTGGGGCTCTGCTGGACTTTCGGCAGGAGTTGCCAGGCTGCCACCTGTAAAGAAGAGGATGTGTCACCCATAACTTCCACTGGAATATCTCTCCGGGCTGAGGTGAGAAAGGAAAAAAAGGAGTGGGGGCCGGGACAGGAGTGGTATCTCAGGCAGGGCAATAGAAAGCTTCCAGAAGAGCGCCTGTGGCCAGTACCATCCTGGCTGACCTGCAGGCACCAAGTTGGCCTGCGTGCTGTCGCTGGTGTGGCTCCACGGCCCTTCCTCTAGGCTTTCAAGCCCTTGTACATATTCAGGTGTTTCACCTGGGAAGGGTGGGAAGAGTTCAGCAGCAGCTGGCCTGGGGCTCAGCTCACGTTTCCTCACAGAGGCCTCGGCACGGTCCCCCAGCTTTGCAATGAGGATGCTCCTGGCGAGGGCGGGCGGGGCTGCTGGCTTAATGGGAGATGATTCCCCACCTCTGACCAATTTCAGAATTGTTTACCACTGGAGCAAGTGCCTTGGTAGTGTTTTCCTCTGTATAACTGTTAGGTTCAGTTTTTTTTTTTTTTCTTTTTTGGTTCAAGTTAGATTTTATTCCTCATTTATGTATTTATAGATATAAGCATGGAAATAATTCATTCCTATAAATACATCAGTGTGAATGGAAGAACTTTTTTTCTGTTTTATTTTTACATTTTATTTTTTAAAATTTTGAAATTTAATTTTAGTTATTTTTTTATACAGTAGGTTATTATTAGTTATCTATTTTATGCATAGACATGTATACAGGTCAATCCTAATCTCCCAAGTCATCCCACCACCACCACCCCATGGCTTCCCCCACTTTGTGTCCATACGTTTGTTCTCTACCTCTGTGTCTCTATTTCTGCCCTGCAAACCAGTTCATCTCTACCATTTTTCTAGGTTCCACATATAGGCATTAATATACAATATTTGTTTTTCTCTTTCTGGCTTACTTCACTCTGTATGACAGTCTCTAGATCCATCAACTTCTCTACAAATGACCCAGTTTCATTCCTTTTTATGGCTGAGTAATATTCCATTTTATATATGTACCACATCTTTATCCATTCATCTGTCTGTGGGCATTTATGTTGCTTCCATAACCTGGCTATTGTAAATAGTGCTGCAATGAACATTGTGGTGAATGTGTCTCTGTGATTTATGGTTTTCTCTGGGTATATGCCCAGAAGTGGGATTGCTGGATCCTATGGTAATTCTCTTTTTAGTTTTTTAAAGGAACCTCCATACTGTTCTCCATAGTGACTGTATCAATTTACATTCCCACCAATAGCGGAAGAGGGTTCCTTTTGTCCACACCCTCCCCAGAATTTGTTGTTTGTAGATTATCTGATGATGCCGATTCTAACAGGTGTGAGGTCTTACCTCATTGTAGTTTTGATTTGCATTTCTCTAATAATTAGTGATGTTGAGCAGCTTTTCATGTGCGTCTTGGCCATCTCTGTGTCTTCTTTGAAGAAACGTCTCTTTAGATCTTCTGCCCACTTTTGTATTGGGTTGTTTGTTTTATTAATATTAAGCTGCATGAGCTGTTTATATATATTGGAGATTAAACCTTTGTCCATTGATTCATTTGTGAACGTTTTCGCCCATTCTGAGGGTTGCCTTTTTCCATTCCCGTTTTTTTTAACAAAGAAAGAAAGAAAGCAAAAGAAGCAGAACACTAATGTGCGTGAAATATGCCTCTTGAAACTGTCGTTTTGAAATATGGACGTCTTTTGAATTTTTTGGTCGATATATGACCCCAGGATTTGTTTTCAGGGCAGGTGTCATTTACAGGCCTGTAATGATTTGGAATATCCACTGACCATTAGCGCTGGCATTAAACCTGCAGTTGTGGGAAACGGCCACAAGGTGGCAGCAGTTCTCCCTTACCAAATCTGGTTACTAGGGCAGCAGAGCCTCAATGGAAGTCGCGTTCTAGTTTGGAATGTAGAACGGAATGTGCCAGGAGAAAACCCCTCAAATTTGTCTCACTACTTCTTGTTCGTGTTTTTAATTTAATTTTTTATTTTTTTATTTTATTTTATTTTATTTTATTTTATTTTTTTTTTATTTTTTTTTGCTGTACGCGGGCCTCTCACTGCTGTGGCCTCTCCCGTTGTGGAGCACAGGCTCCGGACACACAGGCTCCGCGGCCATGGCTCGCGGGCCCAGCCGCTGCGCGGCATGTGGGATCTTCCGGGATAGGGGCACGAACCCGTGTCCCCTGCATCGGCAGGCGGACTCTCAACCACTGCGCCACCAGGGAAGCCCCTAATTTTTTATTTTTTATTACAGCAAGTTTGAGTACAACGTTTAGCTTGTTGTAGGTGTGCAATAGGTGGTTCTTTTACACATATACATATGTCTGTTCTTCCTGGGATCCTTTTCCCATGTACGTTATGACAGAATGTTGAGTAGTCTTCTCTTGGTACTCCGTAGGTCTTTGGTGATTATATACGTCTACTGTGTTTGTATATGTCTGTTAACCCCAATATCGTAATGAATTCAATCCTGACACCTTTCCTTTGGTGAACCATAAGTTTGTTTAATGAATCTGTGATTGCCCTTCTCCGTGGAAATATCTGCCCTGGTATCAATTTATAGGTAACACCTATAAGTGATATGATATGATATGTGTCTTTCACTTTCTGACTTACTCCAAGTCACGTGATTACCTCGAGACTCATCTACGGTGCTGCAAATGGCATTGTGTCCTTTTTCTCCTTGGCGAATATTCTGTCTTAGCGAGGTCCATTTTCTGCAATGTGATTCCCTGAGGGCTGAGGATTAGCTGACCTGGGCAGCCTCACCCTGCCGGCAAGCCCTCCCCAGGTGTGCCTGGGTTGAGGTCAATATAAACAACACTCCAGGCAGCAATAGCGCCTGCAGCTGTGCCTGACTCCATATTCTCTTCCCCGTCAGCAGTCTCGGGGCTGTGCTGTTGGGAGGGTGTGAGGGTCCACGGCTTTGTGGGTGGCCCGGTGTGAGTGGGGCTCTGCTGGACTTTCGGCAGGAGTTGCCAGGCTGCCACCTGTAAAGAAGAGGATGTGTCACCCATAACTTCCACTGGAATATCTCTCCGGGCTGAGGTGAGGAAGGAAAAAAAGGAGTGGGGGCCGGGACAGGAGGGGTATCTCAGGCAGGGCAATGGAAAGCTTCCAGAAGAGCGCCCGTGGCCAGGACCATCCTGGCTGACCTGCAGGCACCAAGTTGGCCTGCGTGCTGTCGCTGGTGTGGCTCCATGGCCCTTCCTCTAGGCTTTCAAGCCCTTGTACATATTCAGGTGTTTCACCTGGGAAGGGTGGGAAGAGTTCAGCAGCATCTGGCCTGGGGCTCAGCTCACGTTTACTCACAGAGGCCTCGGCACGGTCTCCCAGCTTTGCAATGAGGATGCTCCTTGCGTGGGCGGGCGGGGCTGCTGGCTGTATGGGAGATGATTCCCCACCTCTGACCAATTTCAGAATTGTTTACCACTGGAGCAAGTGCCTTGGTAGTGTTTTCCTCTGTATAATTCTTAGGTTCAGTTTTTTTTTTCTTTTTTGGTTCAAGTTAGATTTTATTCCTCATTTATGTATTTATACATATAAGCATGGAAATAATTCATTCGTATAAATACATCAGTGTGAATGGAAGAACTTTTTTTCTGTTTTATTTTTACATTTTATTTCTTAAAATTTTGAAATTTAATTTTATTTATTTTTTTATACACTAGGTTATTAGTAGTTATTTATTTTATGCTTAAACATGTATACAGGTCAATCCCAATGGCCCAACTCATCCCACCACCACCACCCTATGGCTTCCCCCACTTTGTGTCCATACGTTTGTTCTCTACCTCTGTGTCTCTATTTCTGCCCTGTAAACCAGTTCATCTGTACCATTTTTCTAGGTTCCACATATAGGCATTAATATACAATATTTGTTTTTCTCTTTCTGACTGACTTCACTCTGTATGACAGTCTCTAGATCCATCAACTTCTCTACAAATGACCCAGTTTCATTCCTTTTTATGGCTGAGTAATATTCCATTTTATATATGTACCACATCTTTATCCATTCGTCTGTCTGTGGGCATTTAGGTTGCTTCCATTACCTGGCTATTGTAAATAGTGCTGCAATGACCATTGTGGTGAATGTGTCTCTGTGATTTATGGTTTTCTCTGGGTATATGCCCAGAAGTGGGATTGCTGGATCCTATGGTAATTCTCTTTTGAGTGTTTTAAAGGAACCTCCATACTGTTCTCCATAGTGACTGTATCAATTTACATTCCCACCAATAGCGGAAGAGGGTTCCTTTTGTCCACACCCTCCCCAGAATTTGTTGTTTGTAGATTATCTGATGATGCCGATTCTAACAGGTGTGAGGTCTTACCCCATTGTAGTTTTGATTTGCATTTCTCTAATAATTAGTGATGTTGAGCAGCTTTTCATGTGCGTCTTGGCCATCTCTGTGTCTTCTTTGAAGAAACGTCTCTTTAGATCTTCTGCCCATTTTTGTATTGGGTTGTTTGTTTTATTAATATTAAGCTGCATGAGCTGTTTATATATATTGGAGAT
This sequence comes from Mesoplodon bidens, assembly GCF_964165515.1. Taxonomy (NCBI): domain Eukaryota; kingdom Metazoa; phylum Chordata; class Mammalia; order Artiodactyla; family Ziphiidae; genus Mesoplodon; species Mesoplodon bidens. The sequence goes on from NW_027672156.1 coordinate 498,034, forward strand.
TAAACCTTTGTCCATTGATTCGTTTGTGAACGTTTTTGCACATTCTGAGGGTTGCCTTTTTCCATTCCCGTTCTTTTAACAAAGAAAGAAAGAAAGCAAAAGAAGCAGAACACTAATGTGCGTGAAATATGCCTCTTGAAACTGTCGTTTTGAAATATGGACGTCTTTTGAATTTTTTGGTCGATATATGACCCCAGGATTTGTTTTCAGGGCAGGTGTCATTTACAGGCCTGTAATGATTTGGAATATCCACTGACCATTAGCGCTGACATTAAACCTGCAGTTGTGTGAAACGGCCACAAGGTGGCAGCAGTTCTCCCTTACCAAATCTGGTTACTAGGGCAGCAGAGCCTCAATGGAAGTCGTGTTCTAGATTGGAATGTAGAACGGAATGTGCCAGGAGAAAGCCCCTCAAGTTTGTCTCACTACTTCTTGTTCGTGTTTTTAATTCATTTTTTTATTTTTTATTACAGCAAGTTTGAGTACAACGTTTAGCATGTTGTAGGTGTGCAAGAGCTGGTTCTTTTACACATATACATATGTCTGTTCTTCCTGGGATCCTTTTCCCATGTACGTTATGACAGAATGTTGAGTAGTTTTCTCTTGGTACTCCATAGGTCTTTGGTGATTATATAAGTCTACTGTGTTTGTATATGTCTGTTAACCCCAATATCGTAATGAATTCAATCCTCACACCTTTCCTTTGGTGAACCATAAGTTTGTTTAATGAATCTGTGATTGCCCTTCTCCGTGGAAATATCTGCCCTGGTATCAATTTATAGGTAACACCTATAAGTGATATGATATGATATGTGTCTTTCACTTTCTGACTTACTCCAAGTCACGTGATTACCTCGAGACTCATCTACGGTGCTGCAAATGGCATTGTGTCCTTTTTCTCCTTGGCGAATATTCTGTCTTAGCGAGGTCCATTTTCTGCAATGTGATTCCCTGAGGGCTGAGGATTAGCTGACCTGGGCAGCCTGACCCTGCCGGCAAGCCCTCCCCAGGTGTGCCTGGGTTGAGGTCAATATAAACAGCACTCCAGGCAGCAATAGCCCCTGCAGCTGTGCCTTACTCCATATTCTCTGCCCCGTCAGCAGTCTCGGGGCTGTGCTGGTGGGAGGGTGTGAGGGTCCACGGCTTTGTGGGTGGCCCGGTGTGAGTGGGGCTCTGCTGGACTTTCGGCAGGAGTTGCCAGGCTGCCACCTGTAAAGAAGAGGATGTGTCACCCATAACTTCCACTGGAATATCTCTCTGGGCTGAGATGAGGAAGGAAAAAAAGGATTGGGGGCCGGGACAGGAGGGGTATCTCAGGCAGGGCAATAGAAAGCTTCCAGAAGAGCGCCCGTGGCCAGTACCATCCTGGCTGACCTGCAGGCACCAAGTTGGCCTGCGTGCTGTCGCTGGTGTGGCTCCACGGCCCTTCCTCTAGGCTTTCAAGCCCTTGTACATATTCAGGTGTTTCACCTGGGAAGGGTGGGAAGAGTTCAGCAGCATCTGGCCTGGGGCTCAGCTCACGTTTACTCACAGAGGCCTTGGCACGGTCTCCCAGCTTTGCAATGAGGATGCTATTTGCGTGGGCGGGTGGGGCTGCTGGCTGTATGGGAGATGATTCCCCACCTCTGACCAATTTCAGAATTGTTTACCCCTGGAGCAAGTGCCTTGGTAGTGTTTTCCTCTGTATAATTCTTAGGTTCAGTTTTTTTTTTCTTTTTTGGTTCAAGTTAGATTTTATTCCTCATTTATGTATTTATAGATATAAGCATGGAAATAATTCATTCGTATAAATACAACAGTGTGAATGGAAGAACTTTTTTTCTGTTTTATTTTTACATTTTATTTCTTAAAATTTTGAAATTTAATTTTATTTATTTTTTTATACACTAGGTTATTAGTAGTTATTTATTTTATGCTTAAACATGTATACAGGTCAATCCCAATCGCCCAACTCATCCCACCACCACCACCCTATGGCTTCCCCCACTTTGTGTCCATACGTTTGTTCTCTACCTCTGTGTCTCTATTTCTGCCCTGTAAACCAGTTCATCTGTACCATTTTTCTAGGTTCCACATATAGGCATTAATATACAATATTTGTTTTTCTCTTTCTGACTGACTTCACTCTGTATGACAGTCTCTAGATCCATCAACTTCTCTACAAATGACCCAGTTTCATTCCTTTTTATGGCTGAGTAATATTCCATTTTATATATGTACCACATCTTTATCCATTCGTCTGTCTGTGGGCATTTAGGTTGCTTCCATTACCTGGCTATTGTAAATAGTGCTGCAATGACCATTGTGGTGAATGTGTCTCTGTGATTTATGGTTTTCTCTGGGTATATGCCCAGAAGTGGGATTGCTGGATCCTATGGTAATTCTCTTTTGAGTGTTTTAAAGGAACCTCCATACTGTTCTCCATAGTGACTGTATCAATTTACATTCCCACCAATAGCGGAAGAGGGTTCCTTTTGTCCACACCCTCCCCAGAATTTGTTGTTTGTAGATTATCTGATGATGCCGATTCTAACAGGTGTGAGGTCTTACCCCATTGTAGTTTTGATTTGCATTTCTCTAATAATTAGTGATGTTGAGCAGCTTTTCATGTGCGTCTTGGCCATCTCTGTGTCTTCTTTGAAGAAACGTCTCTTTAGATCTTCTGCCCATTTTTGTATTGGGTTGTTTGTTTTATTAATATTAAGCTGCATGAGCAGTTTATATATATTGGAGATTAAACCTTTGTCCATTGATTCGTTTGTGAACGTTTTTGCACATTCTGAGGGTTGCCTTTTTCCATTCCCGTTCTTTTAACAAAGAAAGAAAGAAAGCAAAAGAAGCAGAACACTAATGTGCGTGAAATATGCCTCTTGAAACTGTCGTTTTGAAATATGGACGTCTTTTGAATTTTTTGGTCGATATATGACCCCAGGATTTGTTTTCAGGGCAGGTGTCATTTACAGGCCTGTAATGATTTGGAATATCCACTGACCATTAGCGCTGGCATTAAACCTGCAGTTGTGTGAAACGGCCACAAGGTGGCAGCAGTTCTCCCTTACCAAATCTGGTTACTAGGGCAGCAGAGCCTCAATGGAAGTCGTGTTCTAGATTGGAATGTAGAACGGAATGTGCCAGGAGAAAGCCCCTCAAGTTTGTCTCACTACTTCTTGTTCGTGTTTTTAATTCATTTTTTTATTTTTTATTACAGCAAGTTTGAGTACAACGTTTAGCATGTTGTAGGTGTGCAAGAGCTGGTTCTTTTACACATATACATATGTCTGTTCTTCCTGGGATCCTTTTCCCATGTACGTTATGACAGAATGTTGAGTAGTCTTCTCTTGGTACTCCATAGGTCTTTGGTGATTATATAAGTCTACTGTGTTTGTATATGTCTGTTAACCCCAATATCGTAATGAATTCAATCCTCACACCTTTCCTTTGGTGAACCCTAAGTTTGTTTAATGAATCTGTGATTGCCCTTCTCCGTGGAAATATCTGCCCTGGTATCAATTTATAGGTAACACCTATAAGTGATATGATATGATATGTGTCTTTCACTTTCTGACTTACTCCAAGTCACGTGATTACCTCGAGACTCATCTACGGTGCTGCAAATGGCATTGTGTCCTTTTTCTCCTTGGCGAATATTCTGTCTTAGCGAGGTCCATTTTCTGCAATGTGATTCCCTGAGGGCTGAGGATTAGCTGACCTGGGCAGCCTGACCCTGCCGGCAAGCCCTCCCCAGGTGTGCCTGGGTTGAGGTCAATATAAACAGCACTCCAGGCAGCAATAGCCCCTGCAGCTGTGCCTTACTCCATATCCTCTGCCCCGTCAGCAGTCTCGGGGCTGTGCTGGTGGGAGGGTGTGAGGGTCCACGGCTTTGTGGGTGGCCCGGTGTGAGTGGGGCTCTGCTGGACTTTCGGCAGGAGTTGCCTGGCTGCCACCTGTAAAGAAGAGGATGTGTCACCCATAACTTCCACTGGAATATCTCTCCGGGCTGAGGTGAGGAAGGAAAAAAAGGAGTGGGGGCCGGGACAGGAGGGGTATCTCAGGCAGGGCAATAGAAAGCTTCCAGAAGAGCGCCCGTGGCCAGTACCATCCTGGCTGACCTGCAGGCACCAAGTTGGCCTGCGTGCTGTCGCTGGTGTGGCTCCACGGCCCTTCCTCTAGGCTTTCAAGCCCTTGTACATATTCAGGTGTTTCACATGGGAAGGGTGGGAAGAGTTCAGCAGCATCTGTCCTGGGGCTCAGCTCACGTTTACTCAAAGAGGCCTCGGCACGGTCTCCCAGCTTTGCAATGAGGATGCTCCTTGCGTGGGTGGGCGGGGCTGCTGGCTGTATGGGAGATGATTCCCCACCTCTGACCAATTTCAGAATTGTTTACCACTGGAGCATGTGCCTTGGTAGTGTTTTCCTCTGTATAACTGTTAGGTTCAGTTTTTTTTTTTTCTTTTTTGGTTCAAGTTAGATTTTATTCCTCATTTATGTATTTATAGATATAAGCATGGAAATAATTCATTCGTATAAATACATCAGTGTGAATGGAAGAAATTTTTTTCTGTTTTATTTTTACATTTTATTTTTTAAAATTTTGAAATTTAATTTTAGTTATTTTTTTATACAGTAGGTTATTATTAGTTATCTATTTTATGCATAGACATGTATACAGGTCAATACTAATCTCCCAACTCATCCCACCACCACCACCCCATGGCTTCCCCCACTTTGTGTCCATACGTTTGTTCTCTACCTCTGTGTCTCTATTTCTGCCCTGCAAACCAGTTCATCTCTACCATTTTTCTAGGTTCCACATATAGGCATTAATATACAATATTTGTTTTTCTCTTTCTGGCTTACTTCATTCTGTATGACAGTCTCTAGATCCATCAACTTCTCTACAAATGACCCAGTTTCATTCCTTTTTATGGCTGAGTAATATTCCATTTTATATATGTACCACATCTTTATCCATTCGTCTGTCTGTGGGCATTTAGGTTGCTTCCATAACCTGGCTATTGTAAATAGTGCTGCAATGAACATTGTGGTGAATGTGTCTCTGTGATTTATGGTTTTCTCTGGGTATATGCCCAGAAGTGGGATTGCTGGATCCTATGGTAATTCTCTTTTTAGTTTTTTAAAGGAACCTCCATACTGTTCTCCATAGTGACTGTATCAATTTACATTCCCACCAATAGCGGAAGAGGGTTCCTTTTGTCCACACCCTCCCCAGAATTTGTTGTTTCTAGATTATCTGATGATGCCGATTCTAACAGGTGTGAGGTCTTACCTCATTGTAGTTTTGATTTGCATTTCTCTAATAATTAGTGATGTTGAGCAGCTTTTCATGTGCGTCTTGGCCATCTATGTGTCTTCTTTGAAGAAACGTCTCTTTAGATCTTCTGCCCATTTTTGTATTGGGTTGTTTGTTTTATTAATATTAAGCTGCATGAGCTGTTTATATATATTGGAGATTAAACCTTTGTCCATTGATTCGTTTGTGAACGTTTTCGCCCATTCTGTGGGTTGCCTTTTTCCATTCCCGTTTTTTTTAACAAAGAAAGAAAGAAAGCAAAAGAAGCAGAACACTAATGTGGTGAAATATGCCTCTTGAAACTGTCGTTTTGAAATATGGACGTCTTTTGAATTTTTTGGTCGATATATGACCCCAGGATTTGTTTTCAGGGCAGGTGTCATTTACAGGCCTGTAATGATTTGGAATATCCACTGACCATTAGCGCTGGCATTAAACCTGCAGTTGTGTGAAACGGCCACAAGGTGGCAGCAGTTCTCCCTTACCAAATCTGGTTACTAGGGCAGCAGAGCCTCAATGGAAGTCGTGTTCGAGATTGGAATGTAGAACGGAATGTGCCAGGAGAAAGCCCCTCAAGTTTGTCTCACTACTTCTTGTTCGTGTTTTTAATTTAATTTTTTATTTTTTATTACAGCAAGTTTGAGTACAACGTTTAGCTTGTTGTAGGTGTGCGAGAGGTGGTTCTTTTACACATATACATATGTCTGTTCTTCCTGGGATCCTTTTCCCATGTACGTTATGACAGAATGTTGAGTAGTCTTCTCTTGGTACTCCGTAGGTCTTTGGTGATTATATACGACTACTGTGTTTGTATCTGTCTGTTAACCCCAATATCGTAATGAATTCAATCCTCACACCTTTCCTTTGGTGAACCATAAGTTTGTTTAATGAATCTGTGATTGCCCTTCTCCGTGGAAATATCTGTCCTGGTATCAATTTATAGGTAACACCTATAAGTGATATGATATGATATGTGTCTTTCACTTTCTGACTTACTCCAAGTCACGTGATTACCTCGAGACTCATCTACGGTGCTGCAAATGGCATTGTGTCCTTTTTCTCCTTGGCGAATATTCTGTCTTAGCGAGGTCCATTTTCTGCAATGTGATTCCCTGAGGGCTGAGGATTAGCTGACCTGGGCAGCCTGACCCTGCCGGCAAGCCCTCCCCAGGTGTGCCTGGGTTGAGGTCAATATAAACAGCACTCCAGGCAGCAATAGTCCCTGCAGCTGTGCCTGACTCCATATCCTCTGCCCCGTCAGCAGTCTCGGGGCTGTGCTGGTGGGAGGGTGTGAGGGTCCACGGCTTTGTGGGTGGCCCGGTGTGAGTGGGGCTCTGCTGGACTTTCGGCAGGAGTTGCCTGGCTGCCACCTGTAAAGAAGAGGATGTGTCACCCATAACTTCCACTGGAATATCTCTCCGGGCTGAGGTGAGGAAGGAAAAAAAGGAGTGGAGGCCGGGACAGGAGGGGTATCTCAGGCAGGGCAATAGAAAGCTTCCAGAAGAGCGCCCGTGGCCAGTACCATCCTGGCTGACCTGCAGGCACCAAGTTGGCCTGCGTGCTGTCGCTGGTGTGGCTCCACGGCCCTCCCTCTAGGCTTTCAAGCCCTTGTACATATTCAGGTGTTTCACCTGGGAAGGGTGGGAAGAGTTCAGCAGCATCTGGCCTGGGGCTCAGCTCACGTTTACTCACAGAGGCCTCGGCACGGTCTCCCAGCTTTGCAATGAGGATGCTCCTGGCGAGGGCGGGCGGGGCTGCTGGCTGTATGGGAGATGATTCCCCACCTCTGACCAATTTCAGAATTGTTTACCACTGGAGCAAGTGCCTTGGTAGTGTTTTCCTCTGTATAACTGTTAGGTTGAGTTTTTTTTTTTTCTTTTTTGGTTCAAGTTAGATTTTATTCCTCATTTATGTATTTATAGATATAAGCATGGAAATAATTCATTCGTATAAATACATCAGTGTGAATGGAAGAACTTTTTTTCTGTTTTATTTTTACATTTTATTTTTTAAAATTTTGAAATTTAATTTTAGTTATTTTTTTATACAGTAGGTTATTATTAGTTATCTATTTTATGCATAGACATGTATACAGGTCAATCCTAATCTCCCAAGTCATCCCACCACCACCACCCCATGGCTTCCCCCACTTTGTGTCCATACGTTTGTTCTCTACCTCTGTGTCTCTATTTCTGCCCTGCAAACCAGTTCATCTCTACCATTTTTCTAGGTTCCACATATAGGCATTAATATACAATATTTGTTTTTCTCTTTCTGGCTTACTTCACTCTGTATGACAGTCTCTAGATCCATCAACTTCTCTACAAATGACCCAGTTTCATTCCTTTTTATGGCTGAGTAATATTCCATTTTATATATGTACCACATCTTTATCCATTCGTCTGTCTGTGGGCATTTAGGTTGCTTCCATAACCTGGCTATTGTAAATAGTGCTGCAATGAACATTGTGGTGAATGTTTCTCTGTGATTTATGGTTTTCTCTGGGTATATGCCCAGAAGTGGGATTGCTGGATCCTATGGTAATTCTCTTTTTAGTTTTTTAAAGGAACCTCCATACTGTTCTCCATAGTGACTGTATCAATTTACATTCCCACCAATAGCGGAAGAGGGTTCCTTTTGTCCACACCCTCCCCAGAATTTGTTGTTTGTAGATTATCTGATGATGCCGATTCTAACAGGTGTGAGGTCTTACCTCATTGTAGTTTTGATTTGCATTTCTCTAATAATTAGTGATGTTGAGCAGCTTTTCATGTGCGTCTTGGCCATCTCTGTGTCTTCTTTGAAGAAACGTCTCTTTAGATCTTCTGCCCATTTTTGTATTGGGTTGTTTGTTTTATTAATATTAAGCTGCATGCGCTGTTTATATATATTGGAGATTAAACCTTTGTCCATTGATTCGTTTGTGAACGTTTTCGCCCATTCTGAGGGTTGCCTTTTTCCATTCCCGTTTTTTTTAACAAAGAAAGAAAGAAAGCAAAAGAAGCAGAACACTAATGTGCGTGAAATATGCCTCTTGAAACTGTCGTTTTGAAATATGGACGTCTTTTGAATTTTTTGGTCGATATAGGACCCCAGGATTTGTTTTCAGGGCAGGTGTCATTTACAGGCCTGTAATGATTTGGAATATCCACTGACCATTAGCGCTGGCATTAAACCTGCAGTTGTGTGAAACGGCCACAAGGTGGCAGCAGTTCTCCCTTACCAAATCTGGTTACTAGGGCAGCAGAGCCTCAATGGAAGTCGTGTTCGAGATTGGAATGTAGAACGGAATGTGCCAGGAGAAAGCCCCTCAAGTTTGTCTCACTACTTCTTGTTCGTGTTTTTAATTTAATTTTTTATTTTTTATTACAGCAAGTTTGAGTACAACGTTTAGCTTGTTGTAGGTGTGCGAGAGGTGGTTCTTTTACACATATACATATGTCTGTTCTTCCTGGGATCCTTTTCCCATGTACGTTATGACAGAATGTTGAGTAGTCTTCTCTTGGTACTCCGTAGGTCTTTGGTGATTATATACGTCTACTGTGTTTGTATCTGTCTGTTAACCCCAATATCGTAATGAATTCAATCCTCACACCTTTCCTTTGGTGAACCATAAGTTTGTTTAATGAATCTGTGATTGCCCTTCTCCGTGGAAATATCTGCCCTGGTATCAATTTATAGGTAACACCTATAAGTGATATGATATGATATGTGTCTTTCATTTTCTGACTTACTCCAAGTCACGTGATTACCTCGAGACTCATCTACGGTGCTACAAATGGCATTGTGTCCTTTTTCTCCTTGGCGAATATTCTGTCTTAGCGAGGTCCATTTTCTGCAATGTGATTCCCTGAGGGCTGAGGATTAGCTGACCTGGGCAGCCTCACCCTGCCGGCAAGACCTCCCCAGGTGTGCCTGGGTTGAGGTCAATATAAACAGCACTCCAGGCAGCAATAGCCCCTGCAGCTGTGCCTTACTCCATATTCTCTGCCCCGTCAGCAGTCTCGGGGCTGTGCTGGTGGGAGGGTGTGAGGGTCCACGGCTTTGTGGGTGGTCCGGTGTGAGTGGGGCTCTGCTGGACTTTCGGCAGGAGTTGCCAGGCTGCCACCTGTAAAGAAGAGGATGTGTCACCCATAACTTCCACTGGAATATCTCTCCGGGCTGAGGTGAGGAAGGAAAAAAAGGAGTGGGGGCCGGGACAGGAGGGGTATCTCAGGCAGGGCAATAGAAAGCTTCCAGAAGAGCGCCCGTGGCCAGTACCATCCTGGCTGACCTGCAGGCACCAAGTTGGCCTGCGTGCTGTCGCTGGTGTGGCTCCACGGCCCTTCCTCTAGGCTTTCAAGCCCTTGTACATATTCAGGTGTTTCACCTGGGAAGGGTGGGAACAGTTCAGCAGCAGCTGGCCTGGGGCTCAGCTCACGTTTACTCACAGAGGCCTCGGCACGGTCTCCCAGCTTTGCAATGAGGATGCTCCTGGCGAGGGCGGGCGGGGCTGCTGGCTGTATGGGAGATGATTCCCCACCTCTGACCAATTTCAGAATTGTTTACCACTGGAGCAAGTGCCTTGGTAGTGTTTTCCTCTGTATAACTGTTAGGTTGAGTTTTTTTTTTTTCTTTTTTGGTTCAAGTTAGATTTTATTCCTCATTTATGTATTTATAGATATAAGCATGGAAATAATTCATTCGTATAAATACATCAGTGTGAATGGAAGAACTTTTTTTCTGTTTTATTTTTACATTTTATTTTTTAAAATTTTGAAATTTAATTTTAGTTATTTTTTATACAGTAGGTTATTATTAGTTATCTATTTTATGCATAGACATGTATACAGGTCAATCCTAATCTCCCAAGCCATCCCACCACCACCACCCCATGGCTTCCCCCACTTTGTGTCCATACGTTTGTTCTCTACCTCTGTGTCTCTATTTCTGCCCTGCAAACCAGTTCATCTCTACCATTTTTCTAGGTTCCACATATAGGCATTAATATACAATATTTGTTTTTCTCTTTCTGGCTTACTTCACTCTGTATGACAGTCTCTAGATCCATCAACTTCTCTACAAATGACCCAGTTTCATTCCTTTTTATGGCTGAGTAATATTCCATTTTATATATGTACCACATCTTTATCCATTCGTCTGTCTGTGGGCATTTATGTTGCTTCCATAACCTGGCTATTGTAAATAGTGCTGCAATGAACATTGTGGTGAATGTGTCTCTGTGATTTATGGTTTTCTCTGGGTATATGCCCAGAAGTGGGATTGCTGGATCCTATGGTAATTCTCTTTTTAGTTTTTTAAAGGAACCTCCATACTGTTCTCCATAGTGACTGTATCAATTTACATTCCCACCAATTGCGGAAGAGGGTTCCTTTTGTCCACACCCTCCCCAGAATTTGTTGTTTCTAGATTATCTGATGAGGCCGATTCTCACAGGTGTGAGGTCTTACCTCATTGTAGTTTTGATTTGCATTTCTCTAATAATTAGTGATGTTGAGCAGCTTTTCATGTGCGTCTTGGCCATCTCTGTGTCTTCTTTGAAGAAACGTCTCTTTAGATCTTCTGCCCATTTTTGTATTGGGTTGTTTGTTTTATTAATATTAAGCTGCATGAGCTGTTTATATATATTGGAGATTAAACCTTTGTCCATTGATTCGTTTGTGAACGTTTTCGCCCATTCTGAGGGTTGCCTTTTTCCATTCCCGTTTTTTTTAACAAAGAAAGAAAGAAAGCAAAAGAAGCAGAACACTAATGTGCGTGAAATATGCCTCTTGAAACTGTCGTTTTGAAATATGGACGTCTTTTGAATTTTTTGGTCGATATATGACCCCAGGATTTGTTTTCAGGGCAGGTGTCATTTACAGGCCTGTAATGATTTGGAATATCCACTGACCATTAGCGCTGGCATTAAACCTGCAGTTGTGTGAAACGGCCACAAGGTGGCAGCAGTTCTCCCTTACCAAATCTGGTTACTAGGGCAGCAGAGCCTCAATGGAAGTCGTGTTCGAGATTGGAATGTAGAACGGAATGTGCCAGGAGAAAGACCCTCAAGTTTGTCTCACTACTTCTTGTTCGTGTTTTTAATTTAATTTTTTATTTTTTATTACAGCAAGTTTGAGTACAACGTTTAGCTTGTTGTAGGTGTGCAAGAGGTGGTTCTTTTACACATATACATATGTCTGTTCTTCCTGGGATCCTTTTCCCATGTACGTTATGACAGAATGTTGAGTAGTCTTCTCTTGGTACTCCGTAGGTCTTTGGTGATTATATACGTCTACTGCGTTTGTATCTGTCTGTTAACCCCAATATCGTAATGAATTCAATCCTCACACCTTTCCTTTGGTGAACCATAAGTTTGTTTAATGAATCTGTGATTGCCCTTCTCCGTGGAAATATCTGCCCTGGTATCAATTTATAGGTAACACCTATAAGTGATATGATATGATATGTGTCTTTCACTTTCTGACTTACTCCAAGTCACGTGATTACCTCGAGACTCATCTACGGTGCTGCAAATGGCATTGTGTCCTTTTTCTCCTTGGCGAATATTCTGTCTTAGCGAGGTCCATATTCTGCAATGTGATTCCCTGAGGGCTGAGGATTAGCTGACCTGGGCAGCCTGACCCTGCCGGCAAGCCCTCCCCAGGTGTGCCTGGGTTGAGGTCAATATAAACAGCACTCCAGGCAGCAATAGTCCCTGCAGCTGTGCCTGACTCCATATCCTCTGCCCCGTCAGCAGTCTCGGGGCTGTGCTGGTGGGAGGGTGTGAGGGTCCACGGCTTTGTGGTTGGCCCGGTGTGAGTGGGGCTCTGCTGGACTTTCGGCAGGAGTTGCCTGGCTGCCACCTGTAAAGAAGAGGATGTGTCACCCATAACTTCCACTGGAATATCTCTCCGGGCTGTGGTGAGGAAGGAAAAAAAGGAGTGGGGGCCGGGACAGGAGGGGTATCTCAGGCAGGGCAATAGAAAGCTTCCAGAAGAGCGCCCGTGGCCAGTACCATCCTGGCTGACCTGCAGGCACCAAGTTGGCCTGCGTGCTGTCGCTGGTGTGGCTCCACGGCCCTTCCTCTAGGCTTTCAAGCCCTTGTACATATTCAGGTGTTTCACCTGGGAAGGGTGGGAACAGTTCAGCAGCATCTGGCCTGGGGCTCAGCTCACGTTTACTCACAGAGGCCTCGGCACGGTCTCCCAGCTTTGCAATGAGGATGCTCCTTGCGTGGGCGGGCGGGGCTGCTGGCTGTATGGGAGATGATTCCCCACCTCTGACCAATTTCAGAATTGTTTACCACTGGAGCAAGTGCCTTGGTAGTGTTTTCCTCTGTATAACTGTTAGGTTCAGTTTTTTTTTTCTTTTTTGGTTCAAGTTAGATTTTATTCCTCATTTATGTATTTATAGATATAAGCATGGAAATAATTCATTCGTATAAATACATCAGTGTGAATGGAAGAACTTTTTTTCTGTTTTATTTTTACATTTTATTTTTTAAAATTTTGAAATTTAATTTTAGTTATTTTTTTATACAGTAGGTTATTATTAGTTATCTATTTTATGCATAGACATGTATACAGGTCAATCCTAATCTCCCAAGTCATCCCACCACCACCACCACGTGGCTTCCCCCACTTTGTGTCCATACGTTTGTTCTCTACCTCTGTGTCTCTATTTCTGCCCTGCAAACCAGTTCATCTCTACCATTTTTCTAGGTTCCACATATAGGCATTAATATACAATATTTGTTTTTCTCTTTCTGGCTTACTTCACTCCTAATGACAGTCTCTAGATCCATCAACTTCTCTACAAATGACCCAGTTTCATTCCTTTTTATGGCTGAGTAATATTCCATTTTATATATGTACCACATCTTTATCCATTCGTCTGTCTGTGGGCATTTATGTTGCTTCCATAACCTGGCTATTGTAAATAGTGCTGCAATGAACATTGTGGTGAATGTGTCTCTGTGATTTATGGTTTTCTCTGGGTATATGCCCAGAAGTGGGATTGCTGGATCCTATGGTAATTCTCTTTTTAGTTTTTTAAAGGAACCTCCACACTGTTCTCCATAGTGACTGTATCAATTTACATTCCCACCAATAGCGGAAGAGGGTTCCTTTTGTCCACACCCTCCCCAGAATTTGTTGTTTGTAGATTATCTGATGATGCCGATTCTAACAGGTGTGAGGTCTTACCTCATTGTAGTTTTGATTTGCATTTCTCTAATAATTAGTGATGTTGAGCAGCTTTTCATGTGCGTCTTGGCCATCTCTGTGTCTTCTTTGAAGAAACGTCTCTTTAGATCTTCTGCCCATTTTTGTATTGGGTTGTTTGTTTTATTAATATTAAGCTGCATGCGCTGTTTATATATATTGGAGATTAAACCTTTGTCCATTGATTCGTTTGTGAACGTTTTCGCCCATTCTGAGGGTTGCCTTTTTCCATTCCCGTTTTTTTTAACAAAGAAAGAAAGAAAGCAAAAGAAGCAGAACACTAATGTGCGTGAAATATGCCTCTTGAAACTGTCGTTTTGAAATATGGACGTCTTTTGAATTTTTTGGTCGATATATGACCCCAGGATTTGTTTTCAGGGCAGGTGTCATTTACAGGCCTGTAATGATTTGGAATATCCACTGACCATTAGCGCTGGCATTAAACCTGCAGTTGTGTGAAACGGCCACAAGGTGGCAGCAGTTCTCCCTTACCAAATCTGGTTACTAGGGCAGCAGAGCCTCAATGGAAGTCGTGTTCGAGATTGGAATGTAGAACGGAATGTGCCAGGAGAAAGCCCCTCAAGTTTGTCTCACTACTTCTTGTTCGTGTTTTTAATTTAATTTTTTATTTTTTATTACAGCAAGTTTGAGTACAACGTTTAGCTTGTTGTAGGTGTGCAAGAGGTGGTTCTTTTACACATATACATATGTCTGTTCTTCCTGGGATCCTTTTCCCATGTACGTTATGACAGAATGTTGAGTAGTCTTCTCTTGGTACTCCGTAGGTCTTTGGTGATTATATACGTCTACTGTGTTTGTATCTCTCTGTTAACCCCAATATCGTAATGAATTCAATCCTCACACCTTTCCTTTGGTGAACCATAAGTTTGTTTAATGAATCTGTGATTGCCCTTCTCCGTGGAAATATCTGCCCTGGTATCAATTTATAGGTAACACCTATAAGTGATATGATATGATATGTGTCTTTCACTTTCTGACTTACTCCAAGTCACGTGATTACCTCGAGACTCATCTACGGTGCTGCAAATGGCATTGTGTCCTTTTTCTCCTTGGCGAATATTCTGTCTTAGCGAGGTCCATTTTCTGCAATGTGATTCCCTGAGGGCTGAGGATTAGCTGACCTGGGCAGCCTGACCCTGCCGGCAAGCCCTCCCCAGGTGTGCCTGGGTTGAGGTCAATATAAACAGCACTCCAGGCAGCAATAGCCCCTGCAGCTGTGCCTGTCCCCATATTCTCTGCCACGTCAGCAGTCTCGGGGCTGTGCTGGTGGGAGGGTGTGAGGGTCCACGGCTTTGTGGGTGGCCCGGTGTGAGTGGGGCTCTGCTGGACTTTCGGCAGGAGTTGCCAGGCTGCCACCTGTAAAGAAGAGGATGTGTCACCCATAACTTCCACTGGAATATCTCTCCGGGCTGAGGTGAGGAAGGAAAAAAAGGAGTGGGGGCCGGGACAGGAGGGGTATCTCAGGCAGGGCAATAGAAAGCTTCCAGAAGAGCGCCCGTGGCCAGTACCATCCTGGCTGACCTGCAGGCACCAAGTTGGCCTGCGTGCTGTCGCTGGTGTGGCTCCACGGCCCTTCCTCTAGGCTTTCAAGCCCTTGTACATATTCAGGTGTTTCACCTGGGAAGGGTGGGAAGAGTTCAGCAGCATCTGGCCTGGGGCTCAGCTCACGTTTACTCACAGAGGCCTCGGCACGGTCTCCCAGCTTTGCAATGAGGATGCTCCTTGCGTGGGCGGGCGGGGCTGCTGGCTGTATGGGAGATGATTCCCCACCTCTGACCAATTTCAGAATTGTTTACCACTGGAGCAAGTGCCTTGGTAGTGTTTTCCTCTGTATAATTCTTAGGTTCAGTTTTTTTTTTCTTTTTTGGTTCAAGTTAGATTTTATTCCTCATTTATGTATTTATAGATATAAGCATGGAAATAATTCATTCGTATAAATACATCAGTGTGAATGGAAGAACTTTTATTCTGTTTTATTTTTACATTTTATTTTTTAAAATTTTGAAATTTAATTTTAATTATTTTTTTTATACAGTAGGTTATTATTAGTTATCTATTTTATGCATAGACATGTATACAGGTCAATCCTAATCTCCCAACTCATCCCACCACCACCACCCCATGGCTTCCCCCACTTTGTGTCCATACGTTTGTTCTCTACCTCTGTGTCTCTATTTCTGCCCTGCAAACCAGTTCATCTCTACCATTTTTCTAGGTTCCACATATAGGCATTAATATACAATATTTGTTTTTCTCTTTCTGGCTTACTTCACTCTGTATGACAGTCTCTAGATCCATCAACTTCTCTACAAATGACCCAGTTTCATTCCTTTATATGGCTGAGTAATATTCCATTTTATATATGTACCACATCTTTATCCATTCGTCTGTCTGTGGCCATTTAGGTTGCTTCCATAACCTGGCTATTGTAAATAGTGCTGCAATGAACATTGTGGTGAATGTGTCTCTGTGATTTATGGTTTTCTCTGGGTATATGCCCAGAAGTGGGATTGCTGGATCCTATGGTAATTCTCTTTTTAGTTTTTTAAAGGAACCTCCATACTGTTCTCCATAGTGACTGTATCAATTTACATTCCCACAAATAGCGGAAGAGGGTTCCTTTTGTCCACACCCTCCCCAGAATTTGTTGTTTGTAGATTATCTGATGATGCCGATTCTAACAGGTGTGAGGTCTTACCTCATTGTAGTTTTGATTTGCATTTCTCTAATAATTAGTGATGTTGAGCAGCTTTTCATGTGCGTCTTGGCCATCTCTGTGTCTTCTTTGAAGAAACGTCTCTTTAGATCTTCTGCCCATTTTTGTATTGGGTTGTTTGTTTTATTAATATTAAGCTGCATGCGCTGTTTATATATATTGGAGATTAAACCTTTGTCCATTGATTCGTTTGTGAACGTTTTCGCCCATTCTGAGGGTTGCCTTTTTCCATTCCCGTTTTTTTAACAAAGAAAGAAAGAAAGCAAAAGAAGCAGAACACTAATGTGCGTGAAATATGCCTCTTGAAACTGTCGTTTTGAAATATGGACGTCTTTTGAATTTTTTGGTCGATATAGGACCCCAGGATTTGTTTTCAGGGCAGGTGTCATTTACAGGCCTGTAATGATTTGGAATATCCACTGACCATTAGCGCTGGCATTAAACCTGCAGTTGTGTGAAACGGCCACAAGGTGGCAGCAGTTCTCCCTTACCAAATCTGGTTACTAGGGCAGCAGAGCCTCAATGGAAGTCGTGTTCTAGATTGGAATGTAGAACGGAATGTGCCAGGAGAAAGCCCCTCAAGTGTGTCTCACTACTTCTTGTTCGTGTTTTTAATTTAATTTTTTATTTTTTATTACAGCAAGTTTGAGTACAACGTTTAGCTTGTTGTAGGTGTGCAAGAGGTGGTTCTTTTACACATATACATATGTCTGTTCTTCCTGGGATCCTTTTCCCATGTACGTTATGACAGAATGTTGAGTAGTCTTCTCTTGGTACTCCGTAGGTCTTTGGTGATTATATACGTCTACTGTGTTTGTATCTGTCTGTTAACCCCAATATCGTAATGAATTCAATCCTCACACCTTTCCTTTGGTGAACCATA
The DNA here is from genome assembly GCF_964165515.1 of Mesoplodon bidens. Taxonomy (NCBI): domain Eukaryota; kingdom Metazoa; phylum Chordata; class Mammalia; order Artiodactyla; family Ziphiidae; genus Mesoplodon; species Mesoplodon bidens. The sequence goes on from NW_027672156.1 coordinate 515,169, forward strand.
AGTTTGTTTAATGAATCTGTGATTGCCCTTCTCCGTGGAAATATCTGCCTTGGTATCAATTTATAGGTAACACCTATAAGTGATATGATATGATATGTGTCTTTCACTTTCTGACTTACTCCAAGTCACGTGATTACCTCGAGACTCATCTACGGTGCTGCAAATGGCATTGTGTCCTTTTTCTCCTTGGCGAATATTCTGTCTTAGCGAGGTCCATTTTCTGCAATGTGATTCCCTGAGGGCTGAGGATTAGCTGACCTGGGCAGCCTGACCCTGCCGGCAAGCCCTCCCCAGGTGTGCCTGGGTTGAGGTCAATATAAACAGCACTCCAGGCAGCAATAGTCCCTGCAGGTGTGCCTTACTCCATATTCTCTGCCCCGTCAGCAGTCTCGGGGCTGTGCTGGTGGGAGGGTGTGAGGGTCCACGGCTTTGTGGGTGGCCCGGTGTGAGTGGGGCTCTGCTGGACTTTCGGCAGGAGTTGCCAGGCTGCCACCTGTAAAGAAGAGGATGTGTCACCCAAACTTCCACTGGAATATCTCTCCGGGCTGAGGTGAGGAAGGAAAAAAAGGAGTGGGGGCCGGGACAGGAGGGGTATCTCAGGCAGGGCAATAGAAAGCTTCCAGAAGAGCGCCCGTGGCCAGGACCATCCTGGCTGACCTGCAGGCACCAAGTTGGCCTGCGTGCTGTCGCTGCTGTGGCTCCACGGCCCTTCCTCTAGGCTTTCAAGCCCTTGTACATATTCAGGTGTTTCACCTGGGAAGGGTGGGAAGAGTTCAGCAGAAGCTGGCCTGGGGCTCAGCTCACGTTTACTCACAGAGGCCTCGGCACGGTCTCCCAGCTTTGCAATGAGGACGCTCCTTGCGTGGGCGGGCGGGGCTGCTGGCTGTATGGGAGATGATTCCCCACCTCTGACCAATTTCAGAATTGTTTACCACTGGAGCAAGTGCCTTGGTAGTGTTTTCCTCTGTATAAATGTTAGGTTCAGTTTTTTTTTTTTCTTTTTTGGTTCAAGTTAGATTTTATTCCTCTTTTATGTATTTATGGATATAAGCATGGAAATAATTCATTCTTATAAATACATCAGTGTGAATGGAAGAACTTTTTTTCTGTTTTATTTTTACATTTTATTTTTAAAAATTTTGAAATTTAATTTAATTTATTTTTTTATACAGTAGGTTATTATTAGTTATCTATTTTATGCATATACATGTATACAGGTCAATCCCAATCTCCCAACTCATCCCACCACCACCACCCCATGGCTTCCCCCACTTTGTGTCCATGTCCATACGTTTGTTCTCTACCTCTGTGTCTCTATTTCTGCCCTGCAAATCAGTTCATCTGTACCATTTTTCTGGGTTCCACATATAGGCATTAATATACAATATTTGTTTTTCTCTTTCTGACTTACTTCACTCTGTATGACAGTCTCTAGATCCATCAACTTCTCTACAAATGACCCAGTTTCATTCCTTTATTTGGCTGAGTAATATTCCATTTCATATATGTACCACATCTTTATCCATTCGTCTGTCTGTGGGCATTTAGGTTGCTTCCATTACCTGGCTATTGTAAATAGTGCTGCAATGAACATTGTGGTGAATGTGTCTTTGTGATTTATGGTTTTCTCTGGGTATATGCCCAGAAGTGGGATTGCTGGATCCTATGGTAATTCTCTTTTTAGTTTTCTAAAGGAACCTCCATACTGTTCTCCATAGTGACTGTATCAATTTACATTCCCACCAATAGCGGAAGAGGGTTCCTTTTGTCCACACCCTCCCCAGAATTTGTTGTTTGTAGATTATCTGATGAGGCCGATTCTCACAGGTGTGAGGTCTTACCTCATTGTAGTTTTGATTTGCATTTCTCTAATAATTAGTGATGTTGAGCAGCTTTTCATGTGCGTCTTGGCCATCTCTGTGTCTTCTTTGAAGAAACGTCTCTTTAGATCTTCTGCCCATTTTTGTATTGGGTTGTTTGTTTTATTAATATTAAGCTGCATGAGCTGTTTATATATATTGGAGATTAAACCTTTGTCCATTGATTCGTTTGTGAACGTTTTTGCCCATTCTGAGGGTTGCCTTTTTCCATTCCCGTTTTTTTAACAAAGAAAGAAAGCAAGCAAAAGAAGCAGAACACTAATGTGGGTGAAATATGACTCTTGAAACTGTCGTTTTGAAATATGGACGTCTCTTGAATTTTTTGGTCGATATATGACCCCAGGATTTGTTTTCAGGGCAGGTGTCATTTACAGGCCTGTAATGATTTGGAATATCCACTGACCATTAGCGCTGGGATTAAAGCTGCTGTTGTGTGAAACGGCCACAAGGTGGCAGCAGTTCTCCCTTACCAAATCTGGTTACTAGGGCAGCAGAGCCTCAATGGAAGTCGCGTTCTAGATTGGAATGTAGAACGGAATGTGCCAGGAGAAAGCCCCTCAAGTTTGTCTCACTACTTCTTGTTCGTGTTTTTAATTTAATTTTTTATTTTTTATTACAGCAAGTTTGAGTACAACGTTTAGCTTGTTGTAGGTGTGCAAGAGGTGGTTCTTTTACACATATACATATGTCTGTTCTTCCTGGGATCCTTTTCCCATGTACGTTATGACAGAATGTTGAGTAGTCTTCTCTTGGTACTCCGTAGGTCTTTGGTGAATCTATACGTCTACTGTGTTTGTATATGTCTGTTAACCCCAATATCGTAATGAATTCAATCCTCACACCTTTCCTTTGGTGAACCATAAGTTTGTTTAATGAATCTGTGATTGCCCTTCTCCGTGGAAATATCTGCCCTGGTATCAATTTATAGGTAACACATATAAGTGATATGATATGATATGTGTCTTTCACTTTCTGACATACTCCAAGTCACGTGATTACCTCGAGACTCATCTATGGTGCTGCAAATCGCATTGTGTCCTTGTTTTCCTTGGCGAATATTCTGTCTTAGCGAGGTCCATTTTCTGCAGTGTGATTCCCCGAGGGCTGAGGATTAGCTGACCTGGGCAGCCTGGCCCTGCCGGCAAGCCCTCCCCAGGTGTGCCTGGGTTGAGGTCAATATAAACAGCACTCCAGGCAGCAATAGCCCCTGCAGCTGTGCCTGACTCCATATTCTCTGCCCCGTCAGCAGTCTCGGGGCTGTGCTGGTGGGAGGGTGTGAGGGTCCACGGCTTTGTGGGGGGCCCGGTGTGAGTGGGGCTCTGCTGCACTTTCGGCAGGAGTTGCCAGGCTGCCACCTGTAAAGAAGAGGATGTGTCACCCATAACTTCCACTGGAATATCTCTCCGGGCTGAGGTGAGGAAGGAAAAAAAGGAGTGGGGGCCGGGACAGGAGGGGTATCTCAGGCAGGGCAATGGAAAGCTTCCAGAAGAGCGCCCGTGGCCAGGACCATCCTGGCTGACCTGCAGGCACCAAGTTGGCCTGCGTGCTGTCGCTGGTGTGGCTCCACGGCCCTTCCTCTAGGCTTTCAAGCCCTTGTACATATTCAGGTGTTTCACCTGGGAAGGGTGGGAAGAGTTCAGCAGCAGCTGGCCTGGGGCTCAGCTCACGTTTCCTCACAGAGGCCTCGGCACGGTCCCCCAGCTTTGCAATAAGGACGCTCCTTGCGTGGGCGGGCGGGGCTGCTGGCTGTATGGAGATGATTCCCCACCTCTGACCAATTTCAGAATTGTTTACCACTGGAGCAAGTGCCTTGGTAGTGTTTTCCTCTGTATAAATGTTAGGTTCAGTTTTTTTTTTCTTATTTGGTTCAAGTTAGATTTTATTCGTCTTCTATGTATTTGTGGATATAAGCATGGAAATAATTCATTCTTATAAATACATCAGTGTGAATGGAAGAACTTTTTTTCTGTTTTATTTTTACATTTTATTTTTAAAAATTTTGAAATTTAATTTATTTTTTTATACAGTAGGTTATTATTAGTTATCTATTTTATGCGTATACCTGTATACAGGTCAATCCCAATCTCCCAACTCATCCCACCACCACCACCCCATGGCTTCCCCCACTTTGTGTCCATGTCCATACGTTTGTTCTCTACCTCTGTGTCTCTATTTCTGCCCTGCAAACCAGTTCATCTGTACCATTTTTCTAGGTTCCACATATAGGCATTAATATACAATATTTGTTTTTCTCTTTCTGACTTACTTCACTCTGTATGACAGTCTCTAGATCCATCAACTTCCCTACAAATGACCCAGTTTCATTCCTTTTTTTGGCTGACTAATATTCCATTTTATCTATGTACCACATCTTTATCCATTCGTCTGTCTGTGGGCATTTAGGTTGCTTCCATTACCTGGCTATTGTAAATAGTGCTGCAATGAACATTGTGGTGAATGTGTCTTTGTGATTTATGGTTTTCTCTGGGTATATGCCCAGAAGTGGGATTGCTGGATCCTATGGTAATTCTCTTTTTAGTTTTCTAAAGGAACCTCCATACTGTTCTCCATAGTGACTGTATCAATTTACATTCCCACCAATAGCGGAAGAGGGTTCCTTTTGTCCACACCCTCCCCAGAATTTGTTGTTTGTAGATTATCTGATGAGGCCGATTCTCACAGGTGTGAGGTCTTACCTCATTGTAGTTTTGATTTGCATTTCTCTAATAATTAGTGATGTAGAGCAGCTTTTCATGTGCGTCTTGGCCATCTCTGTGTCTTCTTTGAAGAAACGTCTCTTTAGATCTTCTGCCCATTTTTGTATTGGGTTGTTTGTTTTATTAATATTAAGCTGCATGAGCTGTTTATATATATTGGAGATTAAACCTTTGTCCATTGATTCGTTTGTGAAAGTTTTCGCCCATTCTGAGGGTTGCCTTTTTCCATTCCCGTATTTTTAACAAAGAAAGAAAGCAAGCAAAAGAAGCAGAACACTAATGTGCGTGAAATATGCCTCTTGAAACTGTCGTTTTGAAATATGGACGTCTTTTGAATTCTTTGGTCGATATATGACCCCAGGATTTGTTTTCAGGGCAGGTGTCCTTTACAGGCCTGTAATGATTTGGAATATCCCCTGACCATTAGCGCTGGGATTAAAGCTGCTGTTGTGTGAAACGGCCACAAGGTGGCAGCAGTTCTCCCTTACCAAATCTGGTTACTAGGGCAGCAGAGCCTCAATGGAAGTCGCGTTCTAGATTGGAATGTAGAACGGAATGTGCCAGGAGAAAGCCCCTCAAGTTTGTCTCACTACTTCTTGTTCGTGTTTTTAATTTAATTTTTTATTTTTTATTACAGCAAGTTTGAGTACAACGTTTAGCTTGTTGTAGGTGTGCAAGAGGTGGTTCTTTTACACATATACATATGTCTGTTCTTCCTGGGATCCTTTTCCCATGTACGTTATGACAGAATGTTGAGTAGTCTTCTCTTGGTACTCCGTAGGTCTTTGGTGAATCTATACGTCTACTGTGTTTGTATATGTCTGTTAACCCCAATATCGTAATGAATTCAATCCTCACACCTTTCCTTTGGTGAACCATATGTTTGTTTAATGAATCTGTGATTGCCCTTCTCCGTGGAAATATCTGCCCTGGTATCAATTTATAGGTAACACCTATAAGTGATATGATATGATATGTGTCTTTCACTTTCTGACTTACTCCAAGTCACGTGATTACCTCGAGACTCATCTACGGTGCTGCAAATGGCATTGTGTCCTTGTTTTCCTTGGCGAATATTCTGTCTTAGCGAGGTCCATTTTCTGCAGTGTGATTCCCCGAGGGCTGAGGATTAGCTGACCTGGGCAGCCTGGCCCTGCCGGCAAGCCCTCCCCAGGTGTGCCTGGGTTGAGGTCAATATAAACAGCACTCCAGGCAGCAATAGCCCCTGCAGCTGTGCCTGACTCCATATTCTCTGCCCCGTCAGCAGTCTCGGGGCTGTGCTGGTGGGAGGGTGTGAGGGTCCACGGCTTTGTGGGGGGCCCGGTGTGAGTGGGGCTCTGCTGCACTTTCGGCAGGAGTTGCCAGGCTGCCACCTGTAAAGAAGAGCATGTGTCACCCATAACTTCCACTGGAATATCTCTCCGGGCTGAGGTGAGGAAGGAAAAAAAGGAGTGGGGGCCGGGACAGGAGGGGTATCTCAGGCAGGGCAATGGAAAGCTTCCAGAAGAGCGCCCGTGGCCAGGACCATCCTGGCTGACCTGCAGGCACCAAGTTGGCCTGCGTGCTGTCGCTGGTGTGGCTCCACGGCCCTTCCTCTAGGCTTTCAAGCCCTTGTACATATTCAGGTGTTTCACCTGGGAAGGGTGGGAAGAGTTCAGCAGCAGCTGGCCTGGGGCTCAGCTCACGTTTCCTCACAGAGGCCTCGGCACGGTCCCCCAGCTTTGCAATAAGGACGCTCCTTGCGTGGGCGGGCGGGGCTGCTGGCTGTATGGAGATGATTCCCCACCTCTGACCAATTTCAGAATTGTTTACCACTGGAGCAAGTGCCTTGGTAGTGTTTTCCTCTGTATAAATGTTAGGTTCAGTTTTTTTTTCTTTTTTGGTTCAAGTTAGATTTTATTCCTCTTTTATGTATTTATGGATATAAGCATGGAAATAATTCATTCTTATAAATACATCAGTGTGAATGGAAGAACTTTTTTTCTGTTTTATTTTTACATTTTATTTTTAAAAATTTTGAAATTTAATTTATTTTTTTATACAGTAGGTTATTATTAGTTATCTATTTTATGCGTATACCTGTATACAGGTCAATCCCAATCTCCCAACTCATCCCACCACCACCACCCCATGGCTTCCCCCACTTTGTGTCCATGTCCATACGTTTGTTCTCTACCTCTGTGTCTCTATTTCTGCCCTGCAAACCAGTTCATCTGTACCATTTTTCTAGGTTCCACATATAGGCATTAATATACAATATTTGTTTTTCTCTTTCTGACTTACTTCACTCTGTATGACAGTCTCTAGATCCATCAACTTCCCTACAAATGACCCAGTTTCATTCCTTTTTTGGGCTGAGTAATATTCCATTTTATCTATGTACCACATCTTTATCCATTCGTCTGTCTGTGGGCATTTAGGTTGCTTCCATTACCTGGCTATTGTAAATAGTGCTGCAATGAACATTGTGGTGAATGTGTCTTTGTGATTTATGGTTTTCTCTGGGTATATGCCCAGAAGTGGGATTGCTGGATCCTATGGTAATTCTCTTTTTAGTTTTCTAAAGGAACCTCCATACTGTTCTCCATAGTGACTGTATCAATTTACATTCCCACCAATAGCGGAAGAGGGTTCCTTTTGTCCACACCCTCCCCAGAATTTGTTGTTTGTAGATTATCTGATGAGGCCGATTCTCACAGGTGTGAGGTCTTACCTCATTGTAGTTTTGATTTGCATTTCTCTAATAATTAGTGATGTAGAGCAGCTTTTCATGTGCGTCTTGGCCATCTCTGTGTCTTCTTTGAAGAAACGTCTCTTTAGATCTTCTGCCCATTTTTGTATTGGGTTGTTTGTTTTATTAATATTAAGCTGCATGAGCTGTTTATATATATTGGAGATTAAACCTTTGTCCATTGATTCGTTTGTGAACGTTTTCGCCCATTCTGAGGGTTGCCTTTTTCCATTCCCGTTTTTTTAACAAAGAAAGAAAGCAAGCAAAAGAAGCAGAACACTAATGTGCGTGAAATATGCCTCTTGAAACTGTCGTTTTGAAATATGGACGTCTTTTGAATTCTTAGGTCGATATATGACCCCAGGATTTGTTTTCAGGGCAGGTGTCCTTTACAGGCCTGTAATGATTTGGAATATCCCCTGACCATTAGCGCTGGGATTAAAGCTGCTGTTGTGTGAAACGGCCACAAGGTGGCAGCAGTTCTCCCTTACCAAATCTGGTTACTAGGGCAGCAGAGCCTCAATGGAAGTCGCGTTCTAGATTGGAATGTAGAACGGAATGTGCCAGGAGAAAGCCCCTCAAGTTTGTCTCACTACTTCTTGTTCGTGTTTTTAATTTAATTTTTTATTTTTTATTACAGCAAGTTTGAGTACAACGTTTAGCTTGTTGTAGGTGTGCAAGAGGTGGTTCTTTTACACATATACATATGTCTGTTCTTCCTGGGATCCTTTTCCCATGTACGTTATGACAGAATGTTGAGTAGTCTTCTCTTGGTACTCCGTAGGTCTTTGGTGAATCTATACGTCTACTGTGTTTGTATATGTCTGTTAACCCCAATATCGTAATGAATTCAATCCTCACACCTTTCCTTTGGTGAACCATAAGTTTGTTTAATGAATCTGTGATTGCCCTTCTCCGTGGAAATATCTGCCCTGGTATCAATTTATAGGTAACACATATAAGTGATATGATATGATATGTGTCTTTCACTTTCTGACATACTCCAAGTCACGTGATTACCTCGAGACTCATCTATGGTGCTGCAAATCGCATTGTGTCCTTGTTTTCCTTGGCGAATATTCTGTCTTAGCGAGGTCCATTTTCTGCAGTGTGATTCCCCGAGGGCTGAGGATTAGCTGACCTGGGCAGCCTGGCCCTGCCGGCAAGCCCTACCCAGGTGTGCCTGGGTTGAGGTCAATATAAACAGCACTCCAGGCAGCAATAGCCCCTGCAGCTGTGCCTGACTCCATATTCTCTGCCCCGTCAGCAGTCTCGGGGCTGTGCTGTTGGGAGGGTGTGAGGGTCCACGGCTTTGTGGGGGGCCCGGTGTGAGTGGGGCTCTGCTGCACTTTCGGCAGGAGTTGCCAGGCTGCCACCTGTAAAGAAGAGCATGTGTCACCCATAACTTCCACTGGAATATCTCTCCGGGCTGAGGTGAGGAAGGAAAAAAAGGAGTGGGGGCCGGGATAGGAGGGGTATCTCAGGCAGGGCAATGGAAAGCTTCCAGAAGAGCGCCCGTGGCCAGGACCATCCTGGGTGACCTGCAGGCACCAAGTTGGCCTGCGTGCTGTCGCTGTTGTGGCTCCACGGCCCTTCCTCTAGGCTTTCAAGCCCTTGTACATATTCAGGTGTTTCACCTGGGAAGGGTGGGAAGAGTTCAGCAGCAGCTGGCCTGGGGCTCAGCTCACGTTTACTCACAGAGGCCTCGGCACGGTCCCCCAGCTTTGCAATAAGGACGCTCCTTGCGTGGGCGGGCGGGGCTGCTGGCTGTATGGGAGATGATTCCCCACCTCTGACCAATTTCAGAATTGTTTACCACTGGAGCAAGTGCCTTGGTAGTGTTTTCCTCTGTATAAATGTTAGGTTCAGTTTTTTTTTTCTTATTTGGTTCAAGTTAGATTTTATTCCTCTTCTATGTATTTATGGATATAAGCATGGAAATAATTCATTCTTATAAATACATCAGTGTGAATGGAAGAACTTTTTTTCTGTTTTATTTTTACATTTTATTTTTAAAAATTTTGAAATTTAGTTTATTTTTTTATACAGTAGGTTATTATTAGTTATCTATTTTATGCATATACCTGTATACAGGTCAATCCCAATCTCCCAACTCATCCCACCACCACCACCCCATGGCTTCCCCCACTTTGTGTCCATGTCCATACGTTTGTTCTCTACCTCTGTGTCTCTATTTCTGCCCTGCAAACCAGTTCATCTGTACCATTTTTCTAGGTTCCACATATAGGCATTAATATACAATATTTGTTTTTCTCTTTCTGACTTACTTCACTCTGTATGACAGTCTCTAGATCCATCAACTTCCCTACAAATGACCCAGTTTCATTCCTTTTTTGGGCTGAGTAATATTCCATTTTATCTATGTACCACATCTTTATCCATTCGTCTGTCTGTGGGCATTTAGGTTGCTTCCATTACCTGGCTATTGTAAATAGTGCTGCAATGAACATTGTGGTGAATGTGTCTTTGTGATTTATGGTTTTCTCTGGGTATATGCCCAGAAGTGGGATTGCTGGATCCTATGGTAATTCTCTTTTTAGTTTTCTAAAGGAACCTCCATACTGTTCTCCATAGTGACTGTATCAATTTACATTCCCACCAATAGCGGAAGAGGGTTCCTTTTGTCCACACCCTCCCCAGAATTTGTTGTTTGTAGATTATCTGATGAGGCCGATTCTCACAGGTGTGAGGTCTTACCTCATTGTAGTTTTGATTTGCATTTCTCTAATAATTAGTGATGTAGAGCAGCTTTTCATGTGCGTCTTGGCCATCTCTGTGTCTTCTTTGAAGAAACGTCTCTTTAGATCTTCTGCCCATTTTTGTATTGGGTTGTTTGTTTTATTAATATTAAGCTGCATGAGCTGTTTATATATATTGGAGATTAAACCTTTGTCCATTGATTCGTTTGTGAACGTTTTCGCCCATTCTGAGGGTTGCCTTTTTCCATTCCCGTATTTTTAACAAAGAAAGAAAGCAAGCAAAAGAAGCAGAACACTAATGTGCGTGAAATATGCCTCTTGAAACTGTCGTTTTGAAATATGGACGTCTTTTGAATTCTTTGGTCGATATATGACCCCAGGATTTGTTTTCAGGGCAGGTGTCCTTTACAGGCCTGTAATGATTTGGAATATCCCCTGACCATTAGCGCTGGGATTAAAGCTGCTGTTGTGTGAAACGGCCACAAGGTGGCAGCAGTTCTCCCTTACCAAATCTGGTTACTAGGGCAGCAGAGCCTCAATGGAAGTCGCGTTCTAGATTGGAATGTAGAACGGAATGTGCCAGGAGAAAGCCCCTCAAGTTTGTCTCACTACTTCTTGTTCGTGTTTTTAATTTAATTTTTTATTTTTTATTACAGCAAGTTTGAGTACAACGTTTAGCTTGTTGTAGGTGTGCAAGAGGTGGTTCTTTTACACATATACATATGTCTGTTCTTCCTGGGATCCTTTTCCCATGTACGTTATGACAGAATGTTGAGTAGTCTTCTCTTGGTACTCCGTAGGTCTTTGGTGAATCTATACGTCTACTGTGTTTGTATATGTCTGTTAACCCCAATATCGTAATGAATTCAATCCTCACACCTTTCCTTTGGTGAACCATATGTTTGTTTAATGAATCTGTGATTGCCCTTCTCCGTGGAAATATCTGCCCTGGTATCAATTTATAGGTAACACCTATAAGTGATATGATATGATATGTGTCTTTCACTTTCTGACTTACTCCAAGTCACGTGATTACCTCGAGACTCATCTACGGTGCTGCAAATGGCATTGTGTCCTTGTTTTCCTTGGCGAATATTCTGTCTTAGCGAGGTCCATTTTCTGCAGTGTGATTCCCCGAGGGCTGAGGATTAGCTGACCTGGGCAGCCTGGCCCTGCCGGCAAGCCCTCCCCAGGTGTGCCTGGGTTGAGGTCAATATAAACAGCACTCCAGGCAGCAATAGCCCCTGCAGCTGTGCCTGACTCCATATTCTCTGCCCCGTCAGCAGTCTCGGGGCTGTGCTGGTGGGAGGGTGTGAGGGTCCACGGCTTTGTGGGGGGCCCGGTGTGAGTGGGGCTCTGCTGCACTTTCGGCAGGAGTTGCCAGGCTGCCACCTGTAAAGAAGAGCATGTGTCACCCATAACTTCCACTGGAATATCTCTCCGGGCTGAGGTGAGGAAGGAAAAAAAGGAGTGGGGGCCGGGATAGGAGGGGTATCTCAGGCAGGGCAATGGAAAGCTTCCAGAAGAGCGCCCGTGGCCAGGACCATCCTGGGTGACCTGCAGGCACCATGTTGGCCTGCGTGCTGTCGCTGGTGTGGCTCCACGGCCCTTCCTCTAGGCTTTCAAGCCCTTGTACATATTCAGGTGTTTCACCTGGGAAGGGTGGGAAGAGTTCAGCAGCAGCTGGCCTGGGGCTCATCTCACGTTTACTCACAGAGGCCTCGGCACGGTTCCCCAGCTTTGCAATAAGGACGCTCCTTGCGTGGGCGGGCGGGGCTGCTGGCTGTATGGGAGATGATTCCCCACCTCTGACCAATTTCAGAATTGTTTACCACTGGAGCAAGTGCCTTGGTAGTGTTTTCCTCTGTATAAATGTTAGGTTCAGTTTTTTTTTTCTTATTTGGTTCAAGTTAGATTTTATTCCTCTTCTATGTATTTATGGATATAAGCATGGAAATAATTCATTCTTATAAATACATCAGTGTGAATGGAAGAACTTTTTTTCTGTTTTATTTTTACATTTTATTTTTAAAAATTTTGAAATTTAGTTTATTTTTTTATACAGTAGGTTATTATTAGTTATCTATTTTATGCATATACCTGTATACAGGTCAATCCCAATCTCCCAACTCATCCCACCACCACCACCCCATGGCTTCCCCCACTTTGTGTCCATGTCCATACGTTTGTTCTCTACCTCTGTGTCTCTATTTCTGCCCTGCAAACCAGTTCATCTGTACCATTTTTCTAGGTTCCACATATAGGCATTAATATACAATATTTGTTTTTCTCTTTCTGACTTACTTCACTCTGTATGACAGTCTCTAGATCCATCAACTTCCCTACAAATGACCCAGTTTCATTCCTTTTTTGGGCTGAGTAATATTCCATTTTATCTATGTACCACATCCTTATCCATTCGTCTGTCTGTGGGCATTTAGGTTGCTTCCATTACCTGGCTATTGTAAATAGTGCTGCAATGAACATTGTGGTGAATGTGTCTTTGTGATTTATGGTTTTCTCTGGGTATATGCCCAGAAGTGGGATTGCTGGATCCTATGGTAATTCTCTTTTTAGTTTTCTAAAGGAACCTCCATACTGTTCTCCATAGTGACTGTATCAATTTACATTCCCACCAATAGCGGAAGAGGGTTCCTTTTGTCCACACCCTCCCCAGAATTTGTTGTTTGTAGATTATCTGATGAGGCCGATTCTCACAGGTGTGAGGTCTTACCTCATTGTAGTTTTGATTTGCATTTCTCTAATAATTAGTGATGTAGAGCAGCTTTTCATGTGCGTCTTGGCCATCTCTGTGTCTTCTTTGAAGAAACGTCTCTTTAGATCTTCTGCCCATTTTTGTATTGGGTTGTTTGTTTTATTAATATTAAGCTGCATGAGCTGTTTATATATATTGGAGATTAAACCTTTGTCCATTGATTCGTTTGTGAACGTTTTCGCCCATTCTGAGGGTTGCCTTTTTCCATTCCCGTATTTTTAACAAAGAAAGAAAGCAAGCAAAAGAAGCAGAACACTAATGTGCGTGAAATATGCCTCTTGAAACTGTCGTTTTGAAATATGGACGTCTTTTGAATTCTTTGGTCGATATATGACCCCAGGATTTGTTTTCAGGGCAGGTGTCCTTTACAGGCCTGTAATGATTTGGAATATCCCCTGACCATTAGCGCTGGGATTAAAGCTGCTGTTGTGTGAAACGGCCACAAGGTGGCAGCAGTTCTCCCTTACCAAATCTGGTTACTAGGGCAGCAGAGCCTCAATGGAAGTCGCGTTCTAGATTGGAATGTAGAACGGAATGTGCCAGGAGAAAGCCCCTCAAGTTTGTCTCACTACTTCTTGTTCGTGTTTTTAATTTAATTTTTTATTTTTTATTACAGCAAGTTTGAGTACAACGTTTAGCTTGTTGTAGGTGTGCAAGAGGTGGTTCTTTTACACATATACATATGTCTGTTCTTCCTGGGATCCTTTTCCCATGTACGTTATGACAGAATGTTGAGTAGTCTTCTCTTGGTACTCCGTAGGTCTTTGGTGATTCTATACGTCTACTGTGTTTGTATATGTCTGTTAACCCCAATATCGTAATGAATTCAATCCTCACACCTTTCCTTTGGTGAACCATAAGTTTGTTTAATGAATCTGTGATTGCCCTTCTCCGTGGAAATATCTGCCCTGGTATCAATTTATAGGTAACACCTATAAGTGATATGATATGATATGTGTCTTCCACTTTCTGACTTACTCCAAGTCACGTGATTACCTCGAGACTCATCTACGGTGCTGCAAATGGCATTGTGTCCTTGTTTTCCTTGGCGAATATTCTGTCTTAGCGAGGTCCATTTTCTGCAATGTGATTCCCCGAGGGCTGAGGATTAGCTGACCTGGGCAGCCTGGCCCTGCCGGCAAGCCCTCCCCAGGTGTGCCTGGGTTGAGGTCAATATAAACAGCACTCCAGGCAGCAATAGCCCCTGCAGCTGTGCCTGACTCCATATTCTCTGCGCCGTCAGCAGTCTCGGGGCTGTGCTGGTGGGCGGGTGTGAGGGTCCACGGCTTTGTGGGGGGCCCGGTGTGAGTGGGGCTCTGCTGGACATTCGGGAGGAGTTGCCAGGCTGCCACCTGTAAAGAAGAGGATGTGTCACCCATAACTTCCACTGGAATATCTCTCCGGGCTGAGGTGAGGAAGGAAAAAAAGGAGTGGGGGCCGGGACAGGAGGGGTATCTCAGGCAGGGCAATGGAAAGCTTCCAGAAGAGCGCCCGTGGCCAGGACCATCCTGGCTGACCTGCAGGCACCAAGTTGGCCTGCGTGCTGTCGCTGGTGTGGCTCCACGGCCCTTCCTCTAGGCTTTCAAGCCCTTGTACATATTCAGGTGTTTCACCTGGGAAGGGTGGGAAGAGTTCAGCAGAAGCTGGCCTGGGGCTCAGCTCACGTTTACTCACAGAGGCCTCGGCACGGTCCCCCAGCTTTGCAATAAGGACGCTCCTTGCGTGGGCGGGCGGGGCTGCTGGCTGTATGGGAGATGATTCCCCACCTCTGACCAATTTCAGAATTGTTTACCACTGGAGCAAGTGCCTTGGTAGTGTTTTCCTCTGTATAAATGTTAGGTTCAGTTTTTTTTTCTTTTTTGGTTCAAGTTAGATTTTATTCCTCTTTTATGTATTTATGGATATAAGCATGGAAATAATTCATTCTTATAAATACATCAGTGTGAATGGAAGAACTTTTTTTCTGTTTTATTTTTACATTTTATTTTTAAAAATTTTGAAATTTAATTTAATTTATTTTTTTATACAGTAGGTTATTATTAGTTATCTATTTTATGCATATACATGTATACAGGTCAATCCCAATCTCCCAACTCATCCCACCACCACCACCCCATGGCTTCCCCCACTTTGTGTCCATGTCCATACGTTTGTTCTCTACCTCTGTGTCTCTATTTCTGCCCTGCAAATCAGTTCATCTGTACCATTTTTCTGGGTTCCACATATAGGCATTAATATACAATATTTGTTTTTCTCTTTCTGACTTACTTCACTCTGTATGACAGTCTCTAGATCCATCAACTTCTCTACAAATGACCCAGTTTCATTCCTTTATTTGGCTGAGTAATATTCCATTTCATATATGTACCACATCTTTATCCATTCGTCTGTCTGTGGGCATTTAGGTTGCTTCCATTACCTGGCTATTGTAAATAGTGCTGCAATGAACATTGTGGTGAATGTGTCTTTGTGATTTATGGTTTTCTCTGGGTATATGCCCAGAAGTGGGATTGCTGGATCCTATGGTAATTCTCTTTTTAGTTTTCTAAAGGAACCTCCATACTGTTCTCCATAGTGACTGTATCAATTTACATTCCCACCAATAGCGGAAGAGGGTTCCTTTTGTCCACACCCTCCCCAGAATTTGTTGTTTGTAGATTATCTGATGAGGCCGATTCTCACAGGTGTGAGGTCTTACCTCATTGTAGTTTTGATTTGCATTTCTCTAATAATTAGTGATGTTGAGCAGCTTTTCATGTGCGTCTTGGCCATCTCTGTGTCTTCTTTGAAGAAACGTCTCTTTAGATCTTCTGCCCATTTTTGTATTGGGTTGTTTGTTTTATTAATATTAAGCTGCATGAGCTGTTTATATATTGGAGATTAAACCTTTGTCCATTGATTCGTTTGTGAACGTTTTTGCCCATTCTGAGGGTTGCCTTTTTCCATTCCCGTTTTTTTAACAAAGAAAGAAAGCAAGCAAAAGAAGCAGAACACTAATGTGGGTGAAATATGCCTCTTGAAACTGTCGTTTTGAAATATGGACGTCTCTTGAATTTTTTGGTCGATATATGACCCCAGGATTTGTTTTCAGGGCAGGTGTCATTTACAGGCCTGTAATGATTTGGAATATCCACTGACCATTAGCGCTGGGATTAAAGCTGCTGTTGTGTGAAACGGCCACAAGGTGGCAGCAGTTCTCCCTTACCAAATCTGGTTACTAGGGCAGCAGAGCCTCAATGGAAGTCGCGTTCTAGATTGGAATGTAGAACGGAATGTGCCAGGAGAAAGCCCCTCAAGTTTGTCTCACTACTTCTTGTTCGTGTTTTTAATTTAATTTTTTATTTTTTATTACAGCAAGTTTGAGTACAACGTTTAGCTTGTTGTAGGTGTGCAAGAGGTGGTTCTTTTACACATATACATATGTCTGTTCTTCCTGGGATCCTTTTCCCATGTACGTTATGACAGAATGTTGAGTAGTCTTCTCTTGGTACTCCGTAGGTCTTTGGTGAATCTATACGTCTACTGTGTTTGTATATGTCTGTTAACCCCAATATCGTAATGAATTCAATCCTCACACCTTTCCTTTGGTGAACCATATGTTTGTTTAATGAATCTGTGATTGCCCTTCTCCGTGGAAATATCTGCCCTGGTATCAATTTATAGGTAACACCTATAAGTGATATGATATGATATGTGTCTTTCACTTTCTGACTTACTCCAAGTCACGTGATTACCTCGAGACTCATCTACGGTGCTGCAAATGGCATTGTGTCCTTGTTTTCCTTGGCGAATATTCTGTCTTAGCGAGGTCCATTTTCTGCAGTGTGATTCCCCGAGGGCTGAGGATTAGCTGACCTGGGCAGCCTGGCCCTGCCGGCAAGCCCTCCCCAGGTGTGCCTGGGTTGAGGTCAATATAAACAGCACTCCAGGCAGCAATAGCCCCTGCAGCTGTGCCTGACTCCATATTCTCTGCCCCGTCAGCAGTCTCGGGGCTGTGCTGGTGGGAGGGTGTGAGGGTCCACGGCTTTGTGGGGGGCCCGGTGTGAGTGGGGCTCTGCTGCACTTTCGGCAGGAGTTGCCAGGCTGCCACCTGTAAAGAAGAGCATGTGTCACCCATAACTTCCACTGGAATATCTCTCCGGGCTGAGGTGAGGAAGGAAAAAAAGGAGTGGGGTCCGGGACAGGAGGGGTATCTCAGGCAGGGCAATGGAAAGCTTCCAGAAGAGCGCCCGTGGCCAGGACCATCCTGGCTGACCTGCAGGCACCAAGTTGGCCTGCGTGCTGTCGCTGGTGTGGCTCCACGGCCCTTCCTCTAGGCTTTCAAGCCCTTGTACATATTCAGGTGTTTCACCTGGGAAGGGTGGGAAGAGTTCAGCAGCAGCTGGCCTGGGGCTCAGCTCACGTTTCCTCACAGAGGCCTCGGCACGGTCCCCCAGCTTTGCAATAAGGACGCTCCTTGCGTGGGCGGGCGGGGCTGCTGGCTGTATGGGAGATGATTCCCCACCTCTGACCAATTTCAGAATTGTTTACCACTGGAGCAAGTGCCTTGGTAGTGTTTTCCTCTGTATAAATGTTAGGTTCAGTTTTTTTTTTCTTATTTGGTTCAAGTTAGATTTTATTCCTCTTCTATGTATTTATGGATATAAGCATGGAAATAATTCATTCTTATAAATACATCAGTGTGAATGGAAGAACTTTTTTTCTGTTTTATTTTTACATTTTATTTTTAAAAATTTTGAAATTTAGTTTATTTTTTTATACAGTAGGTTATTATTAGTTATCTATTTTATGCATATACCTGTATACAGGTCAATCCCAATCTCCCAACTCATCCCACCACCACCACCCCATGGCTTCCCCCACTTTGTGTCTATGTCCATACGTTTGTTCTCTACCTCTGTGTCTCTATTTCTGCCCTGCAAACCAGTTCATCTGTACCATTTTTCTAGGTTCCACATATAGGCATTAATATACAATATTTGTTTTTCTCTTTCTGACTTACTTCACTCTGTATGACAGTCTCTAGATCCATCAACTTCCCTACAAATGACCCAGTTTCATTCCTTTTTTTGGCTGAGTAATATTCCATTTTATATATGTACCACATCTTTATCCATTCGTCTGTCTGTGGGCATTTAGGTTGCTTCCATTACCTGGCTATTGTAAATAGTGCTGCAATGAACATTGTGGTGAATGTGTCTTTGTGATTTATGGTTTTCTCTGGGTATATGCCCAGAAGTGGGATTGCTGGATCCTATGGTAATTCTCTTTTTAGTTTTCTAAAGGAACCTCCATACTGTTCTCCATAGTGACTGTATCAATTTACATTCCCACCAATAGCGGAAGAGGGTTCCTTTTGTCTACACCCTCCCCAGAATTTGTTGTTTGTAGATTATCTGATGAGGCCGATTCTCACAGGTGTGAGGTCTTACCTCATTGTAGTTTTGATTTGCATTTCTCTAATAATTAGTGATGTTGAGCAGCTTTTCATGTGCGTCTTGGCCATCTCTGTGTCTTCTTTGAAGAAACGTCTCTTTAGATCTTCTGCCCATTTTTGTATTGGGTTGTTTGTTTTATTAATATTAAGCTGCATGAGCTGTTTATATATATTGGAGATTAAACCTTTGTCCATTGATTCGTTTGTGAACGTTTTCGCCCATTCTTAGGGTTGCCTTTTTCCATTCCCGTTTTTTTAACAAAGAAAGAAAGCAAGCAAAAGAAGCAGAACACTAATGTGCGTGAAATATGCCTCTTGAAACTGTCGTTTTGAAATATGGACGTCTTTAGAATTTTTTGGTCGATATATGACCCCAGGATTTGTTTTCAGGGCAGGTGTCATTTACAGGCCTGTAATGATTTGGAATATCCCCTGACCATTAGCGCTGGGATTAAAGCTGCTGTTGTGTGAAACGGCCACAAGGTGGCAGCAGTTCTCCCTTACCAAATCTGGTTACTAGGGCAGCAGAGCCTCAATGGAAGTCGCGTTCTAGATTGGAATGTAGAACGGAATGTGCCAGGAGAAAGCCCCTCAAGTTTGTCTTACTACTTCTTGTTCGTGTTTTTAATTTAATTTTTTATTTTTTATTACAGCAAGTTTGAGTACAACGTTTAGCTTGTTGTAGGTGTGCAAGAGGTGGTTCTTTTACACATATACATATGTCTGTTCTTCCTGGGATCCTTTTCCCATGTACGTTATGACAGAATGTTGAGTAGTCTTCTCTTGGTACTCCGTAGGTCTTTGGTGAATCTATACGTCTACTGTGTTTGTATATGTCTGTTAACCCCAATATCGTAATGAATTCAATCCTCACACCTTTCCTTTGGTGAACCATATGTTTGTTTAATGAATCTGTGATTGCCCTTCTCCGTGGAAATATCTGCCCTGGTATCAATTTATAGGTAACACCTATAAGTGATATGATATGATATGTGTCTTTCACTTTCTGACTTACTCCAAGTCACGTGATTACCTCGAGACTCATCTACGGTGCTGCAAATGGCATTGTGTCCTTGTTTTCCTTGGCGAATATTCTGTCTTAGCGAGGTCCATTTTCTGCAGTGTGATTCCCCGAGGGCTGAGGATTAGCTGACCTGGGCAGCCTGGCCCTGCCGGCAAGCCCTCCCCAGGTGTGCCTGGGTTGAGGTCAATATAAACAGCACTCCAGGCAGCAATAGCCCCTGCAGCTGTGCCTGACTCCATATTCTCTGCGCCGTCAGCAGTCTCGGGGCTGTGCTGGTGGGCGGGTGTGAGGGTCCACGGCTTTGTGGGGGGCCCGGTGTGAGTGGGGCTCTGCTGGACATTCGGGAGGAGTTGCCAGGCTGCCACCTGTAAAGAAGAGGATGTGTCACCCATAACTTCCACTGGAATATCTCTCCGGGCTGAGGTGAGGAAGGAAAAAAAGGAGTGGGGGCCGGGACAGGAGGGGTATCTCAGGCAGGGCAATGGAAAGCTTCCAGAAGAGCGCCCGTGGCCAGGACCATCCTGGCTGACCTGCAGGCACCAAGTTGGCCTGCGTGCTGTCGCTGGTGTGGCTCCACGGCCCTTCCTCTAGGCTTTCAAGCCCTTGTACATATTCAGGTGTTTCACCTGGGAAGGGTGGGAAGAGTTCAGCAGCAGCTGGCCTGGGGCTCAGCTCACGTTTCCTCACAGAGGCCTCGGCACGGTCCCCCAGCTTTGCAATAAGGACGCTCCTTGCGTGGGCGGGCGGGGCTGCTGGCTGTATGGAGATGATTCCCCACCTCTGACCAATTTCAGAATTGTTTACCACTGGAGCAAGTGCCTTGGTAGTGTTTTCCTCTGTATAAATGTTAGGTTCAGTTTTTTTTTTCTTATTTGGTTCAAGTTAGATTTTATTCGTCTTCTATGTATTTGTGGATATAAGCATGGAAATAATTCATTCTTATAAATACATCAGTGTGAATGGAAGAACTTTTTTTCTGTTTTATTTTTACATTTTATTTTTAAAAATTTTGAAATTTAATTTATTTTTTTATACAGTAGGTTATTATTAGTTATCTATTTTATGCATATACATGTATACAGGTCAATCCCAATCTCCCAACTCATCCCACCACCACCACCCCATGGCTTCCCCCACTTTGTGTCCATGTCCATACGTTTGTTCTCTACCTCTGTGTCTCTATTTCTGCCCTGCAAACCAGTTCATCTGTACCATTTTTCTAGGTTCCACATATAGGCATTAATATACAATATTTGTTTTTCTCTTTCTGACTTACTTCACTCTGTATGACAGTCTCTAGATCCATCAACTTCCCTACAAATGACCCAGTTTCATTCCTTTTTTTGGCTGACTAATATTCCATTTTATCTATGTACCACATCTTTATCCATTCGTCTGTCTGTGGGCATTTAGGTTGCTTCCATTACCTGGCTATTGTAAATAGTGCTGCAATGAACATTGTGGTGAATGTGTCTTTGTGATTTATGGTTTTCTCTGGGTATATGCCCAGAAGTGGGATTGCTGGATCCTATGGTAATTCTCTTTTTAGTTTTCTAAAGGAACCTCCATACTGTTCTCCATAGTGACTGTATCAATTTACATTCCCACCAATAGCGGAAGAGGGTTCCTTTTGTCCACACCCTCCCCAGAATTTGTTGTTTGTAGATTATCTGATGAGGCCGATTCTCACAGGTGTGAGGTCTTACCTCATTGTAGTTTTGATTTGCATTTCTCTAATAATTAGTGATGTTGAGCAGCTTTTCATGTGCGTCTTGGCCATCTCTGTGTCTTCTTTGAAGAAACGTCTCTTTAGATCTTCTGCCCATTTTTGTATTGGGTTGTTTGTTTTATTAATATTAAGCTGCATGAGCTGTTTATATATATTGGAGATTAAACCTTTGTCCATTGATTCGTTTGTGAACGTTTTCGCCCATTCTGAGGGTTGCCTTTTTCCATTCCCGTTTTTTTAACAAAGAAAGGAAGCAAGCAAAAGAAGCAGAACACTAATGTGCGTGAAATATGCCTCTTGAAACTGTCGTTTTGAAATATGGACGTCTTTTGAATACTTTGGTCGATATATGACCCCAGGATTTGTTTTCAGGGCAGGTGTCCTTTACAGGCCTGTAATGATTTGGAATATCCCCTGACCATTAGCGCTGGGATTAAAGCTGCTGTTGTGTGAAACGGCCACAAGGTGGCAGCAGTTCTCCCTTACCAAATCTGGTTAATAGGGCAGCAGAGCCTCAATGGAAGTCGCGTTCTAGATTGGAATGTAGAACGGAATGTGCCAGGAGAAAGCCCCTCAAGTTTGTCTCACTACTTCTTGTTCGTGTTTTTAATTTAATTTTTAATTTTTTATTGCAGCAAGATTGATTACAATCTTTGGCTTGATGTAGTCGTGGAAGATGTGGTTCTTTTACACATATACATATGTCTGTTCTTCCTGGGATCCTTTCCCATGTACGTTATGACAGAATGTTGAGTAGTCTTCTCTTGGTACTCCGTAGGTCTTTGGTGATTATATACGTCTACTGTGTTTGTATCTGTCTGTTAACCCCAATATCGTAATGAATTCAATCCTCACACCTTTCCTTTGGTGAACCATAAGTTTGTTTAATGAATCTGTGATTGCCCTTCTCCGTGGAAATATCTGCCCTGGTATCAATTTATAGGTAACACCTATAAGTGATATGATATGATATGTGTCTTTCACTTTCTGACTTACTCCAAGTCACGTGATTACCTCGAGACTCATCTACGGTGCTGCAAATGGCATTGTGTCCTTTTTCTCCTTGGCGAATATTCTGTCTTAGCGAGGTCCATATTCTGCAATGTGATTCCCTGAGGGCTGAGGATTAGCTGACCTGGGCAGCCTGACCCTGCCGGCAAGCCCTCCCCAGGTGTGCCTGGGTTGAGGTCAATATAAACAGCACTCCAGGCAGCAATAGTCCCTGCAGCTGTGCCTGACTCCATATCCTCTGCCCCGTCAGCAGTCTCGGGGCTGTGCTGGTGGGAGGGTGTGAGGGTCCACGGCTTTGTGGGTGGCCCGGTGTGAGTGGGGCTCTGCTGGACTTTCGGCAGGAGTTGCCAGGCTGCCACCTGTAAAGAAGAGGATGTGTCACCCATAAGTTCCACTGGAATATCTCTCCGGGCTGAGGTGAGGAAGGAAAAAAAGGAGTGGGGGCCGGGACAGGAGGGGTACCTCAGGCAGGGCAATAGAAAGCTTCCAGAAGAGCGCCCGTGGCCAGTACCATCCTGGCTGACCTGCAGGCACCAAGTTGGCCTGCGTGCTGTCGCTGGTGTGGCTCCACGGCCCTTCCTCTAGGCTTTCAAGCCCTTGTACATATTCAGGTGTTTCACCTGGGAAGGGTGGGAACAGTTCAGCAGCATCTGGCCTGGGGCTCAGCTCACGTTTACTCACAGAGGCCTCGGCACGGTCTCCCAGCTTTGCAATGAGGATGCTCCTTGCGTGGGCGGGCGGGGCTGCTGGCTGTATGGGAGATGATTCCCCACCTCTGACCAATTTCAGAATTGTTTACCACTGGAGCAAGTGCCTTGGTAGTGTTTTCCTCTGTATAACTGTTAGGTTGAGTTTTTTTTTTTTCTTTTTTGGTTCAAGTTAGATTTTATTCCTCATTTATGTATTTATAGATATAAGCATGGAAATAATTCATTCGTATAAATACATCAGTGTGAATGGAAGAACTTTTTTTCTGTTTTATTTTTACATTTTATTTTTTAAAATTTTGAAATTTAATTTTAGTTATTTTTTTATACAGTAGGTTATTATTAGTTATCTATTTTATGCATAGACATGTATACAGGTCAATCCTAATCTCCCAAGTCATCCCACCACCACCACCCCATGGCTTCCCCCACTTTGTGTCCATACGTTTGTTCTCTACCTCTGTGTCTCTATTTCTGCCCTGCAAACCAGTTCATCTCTACCATTTTTCTAGGTTCCACATATAGGCATTAATATACAATATTTGTTTTTCTCTTTCTGGCTTACTTCACTCTGTATGACAGTCTCTAGATCCATCAACTCCTCTACAAATGACCCAGTTTCATTCCTTTTTATGGCTGAGTAATATTCCATTTTGTATATGTACCACATCTTTATCCATTCGTCTGTCTGTGGGCATTTAGGTTGCTTCCATTACCTGGCTATTGTAAATAGTGCTGCAATGAACATTGTGGTGAATGTGTCTTTGTGATTTATGGTTTTCTCTGGGTATATGCCCAGAAGTGGGATTGCTGGATCCTATGGTAATTCTCTTTTTAGTTTTTTAAAGGAACCTCCATACTGTTCTCCATAGTGACTGTATCAATTTACATTCCCACCAATAGCGGAAGAGGGTTCCTTTTGTCCACACCGTCCCCAGAATTTGTTGATTGTAGATTATCTGATGATGCCGATTCTAACAGGTGTGAGGTCTTACCTCATTGTAGTTTTGATTTGCATTTCTCTAATAATTAGTGATGTTGAGCAGCTTTTCATGTGCGTCTTGGCCATCTCTGTGTCTTCTTTGAAGAAACGTCTCTTTAGATCTTCTGCCCATTTTTGTATTGGGTTGTTTGTTTTATTAATATTAAGCTGCATGAGCTGTTTATATATATTGGAGATTAAACCTTTGTCCATTGATTCGTTTGTGAACGTTTTCGCCCATTCTGAGGGTTGCCTTTCTCAATTCCCGTTTTTTTTAACAAAGAAAGAAAGAAAGCAAAAGAAGCAGAACACTAATGTGCGTGAAATATGCCTCTTGAAACTGTCGTTTTGAAATATGGACGTGTTTTGAATTTTTTGGTCGATATATGACCCCAGGATTTGTTTTCAGGGCAGGTGTCATTAACAGGCCTGTAATGATTTGGAATATCCACTGACCATTAGCGCTGGCATTAAACCTGCAGTTGTGTGAAACGGCCACAAGGTGGCAGCAGTTCTCCCTTACCAAATCTGGTTACTAGGGCAGCAGAGCCTCAATGGAAGTCCTGTTCTAGATTGGAATGTAGAACGGAATGTGACAGGAGAAAGCCCCTCAAGTTTGTCTCACTACTTCTTGTTCGTGTTTTTAATTTAATTTTTTATTTTTTATTACAGCAAGTTTGAGTACAACGTTTAGCTTGTTGTAGGTGTGCAAGAGGTAGTTCCTTTACACATATACATATGTCTGTTCTTCCTGGGATCCTTTTCCCATGTACGTTATGACAGAATGTTGAGTAGTCTTCTCTTGGTACTCCGTAGGTCTTTGGTGATTATATACGTCTACTGTGTTTGTATCTGTCTGTTAACCCCAATATCGTAATGAATTCAATCCTCACACCTTTCCTTTGGTGAACCATAAGTTTGTTTAATGAATCTGTGATTGCCCTTCTCCGTGGAAATATCTGCCCTGGTATCAATTTATAGGTAACACCTATAAGTGATATGATATGATATGTGTCTTTCACTTTCTGACTTACTCCAAGTCACGTGATTACCTCGAGACTCATCTACGGTGCTGCAAATGGCATTGTGTCCTTTTTCTCCTTGGCGAATATTCTGTCTTAGCGAGGTCCATATTCTGCAATGTGATTCCCTGAGGGCTGAGGATTAGCTAACCTGGGCAGCCTGACCCTGCCGGCAAGCCCTCCCCAGGTGTGCCTGGGTTGAGGTCAATATAAACAGCACTCCAGGCAGCAATAGCCCCTGCAGCTGTGCCTGACTCCATATCCTCTGCCCCGTCAGCAGTCTCGGGGCTGTGCTGGTGGGAGGGTGTGAGGGTCCACGGCTTTGTGGATGGCCCGGTGTGAGTGGGGCTCTGCTGGACTTTCGGCAGGAGTTGCCAGGCTGCCACCTGTAAAGAAGAGGATGTGTCACCCATAACTTCCACTGGAATATCTCTCCGGGCTGAGGTGAGGAAGGAAAAAAAGGAGTGGGGGCCGGGACAGGAGGGGTATCTCAGGCAGGGCAATAGAAAGCTTCCAGAAGAGCGCCCCTGGCCAGTACCATCCTGGCTGACCTGCAGGCACCAAGTTGGCCTGCGTGCTGTCGCTGGTGTGGCTCCACGGCCCTTCCTCTAGGCTTTCAAGCCCTTGTACATATTCAGGTGTTTCACCTGGGAAGGGTGGGAAGAGTTCAGCAGCATCTGGCCTGGGGCTCAGCTCACGTTTACTCACAGAGGCCTCGGCACGGTCTCCCAGCTTTGCAATGAGGATGCTCCTTGCGTGGGCGGGCGGGGCTGCTGGCTGTATGGGAGATGATTCCCCACCTCTGACCAATTTCAGAATTGTTTACCACTGGAGCAAGTGCCTTCGTAGTGTTTTCCTCTGTATAACTGTTAGGTTCAGTTTTTTTTTTCTTTTTTGGTTCAAGTTAGATTTTATTCCTCATTTATGTATTTATAGATATAAGCATGGAAATAATTCATTCGTATAAATACATCAGTGTGAATGGAAGAACTTATTTTCTGTTTTGTTTTTACATTTTATTTTTTAAAATTTTGAAATTTAATTTTAGTTATTTTTTTATACCGTAGGTTATTATTAGTTATCTATTTTATGCATAGACATGTATACAGGTCAATCCTAATCTCCCAACTCATCCCACCACCACCACCCCATGGCTTCCCCTACTTTGTGTCCATACGTTTTTCTCTACCTCTGTGTCTCTATTTCTGCCCTGCAAACCAGTTCATCTCTACCATTTTTCTAGGTTCCATATATAAGCATTAATATACAATATTTGTTTTTCTCTTTCTGGCTTACTTCACTCTGTATGACAGTCTCTAGATCCATCAACTTCTCTACAAATGACCCAGTTTCATTCCTTTTTGTGGCTGAGTAATATTCCATTTTATATATGTACCACATCTTTATCCATTCGTCTGTCTGTGGGCATTTATGTTGCTTCCATAACCTGGCTATTGTAAATAGTGCTGCAATGAACATTGTGGTGCATGTGTCTCTGTGATTTATGGTTTTCTCTGGGTATATGCCCAGAAGTGGGATTGCTGGATCCTATTGTAATTCTCTTTTTAGTTTTTTAAAGGAACCTCCATACTGTTCTCCATAGTGACTGTATCAATTTACATTCCCACCAATAGCGGAAGAGGGTTCCTTTTGTCCACACCCTCCCCAGAATTTGTTGTTTGTAGATTATCTGATGATGCCGATTCTAACAGGTGTGAGGTCTTACCTCATTGTAGTTTTGATTTGCATTTCTCTAATAATTAGTGATGTTGAGCAGCTTTTCATGTGCCTCTTGGCCATCTCTGTGTCTTCTTTGAAGAAACGTCTCTTTAGATCTTCTGCCCATTTTTGTATTGGGTTGTTTGTTTTATTAATATTAAGCTGCATGAGCTGTTTATATATATTGGAGATTAAACCTTTGTCCATTGATTCATTTGTGAACGTTTTCGTCCATTCTGAGGGTTGCCTTTTTCCATTCCCGTTTTTTTTAACAAAGAAAGAAAGAAAGCAAAAGAAGCAGAACACTAATGTGCGTGAAATATGCCTCTTGAAACTGTCGTTTTGAAATATGGACGTCTTTTGAATTTTTTGGTCGATATATGACCCCAGGATTTGTTTTCAGGGCAGGTGTCATTTACAGGCCTGTAATGATTTGGAATATCCACTGACCATTAGCGCTGGCATTAAACCTGCAGTTGTGTGAAACGGCCACAAGGTGGCAGCAGTTTTCCCTTACCAAATCTGGTTACTAGGGCAGCAGAGCCTCAATGGAAGTCGTGTTCTAGATTGGAATGTAGAACGGAATGTGCCAGGAGAAAGCCCCTCAAGTTTGTCTCACTACTTCTTGTTCGTGTTTTTAATTTAATTTTTTATTTTTTATTACAGCAAGTTTGAGTACCACGTTTAGCTTGTTGTAGGTGTGCAAGAGGTGGTTCTTTTACACATATGTCTGTTCTTCCTGGGATCCTTTTCCCATGTACGTTATGACAGAATGTTGAGTAGTCTTCTCTTGGTACTCCATAGGTCTTTGGTGATTATATACGCCTACTGTGTTTTTATATGTCTGTTAACCCCAATATCGTAATGAATTCAATCCTCACACCTTTCCTTTGGTGAACCATAAGTTTGTTTAATGAATCTGTGATTGCCCTTCTCCGTGGAAATATCTGCCCTGGTATCAATTTATAGGTAACACCTATAAGTGATATGATATGATATGTGTCTTTCACTTTCTGACTTACTCCAAGTCACGTGATTACCTCGAGACTCATCTACGGTGCTGCAAATGGCATTGTGTCCTTTTTCTCCTTGGCGAATATTCTGTCTTAGCGAGGTCCATTTTCTGCAATGTGATTCCCTGAGGGCTGAGGATTAGCTGACCTGGGCAGCCTGACCCTGCCGGCAAGCCCTCCCCAGGTGTGCCTGGGTTGAGGTCAATATAAACAGCACTCCAGGCAGCAATAGCCCCTGCAGCTGTGCCTTACTCCATATTCTCTGCCCCGTCAGCAGCCTCGGGGCTGTGCTGGTGGGAGGGTGTGAGGGTCCACGGCTTTGTGGGTGGCCCGGTGTGAGTGGGGCTCTGCTGGACCTTCGGCAGGAGTTTCCAGGCTGCCACCTGTAAAGAAGAGGATGTGTCACCCATAACATCCACTGGAATATCTCTCCGGGCTGAGGTGAGGAAGGAAAAAAAGGAGTGGGGGCCGGGACAGGAGGGGTATCTCAGGCAGGGCAATAGAAAGCTTCCAGAAGAGCGCCCGTGGCCAGTACCATCCTGGCTGACCTGCAGGCACCAAGTTGGCCTGCGTGCTGTCGCTGGTGTGGCTCCACGGCCCTTCCTCTAGGCTTTCAAGCCCTTGTACATATTCAGGTGTTTCACCTGGGAAGGGTGGGAACAGTTCAGCAGCATCTGGCCTGGGGCTCAGCTCACGTTTACTCACAGAGGCCTCGGCACGGTCTCCCAGCTTTGCAATGAGGATGCTCCTTGCGTGGGCGGGCGGGGCTGCTGGCTGTATGGGAGATGATTCCCCACCTCTGACCAATTTCAGAATTGTTTACCACTGGAGCAAGTGCCTTGGTAGTGTTTTCCTCTGTATAACTGTAAGGTTCAGTTTTTTTTTTTTCTTTTTTGGTTCAAGTTAGATTTTATTCCTCATTTATGTATTTATAGATATAAGCATGGAAATAATACATTCGTATAAATACATCAGTGTGAATGGAAGAACTTTTTTTCTATTTTATTTTTACTTTATATTTTTTAAAATTTTGAAATTTAATTTTAGTTATTTCTTTTATACAGTAGGTTATTTTTAGTTATCTATTTTATGCATAGACATGTATACAGGTGAATCCTAATCTCCCAACTCATCCCACCACCACCACCCCATGGCTTCCCCCACTTTGTGTCCATACGTTTGTTCTCTACCTCTGTGTCTCTATTTCTGCCCTGCAAACCAGTTCATCTCTACCATTTTTCTAGGTTCCACATATAGGCATTAATATACAATATTTGTTTTTCTCTTTCTGACTTACTTCACTCTGTATGACAGTCTCTAGATCCATCAACTTCTCTACAAATGACCCAGTTTCATTCCTTTTTATGGCTGAGTAATATTCCATTTTATATATGTACCACATCTTTATCCATTCGTCTGTCTGTGGGCATTTAGGTTGCTTCCATTACCTGGCTATTGTAAATAGTGCTGCAATGAACATTGTGGTGAATGTGTCTCTGTGATTTATGGTTTTCTCTGGGTATATTCCCAGAAGTGGGATTGCTGGATCCTATGGTAATTCTCTTTTTAGTTTTTTAAAGGAACCTCCATACTGTTCTCCATAGTGACTGTATCAATTTACATTCCCACCAATAGCGGAAGAGGGTTCCTTTTGTCCACACCCTCCCCAGAATTTGTTGTTTGTAGATTATCTGATGATGCCGATTCTAACAGGTGTGAGGTCTTACCTCATTGTAGTTTTGATTTGCATTTCTCTAATAATTAGTGATGTTGAGCAGCTTTTCATGTGCGTCTTGGCCATCTCTGTGTCTTCTTTGAAGAAACGTCTCTTTAGATCTTCTGCCCATTTTTGTATTGGGTTGTTTGTTTTATTAATATTAAGCTGCCTGAGCTGTTTATATATATTGGAGATTAAACCTTTGTCCATTGATTCATTTGTGAACGTTTTCGCCCATTCTGAGGGTTGCCTTTTTCCATTCCCGTTTTTTTTAACAAAGAAAGAAAGAAAGCAAAAGAAGCAGAACACTAATGTGCGTGAAATATGCCTCTTGAAACTGTCGTTTTGAAATATGGACGTCTTTTGAATTTTTTGGTCGATATATGACCCCAGGATTTGTTTTCAGGGCAGGTGTCATTTACAGGCCTGTAATGATTTGGAATATCCACTGACCATTAGCGCTGGCATTAAACCTGCAGTTGTGTGAAACGGCCACAAGGTGGCAGCAGTTTTCCCTTACCAAATCTGGTTACTAGGGCAGCAGAGCCTCAATGGAAGTCGAGTTCTAGATTGGAATGTAGAACGGAATGTGCCAGGAGAAAGCCCCTCAAGTTTGTCTCACTACTTCTTGTTCGTGTTTTTAATTTAATTTTTTATTTTTTATTACAGCAAGTTTGAGTACCACGTTTAGCTTGTTGTAGGTGTGCAAGAGGTGGTTCTTTTACACATATGTCTGTTCTTCCTGGGATCCTTTTCCCATGTACGTTATGACAGAATGTTGAGTAGTCTTCTCTTGGTACTCCATAGGTCTTTGGTGATTATATACGCCTACTGTGTTTTTATATGTCTGTTAACCCCAATATCGTAATGAATTCAATCCTCACACCTTTCCTTTGGTGAACCATAAGTTTGTTTAATGAATCTGTGATTGCCCTTCTCCGTGGAAATATCTGCCCTGGTATCAATTTATAGGTAACACCTATAAGTGATATGATATGATATGTGTCTTTCACTTTCTGACTTACTCCAAGTCACGTGATTACCTCGAGACTCATCTACGGTGCTGCAAATGGCATTGTGTCCTTTTTCTCCTTGGCGAATATTCTGTCTTAGCGAGGTCCATTTTCTGCAATGTGATTCCCTGAGGGCTGAGGATTAGCTGACCTGGGCAGCCTGACCCTGCCGGCAAGCCCTCCCCAGGTGTGCCTGGGTTGAGGTCAATATAAACAGCACTCCAGGCAGCAATAGCCCCTGCAGCTGTGCCTTACTCCATATTCTCTGCCCCGTCAGCAGCCTCGGGGCTGTGCTGGTGGGAGGGTGTGAGGGTCCACGGCTTTGGGGGTGGCCCGGTGTGAGTGGGGCTCTGCTGGACCTTCGGCAGGAGTTTCCAGGCTGCCACCTGTAAAGAAGAGGATGTGTCACCCATAACATCCACTGGAATATCTCTCCGGGCTGAGGTGAGGAAGGAAAAAAAGGAGTGGGGGCCGGGACAGGAGGGGTATCTCAGGCAGGGCAATAGAAAGCTTCCAGAAGAGCGCCCGTGGCCAGTACCATCCTGGCTGACCTGCAGGCACCAAGTTGGCCTGCGTGCTGTCGCTGGTGTGGCTCCACGGCCCTTCCTCTAGGCTTTCAAGCCCTTGTACATATTCAGGTGTTTCACCTGGGAAGGGTGGGAACAGTTCAGCAGCATCTGGCCTGGGGCTCAGCTCACGTTTACTCACAGAGGCCTCGGCACGGTCTCCCAGCTTTGCAATGAGGATGCTCCTTGCGTGGGCGGGCGGGGCTGCTGGCTGTATGGGAGATGATTCCCCACCTCTGACCAATTTCAGAATTGTTTACCACTGGAGCAAGTGCCTTGGTAGTGTTTTCCTCTGTATAACTGTAAGGTTCAGTTTTTTTTTTTTCTTTTTTGGTTCAAGTTAGATTTTATTCCTCATTTATGTATTTATAGATATAAGCATGGAAATAATACATTCGTATAAATACATCAGTGTGAATGGAAGAACTTTTTTTCTATTTTATTTTTACATTATATTTTTTAAAATTTTGAAATTTAATTTTAGTTATTTCTTTTATACAGTAGGTTATTTTTAGTTATCTATTTTATGCATAGACATGTATACAGGTGAATCCTAATCTCCCAACTCATCCCACCACCACCACCCCATGGCTTCCCCCACTTTGTGTCCATACGTTTGTTCTCTACCTCTGTGTCTCTATTTCTGCCCTGCAAACCAGTTCATCTCTACCATTTTTCTAGGTTCCACATATAGGCATTAATATACAATATTTGTTTTTCTCTTTCTGACTTACTTCACTCTGTATGACAGTCTCTAGATCCATCAACTTCTCTACAAATGACCCAGTTTCATTCCTTTTTATGGCTGAGTAATATTCCATTTTATATATGTACCACATCTTTATCCATTCGTCTGTCTGTGGGCATTTAGGTTGCTTCCATTACCTGGCTATTGTAAATAGTGCTGCAATGAACATTGTGGTGAATGTGTCTCTGTGATTTATGGTTTTCTCTGGGTATATGCCCAGAAGTGGGATTGCTGGATCCTATGGTAATTCTCTTTTTAGTTTTTTAAAGGCACCTCCATACTGTTCTCCATAGTGACTGTATCAATTTACATTCCCACCAATAGCGGAAGAGGGTTCCTTTTGTCCACACCCTCCCCAGAATTTGTTGTTTGTAGATTATCTGATGATGCCGATTCTAACAGGTGTGAGGTCTTACCTCATTGTAGTTTTGATTTGCATTTCTCTAATAATTAGTGATGTTGAGCAGCTTTTCATGTGCGTCTTGGCCATCTCTGTGTCTTCATTGAAGAAACGTCTCTTTAGATCTTCTGCCCATTTTTGTATTGGGTTGTTTGTTTTATTAATATTAAGCTGCATGAGCTGTTTATATATATTGGAGATTAAACCTTTGTCCATTGATTCGTTTGTGAACGTTTTCGCCCATTCTGAGGGTTGCCTTTCTCCATTCCCGTATTTTTTAACAAAGAAAGAAAGAAAGCAAAAGAAGCAGAACACTAATGTGCGTGAAATATGCCTCTTGAAACTGTCGTTTTGAAATATGCACGTCTTTTGAATTTTTTGGTCGATATATGACCCCAGGATTTGTTTTCAGGGCAGGTGTCATTAACAGGCCTGTAATGATTTGGAATATCCACTGACCATTAGCGCTGGCATTAAACCTGCAGTTGTGTGAAACGGCCACAAGGTGGCAGCAGTTCTCCCTTACCAAATCTGGTTACTAGGGCAGCAGAGCCTCAATGGAAGTCCTGTTCTAGATTGGAATGTAGAACGGAATGTGACAGGAGAAAGCCCCTCAAGTTTGTCTCACTACTTCTTGTTCGTGTTTTTAATTTATTTTTTTATTTTTTATTACAGCAAGTTTGAGTACAACGTTTAGCATGTTGTAGGTGTGCATGAGGTGGTTCTTTTACACATATACATATGTCTGTTCTTCCTGGGATCCTTTTCCCATGTACGTTATGACAGAATGTTGAGTAGTCTTCTCTTGGTACTCCGTAGGTCTTTGGTGATTATATACGTCTACTGTGTTTGTATATGTCTGTTAACCCCAATATCGTAATGAATTCAATCCTCACACCTTTCCTTTGGTGAACCATAAGTTTGTTTAATGAATCTGTGATTGCCCTTCTCCGTGGAAATATCTGCCCTGGTATCAATTTATAGGTAACACCTATAAGTGATATGATATGATATGTGTCTTTCACTTTCTGACTTACTCCAAGTCACGTGATTACCTCGAGACTCATCTACGGTGCTGCAAATGGCATTGTGTCCTTTTTTTCCTTGGCGAATATTCTGTCTTAGCGAGGTCCATATTCTGCAATGTGATTCCCTGAGGGCTGAGGATTAGCTGACCTGGGCAGCCTGACCCTGCCGGCAAGCCCTCCCCAGGGTTGCCTGGGTTGAGGTCAATATAAACAGCACTCCAGGCAGCAATAGCCCCTGCAGCTGTGCCTGATTCCATATTCTCTGCCCCGTCAGCAGTCTCGGGGCTGTGCTGGTGGGAGGGTGTGAGGGTCCACGGCTTTGTGGGTGGCCCGGTGTGAGTGGGGCTCTGCTGGACTTTCGGCAGGAGTTGCCAGGCTGCCACCTGTAAAGAAGAGGATGTGTCACCCATAACTTCCACTGGAATATCTCTCCGGGCTGAGGTGAGGAAGGAAAAAAATGAGTGGGGGCCGGGACAAGAGGGGTATCTCAGGCAGGGCAATAGAAACCTTCCAGAAGAGCGCCCGTGGCCAGTACCATCCTGGCTGACCTGCAGGCACCAAGTTGGCCTGCGTGCTGTCGCTGGTGTGGCTCCACGGCCCTTCCTCTAGGCTTTCAAGCCCTTGTACATATTCAGGTGTTTCACCTGGGAAGGGTGGGAACAGTTCAGCAGCATCTGGCCTGGGGCTCAGCTCACGTTTACTCACAGAGGCCTTGGCACGTTCTCCCAGCTTTGCAATGAGGATGCTCCTTGCGTGGCCGGGCGGGGCTGCTGGCTGTATGGGAGATGATTCCCCATCTCTGACCAATTTCAGAATTGTTTTCCAGTGGAGCACGTGCCTTGGTAGTGTTTTCCTCTGTATAACTGTTAGGTTCAGTTTTTTTTTTTCTTTTTTGGTTCAAGTTAGATTTTATTCCTCATTTATGTATTTATAGATATAAGCATGGAAATAATTCATTCGTATAAATACATCAGTGTGAATGGAAGAACTTTTTTTCTGTTTTATTTTTACATTTTATTTTTTAAAATTTTGAAATTTAATTTTAGTTATTTTTTTATACAGTAGGTTATTATTAGTTATCTATTTTATGCATAGACATGTATACAGGTCAATCCTAATCTCCCAACTCATCCCACCACCACCACCCCATGGCTTCCCCCACTTTGTGTCCATACGTTTGTTCTCTACCTCTGTGTCTCTATTTCTGCCCTGCAAACCAGTTCATCTCTACCATTTTTCTAGGTTCCACATATAGGCATTAATATACAATATTTGTTTTTCTCTTTCTGACTTACTTCACTCTGTATGACAGTCTCTAGATCCATCAACTTCTCTACAAATGACCCAGTTTCATTCCTTTTTATGGCTGAGTAATATTCCATTTTGTATATGTACCACATCTTTATCCATTCGTCTGTCTGTGGGCATTTAGGTTGCTTCCATTACCTGGCTATTGTAAATAGTGCTGCAATGAACATTGTGGTGAATGTGTCTCTGTGATTTATGGTTTTCTCTGGGTATATGCCCAGAAGTGGGATTGCTGGATCCTATGGTAATTCTCTTTTTAGTTTTTTAAAGGAACCTCCATACTGTTCTCCATAGTGACTGTATCAATTTACATTCCCACCAATAGCGGAAGAGGGTTCCTTTTGTCCACACCGTCCCCAGAATTTGTTGATTGTAGATTATCTGATGATGCCGATTCTAACAGGTGTGAGGTCTTACCTCATTGTAGTTTTGATTTGCATTTCTCTAATAATTAGTGATGTTGAGCAGCTTTTCATGTGCGTCTTGGCCATCTCTGTGTCTTCTTTGAAGAAACGTCTCTTTAGATCTTCTGCCCATTTTTGTATTGGGTTGTTTGTTTTATTAATATTAAGCTGCATGAGCTGTTTATATATATTGGAGATTAAACCTTTGTCCATTGATTCGTTTGTGAACGTTTTCGCCCATTCTGAGGGTTGCCTTTCTCCATTCCCGTTTTTTTTAACAAAGAAAGAAAGAAAGCAAAAGAAGCAGAACACTAATGTGCGTGAAATATGCCTCTTGAAACTGTCGTTTTGAAATATGGACGTCTTTTGAATTTTTTGGTCGATATATGACCCCAGGATTTGTTTTCAGGGCAGGTGTCATTTACAGGCCTGTAATGATTTGGAATATCCACTGACCATTAGCGCTGGCATTAAACCTGCAGTTGTGTGAAACGGCCACAAGGTGGCAGCAGTTCTCCCTTACCAAATCTGGTTACTAGGGCAGCAGAGCCTCAATGGAAGTCGTGTTCTAGATTGGAATGTAGAACGGAATGTGCCAGGAGAAAGCCCCTCAAGTTTGTCTCACTACTTCTTGTTCGTGATTTTAATTTAATTTTTTATTTTTTATTACAGCAAGTTTGAGTTCAACGTTTAGCTTGTTGTAGGTGTGCAAGAGGTGGTTCTTTTACACATATACATATGTCTGTTCTTCCTGGGATCCTTTTCCCATGTACGTTATGACAGAATGTTGAGTAGTCTTCTCTTGGTACTCCGTAGGTCTTTGGTGATTATATACGTCTACTGTGTTTGTATCTGTCTGTTAACCCCAATATCGTAATGAATTCAATCCTCACACCTTTCCTTTGGTGAACCATAAGTTTGTTTAATGAATCTGTGATTGCCCTTCTCCGTGGAAATATCTGCCCTGGTATCAATTTATAGGTAACACCTATAAGTGATATGATATGATATGTGTCTTTCACTTTCTGACTTACTCCAAGTCACGTGATTACCTCGAGACTCATCTACGGTGCTGCAAATGGCATTGTGTCCTTGTTTTCCTTGGCGAATATTCTGTCTTAGCGAGGTCCATATTCTGCAATGTGATTCCCTGAGGGCTGAGGATTAGCTGACCTGGGCAGCCTGACCCTGCCGGCAAGCCCTTCCCAGGGTTGCCTGGGTTGAGGTCAATATAAACAGCACTCCAGGCAGCAATAGCCCCTGCAGCTGTGCCTGATTCCATATTCTCTGCCCCGTCAGCAGTCTCGGGGCTGTGCTGGTGGGAGGGTGTGAGGGTCCACGGCTTTGTGGGTGGCCCGGTGTGAGTGGGGCTCTGCTGGACTTTCGGCAGGAGTTGCCAGGCTGCCACCTGTAAAGAAGAGGATGTGTCACCCATAACTTCCACTGGAATATCTCTCCGGGCTGAGGTGAGGAAGGAAAAAAAGGAGTGGGGGCCGGGACAAGAGGGGTATCTCAGGCAGGGCAATAGAAAGCTTCCAGAAGAGCGCCCGTGGCCAGTACCATCCTGGCTGACCTGCAGGCACCAAGTTGGCCTGCGTGCTGTCGCTGGTGTGGCTCCACGGCCCTTCCTCTAGGCTTTCAAGCCCTTGTACATATTCAGGTGTTTCACCTGGGAAGGGTGGGAACAGTTCAGCAGCATCTGGCCTGGGGCTCAGCTCACGTTTACTCACAGAGGCCTTGGCACGTTCTCCCAGCTCTGCAATGAGGATGCTCCTTGCGTGGCCGGGCGGGGCTGCTGGCTGTACGGGAGATGATTCCCCATCTCTGACCAATTTCAGAATTGTTTTCCAGTGGAGCACGTGCCTTGGTAGTGTTTTCCTCTGTATAACTGTTAGGTTCAGTTTTTTTTTTTCTTTTTTGGTTCAAGTTAGATTTTATTCCTCATTTATGTATTTATAGATATAAGCATGGAAATAATTCATTCGTATAAATACATCAGTGTGAATGGAAGAACTTTTTTTCTGTTTTATTTTTACATTTTATTTTTTAAAATTTTGAAATTTAATTTTAGTTATTTTTTTATACAGTAGGTTATTATTAGTTATCTATTTTATGCATAGACATGTATACAGGTCAATCCTAATCTCCCAACTCATCCCACCACCACCACCCCATGGCTTCCCCCACTTTGTGTCCATACGTTTGTTCTCTACCTCTGTGTCTCTATTTCTGCCCTGCAAACCAGTTCATCTCTACCATTTTTCTAGGTTCCACATATAGGCATTAATATACAATATTTGTTTTTCTCTTTCTGACTTACTTCACTCTGTATGACAGTCTCTAGATCCATCAACTTCTCTACAAATGACCCAGTTTCATTCCTTTTTATGGCTGAGTAATATTCCATTTTGTATATGTACCACATCTTTATCCATTCGTCTGTCTGTGGGCATTTAGGTTGCTTCCATTACCTGGCTATTGTAAATAGTGCTGCAATGAACATTGTGGTGAATGTGTCTCTGTGATTTATGGTTTTCTCTGGGTATATGCCCAGAAGTGGGATTGCTGGATCCTATGGTAATTCTCTTTTTAGTTTTTTAAAGGAACCTCCATACTGTTCTCCATAGTGACTGTATCAATTTACATTCCCACCAATAGCGGAAGAGGGTTCCTTTTGTCCACACCGTCCCCAGAATTTGTTGATTGTAGATTATCTGATGATGCCGATTCTAACAGGTGTGAGGTCTTACCTCATTGTAGTTTTGATTTGCATTTCTCTAATAATTAGTGATGTTGAGCAGCTTTTCATGTGCGTCTTGGCCATCTCTGTGTCTTCTTTGAAGAAACGTCTCTTTAGATCTTCTGCCCATTTTTGTATTGGGTTGTTTGTTTTATTAATATTAAGCTGCATGAGCTGTTTATATATATTGGAGATTAAACCTTTGTCCATTGATTCGTTTGTGAACGTTTTCGCCCATTCTGAGGGTTGCCTTTCTCCATTCCCGTTTTTTTTAACAAAGAAAGAAAGAAAGCAAAAGAAGCAGAACACTAATGTGCGTGAAATATGCCTCTTGAAACTGTCGTTTTGAAATATGGACGTCTTTTGAATTTTTTGGTCGATATATGACCCCAGGATTTGTTTTCAGGGCAGGTGTCATTTACAGGCCTGTAATGATTTGGAATATCCACTGACCATTAGCGCTGGCATTAAACCTGCAGTTGTGTGAAACGGCCACAAGGTGGCAGCAGTTCTCCCTTACCAAATCTGGTTACTAGGGCAGCAGAGCCTCAATGGAAGTCCTGTTCTAGATTGGAATGTAGAACGGAATGTGCCAGGAGAAAGCCCCTCAAGTTTGTCTCACTACTTCTTGTTCGTGATTTTAATTTAATTTTTTATTTTTTATTACAGCAAGTTTGAGTTCAACGTTTAGCTTGTTGTAGGTGTGCAAGAGGTGGTTCTTTTACACATATACATATGTCTGTTCTTCCTGGGATCCTTTTCCCATGTACGTTATGACAGAATGTTGAGTAGTCTTCTCTTGGTACTCCGTAGGTCTTTGGTGATTATATACGTCTACTGTGTTTGTATCTGTCTGTTAACCCCAATATCGTAATGAATTCAATCCTCACACCTTTCCTTTGGTGAACCATAAGTTTGTTTAATGAATCTGTGATTGCCCTTCTCCGTGGAAATATCTGCCCTGGTATCAATTTATAGGTAACACCTATAAGTGATATGATATGATATGTGTCTTTCACTTTCTGACTTACTCCAAGTCACGTGATTACCTCGAGACTCATCTACGGTGCTGCAAATGGCATTGTGTCCTTTTTCTCCTTGGCGAATATTCTGTCTTAGCGAGGTCCATTTTCTGCAATGTGATTCCCTGAGGGCTGAGGATTAGCTGACCTGGGCAGCCTGACCCTGCCGGCAAGCCCTCCCCAGGTGTGCCTGGGTTGAAGTCAATATAAACAACACTCCAGGCAGCAATAGCCCCTGCAGCTGTGCCTTACTCCATATTCTCTGCCCCGTCAGCAGTCTCGGGGCTGTGCTGGTGGGAGGGTGTGAGGGTCCACGGCTTTGTGGGTGGCCCGGTGTGAGTGGGGCTCTGCTGGACTTTCGGCAGGAGTTGCCAGGCTGCCACCTGTAAAGAAGAGGATGTGTCACCCATAACTTCCACTGGAATATCTCTCCGGGCTGAGGTGAGGAAGGAAAAAAAGGAGTGGGGGCCGGGACAGGAGGGGTATCTCAGGCAGGGCAATAGAAAGCTTCCAGAAGAGCGCCCGTGGCCAGTACCATCCTGGCTGACCTGCAGGCACCAAGTTGGCCTGCGTGCTGTCGCTGGTGTGGCTCCACGGCCCTTCCTCTAGGCTTTCAAGCCCTTGTACATATTCAGGTGTTTCACCTGGGAAGGGTGGGAACAGTTCAGCAGCATCTGGCCTGGGGCTCAGCTCACGTTTACTCACAGAGGCCTTGGCACGGTCTCCCAGCTTTGCAATGAGGATGATCCTTGCGTGGGCGGGCGGGGCTGCTGGCTGTATGGGAGATGATTCCCCACCTCTGACCAATTTCAGAATTGTTTACCACTGGAGCAAGTGCCTTGGTAGTGTTTTCCTCTGTATAACTGTTAGGTTCAGTTTTTTTTTTTTTCTTTTTTGGTTCAAGTTAGATTTTATTCCTCATTTATGTATTTATAGATATAAGCATGGAAATAATTCATTCGTATAAATACATCAGTGTGAATGGAAGATCTTTTTTTCTGTTTTATTTTTACATTTTATTTTTTAAAATTTTGAAATTTAATTTTAGTTATTATTTTATACAGTAGGTTATTATTAGTTATGTATTTTATGCATAGACATGTATACAGGTCAATCCTAATCTCCCAACTCATCCCACCACCACCACCCCATGGCTTCCCCTACTTTGTGTCCATACGTTTGTTCTCTACCTCTGTGTCTCTATTTCTGCCCTGCAAACCAGTTCATCTCTTCCATTTTTCTAGGTTCTACATATAGGCATTAATATACAATATTTGTTTTTCTCTTTCTGGCTTACTTCACTCTGTATGACAGTCTCTAGATCCATCAACTTCTCTACAAATGACCCAGTTTCATTCCTTTTTATGGCTGAGTAATATTCCATTTTATATATGTACCACATCTTTATCCATTCGTCTGTCTGTGGGCATTTATGTTGCTTCCATAACCTGGCTATTGTAAATAGTGCTGCAATGAACATTGTGGTGAATGTGTCTCTGTGATTTATGGTTTTCTCAGGGTATATGCCCGAAGTGGGATTGCTGGATCCTATGGTAATTCTCTTTTTAGTTTTTTAAAGGAACCTCCATACTGTTCTCCTTAGTGACTGTATCAATTTTCATTCCCACCAATAGCGGAAGAGGGTTCCTTTTGTCCACACCCTCCCCAGAATTTGTTGTTTGTAGATTATCTGATGATGCCGATTCTAACAGGTGTGAGGTCTTACCTCATTGTAGTTTTGATTTGCATTTCTCTAATAATTAGTGATGTTGAGCAGCTTTTCATGTGCGTCTTGGCCATCTCTGTGTCTTCTTTGAAGAAACGTCTCTTTAGATCTTCTGCCCATTTTTGTATTGGGTTGTTTGTTTTATTAATATTAAGCTGCATGAGCTGTTTATATATATTGGAGATTAAACCTTTGTCCATTGATTCGTTTGTGAACGTTTTCGCCCATTCTGAGGGTTGCCTTTTTCCATTCCCGTTTTTTTTAACAAAGAAAGAAAGAAAGCAAAAGAAGCAGAACACTAATGTGCGTGAAATATGCCTCTTGAAACTGTCGTTTTGAAATATGGACGTCTTTTGAATTTTTTGGTCGATATATGACCCCAGGATTTGTTTTCAGGGCAGGTGTCATTTACAGGCCTGTAATGATTTGGAATATCCACTGACCATTAGCGCTGGCATTAAACCTGCAGTTGTGTGAAACGGCCACAAGGTGGCAGCAGTTCTCCCTTACCAAATCTGGTTACTAGGGCAGCAGAGCCTCAATGGAAGTCGTGTTCTAGATTGGAATGTAGAACGGAATGTGCCAGGAGAAAGCCCCTCAAGTTTGTCTCACTACTTCTTGTTCGTGATTTTAATTTAATTTTTTATTTTTTATTACAGCAAGTTTGAGTACAACGTTTAGCTTGTTGTAGGTGTGCAAGAGGTGGTTCTTTTACACATATACATATGTCTGTTCTTCCTGGGATCCTTTTCCCATGTACGTTATGACAGAATGTTGAGTAGTCTTCTCTTGGTACTCCGTAGGTCTTTGGTGATTATATACGTCTACTGTGTTTGTATCTGTCTGTTAATACGAATATCGTAATGAATTCAATCCTCACACCTTTCCTTTGGTGAACCATAAGTTTGTTTAATGAATCTGTGATTGCCCTTCTCCTTGGAAATTTCTGTCCTGGTATCTATTTATAGGTAACACCTATAAGTGATATGATATGATATGTGTCTTTCACTTTCTGACTTACTCCAAGTCACGTGATTACCTCGAGACTCATCTACGGTGCTGCAAATGGCATTGTGTCCTTTTTCTCCTTGGCGAATATTCTGTCTTAGCGAGGTCCATATTCTGCAATGTGATTCCCTGAGGGCTGAGGATTAGCTGACCTGGGCAGCCTGACCCTGCCGGCAAGCCCACCCCAGGTGTGCCTGGGTTGAGGTCAATATAAACAGCACTCCAGGCAGCAATAGCCCCTGCAGCTGTGCCTGACTCCATATTCTCTGCCCCGTCAGCAGTCTCGGGGCTGTGCTGGTGGGAGGGTGTGAGGGTCCACGGCTTTGTGGGTGGCCCGGTGTGAGTGGGGCTCTGCTGGACTTTCGGCAGGAGTTGCCAGGCTGCCACCTGTAAAGAAGAGGATGTGTCACCCATAACTTCCACTGGAATACCTCTCCAGGCTGAGGTGAGGAAGGAAAAAAAGGAGTGGGGGCCGGGACAGGAGGGGTATCTTAGGCAGGGCAATAGAAAGCTTCCAGAAGAGCGCCCGTGGCCAGTACCATCCTGGCTGACCTGCAGGCACCAAGTTGGCCTGCGTGCTGTCGCTGGTGTGGCTCCACGGCCCTTCCTCTAGGCTTTCAAGCCCTTGTACATATTCAGGTGTTTCACCTGGGAAGGGTGGGAACAGTTAAGCAGCAGCTGGCCTGGGGCTCAGCTCACGTTTACTCACAGAGGCCTCGGCACGGTCTCCCAGCTTTGCAATGAGGATGCTCCTGGCGTGGGCGGGCGGGGCTGCTGGCTGTATGGGAGATGATTCCCCACCTCTGACCAATTTCAGAATTGTTTACCACTGGAGCAAGTGCCTTGGTAGTGTTTTCCTCTGTATAACTGTTAGGTTCAGTTTTTTTTTTCTTTTTTGGTTCAAGTTAGATTTTATTCCTCATTTATGTATTTATAGATATAAGCATGGAAATAATTCATTCGTATAAATACATCAGTGTGAAAGGAAGAACTTTTTTTCTGTTTTATTTTTACATTTTATTTTTTTAAATTTTGAAATTTAATTTTAGTTATTTTTTTATACAGTAGGTTATTATTAGTTATCTATTTTATGCATAGACATGTATACAGGTCAATCCTAATCTCCCAACTCATCCCACCACCACCACCCCATGGCTTCCCCCACTTTGTGTCCATACGTTTGTTCTCTACCTCTGTGTCTCTATTTCTGCCCTGCAAACCAGTTCATCTCTACCATTTTTCTAGGTTCTACATATAGGCATTAATATACAATATTTGTTTTTCTCTTTCTGGCTTACTTCACTCTGTATGACAGTCTCTAGATCCATCAACTTCTCTACAAATGACCCAGTTTCATTCCTTTTTATGGCTGAGTAATATTCCATTTTATATATGTACCACATCTTTATCCATTCGTCTGTCTGTGGGCATTTATGTTGCTTCCATAACCTGGCTATTGTAAATAGTGCTGCAATGAACATTGTGGTGAATGTGTCTCTGTGATTTATGGTTTTCTCAGGGTATATGCCCGAAGTGGGATTGCTGGATCCTATGGTAATTCTCTTTTTAGTTTTTTAAAGGAACCTCCATACTGTTCTCCTTAGTGACTGTATCAATTTACATTCCCACCAATAGCGGAAGAGGGTTCCTTTTGTCCACACCCTCCCCAGAATTTGTTGTTTGTAGATTATCTGATGATGCCGATTCTAACAGGTGTGAGGTCTTACCTCATTGTAGTTTTGATTTGCATTTCTCTAATAATTAGTGATGTTGAGCAGCTTTTCATGTGCGTCTTGGCCATCTCTGTGTCTTCTTTGAAGAAACGTCTCTTTAGATCTTCTGCCCATTTTTGTATTGGGTTGTTTGTTTTATTAATATTAAGCTGCATGAGCTGTTTATATATATTGGAGATTAAACCTTTGTCCATTGATTCGTTTGTGAACGTTTTCGCCCATTCTGAGGGTTGCCTTTTTCCATTCCCGTTTTTTTTAACAAAGAAAGAAAGAAAGCAAAAGAAGCAGAACACTAATGTGCGTGAAATATGCCTCTTGAAACTGTCGTTTTGAAATATGGACGTCTTTTGAATTTTTTGGTCGATATATGACCCCAGGATTTGTTTTCAGGGCAGGTGTCATTTACAGGCCTGTAATGATTTGGAATATCCACTGACCATTAGCGCTGGCATTAAACCTGCAGTTGTGTGAAACGGCCACAAGGTGGCAGCAGTTCTCCCTTACCAAATCTGGTTATTGGGCAGCAGAGCCTCAATGGAAGTCACGTTCTAGATTGGAATTTAGAACGGAGTGTGCCAGGAGAAAGCCCCTCAAGTTTGTCTCACTACTTCTTGTTCGTGTTTTTAATTTATTTTTTTATTTTTTATTACAGCAAGTTTGAGTACAACGTTTAGCTTGTTGTAGGTGTGCAAGAGGTGGTTCTTTTACACATATACATATGTCTGTTCTTCCTGGGATCCTTTTCCCATGTACGTTATGACAGAATGTTGAGTAGTCTTCTCTTGGTACTCCGTAGGTCTTTGGTGATTCTATACGTCTACTGTGATTGTATATGTCTGTTAACCCCAATATCGTAATGAATTCAATCCTCACACCTTTCCTTTGGTGAACCATAAGTTTGTTTAATGAATCTGTGATTGCCCTTCTCCGTGGAAATATCTGCCCTGGTATCAGTTTATAGGTAACACCTATAAGTGATATGATATGATATGTGTCTTTCACTTTCTGACTTACTCCAAGTCACGTGATTACCTCGAGACTCATCTACGGTGCTGCAAATGGCATTGTGTCCTTTTTCTCCTTGGCGAATATTCTGTCTTAGCGAGGTCCATTTTCTGCAATGTGATTCCCTGAGGGCTGAGGATTAGCTGACCTGGGCAGCCTGACCCTGCCGGCAAGCCCTCCCCAGGTGTGCCTGGGTTGAGGTCAATATAAACAGCACTCCAGGCAGCAATAGCCACTGCAGCTGTGCCTGACTCCATATCCTCTGCCCCGTCAGCAGTCTCGGGGCTGTGCTGGTGGGAGGGTGTGAGGGTCCACGGCTTTGTGGGTGGCCCGGTGTGAGTGGGGCTCTGCTGGACTTTCGGCAGGAGTTGCCAGGCTGCCACCTGTAAAGAAGAGGATGTGTCACCCATAACTTCCACTGGAATATCTCTCCGGGCTGAGGTGAGGAAGGAAAAAAAGGATTGGGGGCCGAGACAGGAGGGGTATCTCAGGCAGGGCAATAGAAAGCTT
Organism: Mesoplodon bidens; assembly: GCF_964165515.1. Lineage (NCBI taxonomy): Eukaryota > Metazoa > Chordata > Mammalia > Artiodactyla > Ziphiidae > Mesoplodon > Mesoplodon bidens. The sequence continues at coordinate 559,565 of NW_027672156.1, forward strand.
CCAGAAGAGCGCCCGTGGCCAGTACCATCCTGGCTGTCCTGCAGGCACCAAGTTGGCCTGCGTGCTGTCGCTGGTGTGGCTCCACGGCCCTTCCTCTAGGCTTTCAAGCCCTTGTAAAAATTCAGGTGTTTCACCTGGGAAGGGTGGGAACAGTTCAGCAGCATCTGGCCTGGGGCTCAGCTCACGTTTACTCACAGAGGCCTCGGCACGGTCTCCCAGCTTTGCAATGAGGATGCTCCTTGCGTGGGCGGGCGGGGCTGCTGGCTGTATGGGAGATGATTCCCCACCTCTGACCAATTTCAGAATTGTTTACCACTGGAGCAAGTGCCTTGGTAGTGTTTTCCTCTGTATAACTGTTAGGTTCAGTTTTTTTTTTTTCTTTTTTGGTTCAAGTTAGATTTTATTCCTCATTTATGTATTTATAGATATAAGCATGGAAATAATTCATTCGTATAAATACATCAGTGTGAATGGAAGAACTTTTTTTCTGTTTTATTTTTACATTTTATTTTTTAAAATTTTGAAATTTAATTTTAGTTATTTTTTTATACAGTAGGTTATTATTAGTTATCTATTTTATGCATAGACATGTATACAGGTCAATCCTAATCTCCCAACTCATCCCACCACCACTACCCCATGGCTTCCCCCACTTTGTGTCCATACGTTTGTTCTCTACCTCTGTGTCTCTATTTCTGCCCTGCAAACCAGTTCATCTCTACCATTTTTCTAGGTTCCACATATAGGCATTAATATACAATATTTGTTTTTCTCTTTCTGGCTTACTTCACTCTGTATGACAGTCTCTAGATCCATCAACTTCTCTACAAATGACCCAGTTTCATTCCTTTTTATGGCTGAGTAATATTCCATTTTATATATGTACCACATCTTTATCCATTCGTCTGTCTGTGGGCATTTAGGTTGCTTCCATTACCTGGGTATTGTAAATAGTGCTGCAATGAACATTTTGGTGAATGTGTCTTTGTGATTTATGGTTTTCTCTGGGTATATGCCCAGAAGTGGGATTGCTGGATCCTATGGTAATTCTCTTTTTAGTTTTTTAAAGGAACCTCCATACTGTTCTCCATAGTGACTGTATCAATTTACATTCCCACCAATAGCGGAAGAGGGTTCCTTTTGTCCACACCGTCCCCAGAATTTGTTGATTGTAGATTATCTGATGATGCAGATTCTAACAGGTGTGAGGTCTTACCTCATTGTAGTTTTGATTTGCATTTCTCTAATAATTAGTGATGTTGAGCAGCTTTTCATGTGCGTCTTGGCCATCTCTGTGTCTTCTTTGAAGAAACGTCTCTTTAGATCTTCTGCCCATTTTTGTATTGGGTTGTTTGTTTTATTAATATTAAGCTGCATGAGCTGTTTATATATATTGGAGATTAAACCTTTGTCCATTGATTCGTTTGTGAACGTTTTCGCCCATTCTGAGGGTTGCCTTTTTCCTTTCCCGTTTTTTTTAACAAAGAAAGAAAGAAAGCAAAAGAAGCAGAACACTAATGTGCGTGAAATATGCCTCTTGAAACTGTCGTTTTGAAATATGGACGTCTTTTGAATTTTTTGGTCGATATATGACCCCAGGATTTGTTTTCAGGGCAGGTGTCATTTACAGGCCTGTAATGATTTGGAATATCCACTGACCATTAGCGCTGGCATTAAACCTGCAGTTGTGTGAAACGGCCACAAGGTGGCAGCAGTTCTCCCTTACCAAATCTGGTTACTAGGGCAGCAGAGCCTCAATGGAAGTCGTGTTCTAGATTGGAATGTAGAACGGAATGTGCCAGGAGAAAGCCCCTCAAGTTTGTCTCACTACTTCTTGTTCGTGTTTTTAATTTAATTTTTTATTTTTTATTACAGCAAGTTTGAGTACAACGTTTAGCTTGTTGTAGGTGTGCAAGAGGTGGTTCTTTTACACATATACATATGTCTGTTCTTCCTGGGATCCTTTTCCCATGTACGTTATGACAGAATGTTGAGTAGTCTTCTCTTGGTACTCCGTAGGTCTTTGGTGATTATATACGTCTACTGTGTTTGTATCTGTCTGTTAACACGAATATCGTAATGAATTCAATCCTCACACCTTTCCTTTGGTGAACCATAAGTTTGTTTAATGAATCTGTGATTGCCCTTCTCCGTGGAAATATCTGCCCTGGTATCAATTTATAGGTAACACCTATAAGTGATATGATATGATATGTGTCTTTCACTTTCTGACTTACTCCAAGTCACGTGATTACCTCGAGACTCATCTACGGTGCTGCAAATGGCATTGTGTCCTTTTTCTCCTTGGCGAATATTCTGTCTTAGCGAGGTCCATTTTCTGCAATGTGATTCCCTGAGGGCTGAGGATTAGCTGACCTGGGCAGCCTGACCCTGCCGGCAAGCCCTCCCCAGGTGTGCCTGGGTTGAGGTCAATATAAACAGCACTCCAGGCAGCAATAGCCCCTGCAGCTGTGCCTTACTCCATATTCTCTGCCCCGTCAGCAGTCTCGGGGCTGTGCTGGTGGGAGGGTGTGAGGGTCCACGGCTTTATGGGTGGCCCGGTGTGAGTGGGGCTCTGCTGGACTTTCGGCAGGAGTTGCCAGGCTGCCACCTGTAAAGAAGAGGATGTGTCACCCATAACTTCCACTGGAATATCTCTCCGGGCTGAGGTGAGGAAGGAAAAAAAGGAGTGGGGGCCGGGACAGGAGGGGTATCTCAGGCAGGGCAATAGAAAGCTTCCAGAAGAGCGCCCGTGGCCAGTACCATCCTGGGTGACCTGCAGGCACCAAGTTGGCCTGCGTGCTGTCGCTGGTGTGGCTCCACGGCCCTTCCTCTAGGCTTTCAAGCCCTTGTACATATTCAGGTGTTTCACCTGGGAAGGGTGGGAACAGTTCAGCAGCATCTGGCCTGGGGCTCAGCTCACGTTTACTCACAGAGGCCTCGGCACGGTCTCCCAGCTTTGCAATGAGAATGCTCCTTGCGTGGGCGGGCGGGGCTGCTGGCTGTATGGGAGATGATTCCCCACCTCTGACCAATTTCAGAATTGTTTACCACTGGAGCAAGTGCCTTGGTAGTGTTTTCCTCTGTATAACTGTTAGGTTCAGTTTTTTTTTTTTTTTCTTTTTTGGTTCAAGTTAGATTTTATTCCTCATTTATGTATTTATAGATATAAGCATGGAAATAATTCATTCGTATAAATACATCAGTGTGAATGGAAGAACTTTTTTTCTGTTTTATTTTTACATTTTATTTTTTAAAATTTTGAAATTTAATTTTAGTTATTTTTTTTACAGTAGGTTATTATTAGTTATCTATTTTATGCATAGACATGTATACAGGTCAATCCTAATCTCCCAACTCATCCCACCACCACCACCCCATGGCTTCCCCCACTTTGTGTCCATACGTTTGTTCTCTACCTCTGTGTCTCTATTTCTGCCCTGCAAACCAGTTCATCTCTACCATTTTTCTAGGTTCCACATATAGGCATTAATATACAATATTTGTTTTTCTCTTTCTGGCTTACTTCACTCTGTATGACAGTCTCTAGATCCATCAACTTCTCTACAAATGACCCAGTTTCATTCCTTTTTATGGCTGAGTAATATTCCATTTTGTATATGTACCACATCTTTATCCATTCGTCTGTCTGTGGGCATTTAGGTTGCCTCCATTACCTGGCTATTGTAAATAGTGCTGCAATGAACATTGTGGTGAATGTGTCTTTGTGATTTATGGTTTTCTCTGGGTATATGCCCAGAAGTGGGATTGCTGGATCCTATGGTAATTCTCTTTTTAGTTTTTTAAAGGAACCTCCATACTGTTCTCCATAGTGACTGTATCAATTTACATTCCCACCAATAGCGGAAGAGGCTTCCTTTTGTCCACACCGTCCCCAGAATTTGTTGATTGTAGATTAGCTGATGATGCAGATTCTAACAGGTGTGAGGTCTTACCTCATTGTAGTTTTGATTTGCATTTCTCTAATAATTAGTGATGTTGAGCAGCTTTTCATGTGCGTCTTGGCCATCTCTGTGTCTTCTTTGAAGAAACGTCTCTTTAGATCTTCTGCCCATTTTTGTATTGGGTTGTTTGTTTTATTAATATTAAGCTGCATGAGCTGTTTATATATATTGGAGATTAAACCTTTGTCCATTAATTCGTTTGTGAACGTTTTCGCCCATTCTGAGGGTTGCCTTTCTCCATTCCCGTTTTTTTTAACAAAGAAAGAAAGCAAGCAAAAGAAGCAGAACACTAATGTGCGTGAAATATGCCTCTTGAAACTGTCGTTTTGAAATATGGACGTCTTTTGAATTTTTTGGTCGATATATGACCCCAGGATTTGTTTTCAGGGCAGGTGTCATTTACAGGCCTGTAATGATTTGGAATATCCACTGACCATTAGCGCTGGCATTAAACCTGCAGTTGTGTGAAACGGCCACAAGGTGGCAGCAGTTCTCCCTTACCAAATCTGGTTACTAGGGCAGCAGAGCCTCAGTGGAAGTCGTGTTCGAGATTGGAATGTAGAACGGAATGTGCCAGGAGAAAGCCCCTCAAGTTTGTCTCACTACTTCTTGTTCGTGTTTTTAATTTAATTTTTTATTTTTTATTACAGCAAGTTTGAGTACAACGTTTAGCTTGTTGTAGGTGTGCAAGAGGTGGTTCTTTTACACATATACATATGTCTGTTCTTCCTGGGATCCTTTTCCCATGTACGTTATGACAGAATGTTGAGTAGTCTTGTCTTGGTACTCCGTAGGTCTTTGGTGATTATATACGTCTACTGTGTTTGTATCTGTCTGTTAACCCCAATATCGTAATGAATTCAATCCTCACACCTTTCCTTTGGTGAACCATAAGTTTGTTTAATGAATCTGTGATTGCCCTTCTCCGTGGAAATATCTGCCCTGGTATCAATTTATAGGTAACACCTATAAGTGATATGATATGATATGTGTCTTTCACTTTCTGACTTACTCCAAGTCACATGATTACCTCGAGACTCATCTACGGTGCTGCAAATGGCATTGTGTCCTTTTTTTCCTTGGCGAATATTCTGTCTTAGCGAGGTCCATATTCTGCAATGTGATTCCCTGAGGGCTGAGGATTAGCTGACCTGGGCAGCCTGACCCTGCCGGCAAGCCCTCCCCAGGTGTGCCTGGGTTGAGGTCAATATAAACAGCACTCCAGGCAGCAATAGCCCCTGCAGCTGTGCCTGACTCCATATTCTCTGCCCCGTCAGCAGTCTCGGGGCTGTGCTGGTGGGAGGGTGTGAGGGTCCACGGCTTTGTGGGTGGCCCGGTTTGAGTGGGGCTCTGCTGGACTTTCGGCAGGAGTTGCCAGGGTGCCACCTGTAAAGAAGAGGATGTGTCACCCATAACTTCCACTGGAATATCTCTCCGGGCAGAGGTGACGAAGGAAAAAAAGGAGTGAGGGCCGGGACAGGAGGGGTATCTCAGGCAGGGCAATAGAAAGCTTCCAGAGGAGCGCCCGTGGCCAGTACCATCCTGGCTGACCTGCAGGCACCAAGTTGGCCTGCGTGCTGTCGCTGGTGTGGCTCCACGGCCCTTCCTCTAGGCTTTCAATCCCTTGTACCTATTCAGGTGTTTCACCTGGGAAGGGTGGGAAGAGTTCAGCAGCATCTGGCCTGGGGCTCAGCTCACGTTTACTCACAGAGGCCTCGGCTCGGTCTCCCAGCTTTGCAATGAGGATGCTCCTTGCGTGGGCGGGCGGGGCTGCTGGCTGTATGGGAAATGATTCCCCACCTCTGACCAATTTCAGAATTGTTTACCACTGGAGCAAGTGCCTTGGTAGTGTTTTCCTCTGTATAACTGTTAGGTTCAGTTTTTTTTTTCTTTTTTGGTTCCAGTTAGATTTTATTCCTCATTTATGTATTTATAGATATAAGCATGGAAATAATTCATTCGTATAAATACATCAGTGTGAATGGAAGAACTTTTTTTCTGTTTTATTTTTACATTTTATTTTTTAAAATTTTGAAATTTAATTTTAGTTATTTTTTTATACAGTAGGTTATTATTAGTTATCTATTTTATGCATAGACATGTATACAGGTCAATCCTAATCTCCCAACTCATCCCACCACCACCACCCCATGGCTTCCCCCACTTTGTGTCCATACGTTTGTTCTCTACCTCTGTGTCTCTATTTCTGCCCTGCAAACCAGTTCATCTCTACCATTTTTCTAGGTTCCACATATAGGCATTAATATACAATATTTGTTTTTCTCTTTCTGGCTTACTTCACTCTGTATGACAGTCTCTAGATCCATCAACTTCTCTACAAATGACCCAGTTTCATTCCTTTTTATGGCTGAGTAATATTCCATTTTATATATGTACCACATCTTTATCCATTCGTCTGTCTGTGGGCATTTATGTTGCTTCCATAACCTGGCTATTGTAAATAGTGCTGCAATGAACATTGTGGTGAATGTGTCTCTGTGATTTATGGTTTTCTCTGGGTATATGCCCAGAAGTGGGATTGCTGGATCCTATGGTAATTCTCTTTTAAGTTTTTTAAAGGAACCTCCATTCTCTTCTCCATAGTGACTGTATCAATTTACATTCCCACCAATAGCGGAAGAGGGTTCCTTTTGTCCACACCCTCCCCAGAATTTGTTGTTTGTAGATTATCTGATGTGGCCGATTCTAACAGATGTGAGGTCTTACCTCATTGTAGTTTTGATTTGCATTTCTCTAATAATTAGTGATGTTGAGCAGCTTTTCATGTGCGTCTTGGCCATCTCTGTGTCTTCTTTGAAGAAACGTCTCTTTAGATCTTCTGCCCATTTTTGTATTGGGTTGTTTGTTTTATTAATATTAAGCTGCATGAGCTGTTTATATATATTGGAGATTAAACCTTTGTCCATTGATTCGTTTGTGAACGTTTTCGCCCATTCTGAGGGTTGCCTTTTTCCATTCCCGTTTTTTTTTAACAAAGAAAGAAAGAAAGCAAAAGAAGCAGAACACTAATGTGTGTGAAATATGCCTCTTAAAACTGTCGTTTTGAAATATGGACGTCTTTTGAATTTTTTGGTCGATATATGACCCCAGGATTTGTTTTCAGGGCAGGTGTCATTTACAGGCCTGTAATGATTTGGAATATCCACTGACCATTAGCGCTGGCATTAAACCTGCAGTTGTGTGAAACGGCCACAAGGTGGCAGCAGTTCTCCCTTACCAAATCTGGTTACTAGGGCAGCAGTGCCTCAATGGAAGTCGTGTTCTAGATTGGAATGTAGAACGGAATGTGCCAGGAGAAAGCCCCTCAAGTTTGTCTCACTACTTCTTGTTCGTGTTTTTAATTTAATTTTTTATTTTTTATTACAGCAAGTTTGAGTACAACGTTTAGCTTGTTGTAGGTGTGCAAGAGGTGGTTCTTTTACACATATACATATGTCTGTTCTTCCTGGGATCCTTTTCCCATGTACGTTATGACAGAATGTTGAGTAGTCTTCTCTTGGTACTCCGTAGGTCTTTGGTGATTATATACGTCTACTGTGTTTGTATCTGTCTGTTAACACGAATATCGTAATGAATTCAATCCTCACACCTTTCCTTTGGTGAACCATAAGTTTGTTTAATGAATCTGTGATTGCCCTTCTCCGTGGAAATATCTGCCCTGGTATCAATTTATAGGTAACACCTATAAGTGATATGATATGATATGATATGTGTCTTTCACTTTCTGACTTACTCCAAGTCACGTGATTACCTCGAGACTCATCTACGGTGCTGCAAATGGCATTGTGTCCTTTTTTTCCTTGGCGAATATTCTGTCTTAGCGAGGTCCATATTCTGCAATGTGATTCCCTGAGGGCTGAGGATTAGCTGACCTGGGCAGCCTGACCCTGCCGGCAAGCCCTCACCAGGTGTGCCTGGGTTGAGGTCAATATAAAGAGCACTCCAGGCAGCAATAGCCCCTGCAGCTGTGCCTTACTCCATATTCTCTGCCCCGTCAGCAGTCTCGGGGCTGTGCTGGTGGGAGGGTGTGAGGTTCCACGGTTTTGTGGGTGGCCCGGTGTGAGTGGGGCTCTGCTGGACTTTCGGCAGGAGTTGCCAGGCTGCCACCTGTAAAGAAGAGGATGTGTCACCCATAACTTCCACTAGAATACCTCTCCAGGCTGAGGTGAGGAAGGAAAAAAAGGAGTGGGGGCCGGGACAGGAGGGGTATCTCAGGCAGGGCAATAGAAAGCTTCCAGAAGAGCGCCCGTGGCCAGTACCATCCTGGCTGACCTGCAGGCACCAAGTTGGCCTGCGTGCTGTCGCTGGTGTGGCTCCACGGCCCTTCCTCTAGGCTTTCAAGCCCTTGTACATATTCAGGTGTTTCACCTGGGAAGGGTGGGAACAGTTCAGCAGCATCTGGCCTGGGGCTCACCTCACGTTTACTCACAGAGGCCTCGGCACGGTCTCCCAGCTTTGCAATGAGGATGCTCCTTGCATGGGCGGGCGGGGCTGCTGGCTGTATGGGAGATGATTCCCCACCTCTGACCAATTTCAGAATTGTTTACCACTGGAGCAAGTGCCTTGGTAGTGTTTTCCTCTGTATAACTGTTAGGTTCAGTTTTTTTTTTCTTTTTTGGTTCAAGTTAGATTTTATTCCTCATTTATGTATTTATAGATATAAGCATGGAAATAATTCATTCGTATAAATACATCAGTGTGAATGGAAGAACATTTTTTCTGTTTTATTTTTACATTTTATTTTTTAAAATTTTGAAATTTAATTTTAGTTATTTTTTTATACAGTAGGTTATTATTAGTTATCTATTTTATGCATAGACATGTATACAGGTCAATCCTAATGTCCCAACTCATCCCACCACCACCACCCCATGGCTTCCCCCACTTTGTGTCCATACGTTTGTTCTCTACCTCTGTGTCTCTATTTCTGCCCTGCAAACCAGTTCATCTCTACCATTTTTCTAGGTTCCACATATAGGCTTTAATATACAATATTTGTTTTTCTCTTTCTGGCTTACTTCACTCTGTATGACAGTCTCTAGATCCATCAACTTCTCTACAAATGACCCAGTTTCATTCCTTTTTATGGCTGAGTAATATTCCATTTTATATATGTACCACATCTTTATCCATTCGTCTGTCTGTGGGCATTTATATTGCTTCCATAACCTGGCTATTGTAAATAGCGCTGCAATGAATATTGTGGTGAATGTGTCTCTGTGATTTATGGTTTTCTCTGGGTATATGCCCAGAAGTGGGATTGCTGGATCCTATGGTAATTCTCTTTTTAGTTTTTTAAAGGAACCTCCATACTGTTCTCCATAGTGACTGTATAATTTACATTCCCACCAATAGCGGAAGAGGGTTCCTTTTGTCCACACCCTCCCCAGAATTTGTTGTTTGTAGATTATCTGATGATGCCGATTCTAACAGGTGTGAGGTTTTACCTCATTGTAGTTTTGATTTGCATTTCTCTAATAATTAGTGATGTTGAGCAGCTTTTCATGTGCGTCTTGGCCATCTCTGTGTCTTCTTTGAAGAAACGTCTCTTTAGATCTTCTGCCCATTTTTGTATTGGGTTGTTTGTTTTATTAATATTAAGCTGCATGAGCTGTTTATATATATTGGAGATTAAACCTTTGTCCATTGATTCGTTTGTGAACTTTTACGCCCATTCTGAGGGTTGCCTTTTTCCATTCCCGTTTTTTTTAACAAAGAAAGAAAGAAAGCAAAAGAAGCAGAACACTAATGTGCGTGAAATATGCCTCTTGAAACTGTCGTTTTGAAATATGGACGTCTTTTGAATTTTTTGGTCGATATATGACCCCAGGATTTGTTTTCAGGGCAGGTGTCATTTACAGGCCTGTAATGATTTGGAATATCCACTGACCATTAGCGCTGGGATTAAAGCTGCTGTTGTGTGAAACGGCCACAAGGTGGCAGCAGTTCTCCCTTACCAAATCTGGTTACTAGGGCAGCAGAGCCTCAATGGAAGTCGCGTTCTAGATTGGAATGTAGAACGGAATGTGCCAGGAGAAAGCCCCTCAAGTTTGTCTCACTACTTCTTGTTCGTGTTTTTAATTTAATTTTTTATTTTTTATTACAGCAAGTTTGAGTACAACGTTTAGCATGTTGTAGGTGTGCAAGAGGTGGTTCTTTTACACATATACATATGTCTGTTCTTCCTGGGATCCTTTTCCCATGTACGTTATGACAGAATGTTGAGTAGTCTTCTCTTGGTACTCCGTAGGTCTTTGGTGATTATATACGTCTACTGTGTTTGTATCTGTCTGTTAACACGAATATCGTAATGAATTCAATCCTCACACCTTTCCTTTGGTGAACCATAAGTTTGTTTAATGAATCTGTGATTGCCCTTCTCCGTGGAAATATCTGCCCTGGTATCAATTTATAGGTAACACCTATAAGTGATATGATATGATATGTGTCTTTCACTTTCTGACTTACTCCAAGTCACGTGATTACCTCGAGACTCATCTACGGTGCTGCAAATGGCATTGTGTCCTTTTTCTCCTTGGCGAATATTCTGTCTTAGTGAGGTCCATTTTCTGCAATGTGATTCCCTGAGGGCTGAGGATTAGCTGACCTGGGCAGCCTGACCCTGCCGGCAAGCCCTCCCCAGGTGTGCCTGGGTTGAGGTCAATATAAACAGCACTCCAGGCTGCAATAGCCCCTGCAGCTGTGCCTGACTCCATATCCTCTGCCCCGTCAGCAGTCTCGGGGCTGTGCTGGTGGGAGGGTGTGAGGGTCCACGGCTTTGTGGGTGGCCCGGTGTGAGTGGGGCTCTGCTGGACTTTCGGCAGGAGTTGCCAGGCTGCCACCTGTAAAGAAGAGGATGTGTCACCCATAACTTCCACTGGAATATCTCTCCGGGCTGAGGTGAGGAAGGAAAAAAAGGATTGGGGGCCGAGACAGGAGGGGTATCTCAGGCAGGGCAATAGAAAGCTTCCAGAAGAGCGCCCGTGGCCAGTACCATCCTGGCTGTCCTGCAGGCACCAAGTTGGCCTGCGTGCTGTCGCTGGTGTGGCTCCACGGCCCTTCCTCTAGGCTTTCAAGCCCTTGTAAAAATTCAGGTGTTTCACCTGGGAAGGGTGGGAACAGTTCAGCAGCATCTGGCCTGGGGCTCAGCTCACGTTTACTCACAGAGGCCTCGGCACGGTCTCCCAGCTTTGCAATGAGGATGCTCCTTGCGTGGGCGGGCGGGGCTGCTGGCTGTATGGGAGATGATTCCCCACCTCTGACCAATTTCAGAATTGTTTACCACTGGAGCAAGTGCCTTGGTAGTGTTTTCCTCTGTATAACTGTTAGGTTCAGTTTTTTTTTTTTCTTTTTTGGTTCAAGTTAGATTTTATTCCTCATTTATGTATTTATAGATATAAGCATGGAAATAATTCATTCGTATAAATACATCAGTGTGAATGGAAGAACTTTTTTTCTGTTTTATTTTTACATTTTATTTTTTAAAATTTTGAAATTTAATTTTAGTTATTTTTTTATACAGTAGGTTATTATTAGTTATCTATTTTATGCATAGACATGTATACAGGTCAATCCTAATCTCCCAACTCATCCCACCACCACTACCCCATGGCTTCCCCCACTTTGTGTCCATACGTTTGTTCTCTACCTCTGTGTCTCTATTTCTGCCCTGCAAACCAGTTCATCTCTACCATTTTTCTAGGTTCCACATATAGGCATTAATATACAATATTTGTTTTTCTCTTTCTGGCTTACTTCACTCTGTATGACAGTCTCTAGATCCATCAACTTCTCTACAAATGACCCAGTTTCATTCCTTTTTATGGCTGAGTAATATTCCATTTTATATATGTACCACATCTTTATCCATTCGTCTGTCTGTGGGCATTTAGGTTGCTTCCATTACCTGGGTATTGTAAATAGTGCTGCAATGAACATTTTGGTGAATGTGTCTTTGTGATTTATGGTTTTCTCTGGGTATATGCCCAGAAGTGGGATTGCTGGATCCTATGGTAATTCTCTTTTTAGTTTTTTAAAGGAACCTCCATACTGTTCTCCATAGTGACTGTATCAATTTACATTCCCACCAATAGCGGAAGAGGGTTCCTTTTGTCCACACCGTCCCCAGAATTTGTTGATTGTAGATTATCTGATGATGCCGATTCTAACAGGTGTGAGGTCTTACCTCATTGTAGTTTTGATTTGCATTTCTCTAATAATTAGTGATGTTGAGCAGCTTTTCATGTGCGTCTTGGCCATCTCTGTGTCTTCTTTGAAGAAACGTCTCTTTAGATCTTCTGCCCATTTTTGTATTGGGTTGTTTGTTTTATTAATATTAAGCTGCATGAGCTGTTTATATATATTGGAGATTAAACCTTTGTCCATTGATTCGTTTGTGAACGTTTTCGCCCATTCTGAGGGTTGCCTTTTTCCTTTCCCGTTTTTTTTAACAAAGAAAGAAAGAAAGCAAAAGAAGCAGAACACTAATGTGCGTGAAATATGCCTCTTGAAACTGTCGTTTTGAAATATGGACGTCTTTTGAATTTTTTGGTCGATATATGACCCCAGGATTTGTTTTCAGGGCAGGTGTCATTTACAGGCCTGTAATGATTTGGAATATCCACTGACCATTAGCGCTGGCATTAAACCTGCAGTTGTGTGAAACGGCCACAAGGTGGCAGCAGTTCTCCCTTACCAAATCTGGTTACTAGGGCAGCAGAGCCTCAATGGAAGTCGTGTTCTAGATTGGAATGTAGAACGGAATGTGCCAGGAGAAAGCCCCTCAAGTTTGTCTCACTACTTCTTGTTCGTGTTTTTAATTTAATTTTTTATTTTTTATTACAGCAAGTTTGAGTACAACGTTTAGCTTGTTGTAGGTGTGCAAGAGGTGGTTCTTTTACACATATACATATGTCTGTTCTTCCTGGGATCCTTTTCCCATGTACGTTATGACAGAATGTTGAGTAGTCTTCTCTTGGTACTCCGTAGGTCTTTGGTGATTATATACGTCTACTGTGTTTGTATCTGTCTGTTAACACGAATATCGTAATGAATTCAATCCTCACACCTTTCCTTTGGTGAACCATAAGTTTGTTTAATGAATCTGTGATTGCCCTTCTCCGTGGAAATATCTGCCCTGGTATCAATTTATAGGTAACACCTATAAGTGATATGATATGATATGTGTCTTTCACTTTCTGACTTACTCCAAGTCACGTGATTACCTCGAGACTCATCTACGGTGCTGCAAATGGCATTGTGTCCTTTTTCTCCTTGGCGAATATTCTGTCTTAGCGAGGTCCATTTTCTGCAATGTGATTCCCTGAGGGCTGAGGATTAGCTGACCTGGGCAGCCTGACCCTGCCGGCAAGCCCTCCCCAGGTGTGCCTGGGTTGAGGTCAATATAAACAGCACTCCAGGCAGCAATAGCCCCTGCAGCTGTGCCTTACTCCATATTCTCTGCCCCGTCAGCAGTCTCGGGGCTGTGCTGGTGGGAGGGTGTGAGGGTCCACGGCTTTATGGGTGGCCCGGTGTGAGTGGGGCTCTGCTGGACTTTCGGCAGGAGTTGCCAGGCTGCCACCTGTAAAGAAGAGGATGTGTCACCCATAACTTCCACTGGAATATCTCTCCGGGCTGAGGTGAGGAAGGAAAAAAAGGAGTGGGGGCCGGGACAGGAGGGGTATCTCAGGCAGGGCAATAGAAAGCTTCCAGAAGAGCGCCCGTGGCCAGTACCATCCTGGGTGACCTGCAGGCACCAAGTTGGCCTGCGTGCTGTCGCTGGTGTGGCTCCACGGCCCTTCCTCTAGGCTTTCAAGCCCTTGTACATATTCAGGTGTTTCACCTGGGAAGGGTGGGAACAGTTCAGCAGCATCTGGCCTGGGGCTCAGCTCACGTTTACTCACAGAGGCCTCGGCACGGTCTCCCAGCTTTGCAATGAGAATGCTCCTTGCGTGGGCGGGCAGTGCTGCTGGCTGTATGGGAGATGATTCCCCACCTCTGACCAATTTCAGAATTGTTTACCACTGGAGCAAGTGCCTTGGTAGTGTTTTCCTCTGTATAACTGTTAGGTTCAGTTTTTTTTTTTTTTTCTTTTTTGGTTCAAGTTAGATTTTATTCCTCATTTATGTATTTATAGATATAAGCATGGAAATAATTCATTCGTATAAATACATCAGTGTGAATGGAAGAACTTTTTTTCTGTTTTATTTTTACATTTTATTTTTTAAAATTTTGAAATTTAATTTTAGTTATTTTTTTTACAGTAGGTTATTATTAGTTATCTATTTTATGCATAGACATGTATACAGGTCAATCCTAATCTCCCAACTCATCCCACCACCACCACCCCATGGCTTCCCCCACTTTGTGTCCATACGTTTGTTCTCTACCTCTGTGTCTCTATTTCTGCCCTGCAAACCAGTTCATCTCTACCATTTTTCTAGGTTCCACATATAGGCATTAATATACAATATTTGTTTTTCTCTTTCTGGCTTACTTCACTCTGTATGACAGTCTCTAGATCCATCAACTTCTCTACAAATGACCCAGTTTCATTCCTTTTTATGGCTGAGTAATATTCCATTTTGTATATGTACCACATCTTTATCCATTCGTCTGTCTGTGGGCATTTAGGTTGCCTCCATTACCTGGCTATTGTAAATAGTGCTGCAATGAACATTGTGGTGAATGTGTCTTTGTGATTTATGGTTTTCTCTGGGTATATGCCCAGAAGTGGGATTGCTGGATCCTATGGTAATTCTCTTTTTAGTTTTTTAAAGGAACCTCCATACTGTTCTCCATAGTGACTGTATCAATTTACATTCCCACCAATAGCGGAAGAGGCTTCCTTTTGTCCACACCGTCCCCAGAATTTGTTGATTGTAGATTAGCTGATGATGCAGATTCTAACAGGTGTGAGGTCTTACCTCATTGTAGTTTTGATTTGCATTTCTCTAATAATTAGTGATGTTGAGCAGCTTTTCATGTGCGTCTTGGCCATCTCTGTGTCTTCTTTGAAGAAACGTCTCTTTAGATCTTCTGCCCATTTTTGTATTGGGTTGTTTGTTTTATTAATATTAAGCTGCATGAGCTGTTTATATATATTGGAGATTAAACCTTTGTCCATTAATTCGTTTGTGAACGTTTTCGCCCATTCTGAGGGTTGCCTTTCTCCATTCCCGTTTTTTTTAACAAAGAAAGAAAGCAAGCAAAAGAAGCAGAACACTAATGTGCGTGAAATATGCCTCTTGAAACTGTCGTTTTGAAATATGGACGTCTTTTGAATTTTTTGGTCGATATATGACCCCAGGATTTGTTTTCAGGGCAGGTGTCATTTACAGGCCTGTAATGATTTGGAATATCCACTGACCATTAGCGCTGGCATTAAACCTGCAGTTGTGTGAAACGGCCACAAGGTGGCAGCAGTTCTCCCTTACCAAATCTGGTTACTAGGGCAGCAGAGCCTCAGTGGAAGTCGTGTTCGAGATTGGAATGTAGAACGGAATGTGCCAGGAGAAAGCCCCTCAAGTTTGTCTCACTACTTCTTGTTCGTGTTTTTAATTTAATTTTTTATTTTTTATTACAGCAAGTTTGAGTACAACGTTTAGCTTGTTGTAGGTGTGCAAGAGGTGGTTCTTTTACACATATACATATGTCTGTTCTTCCTGGGATCCTTTTCCCATGTACGTTATGACAGAATGTTGAGTAGTCTTGTCTTGGTACTCCGTAGGTCTTTGGTGATTATATACGTCTACTGTGTTTGTATCTGTCTGTTAACCCCAATATCGTAATGAATTCAATCCTCACACCTTTCCTTTGGTGAACCATAAGTTTGTTTAATGAATCTGTGATTGCCCTTCTCCGTGGAAATATCTGCCCTGGTATCAATTTATAGGTAACACCTATAAGTGATATGATATGATATGTGTCTTTCACTTTCTGACTTACTCCAAGTCACATGATTACCTCGAGACTCATCTACGGTGCTGCAAATGGCATTGTGTCCTTTTTTTCCTTGGCGAATATTCTGTCTTAGCGAGGTCCATATTCTGCAATGTGATTCCCTGAGGGCTGAGGATTAGCTGACCTGGGCAGCCTGACCCTGCCGGCAAGCCCTCCCCAGGTGTGCCTGGGTTGAGGTCAATATAAACAGCACTCCAGGCAGCAATAGCCCCTGCAGCTGTGCCTGACTCCATATTCTCTGCCCCGTCAGCAGTCTCGGGGCTGTGCTGGTGGGAGGGTGTGAGGGTCCACGGCTTTGTGGGTGGCCCGGTTTGAGTGGGGCTCTGCTGGACTTTCGGCAGGAGTTGCCAGGGTGCCACCTGTAAAGAAGAGGATGTGTCACCCATAACTTCCACTGGAATATCTCTCCGGGCAGAGGTGAGGAAGGAAAAAAAGGAGTGAGGGCCGGGACAGGAGGGGTATCTCAGGCAGGGCAATAGAAAGCTTCCAGAGGAGCGCCCGTGGCCAGTACCATCCTGGCTGACCTGCAGGCACCAAGTTGGCCTGCGTGCTGTCGCTGGTGTGGCTCCACGGCCCTTCCTCTAGGCTTTCAATCCCTTGTACCTATTCAGGTGTTTCACCTGGGAAGGGTGGGAAGAGTTCAGCAGCATCTGGCCTGGGGCTCAGCTCACGTTTACTCACAGAGGCCTCGGCTCGGTCTCCCAGCTTTGCAATGAGGATGCTCCTTGCGTGGGCGGGCGGGGCTGCTGGCTGTATGGGAAATGATTCCCCACCTCTGACCAATTTCAGAATTGTTTACCACTGGAGCAAGTGCCTTGGTAGTGTTTTCCTCTGTATAACTGTTAGGTTCAGTTTTTTTTTTCTTTTTTGGTTCCAGTTAGATTTTATTCCTCATTTATGTATTTATAGATATAAGCATGGAAATAATTCATTCGTATAAATACATCAGTGTGAATGGAAGAACTTTTTTTCTGTTTTATTTTTACATTTTATTTTTTAAAATTTTGAAATTTAATTTTAGTTATTTTTTTATACAGTAGGTTATTATTAGTTATCTATTTTATGCATAGACATGTATACAGGTCAATCCTAATCTCCCAACTCATCCCACCACCACCACCCCATGGCTTCCCCCACTTTGTGTCCATACGTTTGTTCTCTACCTCTGTGTCTCTATTTCTGCCCTGCAAACCAGTTCATCTCTACCATTTTTCTAGGTTCCACATATAGGCATTAATATACAATATTTGTTTTTCTCTTTCTGGCTTACTTCACTCTGTATGACAGTCTCTAGATCCATCAACTTCTCTACAAATGACCCAGTTTCATTCCTTTTTATGGCTGAGTAATATTCCATTTTATATATGTACCACATCTTTATCCATTCGTCTGTCTGTGGGCATTTATGTTGCTTCCATAACCTGGCTATTGTAAATAGTGCTGCAATGAACATTGTGGTGAATGTGTCTCTGTGATTTATGGTTTTCTCTGGGTATATGCCCAGAAGTGGGATTGCTGGATCCTATGGTAATTCTCTTTTAAGTTTTTTAAAGGAACCTCCATTCTCTTCTCCATAGTGACTGTATCAATTTACATTCCCACCAATAGCGGAAGAGGGTTCCTTTTGTCCACACCCTCCCCAGAATTTGTTGTTTGTAGATTATCTGATGTGGCCGATTCTAACAGGTGTGAGGTCTTACCTCATTGTAGTTTTGATTTGCATTTCTCTAATAATTAGTGATGTTGAGCAGCTTTTCATGTGCGTCTTGGCCATCTCTGTGTCTTCTTTGAAGAAACGTCTCTTTAGATCTTCTGCCCATTTTTGTATTGGGTTGTTTGTTTTATTAATATTAAGCTGCATGAGCTGTTTATATATATTGGAGATTAAACCTTTGTCCATTGATTCGTTTGTGAACGTTTTCGCCCATTCTGAGGGTTGCCTTTTTCCATTCCCGTTTTTTTTTAACAAAGAAAGAAAGAAAGCAAAAGAAGCAGAACACTAATGTGTGTGAAATATGCCTCTTAAAACTGTCGTTTTGAAATATGGACGTCTTTTGAATTTTTTGGTCGATATATGACCCCAGGATTTGTTTTCAGGGCAGGTGTCATTTACAGGCCTGTAATGATTTGGAATATCCACTGACCATTAGCGCTGGCATTAAACCTGCAGTTGTGTGAAACGGCCACAAGGTGGCAGCAGTTCTCCCTTACCAAATCTGGTTACTAGGGCAGCAGTGCCTCAATGGAAGTCGTGTTCTAGATTGGAATGTAGAACGGAATGTGCCAGGAGAAAGCCCCTCAAGTTTGTCTCACTACTTCTTGTTCGTGTTTTTAATTTAATTTTTTATTTTTTATTACAGCAAGTTTGAGTACAACGTTTAGCTTGTTGTAGGTGTGCAAGAGGTGGTTCTTTTACACATATACATATGTCTGTTCTTCCTGGGATCCTTTTCCCATGTACGTTATGACAGAATGTTGAGTAGTCTTCTCTTGGTACTCCGTAGGTCTTTGGTGATTATATACGTCTACTGTGTTTGTATCTGTCTGTTAACACGAATATCGTAATGAATTCAATCCTCACACCTTTCCTTTGGTGAACCATAAGTTTGTTTAATGAATCTGTGATTGCCCTTCTCCGTGGAAATATCTGCCCTGGTATCAATTTATAGGTAACACCTATAAGTGATATGATATGATATGATATGTGTCTTTCACTTTCTGACTTACTCCAAGTCACGTGATTACCTCGAGACTCATCTACGGTGCTGCAAATGGCATTGTGTCCTTTTTTTCCTTGGCGAATATTCTGTCTTAGCGAGGTCCATATTCTGCAATGTGATTCCCTGAGGGCTGAGGATTAGCTGACCTGGGCAGCCTGACCCTGCCGGCAAGCCCTCACCAGGTGTGCCTGGGTTGAGGTCAATATAAAGAGCACTCCAGGCAGCAATAGCCCCTGCAGCTGTGCCTTACTCCATATTCTCTGCCCCGTCAGCAGTCTCGGGGCTGTGCTGGTGGGAGGGTGTGAGGTTCCACGGTTTTGTGGGTGGCCCGGTGTGAGTGGGGCTCTGCTGGACTTTCGGCAGGAGTTGCCAGGCTGCCACCTGTAAAGAAGAGGATGTGTCACCCATAACTTCCACTAGAATACCTCTCCAGGCTGAGGTGAGGAAGGAAAAAAAGGAGTGGGGGCCGGGACAGGAGGGGTATCTCAGGCAGGGCAATAGAAAGCTTCCAGAAGAGCGCCCGTGGCCAGTACCATCCTGGCTGACCTGCAGGCACCAAGTTGGCCTGCGTGCTGTCGCTGGTGTGGCTCCACGGCCCTTCCTCTAGGCTTTCAAGCCCTTGTACATATTCAGGTGTTTCACCTGGGAAGGGTGGGAACAGTTCAGCAGCATCTGGCCTGGGGCTCACCTCACGTTTACTCACAGAGGCCTCGGCACGGTCTCCCAGCTTTGCAATGAGGATGCTCCTTGCATGGGCGGGCGGGGCTGCTGGCTGTATGGGAGATGATTCCCCACCTCTGACCAATTTCAGAATTGTTTACCACTGGAGCAAGTGCCTTGGTAGTGTTTTCCTCTGTATAACTGTTAGGTTCAGTTTTTTTTTTCTTTTTTGGTTCAAGTTAGATTTTATTCCTCATTTATGTATTTATAGATATAAGCATGGAAATAATTCATTCGTATAAATACATCAGTGTGAATGGAAGAACATTTTTTCTGTTTTATTTTTACATTTTATTTTTTAAAATTTTGAAATTTAATTTTAGTTATTTTTTTATACAGTAGGTTATTATTAGTTATCTATTTTATGCATAGACATGTATACAGGTCAATCCTAATGTCCCAACTCATCCCACCACCACCACCCCATGGCTTCCCCCACTTTGTGTCCATACGTTTGTTCTCTACCTCTGTGTCTCTATTTCTGCCCTGCAAACCAGTTCATCTCTACCATTTTTCTAGGTTCCACATATAGGCTTTAATATACAATATTTGTTTTTCTCTTTCTGGCTTACTTCACTCTGTATGACAGTCTCTAGATCCATCAACTTCTCTACAAATGACCCAGTTTCATTCCTTTTTATGGCTGAGTAATATTCCATTTTATATATGTACCACATCTTTATCCATTCGTCTGTCTGTGGGCATTTATATTGCTTCCATAACCTGGCTATTGTAAATAGCGCTGCAATGAATATTGTGGTGAATGTGTCTCTGTGATTTATGGTTTTCTCTGGGTATATGCCCAGAAGTGGGATTGCTGGATCCTATGGTAATTCTCTTTTTAGTTTTTTAAAGGAACCTCCATACTGTTCTCCATAGTGACTGTATAATTTACATTCCCACCAATAGCGGAAGAGGGTTCCTTTTGTCCACACCCTCCCCAGAATTTGTTGTTTGTAGATTATCTGATGATGCCGATTCTAACAGGTGTGAGGTTTTACCTCATTGTAGTTTTGATTTGCATTTCTCTAATAATTAGTGATGTTGAGCAGCTTTTCATGTGCGTCTTGGCCATCTCTGTGTCTTCTTTGAAGAAACGTCTCTTTAGATCTTCTGCCCATTTTTGTATTGGGTTGTTTGTTTTATTAATATTAAGCTGCATGAGCTGTTTATATATATTGGAGATTAAACCTTTGTCCATTGATTCGTTTGTGAACTTTTACGCCCATTCTGAGGGTTGCCTTTTTCCATTCCCGTTTTTTTTAACAAAGAAAGAAAGAAAGCAAAAGAAGCAGAACACTAATGTGCGTGAAATATGCCTCTTGAAACTGTCGTTTTGAAATATGGACGTCTTTTGAATTTTTTGGTCGATATATGACCCCAGGATTTGTTTTCAGGGCAGGTGTCATTTACAGGCCTGTAATGATTTGGAATATCCACTGACCATTAGCGCTGGCATTAAACCTGCAGTTGTGTGAAACGGCCACAAGGTGGCAGCAGTTCTCCCTTACCAAATCTGGTTACTAGGGCAGCAGAGCCTCAATGGAAGTCGTGTTCTAGATGGGAATGTAGAACGGAATGTGCCAGGAGAAAGCCCCTCAAGTTTGTCTCACTACTTCTTGTTCGTGTTTTTAATTTAATTTTTTATTTTTTATTACAGCAAGTTTGAGTACAACGTTTAGCATGTTGTAGGTGTGCAAGAGGTGGTTCTTTTACACATATACATATGTCTGTTCTTCCTGGGATCCTTTTCCCATGTACGTTATGACAGAATGTTGAGTAGTCTTCTCTTGGTACTCCGTAGGTCTTTGGTGATTATATACGTCTACTGTGTTTGTATCTGTCTGTTAACACGAATATCGTAATGAATTCAATCCTCACACCTTTCCTTTGGTGAACCATAAGTTTGTTTAATGAATCTGTGATTGCCCTTCTCCGTGGAAATATCTGCCCTGGTATCAATTTATAGGTAACACCTATAAGTGATATGATATGATATGTGTCTTTCACTTTCTGACTTACTCCAAGTCACGTGATTACCTCGAGACTCATCTACGGTGCTGCAAATGGCATTGTGTCCTTTTTCTCCTTGGCGAATATTCTGTCTTAGTGAGGTCCATTTTCTGCAATGTGATTCCCTGAGGGCTGAGGATTAGCTGACCTGGGCAGCCTGACCCTGCCGGCAAGCCCTCCCCAGGTGTGCCTGGGTTGAGGTCAATATAAACAGCACTCCAGGCTGCAATAGCCCCTGCAGCTGTGCCTGACTCCATATCCTCTGCCCCGTCAGCAGTCTCGGGGCTGTGCTGGTGGGAGGGTGTGAGGGTCCACGGCTTTGTGGGTGGCCCGGTGTGAGTGGGGCTCTGCTGGACTTTCGGCAGGAGTTGCCAGGCTGCCACCTGTAAAGAAGAGGATGTGTCACCCATAACTTCCACTGGAATATCTCTCCGGGCTGAGGTGAGGAAGGAAAAAAAGGAGTGGGTGCCGGGACAGGAGGGGTATCTCAGGCAGGGCAATAGAAAGCTTCCAGAAGAGCGCCCGTGGCCAGTACCATCCTGGCTGACCTGCAGGCACCAAGTTGGCCTGCGTGCTGTCGCTGGTGTGGCTCCACGGCCCTTCCTCTAGGCTTTCAAGCCCTTGTACATATTCAGGTGTTTCACCTGGGAAGGGTGGGAACAGTTCAGCAGCATCTGGCCTGGGGCTCAGCTCACGTTTACTCACAGAGGCCTCGGCACGGTCTCCCAGCTTTGCAATGAGGATGCTCCTTGCGTGGGCGGGCGGGGCTGCTGGCTGTATGGGAGATGATTCCCCACCTCTGACCAATTTCAGAATTGTTTACCACTGGAGCAAGTGCCTTGGTAGTGTTTTCCTCTGTATAACTGTTAGGTTCAGTTTTTTTTTTCTTTTTTGGTTCTAGTTAGATTTTATTCCTCATTTATGTATTTATAGATATAAGCATGGAAATAATTTATTCGTATAAATACATCAGTGTGAATGGAAGAACTTTTTTTCTGTTTTATTTTTACATTTTATTTTTTAAAATTTTGAAATTTAATTTTAGTTATTTTTTATACAGTAGGTTATTATTAGTTATCTATTTTATGCATAGACATGTATACAGGTCAATCCTAATCTCCCAAGTCATCCCACCACCACCACCCCATGGCTTCCCCCACTTTGTGTCCATACGTTTGTTCTCTACCTCTGTGTCTCTATTTCTGCCCTGCAAACCAGTTCATCTCTACCATTTTTCTAGGTTCCACATATTGGCATTAATATACAATATTTGTTTTTCTCTTTCTGGCTTACTTCACTCTGTATGACAGTCTCTACATCCATCAACTTCTCTACAAATGACCCAGTTTCATTCCTTTTTATGGCTGAGTAATATTCCATTTTATATATGTACCACATCTTTATCCATTCGTCTGTCTGTGGCCATTTAGGTTGCTTCCATAACCTGGCTATTGTAAATAGTTCTGCAATGAACATTGTGGTGAATGTGTCTATGTGATTTATGGTTTTCTCTGGGTATATGCCCAGAAGTGGGATTGCTGGATCCTATGGTAATTCTCTTTTTAGTTTTTTAAAGGAACCTCCATACTGTTCTCCATAGTGACTGTATCAATTTACATTCCCACCAATAGCGGAAGAGGGTTCCTTTTGTCCACACCCTCCCCAGAATTTGTTGTTTGTAGATTATCTGATGATGCCGATTCTAACAGGTGTGAGGTCTTACCTCATTGTAGTTTTGATTTGCATTTCTCTAATAATTAGTGATGTTGAGCAGCTTTTCATGTGCGTCTTGGCCATCTCTGTGTCTTCTTTGAAGAAACGTCTCTTTAGATCTTCTGCCCATTTTTGTATTGGGTTGTTTGTTTTATTAATATTAAGCTGCATGAGCTGTTTATATATATTGGAGATTAAACCTTTGTCTATTGATTCATTTGTGAAAGTTTTCGCCCATTCTGAGGGTTGCATTTTTCCATTCCCGTTTTTTTTAACAAAGAAAGAAAGAAAGCAAAAGAAGCAGAACACTAATGTGCGTGAAATATGCCTCTTGAAACTGTCGTTTTGAAATACGGACGTCTTTTGAATTTTTTGGTCGATATATGACCCCAGGATTTGTTTTCAGGGTAGGTGTCATTTACAGGCCTGTAATGATTTGGAATATCCACTGACCATTAGCGCTGGCATTAAACCTGCAGTTGTGTGAAACGGCCACAAGGTGGCAGCAGTTCTCCCTTCCCAAATCTGGTTACTAGGGCAGCAGAGCCTCAATGGAAGTCGTGTTCTAGATTGGAATGTAGAACGGAATGTGCCAGGAGAAAGCCCCTCAAGTTTGTCTCACTACTTCTTGTTCGTGTTTTTAATTTAATTTTTTATTTTTTATTACAGCAAGTTTGAGTACAACGTTTAGCTTGTTGTAGGTGTGCAAGAGGTGGTTCTTTTACACATATACATATGTCTGTTCTTCCTGGGATCCTTTTCCCATGTACGTTATGACAGAATGTTGAGTAGTCTTCTCTTGGTACTCCGTAGGTCTTTGGTGATTATATACGTCTACTGTGTTTGTATCTGTCTGTTAACCCCAATATCGTAATGAATTCAATCCTCACACCTTTCCTTTGGTGAACCATAAGTTTGTTTAATGAATCTGTGATTGCCCTTCTCCGTGGAAATATCTGCCCTGGTATCAATTTATAGGTAACACCTATAAGTGATATGATATGATATGTGTCTTTCACTTTCTGACTTACTCCAAGTCACGTGATTACCTCGAGACTCATCTACGGTGCTGCAAATGGCATTGTGTCCTTTTTTTCCTTGGCGAATATTCTGTCTTAGCGAGGTCCATTTTCTGCAATGTGATTCCCTGAGGGCTGAGGATAAGCTGACCTGGGCAGCCTGACCCTGCCGGCAAGCACTCCCCAGGTGTGCCTGGGTTGAGGTCAATATAAACAGCACTCCAGGCATCAATAGCCCCTGCAGCTGTGCCTTACTCCATATTCTCTGCCCCGTCAGCAGTCTCGGGGCTGTGCTGGTGGGAGGGTGTGAGGGTCCACGGCTTTGTGGGTGGCCCGGTGTGAGTGGGGCTCTGCTGGACTTTCGGCAGGAGTTGCCAGGCTGCCACCTGTAAAGAAGAGGATGTGTCACCCATAACTTCCACTGGAATATCTCTCCGGGCTGAGGTGAGGAAGGAGAAAAAGGAGTAGGGGCCGGGACAGGAGGGTTATCTCAGGCAGGGCAATATAAAGCTTCCAGAAGAGCGCCCGTGGCCAGTACCATCCTGGCTGACCTGCAGGCACCAAGTTGGCCTGCGTGCTGTCGCTGGTGTGGCTCCACGGCCCTTCCTCTAGGCTTTCAAGCCCTTGTATATATTCAGGTGTTTCACCTGGGAAGGGTGGGAAGAGTTCAGCAGCATCTGGCCTGGGGCTCAGCTCACGTTTACTCACAGAGGCCTCGGCACGGTCTCCCAGCTTTGCAATGAGGATGCTCCTTGCGTGTGCGGGCGGGGCTGCTGGCTGTATGGGAGATGATTCCCCACCTCTGACCAATTTCAGAATTGTTTACCAGTGGAGCAAGTGCCTTGGTAGTGTTTTCCTCTGTATAACTGTTAGGTTCAGTTTTTTTTTTCTTTTTTGGTTCAAGTTAGATTTTATTCCTCATTTATGTATTTATAGATAAAAGCATGGAAATAATTCATTCGTATAAATACATCAGTGTGAATGGAAGAACTTTTTTTCTGTTTTATTTTTACATTTTATTTTTTAAAATTTTGAAATTTAATTTTAGTTATTTTTTTTATACAGTAGGTTATTATTAGTTATCTATTTTATGCATAGACATGTATACAGGTCAATCCTAATCTCCCAACTCATCCCACCACCACCACCCCATGGCTTCCACCACTTTGTGTCCATACGTTTGTTCTCTACCTCTGTGTCTCTATTTCTGCCCTGCAAACCAGTTCATCTCTACCATTTTTCTAGGTTCCACATATAGGCATTAATATACAATATTTGTTTTTCTCTTTCTGACTTACTTCACTCTGTATGACAGTCTCTAGATCCATCAACTCCTCTACAAATGACCCAGTTTCATTCCTTTTTATGGCTGAGTAATATTCCATTTTGTATATGTACCACATCTTTATCCATTCGTCTGTCTGTGGGCATTTAGGTTGCTTCCATTACCTGGATATTGTAAATAGTGCTGCAATGAACATTGTGGTGCATGTGTCTCTGTGATTTATGGTTTTCTCTGGGTATATGCCCAGAAGTGGGATTGCTGGATCCTATGGTAATTCTCTTTTTAGTTTTTTAAAGGAACCTCCATACTGTTCTCCATAGTGACTGTATCAATTTACATTCCCACCAATAGCGGAAGAGGGTTCCTTTTGTCCACACCCTCCCCAGAATTTGTTGTTTGTAGATTATCTGATGATGCCGATTCTAACAGGTGTGAGGTCTTACCTCATTGTAGTTTTGATTTGCATTTCTCTAATAATTAGTGATGTTGAGCAGCTTTTCATGTGCCTCTTGGCCATCTCTGTGTCTTCTTTGAAGAAACGTCTCTTTAGATCTTCTGCCCATTTTTGTATTGGGTTGTTTGTTTTATTAATATTAAGCTGCATGAGCTGTTTATATATATTGGAGATTAAACCTTTGTCCATTGATTCATTTGTGAACGTTTTCGTCCATTCTGAGGGTTGCCTTTTTCCATTCCCGTTTTTTTTAACAAAGAAAGAAAGAAAGCAAAAGAAGCAGAACACTAATGTGCGTGAAATATGCCTCTTGAAACTGTCGTTTTGAAATATGGACGTCTTTTGAATTTTTTGGTCGATATATGACCCCAGGATTTGTTTTCAGGGCAGGTGTCATTTACAGGCCTGTAATGATTTGGAATATCCACTGACCATTAGCGCTGGCATTAAACCTGCAGTTGTGTGAAACGGCCACAAGGTGGCAGCAGTTCTCCCTTACAAAATCTGGTTACTAGGGCAGCAGAGCCTCAATGGAAGTCGTGTTCTAGATTGGAATGTAGAACGGAATGTGCCAGGAGAAAGCCCCTCAAGTTTGTCTCACTACTTCTTGTTCGTGTTTTTAATTTAATTTTTTATTTTTTATTACAGCAAGTTTGAGTACAACGTTTAGCTTGTTGTAGGTGTGCAAGAGGTGGTTCTTTTACACATATACATATGTCTGTTCTTCCTGGGATCCTTTTCCCATGTACGTTATGACAGAATGTTGAGTAGTCTTCTCTTGGTACTCCGTAGGTCTTTGGTGATTATATATGCCTACTGTGTTTTTATATGTCTGTTAACCCCAATATCGTAATGAATTCAATCCTCACACCTTTCCTTTGGTGAACCATAAGTTTGTTTAATGAATCTGTGATTGCCCTTCTCCGTGGAAATATCTGCCCTGGTAGCAATTTATAGGTAACACCTATAAGTGATATGATATGATATGTGTCTTTCACTTTCTGACTTACTCCAAGTCACGTGATTACCTCGAGACTCATCTACGGTGCTGCAAATGGCATTGTGTCCTTTTTCTCCTTGGCGAATATTCTGTCTTAGCGAGGTCCATTTTCTGCAATGTGATTCCCTGAGGGCTGAGGATTAGCTGACCTGGGCAGCCTGACCCTGCCGGCAAGCCCTCCCCAGGTGTGCCTGGGTTGAGGTCAATATAAACAGCACTCCAGGCAGCAATAGCCCCTGCAGCTGTGCCTTACTCCATATTCTCTGCCCCGTCAGCATCCTCGGGGCTGTGCTGGTGGGAGGGTGTGAGGGTCCACGGCTTTGTGGGTGGCCCGGTGTGAGTGGGGCTCTGCTGGACTTTCGGCAGGAGTTGCCAGGCTGCCACCTGTAAAGAAGAGGATGTGTCACCCATAACTTCCACTGGAATATCTCTCCGGGCTGAGGTGAGGAAGGAAAAAAAGGAGTGGGGGCCGGGACAGGAGGGGTATCTCAGGCAGGGTAATAGAAAGCTTCCAGAAGAGCGCCCGTAGCCAGTACCATCCTGGCTGACCTGCAGGCACCAAGTTGGCCTGCGTGCTGTCGCTGGTGTGGCTCCACGGCCCTTCCTCTAGGCTTTCAAGCCCTTGTACATATTCAGGTGTTTCACCTGGGAAGGGTGGGAACAGTTCAGCAGCATCTGGCCTGTGGCTCAGCTCACGTTTACTCACAGAGGCCTCGGCACGGTCTCCCAGCTTTGCAATGAGGATGCTCCTTGCGTGGGCGGGCGGGGCTGCTGGCTGTATGGGAGATGATTCCCCACCTCTGACCAATTTCAGAATTGTTTACCACTGGAGCAAGTGCCTTGGTAGTGTTTTCCTCTGTATAACTGTTAGGTTCAGTTTTTTTTTTTTTCTTTTTTGGTTCAAGTTAGATTTTATTCCTCATTTATGTATTTATAGATATAAGCATGGAAATAATTCATTCGTATAAATACATCAGTGTGAATGGAAGAACTTTTTTTCTGTTTTATTTTTACATTTTATTTTTTAAAATTTTGAAATTTAATTTTAGTTATTTTTTTATACATTAGGTTATTATTAGTTATCTATTTTATGCATAGACATGTATACAGGTCAATCCTAATCTCCCAACTCATCCCACCACCACCACCCCATGGCTTCCCCCACTTTGTGTCCATACGTTTGTTCTCTACCTCTGTGTCTCTATTTCTGCCCTGCAAACCAGTTCATCTCTACCATTTTTCTAGGTTCCACATATAGGCATTAATATACAATATTTGTTTTTCTCTTTCTGGCTTACTTCACTCTGTATGACAGTCTCTAGATCCATCAACTTCTCTACAAATGACCCAGTTTCATTCCTTTTTATGGCTGAGTAATATTCCATTTTATATATGTACCACATCTTTATCCATTCGTCTGTCTGTGGGCATTTAGGTTGCTTCCATTACCTGGCTATTGTAAATAGTGCTGCAATGAACATTGTGGTGAATGTGTCTCTGTGATTTATGGTTTTCTCTGGGTATATGCCCAGAAGTGGGATTGCTGGATCCTATGGTAATTCTCTTTTTAGTTTTTTAAAGGAACCTCCATACTGTTCTCCATAGTGACTGTATCAATTTACATTCCCACCAATAGCAGAAGAGGGTTCCTTTTGTCCACACCCTCCCCAGAATTTGTTGTTTGTAGATTATCTGATGATGCCGATTCTAACAGGTGTGAGGTCTTACCTCATTGTAGTTTTGATTTGCATTTCTCTAATAATTAGTGATGTTGAGCAGCTTTTCATGTGCGTCTTGGCCATCTCTGTGTCTTCTTTGAAGAAACGTCTCTTTAGATCTTCTGCCCATTTTTGTATTGGGTTGTTTGTTTTATTAATATTAAGCTGCATGAGCTGTTTATATGTATTGGAGATTAAACCTTTGTCCATTGATTCATTTGTGAACGTTTTCGCCCATTCTGAGGGTTGCCTTTTTCCATTCCCGTTTTTTTTAACAAAGAAAGAAAGAAAGCAAAAGAAGCAGAACACTAATGTGCGTGAAATATGCCTCTTGAAACTGTCGTTTTGAAATATGGACGTCTTCTGAATTTTTTGGTCGATATATGACCCCAGGATTTGTTTTCAGGGCAGGTGTCATTTACAGGCCTGTAATGATTTGGAATATCCACTGACCATTAGCGCTGGCATTAAAGCTGCTGTTGTGTGAAACGGCCACAAGGTGGCAGCAGTTCTCCCTTACCAAATCTGGTTACTAGGGCAGCAGAGCCTCAATGGAAGTCGCTTTCTAGATTGGAATGTAGAACGGAATGTGCCAGGAGAAAGCCCCTCAAGTTTGTCTCACTACTTCTTGTTCGTGTTTTTAATTTAATTTTTTATTTTTTATTACAGCAAGTTTGAGTACAACGTTTAGCTTGTTGTAGGTGTGCAAGAGGTGGTTCTTTTACACATATACATATGTCTGTTCTTCCTGGGATCCTTTTCCCATGTACGTTATGACAGAATGTTGAGTAGTCTTCTCTTGGTACTCCGTAGGTCTTTGGTGATTATATACGTCTACTGTGTTTGTATCTGTCTGTTAACCCCAATATCGTAATGAATTCAATCCTCACACCTTTCCTTTGGTGAACCATAAGTTTGTTTAATGAATCTGTGATTGCCCTTCTCCGTGGAAATATCTGCCCTGGTATCAATTTATAGGTAACACCTATAAGTGATATGATATGATATGTGTCTTTCACTTTCTGACTTACTCCAAGTCACGTGATTACCTCGAGACTCATCTACGGTGCTGCAAATGGCATTGTGTCCTTTTTCTCCTTGGCGAATATTCTGTCTTAGCGAGGTCCATTTTCTGCAATGTGATTCCCTGAGGGCTGAGGATTAGCTGACCTGGGCAGCCTGACCCTGCCGGCAAGCCCTCCCCAGGTGTGCCTGGGTTGAGGTCAATATAAACAGCACTCCAGGCAGCAATAGCCCCTGCAGCTGTGCCTGACTCCATATTCTCTGCCACGTCAGCTGTCTCGGGGCTGTGCTGGTGGGAGGGTGTGAGGGTCCACGGCTTTGTGGGTGGCCCGGTGTGAGTGGGGCTCTGCTGGACTTTCGGCAGGAGTTGCCAGGCTGCCACCTGTAAAGAAGAGGATGTGTCACCCATAACTTCCACTGGAATATCTCTCCGGGCTGAGGTGAGGAAGGAAAAAAAGGAGTGGAGGCCGGGACAGGAGGGGTATCTCAGGCAGGGCAATAGAAAGCTTCCAGAAGAGCGCCCGTGGCCAGTACCATCCTGGCTGACCTGCAGGCACCAAGTTGGCCTGCGTGCTGTCGCTGGTGTGGCTCCACGGCCCTTCCTCTAGGCTTTCAAGCCCTTGTACATATTCAGGTGTTTCACCTGGGAAGGGTGGGAAGAGTTCAGCAGCATCTGGCCTGGGGCTCAGCTCACGTTTACTCACAGAGGCCTCGGCACGGTCTCCCAGCTTTGCAATGAGGATGCTCCTGGCGAGGGCGGGCGGGGCTGCTGGCTGTATGGGAGATGATTCCCCACCTCTGACCAAATTCAGAATTGTTTACCACTGGAGCAAGTGCCTTGGTAGTGTTTTCCTCTGTATAATTCTTAGGTTCTGTTTTTTTTTTCTTTTTTGGTTCAAGTTAGATTTTATTCCTCATTTATGTATTTATAGATATAAGCATGGAAATAATTCATTCGTATAAATACATCAGTGTGAATGGAAGAACTTTTTTTCTGTTTTATTTTTACATTTTATTTTTTAATATTTTGAAATTTAATTTTAGTTATTTTTTTATACAGTAGGTTATTATTAGTTATCTATTTTATGCATAGACATGTATACAGGTCAATCCTAATCTCCCAACTCATCCCACCACCACCACCCCATGGCTTCCCCCACTTTTTGTCCATACGTTTGTTCTCTACCTCTGTGTCTCTATTTCTGCCCTGCAAACCAGTTCATCTCTACCATTTTTCTAGGTTCCACATATAGGCATTAATATACAATATTTGTTTTTCTCTTTCTGGCTTACTTCACTCTGTATGACAGTCTCTAGATCCATCAACTTCTCTACAAATGACCCAGTTTCATTCCTTTTTATGGCTGAGTAATATTCCATTTTATATATGTACCACATCTTTATCCATTCGTCTGTCTGTGGGCATTTATGTTGCTTCCATAACCTGGCTATTGTAAATAGTGCTGCAATGAACATTGTGGTGAATGTGTCTCTGTGATTTATGGTTTTCTCTGGGTATATGCCCAGAAGTGGGATTGCTGGATCCTATGGTACTTCTCTTTTTAGTTTTTTAAAGGAACCTCCATACTGTTCTCCATAGTGACTGTATCAATTTACATTCCCACCAGTAGCGGAAGAGGGTTCCTTTTGTCCACACCCTCCACAGAATTTGTTGTTTGTAGATTATCTGATGATGCCGATTCTAACAGGTGTGAGGTCTTACCTCATTGTAGTTTTGATTTGCATTTCTCTAATAATTAGTGATGTTGAGCAGCTTTTCATGTGCGTCTTGGCCATCTCTGTGTCTTCTTTGAAGAAACGTCTCTTTAGATCTTCTGCCCATTTTTGTATTGGGTTGTTTGTTTTATTAATATTAAGCTGCATGCGCTGTTTATATATATTGGAGATTAAACCTTTGTCCATTGATTCGTTTGTGAACGTTTTCGCCCATTCTGAGGGTTGCCTTTTTCCATTCCCGTTTTTTTAACAAAGAAAGAAAGAAAGCAAAAGAAGCAGAACACTAATGTGCGTGAAATATGCCTCTTGAAACTGTCGTTTTGAAATATGGACGTCTTTTGAATTTTTTGGTCGATATAGGACCCCAGGATTTGTTTTCAGGGCAGGTGTCATTTACAGGCCTGTAATGATTTGGAATATCCACTGACCATTAGTGCTGGCATTAAACCTGCAGTTGTGTGAAACGGCCACAAGGTGGCAGCAGTTCTCCCTTACCAAATCTGGTTACTAGGGCAGCAGAGCCTCAATGGAAGTCGTGTTCGAGATTGGAATGTAAAACGGAATGTGCCAGGAGAAAGCCCCTCAAGTTTGTCTCACTACTTCTTGTTCGTGTTTTTAATTTAATTTTTTATTTTTTATTACAGCAAGTTTGAATACAACGTTTAGCTTGTTGTAGGTGTGCAAGAGGTGGTTCTTTTACACATATACATATGTCTGTTCTTCCTGGGATCCTTTTCCCATGTACGTTATGACAGAATGTTGAGTAGTCTTCTCTTGGTACTCCGTAGGTCTTTGGTGATTATATACGTCTACTGTGTTTGTATCTGTCTGTTAACCCCAATATCGTAATGAATTCAATCCTCACACCTTTCCTTTGGTGAACCATAAGTTTGTTTAATGAATCTGTGATTGCCCTTCTCCGTGGAAATATCTGCCCTGGTATCAATTTATAGGTAACACCTATAAGTGATATGATATGATATGTGTCTTTCACTTTCTGACTTACTCCAAGTCACGTGATTACCTCGAGACTCATCTACGGTGCTGCAAATGGCATTGTGTCCTTTTTCTCCTTGGCGAATATTCTGTCTTAGCGAGGTCCATTTTCTGCAATGTGATTCCCTGAGGGCTGAGGATTAGCTGACCTGGGCAGCCTGACCCTGCCGGCAAGCCCTCCCCAGGTGTGCCTGGGTTGAGGTCAATATAAACAGCACTCCAGGCAGCAATAGCCCCTGCAGCTGTGCCTGACTCCATATTCTCTGCCACGTCAGCTGTCTCGGGGCTGTGCTGGTGGGAGGGTGTGAGGGTCCACGGCTTTGTGGGTGGCCCGGTGTGAGTGGGGCTCTGCTGGACTTTCGGCAGGAGTTGCCAGGCTGCCACCTGTAAAGAAGAGGATGTGTCACCCATAACTTCCACTGGAATATCTCTCCGGGCTGAGGTGAGAAAGGAAAAAAAGGAGTGGGGGCCGGGACAGGAGGGGTATCTCAGGCAGGGCAATAGAAAGCTTCCAGAAGAGCGCCTGTGGCCAGTACCATCCTGGCTGACCTGCAGGCACCAAGTTGGCCTGCGTGCTGTCGCTGGTGTGGCTCCACGGCCCTTCCTCTAGGCTTTCAAGCCCTTGTACATATTCAGGTGTTTCACCTGGGAAGGGTGGGAAGAGTTCAGCAGCAGCTGGCCTGGGGCTCAGCTCACGTTTCCTCACAGAGGCCTCGGCACGGTCCCCCAGCTTTGCAATGAGGATGCTCCTGGCGAGGGCGGGCGGGGCTGCTGGCTTAATGGGAGATGATTCCCCACCTCTGACCAATTTCAGAATTGTTTACCACTGGAGCAAGTGCCTTGGTAGTGTTTTCCTCTGTATAACTGTTAGGTTCAGTTTTTTTTTTTTTCTTTTTTGGTTCAAGTTAGATTTTATTCCTCATTTATGTATTTATAGATATAAGCATGGAAATAATTCATTCCTATAAATACATCAGTGTGAATGGAAGAACTTTTTTTCTGTTTTATTTTTACATTTTATTTTTTAAAATTTTGAAATTTAATTTTAGTTATTTTTTTATACAGTAGGTTATTATTAGTTATCTATTTTATGCATAGACATGTATACAGGTCAATCCTAATCTCCCAAGTCATCCCACCACCACCACCCCATGGCTTCCCCCACTTTGTGTCCATACGTTTGTTCTCTACCTCTGTGTCTCTATTTCTGCCCTGCAAACCAGTTCATCTCTACCATTTTTCTAGGTTCCACATATAGGCATTAATATACAATATTTGTTTTTCTCTTTCTGGCTTACTTCACTCTGTATGACAGTCTCTAGATCCATCAACTTCTCTACAAATGACCCAGTTTCATTCCTTTTTATGGCTGAGTAATATTCCATTTTATATATGTACCACATCTTTATCCATTCATCTGTCTGTGGGCATTTATGTTGCTTCCATAACCTGGCTATTGTAAATAGTGCTGCAATGAACATTGTGGTGAATGTGTCTCTGTGATTTATGGTTTTCTCTGGGTATATGCCCAGAAGTGGGATTGCTGGATCCTATGGTAATTCTCTTTTTAGTTTTTTAAAGGAACCTCCATACTGTTGTCCATAGTGACTGTATCAATTTACATTCCCACCAATAGCGGAAGAGGGTTCCTTTTGTCCACACCCTCCCCAGAATTTGTTGTTTGTAGATTATCTGATGATGCCGATTCTAACAGGTGTGAGGTCTTACCTCATTGTAGTTTTGATTTGCATTTCTCTAATAATTAGTGATGTTGAGCAGCTTTTCATGTGCGTCTTGGCCATCTCTGTGTCTTCTTTGAAGAAACGTCTCTTTAGATCTTCTGCCCACTTTTGTATTGGGTTGTTTGTTTTATTAATATTAAGCTGCATGAGCTGTTTATATATATTGGAGATTAAACCTTTGTCCATTGATTCATTTGTGAACGTTTTCGCCCATTCTGAGGGTTGCCTTTTTCCATTCCCGTTTTTTTTAACAAAGAAAGAAAGAAAGCAAAAGAAGCAGAACACTAATGTGCGTGAAATATGCCTCTTGAAACTGTCGTTTTGAAATATGGACGTCTTTTGAATTTTTTGGTCGATATATGACCCCAGGATTTGTTTTCAGGGCAGGTGTCATTTACAGGCCTGTAATGATTTGGAATATCCACTGACCATTAGCGCTGGCATTAAACCTGCAGTTGTGGGAAACGGCCACAAGGTGGCAGCAGTTCTCCCTTACCAAATCTGGTTACTAGGGCAGCAGAGCCTCAATGGAAGTCGCGTTCTAGTTTGGAATGTAGAACGGAATGTGCCAGGAGAAAACCCCTCAAATTTGTCTCACTACTTCTTGTTCGTGTTTTTAATTTAATTTTTTATTTTTTTATTTTATTTTATTTTATTTTATTTTATTTTTTTTTTATTTTTTTTTGCTGTACGCGGGCCTCTCACTGCTGTGGCCTCTCCCGTTGTGGAGCACAGGCTCCGGACACACAGGCTCCGCGGCCATGGCTCGCGGGCCCAGCCGCTGCGCGGCATGTGGGATCTTCCGGGATAGGGGCACGAACCCGTGTCCCCTGCATCGGCAGGCGGACTCTCAACCACTGCGCCACCAGGGAAGCCCCTAATTTTTTATTTTTTATTACAGCAAGTTTGAGTACAACGTTTAGCTTGTTGTAGGTGTGCAATAGGTGGTTCTTTTACACATATACATATGTCTGTTCTTCCTGGGATCCTTTTCCCATGTACGTTATGACAGAATGTTGAGTAGTCTTCTCTTGGTACTCCGTAGGTCTTTGGTGATTATATACGTCTACTGTGTTTGTATATGTCTGTTAACCCCAATATCGTAATGAATTCAATCCTGACACCTTTCCTTTGGTGAACCATAAGTTTGTTTAATGAATCTGTGATTGCCCTTCTCCGTGGAAATATCTGCCCTGGTATCAATTTATAGGTAACACCTATAAGTGATATGATATGATATGTGTCTTTCACTTTCTGACTTACTCCAAGTCACGTGATTACCTCGAGACTCATCTACGGTGCTGCAAATGGCATTGTGTCCTTTTTCTCCTTGGCGAATATTCTGTCTTAGCGAGGTCCATTTTCTGCAATGTGATTCCCTGAGGGCTGAGGATTAGCTGACCTGGGCAGCCTCACCCTGCCGGCAAGCCCTCCCCAGGTGTGCCTGGGTTGAGGTCAATATAAACAACACTCCAGGCAGCAATAGCGCCTGCAGCTGTGCCTGACTCCATATTCTCTTCCCCGTCAGCAGTCTCGGGGCTGTGCTGTTGGGAGGGTGTGAGGGTCCACGGCTTTGTGGGTGGCCCGGTGTGAGTGGGGCTCTGCTGGACTTTCGGCAGGAGTTGCCAGGCTGCCACCTGTAAAGAAGAGGATGTGTCACCCATAACTTCCACTGGAATATCTCTCCGGGCTGAGGTGAGGAAGGAAAAAAAGGAGTGGGGGCCGGGACAGGAGGGGTATCTCAGGCAGGGCAATGGAAAGCTTCCAGAAGAGCGCCCGTGGCCAGGACCATCCTGGCTGACCTGCAGGCACCAAGTTGGCCTGCGTGCTGTCGCTGGTGTGGCTCCACGGCCCTTCCTCTAGGCTTTCAAGCCCTTGTACATATTCAGGTGTTTCACCTGGGAAGGGTGGGAAGAGTTCAGCAGCATCTGGCCTGGGGCTCAGCTCACGTTTACTCACAGAGGCCTCGGCACGGTCTCCCAGCTTTGCAATGAGGATGCTCCTTGCGTGGGCGGGCGGGGCTGCTGGCTGTATGGGAGATGATTCCCCACCTCTGACCAATTTCAGAATTGTTTACCACTGGAGCAAGTGCCTTGGTAGTGTTTTCCTCTGTATAATTCTTAGGTTCAGTTTTTTTTTTCTTTTTTGGTTCAAGTTAGATTTTATTCCTCATTTATGTATTTATACATATAAGCATGGAAATAATTCATTCGTATAAATACATCAGTGTGAATGGAAGAACTTTTTTTCTGTTTTATTTTTACATTTTATTTCTTAAAATTTTGAAATTTAATTTTATTTATTTTTTTATACACTAGGTTATTAGTAGTTATTTATTTTATGCTTAAACATGTATACAGGTCAATCCCAATGGCCCAACTCATCCCACCACCACCACCCTATGGCTTCCCCCACTTTGTGTCCATACGTTTGTTCTCTACCTCTGTGTCTCTATTTCTGCCCTGTAAACCAGTTCATCTGTACCATTTTTCTAGGTTCCACATATAGGCATTAATATACAATATTTGTTTTTCTCTTTCTGACTGACTTCACTCTGTATGACAGTCTCTAGATCCATCAACTTCTCTACAAATGACCCAGTTTCATTCCTTTTTATGGCTGAGTAATATTCCATTTTATATATGTACCACATCTTTATCCATTCGTCTGTCTGTGGGCATTTAGGTTGCTTCCATTACCTGGCTATTGTAAATAGTGCTGCAATGACCATTGTGGTGAATGTGTCTCTGTGATTTATGGTTTTCTCTGGGTATATGCCCAGAAGTGGGATTGCTGGATCCTATGGTAATTCTCTTTTGAGTGTTTTAAAGGAACCTCCATACTGTTCTCCATAGTGACTGTATCAATTTACATTCCCACCAATAGCGGAAGAGGGTTCCTTTTGTCCACACCCTCCCCAGAATTTGTTGTTTGTAGATTATCTGATGATGCCGATTCTAACAGGTGTGAGGTCTTACCCCATTGTAGTTTTGATTTGCATTTCTCTAATAATTAGTGATGTTGAGCAGCTTTTCATGTGCGTCTTGGCCATCTCTGTGTCTTCTTTGAAGAAACGTCTCTTTAGATCTTCTGCCCATTTTTGTATTGGGTTGTTTGTTTTATTAATATTAAGCTGCATGAGCTGTTTATATATATTGGAGATTAAACCTTTGTCCATTGATTCGTTTGTGAACGTTTTTGCACATTCTGAGGGTTGCCTTTTTCCATTCCCGTTCTTTTAACAAAGAAAGAAAGAAAGCAAAAGAAGCAGAACACTAATGTGCGTGAAATATGCCTCTTGAAACTGTCGTTTTGAAATATGGACGTCTTTTGAATTTTTTGGTCGATATATGACCCCAGGATTTGTTTTCAGGGCAGGTGTCATTTACAGGCCTGTAATGATTTGGAATATCCACTGACCATTAGCGCTGACATTAAACCTGCAGTTGTGTGAAACGGCCACAAGGTGGCAGCAGTTCTCCCTTACCAAATCTGGTTACTAGGGCAGCAGAGCCTCAATGGAAGTCGTGTTCTAGATTGGAATGTAGAACGGAATGTGCCAGGAGAAAGCCCCTCAAGTTTGTCTCACTACTTCTTGTTCGTGTTTTTAATTCATTTTTTTATTTTTTATTACAGCAAGTTTGAGTACAACGTTTAGCATGTTGTAGGTGTGCAAGAGCTGGTTCTTTTACACATATACATATGTCTGTTCTTCCTGGGATCCTTTTCCCATGTACGTTATGACAGAATGTTGAGTAGTTTTCTCTTGGTACTCCATAGGTCTTTGGTGATTATATAAGTCTACTGTGTTTGTATATGTCTGTTAACCCCAATATCGTAATGAATTCAATCCTCACACCTTTCCTTTGGTGAACCATAAGTTTGTTTAATGAATCTGTGATTGCCCTTCTCCGTGGAAATATCTGCCCTGGTATCAATTTATAGGTAACACCTATAAGTGATATGATATGATATGTGTCTTTCACTTTCTGACTTACTCCAAGTCACGTGATTACCTCGAGACTCATCTACGGTGCTGCAAATGGCATTGTGTCCTTTTTCTCCTTGGCGAATATTCTGTCTTAGCGAGGTCCATTTTCTGCAATGTGATTCCCTGAGGGCTGAGGATTAGCTGACCTGGGCAGCCTGACCCTGCCGGCAAGCCCTCCCCAGGTGTGCCTGGGTTGAGGTCAATATAAACAGCACTCCAGGCAGCAATAGCCCCTGCAGCTGTGCCTTACTCCATATTCTCTGCCCCGTCAGCAGTCTCGGGGCTGTGCTGGTGGGAGGGTGTGAGGGTCCACGGCTTTGTGGGTGGCCCGGTGTGAGTGGGGCTCTGCTGGACTTTCGGCAGGAGTTGCCAGGCTGCCACCTGTAAAGAAGAGGATGTGTCACCCATAACTTCCACTGGAATATCTCTCCGGGCTGAGATGAGGAAGGAAAAAAAGGATTGGGGGCCGGGACAGGAGGGGTATCTCAGGCAGGGCAATAGAAAGCTTCCAGAAGAGCGCCCGTGGCCAGTACCATCCTGGCTGACCTGCAGGCACCAAGTTGGCCTGCGTGCTGTCGCTGGTGTGGCTCCACGGCCCTTCCTCTAGGCTTTCAAGCCCTTGTACATATTCAGGTGTTTCACCTGGGAAGGGTGGGAAGAGTTCAGCAGCATCTGGCCTGGGGCTCAGCTCACGTTTACTCACAGAGGCCTTGGCACGGTCTCCCAGCTTTGCAATGAGGATGCTATTTGCGTGGGCGGGTGGGGCTGCTGGCTGTATGGGAGATGATTCCCCACCTCTGACCAATTTCAGAATTGTTTACCCCTGGAGCAAGTGCCTTGGTAGTGTTTTCCTCTGTATAATTCTTAGGTTCAGTTTTTTTTTTCTTTTTTGGTTCAAGTTAGATTTTATTCCTCATTTATGTATTTATAGATATAAGCATGGAAATAATTCATTCGTATAAATACAACAGTGTGAATGGAAGAACTTTTTTTCTGTTTTATTTTTACATTTTATTTCTTAAAATTTTGAAATTTAATTTTATTTATTTTTTTATACACTAGGTTATTAGTAGTTATTTATTTTATGCTTAAACATGTATACAGGTCAATCCCAATCGCCCAACTCATCCCACCACCACCACCCTATGGCTTCCCCCACTTTGTGTCCATACGTTTGTTCTCTACCTCTGTGTCTCTATTTCTGCCCTGTAAACCAGTTCATCTGTACCATTTTTCTAGGTTCCACATATAGGCATTAATATACAATATTTGTTGTTCTCTTTCTGACTGACTTCACTCTGTATGACAGTCTCTAGATCCATCAACTTCTCTACAAATGACCCAGTTTCATTCCTTTTTATGGCTGAGTAATATTCCATTTTATATATGTACCACATCTTTATCCATTCGTCTGTCTGTGGGCATTTAGGTTGCTTCCATTACCTGGCTATTGTAAATAGTGCTGCAATGACCATTGTGGTGAATGTGTCTCTGTGATTTATGGTTTTCTCTGGGTATATGCCCAGAAGTGGGATTGCTGGATCCTATGGTAATTCTCTTTTGAGTGTTTTAAAGGAACCTCCATACTGTTCTCCATAGTGACTGTATCAATTTACATTCCCACCAATAGCGGAAGAGGGTTCCTTTTGTCCACACCCTCCCCAGAATTTGTTGTTTGTAGATTATCTGATGATGCCGATTCTAACAGGTGTGAGGTCTTACCCCATTGTAGTTTTGATTTGCATTTCTCTAATAATTAGTGATGTTGAGCAGCTTTTCATGTGCGTCTTGGCCATCTCTGTGTCTTCTTTGAAGAAACGTCTCTTTAGATCTTCTGCCCATTTTTGTATTGGGTTGTTTGTTTTATTAATATTAAGCTGCATGAGCAGTTTATATATACTGGAGATTAAACCTTTGTCCATTGATTCGTTTGTGAACGTTTTTGCACATTCTGAGGGTTGCCTTTTTCCATTCCCGTTCTTTTAACAAAGAAAGAAAGAAAGCAAAAGAAGCAGAACACTAATGTGCGTGAAATATGCCTCTTGAAACTGTCGTTTTGAAATATGGACGTCTTTTGAATTTTTTGGTCGATATATGACCCCAGGATTTGTTTTCAGGGCAGGTGTCATTTACAGGCCTGTAATGATTTGGAATATCCACTGACCATTAGCGCTGGCATTAAACCTGCAGTTGTGTGAAACGGCCACAAGGTGGCAGCAGTTCTCCCTTACCAAATCTGGTTACTAGGGCAGCAGAGCCTCAATGGAAGTCGTGTTCTAGATTGGAATGTAGAACGGAATGTGCCAGGAGAAAGCCCCTCAAGTTTGTCTCACTACTTCTTGTTCGTGTTTTTAATTCATTTTTTTATTTTTTATTACAGCAAGTTTGAGTACAACGTTTAGCATGTTGTAGGTGTGCAAGAGCTGGTTCTTTTACACATATACATATGTCTGTTCTTCCTGGGATCCTTTTCCCATGTACGTTATGACAGAATGTTGAGTAGTCTTCTCTTGGTACTCCATAGGTCTTTGGTGATTATATAAGTCTACTGTGTTTGTATATGTCTGTTAACCCCAATATCGTAATGAATTCAATCCTCACACCTTTCCTTTGGTGAACCATAAG
This sequence comes from Mesoplodon bidens, assembly GCF_964165515.1. Classification (NCBI taxonomy): domain Eukaryota; kingdom Metazoa; phylum Chordata; class Mammalia; order Artiodactyla; family Ziphiidae; genus Mesoplodon; species Mesoplodon bidens. Next base: position 600,268 of record NW_027672156.1, read on the forward strand.
TTTGTTTAATGAATCTGTGATTGCCCTTCTCCGTGGAAATATCTGCCCTGGTATCAATTTATAGGTAACACCTATAAGTGATATGATATGATATGTGTCTTTCACTTTCTGACTTACTCCAAGTCACGTGATTACCTCGAGACTCATCTACGGTGCTGCAAATGGCATTGTGTCCTTTTTCTCCTTGGCGAATATTCTGTCTTAGCGAGGTCCATTTTCTGCAATGTGATTCCCTGAGGGCTGAGGATTAGCTGACCTGGGCAGCCTGACCCTGCCGGCAAGCCCTCCCCAGGTGTGCCTGGGTTGAGGTCAATATAAACAGCACTCCAGGCAGCAATAGCCCCTGCAGCTGTGCCTTACTCCATATTCTCTGCCCCGTCAGCAGTCTCGGGGCTGTGCTGGTGGGAGGGTGTGAGGGTCCACGGCTTTGTGGGTGGCCCGGTGTGAGTGGGGCTCTGCTGGACTTTCGGCAGGAGTTGCCAGGCTGCCACCTGTAAAGAAGAGGATGTGTCACCCATAACTTCCACTGGAATATCTCTCCGGGCTGAGATGAGGAAGGAAAAAAAGGAGTGGGGGCCGGGACAGGAGGGGTATCTCAGGCAGGGCAATAGAAAGCTTCCAGAAGAGCGCCCGTGGCCAGTACCATCCTGGCTGACCTGCAGGCACCAAGTTGGCCTGCGTGCTGTCGCTGCTGTGGCTCCACGGCCCTTCCTCTAGGCTTTCAAGCCCTTGTACATATTCAGGTGTTTCACCTGGGAAGGGTGGGAAGAGTTCAGCAGCATCTGGCCTGGGGCTCAGCTCACGTTTACTCACAGAGGCCTTGGCACGGTCTCCCAGCTTTGCAATGAGGATGCTATTTGCGTGGGCGGGTGGGGCTGCTGGCTGTATGGGAGATGATTCCCCACCTCTGACCAATTTCAGAATTGTTTACCACTGGAGCAAGTGCCTTGGTAGTGTTTTCCTCTGTATAATTCTTAGGTTCAGTTTTTTTTTTCTTTTTTGGTTCAAGTTAGATTTTATTCCTCATTTATGTATTTATAGATATAAGCATGGAAATAATTCATTCGTATAAATACATCAGTGTGAATGGAAGAACTTTTTTTCTGTTTTATTTTTACATTTTATTTCTTAAAATTTTGAAATTTAATTTTATTTATTTTTTTATACACTAGGTTATTAGTAGTTATTTATTTTATGCTTAAACATGTATACAGGTCAATCCCAATCGCACAACTCATCCCACCACCACCACCCTATGGCTTCCCCCACTTTGTGTCCATACGTTTGTTCTCTACCTCTGTGTCTCTATTTCTGCCCTGTAAACCAGTTCATCTGTACCATTTTTCTAGGTTCCACATATAGGCATTAATATACAATATTTGTTTTTCTCTTTCTGACTGACTTCACTCTGTATGACAGTCTCTAGATCCATCAACTTCTCTACAAATGACCCAGTTTCATTCCTTTTTATGGCTGAGTAATATTCCATTTTATATATGTACCACATCTTTATCCATTCGTCTGTCTGTGGGCATTTAGGTTGCTTCCATTACCTGGCTATTGTAAATAGTGCTGCAATGACCATTGTGGTGAATGTGTCTCTGTGATTTATGGTTTTCTCTGGGTATATGCCCAGAAGTGGGATTGCTGGATCCTATGGTAATTCTCTTTTGAGTGTTTTAAAGGAACCTCCATACTGTTCTCCATAGTGACTGTATCAATTTACATTCCCACCAATAGCGGAAGAGGGTTCCTTTTGTCCACACCCTCCCCAGAATTTGTTGTTTGTAGATTATCTGATGATGCCGATTCTAACAGGTGTGAGGTCTTACCTCATTGTAGTTTTGATTTGCATTTCTCTAATAATTAGTGATGTTGAGCAGCTTTTCATGTGCGTCTTGGCCATCTCTGTGTCTTCTTTGAAGAAACGTCTCTTTAGATCTTCTGCCCATTTTTGTATTGGGTTGTTTGTTTTATTAATATTAAGCTGCATGAGCTGTTTATATATATTGGAGATTAAACCTTTGTCCATTGATTCGTTTGTGAACGTTTTCGCCCATTCTGAGGGTTGCCTTTTTCCATTCCCGTTTTTTTAACAAAGAAAGAAAGAAAGCAAAAGAAGCAGAACACTAATGTGCGTGAAATATGCCTCTTGAAACTGTCGTTTTGAAATATGGACGTCTTTTGAATTTTTTGGTCGATATATGACCCCAGGATTTGTTTTCAGGGCAGGTGTCATTTACAGGCCTGTAATGATTTGGAATATCCACTGACCATTAGCGCTGGCATTAAACCTGCAGTTGTGTGAAACGGCCACAAGGTGGCAGCAGTTCTCCCTTACCAAATCTGGTTACTAGGGCAGCAGAGCCTCAATGGAAGTCGCTTTCTAGATTGGAATGTAGAACGGAATGTGCCAGGAGAAAGCCCCTCAAGTTTGTCTCACTACTTCTTGTTCGTATTTTTAATTTAATTTTTTATTTTTTATTACAGCAAGTTTGAGTACAACGTTTAGATTGTTGTAGGTGTGCAAGAGGTGGTTCTTTTACACATATACATATGTCTGTTCTTCCTGGGATCCTTTTCCCATGTACGTTATGACAGAATGTTGAGTAGTCTTCTCTTGGTACTCCGTAGGTCTTTGGTGATTATATACGTCTACTGTGTTTGTATCAGTCTGTTAACCCCAATATCGTAATGAATTCAATCCTCACACCTTTCCTTTGGTGAACCATAAGTTTGTTTAATGAATCTGTGATTGCCCTTCTCCGTGGAAATATCTGCCCTGGTATCAATTTATAGGTAACACCTATAAGTGATATGATATGATATGTGTCTTTCACTTTCTGACTTACTCCAAGTCACGTGATTACCTCGAGACTCATCTACGGTGCTGCAAATGGCATTGTGTCCTTTTTCTCCTTGGCGAATATTCTGTCTTAGCGAGGTCCATTTTCTGCAATGTGATTCCCTGAGGGCTGAGGATTAGCTGACCTGGGCAGCCTGACCCTGCCGGCAAGCCCTCCCCAGGTGTGCCTGGGTTGAGGTCAATATAAACAGCACTCCAGGCAGCAATAGCCCCTGCAGCTGTGCCTGTCCCCATATTCTCTGCCACGTCAGCAGTCTCGGGGCTGTGCTGGTGGGAGGGTGTGAGGGTCCACGGCTTTGTGGGTGGCCCGGTGTGAGTGGGGCTCTGCTGGACTTTCGGCAGGAGTTGCCAGGCTGCCACCTGTAAAGAAGAGGATGTGTCACCCATAACTTCCACTGGAATATCTCTCCGGGCTGAGGTGAGGAAGGAAAAAAAGGAGTGGGGGCCGGGACAGGAGGGGTATCTCAGGCAGGGCAATAGAAAGCTTCCAGAAGACCGCCCGTGGCCAGTACCATCCTGGCTGACCTGCAGGCACCAAGTTGGCCTGCGTGCTGTCGCTGGTGTGGCTCCACGGCCCTTCCTCTAGGCTTTCAAGCCCTTGTACATATTCAGGTGTTTCACCTGGGAAGGGTGGGAAGAGTTCAGCAGCATCTGGCCTGGGGCTCAGCTCACGTTTACTCACAGAGGCCTCGGCACGGTCTCCCAGCTTTGCAATGAGGATGCTCCTTGCGTGGGCGGGCGGGGCTGCTGGCTGTATGGGAGATGATTCCCCACCTCTGACCAATTTCAGAATTGTTTACCACTGGAGCAAGTGCCTTGGTAGTGTTTTCCTCTGTATAATTCTTAGGTTCAGTTTTTTTTTTCTTTTTTGGTTCAAGTTAGATTTTATTCCTCATTTATGTATTTATAGATATAAGCATGGAAATAATTCATTCGTATAAATACATCAGTGTGAATGGAAGAACTTTTATTCTGTTTTATTTTTACATTTTATTTTTTAAAATTTTGAAATTTAATTTTAATTATTTTTTTTATACAGTAGGTTATTATTAGTTATCTATTTTATGCATAGACATGTATACAGGTCAATCCTAATCTCCCAACTCATCCCACCACCACCACCCCATGGCTTCCCCCACTTTGTGTCCATACGTTTGTTCTCTACCTCTGTGTCTCTATTTCTGCCCTGCAAACCAGTTCATCTCTACCATTTTTCTAGGTTCCACATATAGGCATTAATATACAATATTTGTTTTTCTCTTTCTGGCTTACTTCACTCTGTATGACAGTCTCTAGATCCATCAACTTCTCTACAAATGACCCAGTTTCATTCCTTTTTATGGCTGAGTAATATTCCATTTTATATATGTACCACATCTTTATCCATTCGTCTGTCTGTGGCCATTTAGGTTGCTTCCATAACCTGGCTATTGTAAATAGTGCTGCAATGAACATTGTGGTGAATGTGTCTCTGTGATTTATGGTTTTCTCTGGGTATATGCCCAGAAGTGGGATTGCTGGATCCTATGGTAATTCTCTTTTTAGTTTTTTAAAGGAACCTCCATACTGTTCTCCATAGTGACTGTATCAATTTACATTCCCACAAATAGCGGAAGAGGGTTCCTTTTGTCCACACCCTCCCCAGAATTTGTTGTTTGTAGATTATCTGATGATGCCGATTCTAACAGGTGTGAGGTCTTACCTCATTGTAGTTTTGATTTGCATTTCTCTAATAATTAGTGATGTTGAGCAGCTTTTCATGTGCGTCTTGGCCATCTCTGTGTCTTCTTTGAAGAAACGTCTCTTTAGATCTTCTGCCCATTTTTGTATTGGGTTGTTTGTTTTATTAATATTAAGCTGCATGCGCTGTTTATATATATTGGAGATTAAACCTTTGTCCATTGATTCGTTTGTGAACGTTTTCGCCCATTCTGAGGGTTGCCTTTTTCCATTCCCGTTTTTTTAACAAAGAAAGAAAGAAAGCAAAAGAAGCAGAACACTAATGTGCGTGAAATATGCCTCTTGAAACTGTCGTTTTGAAATATGGACGTCTTTTGAATTTTTTGGTCGATATAGGACCCCAGGATTTGTTTTCAGGGCAGGTGTCATTTACAGGCCTGTAATGATTTGGAATATCCACTGACCATTAGCGCTGGCATTAAACCTGCAGTTGTGTGAAACGGCCACAAGGTGGCAGCAGTTCTCCCTTACCAAATCTGGTTACTAGGGCAGCAGAGCCTCAATGGAAGTCGTGTTCTAGATTGGAATGTAGAACGGAATGTGCCAGGAGAAAGCCCCTCAAGTGTGTCTCACTACTTCTTGTTCGTGTTTTTAATTTAATTTTTTATTTTTTATTACAGCAAGTTTGAGTACAACGTTTAGCTTGTTGTAGGTGTGCAAGAGGTGGTTCTTTTACACATATACATATGTCTGTTCTTCCTGGGATCCTTTTCCCATGTACGTTATGACAGAATGTTGAGTAGTCTTCTCTTGGTACTCCGTAGGTCTTTGGTGATTATATACGTCTACTGTGTTTGTATCTGTCTGTTAACCCCAATATCGTAATGAATTCAATCCTCACACCTTTCCTTTGGTGAACCATAAGTTTGTTTAATGAATCTGTGATTGCCCTTCTCCGTGGAAATATCTGCCCTGGTATCAATTTATAGGTAACACCTATAAGTGATATGATATGATATGTGTCTTTCACTTTCTGACTTACTCCAAGTCACGTGATTACCTCGAGACTCATCTACGGTGCTGCAAATGGCATTGTGTCCTTTTTCTCCTTGGCGAATATTCTGTCTTAGCGAGGTCCATTTTCTGCAATGTGATTCCCTGAGGGCTGAGGATTAGCTGACCTGGGCAGCCTGACCCTGCCGGCAAGCCCTCCCCAGGTGTGCCTGGGTTGAGGTCAATATAAACAGCACTCCAGGCAGCAATAGTCCCTGCAGGTGTGCCTTACTCCATATTCTCTGCCCCGTCAGCAGTCTCGGGGCTGTGCTGGTGGGAGGGTGTGAGGGTCCACGGCTTTGTGGGTGGCCCGGTGTGAGTGGGGCTCTGCTGGACTTTCGGCAGGAGTTGCCAGGCTGCCACCTGTAAAGAAGAGGATGTGTCACCCAAACTTCCACTGGAATATCTCTCCGGGCTGAGGTGAGGAAGGTAAAAAAGGAGTGGGGGCCGGGACAGGAGGGGTATCTCAGGCAGGGCAATAGAAAGCTTCCAGAAGAGCGCCCGTGGCCAGTACCATCCTGGCTGACCTGCAGGCACCAAGTTGGCCTGCGTGCTGTCGCTGCTGTGGCTCCACGGCCCTTCCTCTAGGCTTTCAAGCCCTTGTACATATTCAGGTGTTTCACCTGGGAAGGGTGGGAACAGTTCAGCAGCATCTGGCCTGGGGCTCAGCTCACGTTTACTCACAGAGGCCTTGGCACGGTCTCCCAGCTTTGCAATGAGGACGCTCCTTGCGTGGGCGGGCGGGGCTGCTGGCTGTATGGGAGATGATTCCCCACCTCTGACCAATTTCAGAATTGTTTACCACTGGAGCAAGTGCCTTGGTAGTGTTTTCCTCTGTATAACTGTTAGGTTCAGTTTTTTTTTTTTCTTTTTTGGTTCAAGTTAGATTTTATTCCTCATTTATGTATTTATAGATATAAGCATGGAAATAATTCATTCGTATAAATACATCAGTGTGAATGGAAGAACTTTTTTCTGTTTTATTTTTACATTTTATTTTTTAAAATTTTGAAATTTAATTTTATCTTTTTTTTATACAGTAGGTTATTATTAGTTATCTATTTTATGCATAGACATGTATACAGGTCAATCCTAATCTCCCAACTCATCCCACCACCACCACCCCATGGCTTCCCCCACTTTGTGTCCATACGTTTGTTCTCTACCTCTGTGTCTCTATTTCTGCCCTGCAAACCAGTTTATCTCTACCATTTTTCTAGGTTCCACATATAGGCATTAATATACAATATTTGTTTTTCTCTTTCTGGCTTACTTCACTCTGTATGACAGTCTCTAGATCCATCAACTTCTCTACAAATGACCCAGTTTCATTCCTTTTTATGGCTGAGTAATATTCCATTTTATATATGTACCACATCTTTATCCATTCGTCTGTCTGTGGCCATTTAGGTGGCTTCCATAACCTGGCTATTGTAAATATTGCTGCAATGAACATTGTGGTGAATGTGTCTCTGTGATTTATGGTTTTCTCTGGGTATATGCCCAGAAGTGGGATTGCTGGATCCTATGGTAATTCTCTTTTTAGTTTTTTAAAGGAACCTCCATACTGTTCTCCATAGTGACTGTATCAATTTACATTCCCACCAATAGCGGAAGAGGGTTCCTTTTGTCCACACCCTCCCCAGAATTTGTTGTTTGTAGATTATCTGATGATGCCGATTCTAACAGGTGTGAGGTCTTACCTCATTGTAGTTTTGATTTGCATTTCTCTAATAATTAGTGATGTTGAGCAGCTTTTCATGTGCGTCTTGGCCATCTCTGTGTCTTCTTTGAAGAAACGTCTCTTTAGATCTTCTGCCCATTTTTGTATTGGGTTGTTTGTTTTATTAATATTAAGCTGCATGCGCTGTTTATATATATTGGAGATTAAACCTTTGTCCATTGATTCGTTTGTGAACGTTTTCGCCCATTCTGAGGGTTGCCTTTTTCCATTCCCGTTTTTTTAACAAAGAAAGAAAGAAAGCAAAAGAAGCAGAACACTAATGTGCGTGAAATATGCCTCTTGAAACTGTCGTTTTGAAATATGGACGTCTTTTGAATTTTGTGCACGATATAGGACCCCAGGATCTGTTTTCAGGGCAGGTGTCATTTACAGGCCTGTAATGATTTGGAATATCCACTGACCATTAGCGCTGGCATTAAAGCTGCTGTTGTGTGAAACGGCCACAAGGTGGCAGCAGTTCTCCCTTACCAAATCTGGTTACTAGGGCAGCAGAGCCTCAATGGAAGTCGTGTTCTAGATTGGAATGTAGAACGGAATGTGCCAGGAGAAAGCCCCTCAAGTGTGTCTCACTACTTCTTGTTCGTGTTTTTAATTTAATTTTTTATTTTTTATTACAGCAAGTTTGAGTACAACGTTTAGCTTGTTGTAGGTGTGCAAGAGGTGGTTCTTTTACACATATACATATGTCTGTTCTTCCTGGGATCCTTTTCCCATGTACTTTATGACAGAATGTTGAGTAGTCTTCTCTTGGTACTCCGTAGGTCTTTGGTGATTATATACGTCTACTGTGTTTGTATCTGTCTGTTAACCCCAATATCGTAATGAATTCAATCCTCACACCTTTCCTTTGGTGAACCATAAGTTTGTTTAATGAATCTGTGATTGCCCTTCTCCGTGGAAATATCTGCCCTGGTATCAATTTATAGGTAACACCTATAAGTGATATGATATGATATGTGTCTTTCACTTTCTGACTTACTCCAAGTCACGTGATTACCTCGAGACTCATCTACGGTGCTGCAAATGGCATTGTGTCCTTTTTCTCCTTGGCGAATATTCTGTCTTAGCGAGGTCCATTTTCTGCAATGTGATTCCCTGAGGGCGGAGGATTAGCTGACCTGGGCAGCCTGACCCTGCCGGCAAGCCCTCCCCAGGTGTGCCTGCGTTGAGGTCAATATAAACAGCACTCCAGGCGGCAATAGTCCCTGCAGCTGTGCCTTACTCCATATTCTCTGCCCCGTCAGCAGTCTCGGGGCTGTGCTGGTGGGAGGGTGTGAGGGTCCACGGCTTTGTGGGGGGCCCGGTGTGAGTGGGGCTCTGCTGGACTTTCGGCAGGAGTTGCCAGGCTGCCACCTGTAAAGAAGAGGATGTGTCACCCATAACTTCCACTGGAATATCTCTCCGGGCTGAGGTGAGGAAGGAAAAAATGGAGTGGGGGCCGGGACAGGAGGGGTATCTCAGGCAGGGCAATAGAAAGCTTCCAGAAGAGCGCCCGTGGCCAGTACCATCCTGGCTGACCTGCAGGCACCAAGTTGGCCTGCGTGCTGTCGCTGGTGTGGCTCCACGGCCCTTCCTCTAGGCTTTCAAGCCCTTGTACATATTCAGGTGTTTCACCTGGGAAGGGTGGGAACAGTTCAGCAGCATCTGGCCTGGGGCTCAGCTCACGTTTACTCACAGAGGCCTCGGCACGGTCTCCCAGCTTTGCAATGAGGACGCTCCTTGCGTGGGCGGGCGGGGCTGCTGGCTGTATGGGAGATGATTCCCCACCTCTGACCAATTTCAGAATTGTTTACCACTGGAGCAAGTGCCTTGGTAGTGTTTTCCTCTGTATAACTGTTAGGTTCAGTTTTTTTTTTTTCTTTTTTGGTTCAAGTTAGATTTTATTCCTCATTTATGTATTTATAGATATAAGCATGGAAATAATTCATTCGTATAAATACATCAGTGTGAATGGAAGAACTTTTTTTCTGTTTTATTTTTACATTTTATTTTTTAAAATTTTGAAATTTAATTTTAGTTATTTTTTTATACAATAGGTTATTATTAGTTATCTCTTTTATGCATAGACATGTATACAGGTCAATCCTAATCTCCCAACTCATCCCACCACCACCACCCCATGGCTTCCCCCACTTTGTGTCCATACGTTTGTTCTCTACCTCTGTGTCTCTATTTCTGCCCTGCAAACCAGTTCATCTCTACCATTTTTCTAGGTTCCACATATAGGCATTAATATACAATATTTGTTTTTCTCTTTCTGGCTTACTTCACTCTGTATGACAGTCTCTAGATCCATCAACTTCTCTACAAATGACCCAGTTTCATTCCTTTTTATGGCTGAGTAATATTCCATTTTATATAAATACCACATCTTTATCCATTCCTCTGTCTGTGGGCACTTATGTTGCTTCCATAACCTGGCTATTGTAAATAGTGCTGCAATGAACATTGTGGTGAATGTGTCTCTGTGATTTATGGTTTTCTCTGGGTATATGCCCAGAATTGGGATTGCTGGATCCTATGGTAATTCTCTTTTTAGTTTTTTAAAGGAACCTCCATACTGTTCTCCATAGTGACTGTATCAATTTACATTCCCACCAATAGCGGAAGAGGGTTCCTTTTGTCCACACCCTCCCCAGAATTTGTTGTTTGTAGATTATCTGATGATGCCGATTCTAACAGGTGTGAGGTCTTACCTCATTGTAGTTTTGATTTGCATTTCTCTAATAATTAGTGATGTTGAGCAGCTTTTCATGTGCGTCTTGGCCATCTCTGTGTCTTCTTTGAAGAAACGTCTCTTTAGATCTTCTGCCCATTTTTGTATTGGGTTGTTTGTTTTATTAATATTAAGCTGCATGCGCTGTTTATATATATTGGAGATTAAACCTTTGTCCATTGATTCGTTTGTGAACGTTTTCGCCCATTCTGAGGGTTGCCTTTTTCCATTCCCGTTTTTTTAACAAAGAAAGAAAGAAAGCAAAAGAAGCAGAACACTAATGTGCGTGAAATATGCCTCTTGAAACTGTCGTTTTGAAATATGGACGTCTTTTGAATTTTTTGGTCGATATAGGACCCCAGGATTTGTTTTCAGGGCAGGTGTCATTTACAGGCCTGTAATGATTTGGAATATCCACTGACCATTAGCGCTGGCATTAAAGCTGCTGTTGTGTGAAACGGCCACAAGGTGGCAGCAGTTCTCCCTTACCAAATCTGGTTACTAGGGCAGCAGAGCCTCAATGGAAGTCGCTTTCTAGATTGGAATGTAGAACGGAATGTGCCAGGAGAAAGCCCCTCAAGTATGTCTCACTACTTCTTGTCCGTGTTTTTAATTTAATTTTTTATTTTTTTTACAGCAAGTTTGAGTACAACGTTTACCTTGTTGTAGGTGTGCAAGAGGTGGTTCTTTTACACATATACATATGTCTGTTCTTCCTGGGATCCTTTTCCCATGTACGTTATGACAGAATGTTGAGTAGTCTTCTCTTGGTACTCCGTAGGTCTTTGGTGATTATGTACGTCAACTGTGTTTGTATCTGTCTGTTAACCCCAATATCGTAATGAATTCAATCCTCACACCTTTCCTTTGGTGAACCATAAGTTTGTTTAATGAATCTGTGATTGCCCTTCTCCGTGGAAATATCTGCCCTGGTATCAATTTATAGGTAACACCTATAAGTGATATGATATGATATGTGTCTTTCACTTTCTGACTTACTCCAAGTCACGTGATTACCTCGAGACTCATCTACGGTGCTGCAAATGGCATTGTGTCCTTTTTCTCCTTGGCGAATATTCTGTCTTAGCGAGGTCCATTTTCTGCAATGTGATTCCCTGAGGGCTGAGGATTAGCTGACCTGGGCAGCCTGACCCTGCCGGCAAGCCCTCCCCAGGTGTGCCTGGGTTGAGGTCAATATAAACAGCACTCCAGGCAGCAATAGCCCCTGCAGCTGTGCCTGACTCCATATTCTCTGCCACGTCAGCCGTCTCGGGGCTGTGCTGGTGGGAGGGTGTGAGGGTCCACGGCTTTGTGGGTGGCCCGGTGTGAGTGGGGCTCTGCTGGACTTTCGGCAGGAGTTGCCAGGCTGCCACCTGTAAAGAAGAGGATGTGTCACTCATAACTTCCACTGGAATATCTCTCCGGGCTGTGGTGAGGAAGGAAAAAAAGGAGTGGGGGCCGGGACAGGAGGGGTATCTCAGGCAGGGCAATAGAAAGCTTCCAGAAGAGCGCCCGTGGCCAGTACCATCCTGGCTGACCTGCAGGCACCAAGTTGGCCTGCGTGCTGTCGCTGGTGTGGCTCCACGGCCCTTCCTCTAGGCTTTCAAGCCCTTGTACATATTCAGGTGTTTCACCTGGGAAGGGTGGGAACAGTTCAGCAGCATCTGGCCTGGGGCTCAGCTCACGTTTACTCACAGAGGCCTCGGCACGGTCTCCCAGCTTTGCAATGAGGATGCTCCTTGCGTGGGCGGGCGGGGCTGCTGGCTGTATGGGAGATGATTCCCCACCTCTGACCAATTTCAGAATTTTTTACCACTGGAGCAAGTGCCTTGGTAGTGTTTTCCTCTGTATAATTCTTAGGTTCAGTTTTTTTTTTCTTTTTTGGTTCAAGTTAGATTTTATTCCTCATTTATGTATTTATAGATATAAGCATGGAAAAAATTCATTCGTATAAATACATCAGTGTGAATGGAAGAACTTTTTTTCTGTTTTATTTTTACATTTTATTTTTTAAAATTTTGAAATTTAATTTTAGTTATTTTTTTATACAGTAGGTTATTATTAGTTATCTATTTTATGCATAGACATGTATACAGGTCAATCCTAATCTCCCAACTCATCCCACCACCACCACCCCATGGCTTCCCCCACTTTGTGTCCATACGTTTGTTCTCTACCTCTGTGTCTCTATTTCTGCCCTGCAAACCAGTTCATCTCTACCATTTTTCTAGGTTCCACATATAGGCATTAATATACAATATTTGTTTTTCTCTTTCTGGCTTACTTCACTCTGTATGACAGTCTCTACATCCATCAACTTCTCTACAAATGACCCAGTTTCATTCCTTTTTATGGCTGAGTAATATTCCATTTTATATATGTACCACATCTTTATCCATTCGTCTGTCTGTGGCCATTTAGGTTGCTTCCATAACCTGGCTATTGTAAATAGTGCTGCAATGAACATTGTGGTGAATGTGTCTCTGTGATTTATGGTTTTCTCTGGGTATATGCCCAGAAGTGGGATTGCTGGATCCTATGGTAATTCTCTTTTTAGTTTTTTAAAGGAACCTCCATACTGTTCTCCATAGTGACTGTATCAATTTACATTCCCACCAATAGCGGAAGAGGGTTCCTTTTGTCCACACCCTCCCCAGAATTTGTTGTTTGTAGATTATCTGATGATGCCGATTCTAACAGGTGTGAGGTCTTACCTCATTGTAGTTTTGATTTGCATTTCTCTAATAATTAGTGATGTTGAGCAGCTTTTCATGTGCGTCTTGGCCATCTCTGTGTCTTCTTTGAAGAAACGTCTCTTTAGATCTTCTGCCCATTTTTGTATTGGGTTGTTTGTTTTATTAATATTAAGCTCCATGCGCTGTTTATATATATTGGAGATTAAACCTTTGTCCATTGATTCGTTTGTGAACGTTTTCGCCCATTCTGAGGGTTGCCTTTTTCCATTCCCGTTTTTTTTAACAAAGAAAGAAAGAAAGCAAAAGAAGCAGAACACTAATGTGCGTGAAATATGCCTCTTGAAACTGTCGTTTTGAAATATGGAGGTCTTTTGAATTTTTTGGTCGATATATGACCCCAGGATTTGTTTTCAGGGCAGGTGTCATTTACAGGCCTGTAATGATTTGGAATATCCACTGACCATTAGCGCTGGCATTAAACCTGCAGTTGTGTGAAACGGCCACCAGGTGGCAGCAGTTCTCCCTTACCAAATCTGGTTACTAGGGCAGCAGAGCCTCAATGGAAGTCGTGTTCTAGATTGGAATGTAGAACGGAATGTGCCAGGAGAAAGCCCCTCAAGTGTGTCTCACTACTTCTTGTTCGTGTTTTTAATTTAATTTTTTATTTTTTATTACAGCAAGTTTGAGTACAACGTTTAGCTTGTTGTAGGTGTGCAAGAGGTGGTTCTTTTACACATATACATATGTCTGTTCTTCCTGGGATCCTTTTCCCATGTACGTTATGACAGAATGTTGAGTAGTCTTCTCTTGGTACTCCGTAGGTCTTTGGTGATTATATACGTCTACTGTGTTTGTATCTGTCTGTTAACCCCAATATCGTAATGAATTCAATCCTCACACCTTTCCTTTGGTGAACCATAAGTTTGTTTAATGAATCTGTGATTGCCCTTCTCCGTGGAAATATCTGCCCTGGTATCAATTTATAGGTAACACCTATAAGTGATATGATATGATATGTGTCTTTCACTTTCTGACTTACTCCAAGTCACGTGATTACCTCGAGACTCATCTACGGTGCTGCAAATGGCATTGTGTCCTTTTTTTCCTTGGCGAATATTCTGTCTTAGCGAGGTCCATATTCTGCAATGTGATTCCCTGAGGGCTGAGGATTAGCTGACCTGGGCCGCCTGACCCTGCCGGCAAGCCCTCCCCAGGTGTGCCTGGGTTGAGGTCAATATAAACAGCACTCCAGGCAGCAATAGCCCCTGCAGCTGTGCCTGACTCCATATCCTCTGCCCCGTCAGCAGTCTCGGGGCTGTGCTGGTGGGAGGGTGTGAGGGTCCACGGCTTTGTGGGTGGCCCGGTGTGAGTGGGGCTCTGCTGGACTTTCGGCAGGAGTTGCCAGGCTGCCACCTGTAAAGAAGAGGATGTGTCACCCATAACTTCCACTGGAATATCTCTGCGGGCTGAGGTGAGGAAGGAAAAAAAGAAGTGGGGGCCGGGACAGGAGGGGTATCTCAGGCAGGGCAATAGAAAGCTTCCAGAAGAGCGCCCGTGGCCAGAACCATCCTGGCTGACCTGCAGGCACCTAGTTGGCCTGCGTGCTGTCGCTGGTGTGGCTCCACGGCCCTTCCTCTAGGCTTTCAAGCCCTTGTACATATTCAGGTGTTTCACCTGGGAAGGGTGGGAAGAGTTCAGCAGCATCTGGCCTGGGGCTCAGCTCACGTTTACTCACAGAGGCCTCGGCACGGTCTCCCAGCTTTGCAATGAGGATGCTCCTGGCGAGGGCGGGCGGGGCTGCTGGCTGTATGGGAGATGATTCCCCACCTCTGACCAATTTTAGAATTGTTTACCACTGGAGCAGGTGCCTTGGTAGTGTTTTCCTCTGTATAACTGTTAGGTTCAGTTTTTTTTTTTCTTTTTTGGTTCAAGTTAGATTTTATTCCTCATTTATGTATTTATAGATATAAGCATGGAAATAATTCATTCGTATAAATACATCAGTGTGAATGGAAGAACTTTTTTTCTGTTTTATTTTTACATTTTATTTTTTAAAATTTTGAAATTTAATTTTAGTTATTTTTTTATACAGTAGGTTATTATTAGTTATCTATTTTATGCATAGACATGTATACAGGTCAATCATAATCTCCCAAGTCATCCCACCACCACCACCCCATGGCTTCCCCCACTTTGTGTCCATACGTTTGTTCTCTACCTCTGTGTCTCTATTTCTGCCCTGCAAACCAGTTCATCTCTACCATTTTTCTAGGTTCCACATATAGGCATTAATATACAATATTTGTTTTTCTCTTTCTGGCTTACTTCACTCTGTATGACAGTCTCTACATCCATCAACTTCTCTACAAATGACCCAGTTTCATTCCTTTTTATGGCTGAGTAATATTCCATTTTATATATGTACCACATCTTTATCCATTCGTCTGTCTGTGGCCATTTAGGTTGCTTCCATAACCTGGCTATTGTAAATAGTGCTGCAATGAACATTGTGGTGAATGTGTCTCTGTGATTTATGGTTTTCTCTGGGTATATGCCCAGAAGTGGGATTGCTGGATCCTATGGTAATTCTCTTTTTAGTTTTTTAAAGGAACCTCCATACTGTTCTCCATAGTGACTGTATCAATTTACATTCCCACCAATAGCGGAAGAGGGTTCCTTTTGTCCACACCCTCCCCAGAATTTGTTGTTTCTAGATTATCTGATGATGCCGATTCTAACAGGTGTGAGGTCTTACCTCATTGTAGTTTTGATTTGCATTTCTCTAATAATTAGTGATGTTGAGCAGCTTTTCATGTGCGTCTTGGCCATCTCTGTGTCTTCTTTGAAGAAACGTCTCTTTAGATCTTCTGCCCATTTTTGTATTGGGTTGTTTGTTTTATTAATATTAAGCTGCATGAGCTGTTTATATATATTGGAGATTAAACCTTTGTCCATTGATTCGTTTGTGAACGTTTTTGCACATTCTGAGGGTTGCCTTTTTCCATTCCCGTTCTTTTAACAAAGAAAGAAAGAAAGCAAAAGAAGCAGAACACTAATGTGCGTGAAATATGCCTCTTGAAACTGTCGTTTTGAAATATGGACGTCTTTTGAATTTTTTGGTCGATATAGGACCCCAGGATTTGTTTTCAGGGCAGGTGTCATTTACAGGCCTGTAATGATTTGGAATATCCACTGACCATTAGCGCTGGCATTAAACCTGCAGTTGTGTGAAACGGCCACAAGGTGGCAGCAGTTCTCCCTTACCAAATCTGGTTACTAGGGCAGCAGAGCCTCAATGGAAGTCGTGTTCTAGATTGGAATGTAGAACGGAATGTGCCAGGAGAAAGACCCTCAAGTTTGTCTCACTACTTCTTGTTCGTGTTTTTAATTTAATTTTTTATTTTTTATTACAGCAAGTTTGAGTACAACGTTTAGCTTGTTGTAGGTGTGCAAGGGGTGGTTCTTTTACACATATACATATGTCTGTTCTTCCTGGGATCCTTTTCCCATGTACGTTATGACAGAATGTTGAGTAGTCTTCTCTTGATACTCCGTATGTCTTTGGTGGTTATATACGTCTACTGTGTTTGTATCTGTCTGTTAACACGAATATCGTAATGAATTCAATCCTCACACCTTTCCTTTGGTGAACCATAAGTTTGTTTAATGAATCTGTGATTGCCCTTCTCCGTGGAAATATCTGCCCTGGTATCAATTTATAGGTAACACCTATAAGTGATATGATATGATATGTGTCTTTCACTTTCTGACTTACTCCAAGTCACGTGATTACCTCGAGACTCATCTACGGTGCTGCAAATGGCATTGTGTGCTTTTTTTCCTTGGCGAATATTCTGACTTAGCGAGGTCCATTTTCTGCAATGTGATTCCCTGAGGGCTGAGGATTAGCTGACCTGGGCAGCCTGACCGTGCCGGCAAGCCCTCCACAGGTGTGCCTGGGTTGAGGTCAATATAAACAGCACTCCAGGCAGCAATAGCCCCTGCAGCTGTGCCTGACTCCATATTCTCTGCCACGTCAGCAGTCTCGGGGCTGTGCTGGTGGGAGGGTGTGAGGGTCCACGGCTTTGTGGGTGGCCCGGTGTGAGTGGGGCTCTGCTGGACTTTCGGCAGGAGTTGCCAGGCTGCCACCTGTAAAGAAGAGGATGTGTCACCCATAACTTCCACTGGAATATCTCTGCGGGCTGAGGTGAGGAAGGAAAAAAAGAAGTGGGGGCCGGGACAGGAGGGGTATCTCAGGCAGGGCAATAGAAAGCTTCCAGAAGAGCGACCGTGGCCAGTACCATCCTGGCTGACCTGCAGGCACCTAGTTGGCCTGCGTGCTGTCGCTGGTGTGGCTCCACGGCCCTTCCTCTAGGCTTTCAAGCCCTTGTACATATTCAGGTGTTTCACCTGGGAAGGGTGGGAACAGTTCAGCAGCATCTGGCCTGGGGCTCAGCTCACGTTTACTCACAGAGGCCTCGGCACGGTCTCCCAGCTTTGCAATGAGGATGCTCCTTGCGTGGGCGGGCGGGGCTGCTGGCTGTATGGGAGATGATTCCCCACCTCTGACCAATTTCAGAATTGTTTACCACTGGAGCAAGTGCCTTGGTAGTGTTTTCCTCTGTATAACTGTTAGGTTCAGTTTTTTTTTTCTTTTTTGGTTCAAGTTAGATTTTATTCCTCATTTATGAATTTATAGATATAAGCATGGAAATAATTCATTCGTATAAATACATCAGTGTGAATGGAAGAACTTTTTTTCTGTTTTATTTTTACATTTTATTTTTTAAAATTTTGAAATTTAATTTTAGTTATTTTTTTATACAGTAGGTTATTATTAGTTATCTATTTTATGCATAGACATGTATACAGGTCAATCCTAATCTCCCAAGTCATCCCACCACCACCACCCCATGGCTTCCCCCACTTTGTGTCCATACGTTTGTTCTCTACCTCTGTGTCTCTATTTCTGCCCTGCAAACCAGTTCATCTCTACCATTTTTCTAGGTTCCACATATAGGCATTAATATACAATATTTGTTTTTCTCTTTCTGGCTTACTTCACTCTGTATGACAGTCTCTAGATCCATCAACTTCTCTACAAATGACCCAGTTTCATTCCTTTTTATGGCTGAGTAATATTCCATTTTATATATGTACCACATCTTTATCCATTCGTCTGTCTGTGGCCATTTAGGTTGCTTCCATAACCTGGCTATTGTAAATAGTGCTGCAATGAACATTGTGGTGAATGTGTCTCTGTGATTTATGGTTTTCTCTGGGTATATGCCCAGAAGTGGAATTGCAGGATCCTATGGTAATTCTCTTTTTAGTTTTTTAAAGGAACCTCCATACTGTTCTCCATAGTGACTGTATCAATTTACATTCCCACCAATAGCGGAAGAGGGTTCCTTTTGTCCACACCCTCCCCAGAATTTGTTGTTTGTAGATTATCTGATGATGCCGATTCTAACAGGTGTGAGGTCTTACCTCATTGTAGTTTTGATTTGCATTTCTCTAATAATTAGTGATGTTGAGCAGCTTTTCATGTGCGTCTTGGCCATCTCTGTGTCTTCTTTGAAGAAACGTCTCTTTAGATCTTCTGCCCATTTTTGTATTGGGTTGTTTGTTTTATTAATATTAAGCTCCATGCGCTGTTTATATATATTGGAGATTAAACCTTTGTCCATTGATTCGTTTGTGAACGTTTTCGCCCATTCTGAGGGTTGCCTTTTTCCATTCCCGTTTTTTTTAACAAAGAAAGAAAGAAAGCAAAAGAAGCAGAACACTAATGTGCGTGAAATATGCCTCTTGAAACTGTCGTTTTGAAATATGGAGGTCTTTTGAATTTTTTGGTCGATATATGACCCCAGGATTTGTTTTCAGGGCAGGTGTCATTTACAGGCCTGTAATGATTTGGAATATCCACTGACCATTAGCGCTGGCATTAAACCTGCAGTTGTGTGAAACGGCCACCAGGTGGCAGCAGTTCTCCCTTACCAAATCTGGTTACTAGGGCAGCAGAGCCTCAATGGAAGTCGTGTTCTAGATTGGAATGTAGAACGGAATGTGCCAGGAGAAAGCCCCTCAAGTGTGTCTCACTACTTCTTGTTCGTGTTTTTAATTTAATTTTTTATTTTTTATTACAGCAAGTTTGAGTACAACGTTTAGCTTGTTGTAGGTGTGCAAGAGGTGGTTCTTTTACACATATACATATGTCTGTTCTTCCTGGGATCCTTTTCCCATGTACGTTATGACAGAATGTTGAGTAGTCTTCTCTTGGTACTCCGTAGGTCTTTGGTGATTATATACGTCTACTGTGTTTGTATCTGTCTGTTAACCCCAATATCGTAATGAATTCAATCCTCACACCTTTCCTTTGGTGAACCATAAGTTTGTTTAATGAATCTGTGATTGCCCTTCTCCGTGGAAATATCTGCCCTGGTATCAATTTATAGGTAACACCTATAAGTGATATGATATGATATGTGTCTTTCACTTTCTGACTTACTCCAAGTCACGTGATTACCTCGAGACTCATCTACGGTGCTGCAAATGGCATTGTGTCCTTTTTTTCCTTGGCGAATATTCTGTCTTAGCGAGGTCCATATTCTGCAATGTGATTCCCTGAGGGCTGAGGATTAGCTGACCTGGGCCGCCTGAGCCTGCCGGCAAGCCCTCCCCAGGTGTGCCTGGGTTGAGGTCAATATAAACAGCACTCCAGGCAGCAATAGCCCCTGCAGCTGTGCCTGACTCCATATCCTCTGCCCCGTCAGCAGTCTCGGGGCTGTGCTGGTGGGAGGGTGTGAGGGTCCACGGCTTTGTGGGTGGCCCGGTGTGAGTGGGGCTCTGCTGGACTTTCGGCAGGAGTTGCCAGGCTGCCACCTGTAAAGAAGAGGATGTGTCACCCATAACTTCCACTGGAATATCTCTGCGGGCTGAGGTGAGGAAGGAAAAAAAGAAGTGGGGGCCGGGACAGGAGGGGTATCTCAGGCAGGGCAATAGAAAGCTTCCAGAAGAGCGCCCGTGGCCAGAACCATCCTGGCTGACCTGCAGGCACCTAGTTGGCCTGCGTGCTGTCGCTGGTGTGGCTCCACGGCCCTTCCTCTAGGCTTTCAAGCCCTTGTACATATTCAGGTGTTTCACCTGGGAAGGGTGGGAAGAGTTCAGCAGCATCTGGCCTGGGGCTCAGCTCACGTTTACTCACAGAGGCCTCGGCACGGTCTCCCAGCTTTGCAATGAGGATGCTCCTGGCGAGGGCGGGCGGGGCTGCTGGCTGTATGGGAGATGATTCCCCACCTCTGACCAATTTTAGAATTGTTTACCACTGGAGCAGGTGCCTTGGTAGTGTTTTCCTCTGTATAACTGTTAGGTTCAGTTTTTTTTTTTCTTTTTTGGTTCAAGTTAGATTTTATTCCTCATTTATGTATTTATAGATATAAGCATGGAAATAATTCATTCGTATAAATACATCAGTGTGAATGGAAGAACTTTTTTTCTGTTTTATTTTTACATTTTATTTTTTAAAATTTTGAAATTTAATTTTAGTTATTTTTTTATACAGTAGGTTATTATTAGTTATCTATTTTATGCATAGACATGTATACAGGTCAATCCTAATCTCCCAAGTCATCCCACCACCACCACCCCATGGCTTCCCCCACTTTGTGTCCATACGTTTGTTCTCTACCTCTGTGTCTCTATTTCTGCCCTGCAAACCAGTTCATCTCTACCATTTTTCTAGGTTCCACATATAGGCATTAATATACAATATTTGTTTTTCTCTTTCTGGCTTACTTCACTCTGTATGACAGTCTCTAGATCCATCAACTTCTCTACAAATGACCCAGTTTCATTCCTTTTTATGGCTGAGTAATATTCCATTTTATATATGTACCACATCTTTATCCATTCGTCTGTCTGTGGGCATTTATGTTGCTTCCATAACCTGGCTATTGTAAATAGTGCTGCAAT
The DNA here is from genome assembly GCF_964165515.1 of Mesoplodon bidens. NCBI lineage: Eukaryota > Metazoa > Chordata > Mammalia > Artiodactyla > Ziphiidae > Mesoplodon > Mesoplodon bidens. The sequence continues at coordinate 620,997 of NW_027672156.1, forward strand.
GAACATTGTGGTGAATGTGTCTCTGTGATTTATGGTTTTCTCTGGGTATATGCCCAGAAGTGGGATTGCTGGATCCTATGGTAATTCTCTTTTTAGTTTTTTAAAGGAACCTCCATACTGTTCTCCATAGTGACTGTATCAATTTACATTCCCACCAATAGCGGAAGAGGGTTCCTTTTGTCCACACCCTCCCCAGAATTTGTTGTTTCTAGATTATCTGATGATGCCGATTCTAACAGGTGTGAGGTCTTACCTCATTGTAGTTTTGATTTGCATTTCTCTAATAATTAGTGATGTTGAGCAGCTTTTCATGTGCGTCTTGGCCATCTCTGTGTCTTCTTTGAAGAAACGTCTCTTTAGATCTTCTGCCCATTTTTGTATTGGGTTGTTTGTTTTATTAATATTAAGCTGCATGAGCTGTTTATATATATTGGAGATTAAACCTTTGTCCATTGATTCGTTTGTGAACGTTTTCGCCCATTCTGAGGGTTGCCTTTTTCCATTCCCGTTTTTTTTAACAAAGAAAGAAAGAAAGCAAAAGAAGCAGAACACTAATGTGCGTGAAATATGCCTCTTGAAACTGTCGTTTTGAAATATGGACGTCTTTTGAATTTTTTGGTCGATATATGACCCCAGGATTTGTTTTCAGGGCAGGTGTCATTTACAGGCCTGTAATGATTTGGAATATCCACTGACCATTAGCGCTGGCATTAAACCTGCAGTTGTGTGAAACGGCCACAAGGTGGCAGCAGTTCTCCCTTACCAAATCTGGTTACTAGGGCAGCAGAGCCTCAATGGAAGTCGTGTTCGAGATTGGAATGTAGAACGGAATGTGCCAGGAGAAAGCCCCTAAAGTTTGTCTCACTACTTCTTGTTCGTGTTTTTAATTTAATTTTTTATTTTTTATTACAGCAAGTTTGAGTACAACGTTTAGCTTGTTGTAGGTGTGCAAGAGGTGGTTCTTTTACACATATACATATGTCTGTTCTTCCTGGGATCCTTTTCCCATGTACGTTATGACAGAATGTTGAGTAGTCTTCTCTTGGTACTCCGTAGGTCTTTGGTGATTATATACGTCTACTGTGTTTGTATCTGTCTGTTAACCCCAATATCGTAATGAATTCAATCCTCACACCTTTCCTTTGGTGAACCATAAGTTTGTTTAATGAATCTGTGATTGCCCTTCTCCGTGGAAATATCTTCCCTGGTATCAATTTATAGGTAACACTTATAAGTGATATGATATGATATGTGTCTTTCACTTTCTGACTTACACCAAGTCACGTGATTACCTCGAGACTCATCTACGGTGCTGCACATGGCATTGTGTCCTTTTTCTCCTTGGCGAATATTCTGTCTTAGCGAGGTCCATTTTCTGCAATGTGATTCCCTGAGGGCTGAGGATTAGCTGACCTGGGCAGCCTGACCCTGCCGGCAAGCCCTCCCCAGGTGTGCCTGGGTTGAGGTCAATATAAACAGCACTCCAGGCAGCAATAGCCCCTGCAGCTGTGCCTTACTCCATATCCTCTGGCCCGTCAGCAGTCTCGGGGCTGTGCTGGTGGGAGGGTGTGAGGGTCCACGGCTTTGTGGGTGGCCCGGTGTGAGTGGGGCTCTGCTGGACTTTCGGCAGGAGTTGCCAGTGTGCCACCTGTAAAGAAGAGGATGTGTCACCCATAACTTCCACTGGAATGTCTCTCCGGGCTGAAGTGAGGAAGGAAAAAAAGGAGTGGGGGCCCGGACAGGAGGGGTATCTCAGGCAGGGCAATAGAAAGCTTCCAGAAGAGCGCCCGTGACCAGTACCATCCTGGCTGACCTGCAGGCACCAAGTTGGCCTGCGTGCTGTCGCTGGTGTGGCTCCACGGCCCTTCCTCTAGGCTTTCAAGCCCTTGTACATATTCAGGTGTTTCACCTGGGAAGGGTGGGAACAGTTCAGCAGCATCTGGCCTGGGGCTCAGCTCACGTTTACTCACAGAGGCCTCGGCACGGTCTCCCAGCTTTGCAATGAGGATGCTCCTTGCGTGGGCGGGTGGGGCTGCTGGCTGTATGGGAGATGATTCCCCACCTCTGACCAATTTCAGAATTGTTTACCACTGGAGCAAGTGCCTTGGTAGTGTTTTCCTCTGTATAACTGTTAGGTTCATTTTTTTTTTCTTTTTTGGTTCAAGTTAGATTTTATTCCTCATTTATGTATTTATAGATATAAGCATGGAAATAATTCATTCGTATAAATACATCAGTGTGAATGGAAGAAATTTTTTTCTGTTTTATTTTTACATTTTATTTGTTAAAATTTTGAAATTTAATTTTAGTTATTTTTTTATACAGTAGGTTATTATTAGTTATCTATTTTATGCATAGACATGTATACAGGTCAATCCTAATCTCCCAAGTCATCCCACCACCACCACCCCATGGCTTCCCCCACTTTGTGTCCATACGTTTGTTCTCTACCTCTGTGTCTCTATTTCTGCCCTGCAAACCAGTTCATCTCTACCATTTTTCTAGGTTCCACATATAGGCATTAATATACAATATTTGTTTTTCTCTTTCTGGCTTACTTCACTCTCTATGACAGTCTCTAGATCCATCAACTTCTCTACAAATGACCCAGTTTCATTCCTTTTTATGGCTGAGTAATATTCCATTTTATATATGTACCACATCTTTATCCATTCGTCTGTCTGTGGGCATTTATGTTGCTTCCATAACCTGGCTATTGTAAATAGTGCTGCAATGAACATTGTGGTGAATGTGTCTCTGTGATTTATGGTTTTCTCTGGGTATATGCCCAGAAGTGGGATTGCTGGATCCTATGGTAATTCTCTTTTTAGTTTTTTAAAGGAACCTCCATACTGTTCTCCATAGTGACTGTATCAATTTACATTCCCACCAATAGCGGAAGAGGGTTCCTTTTGTCCACACCCTCCCCAGAATTTGTTGTTTCTAGATTATCTGATGATGCCGATTCTAACAGGTGTGAGGTCTTACCTCATTGTAGTTTTGATTTGCATTTCTCTAATAATTAGTGATGTTGAGCAGCTTTTCATGTGTGTCTTGGCCATCTCTGTGTCTTCTTTGAAGAAACGTCTCTTTAGATCTTCTGCCCATTTTTGTATTGGGTTGTTTGTTTTATTAATATTAAGCTGCATGAGCTGTTTATATATATTGGAGATTAAACCTTTGTCCATTGATTCGTTTGTGAACGTTTTCGCCCATTCTGAGGGTTGCCTTTTTCCATTCCCGTTTTTTTTAACAAAGAAAGAAAGAAAGCAAAAGAAGCAGAACACTAATGTGCGTGAAATATGCCTCTTGAAACTGTCGTTTTGAAATATGGACGTCTTTTGAATTTTTTGGTCGATATATGACCCCAGGATTTGTTTTCAGGGCAGGTGTCATTTACAGGCCTGTAATGATTTGGAATATCCACTGACCATTAGCGCTGGCATTAAACCTGCAGTTGTGTGAAACGGCCACAAGGTGGCAGCAGTTCTCCCTTACCAAATCTGGTTACTAGGGCAGCAGAGCCTCAATGGAAGTCGTGTTCGAGATTGGAATGTAGAACGGAATGTGCCAGGAGAAAGCCAATCAAGTTTATCTCACTACTTCTTGTTCGTGTTTTTAATTTAATTTTTTATTTTTTATTACAGCAAGTTTGAGTACAACGTTTAGCTTGTTGTAGGTGTGCAAGAGGTGGTTCTTTTACACATATACATATGTCTGTTCTTCCTGGGATCCTTTTCCCATGTACGTTATGACAGAATGTTGAGTAGTCTTCTCTTGGTACTCCGTAGGTCATTGGTGATTATATACGTCTACTGTGTTTGTATCTGTCTGTTAACCCCAATATCGTAATGAATTCAATCCTCACACCTTTCCTTTGGTGAACCCTAAGTTTGTTTAATGAATCTGTGATTGCCCTTCTCCGTGGAAATATCTGCCCTGGTATCAATTTATAGGTAACACCTATAAGTGATATGATATGATATGTGTCTTTCACTTTCTGACTTACTCCAAGTCACGTGATTACCTCGAGACTCATCTACGGTGCTGCAAATGGCATTGTGTCCTTTTTCTCCTTGGCGAATATTCTGTCTTAGCGAGGTCCATTTTCTGCAATGTGATTCCCTGAGGGCTGAGGATTAGCTGACCTGGGCAGCCTGACCCTGCCGGCAAGCCCTCCCCAGGTGTGCCTGGGTTGAGGTCAATATAAACAGCACTCCAGGCAGCAATAGCCCCTGCAGCTGTGCCTTACTCCATATCCTCTGCCCCGTCAGCAGTCTCGGGGCTGTGCTGGTGGGAGGGTGTGAGGGTCCACGGCTTTGTGGGTGGCCCGGTGTGAGTGGGGCTCTGCTGGACTTTCGGCAGGAGTTGCCTGGCTGCCACCTGTAAAGAAGAGGATGTGTCACCCATAACTTCCACTGGAATATCTCTCCGGGCTGAGGTGAGGAAGGAAAAAAAGGAGTGGGGGCCGGGACAGGAGGGGTATCTCAGGCAGGGCAATAGAAAGCTTCCAGAAGAGCGCCCGTGGCCAGTACCATCCTGGCTGACCTGCAGGCACAAGTTCATCTCTACCATTTTTCTAGGTTCCACATATAGGCATTAATATACAATATTTGTTTTTCTCTTTCTGACTTACTTCACTCTGTATGACAGTCTCTAGATCCATCAACTTCTCTACAAATGACCCAGTTTCATTCCTTTTTATGGCTGAGTAATATTCCATTTTATATATGTACCACATCTTTATCCATTCGTCTGTCTGTGGCCATTTAGGTTGCTTCCATAACCTGGCTATTGTAAATAGTGCTGCAATGAACATTGTGGTGAATGTGTCTCTGTGATTTATGGTTTTCTCTGGGTATATGCCCAGAAGTGGGATTGCTGGATCCTATGGTAATTCTCTTTTTAGTTTTTTAAAGGAACCTCCATACTGTTCTCCATAGTGACTGTATCAATTTACATTCCCACCAATAGCGGAAGAGGGTTCCTTTTGTCCACACCCTCCCCAGAATTTGTTGTTTGTAGATTATCTGATGATGCCGATTCTAACAGGTGTGAGGTCTTACCTCATTGTAGTTTTGATTTGCATTTCTCTAATAATTAGTGATGTTGAGCAGCTTTTCATGTGCGTCTTGGCCATCTCTGTGTCTTCTTTGAAGAAACGTCTCTTTAGATCTTCTGCCCATTTTTGTATTGGGTTGTTTGTTTTATTAATATTAAGCTGCATGCGCTGTTTATATATATTGGAGATTAAACCTTTGTCCATTGATTCGTTTGTGAACGTTTTCGCCCATTCTGAGGGTTGCCTTTTTCCATTCCCGTTTTTTTTAACAAAGAAAGAAAGAAAGCAAAAGAAGCAGAACACTAATGTGCGTGAAATATGCCTCTTGAAACTGTCGTTTTGAAATATGGACGTCTTTTGAATTTTTTGGTCGATATATGACCCCAGGATTTGTTTTCAGGGCAGGTGTCATTTACAGGCCTGTAATGATTTGGAATATCCACTGACCATTAGCGCTGGCATTAAACCTGCAGTTGTGTGAAACGGCCACAAGGTGGCAGCAGTTCTCCCTTACCAAATCTGGTTACTAGGGCAGCAGAGCCTCAATGGAAGTCGTGTTCGAGATTGGAATGTAGAACGGAATGTGCCAGGAGAAAGCCCCTCAAGTTTGTCTCACTACTTCTTGTTCGTGTTTTTAATTTAATTTTTTATTTTTTATTACAGCAAGTTTGAGTACAACGTTTAGCTTGTTGTAGGTGTGCGAGAGGTGGTTCTTTTACACATATACATATGTCTGTTCTTCCTGGGATCCTTTTCCCATGTACGTTATGACAGAATGTTGAGTAGTCTTCTCTTGGTACTCCGTAGGTCTTTGGTGATTATATACGTCTACTGTGTTTGTATCTGTCTGTTAACCCCAATATCGTAATGAATTCAATCCTCACACCTTTCCTTTGGTGAACCATAAGTTTGTTTAATGAATCTGTGATTGCCCTTCTCCGTGGAAATATCTGCCCTGGTATCAATTTATAGGTAACACCTATAAGTGATATGATATGATATGTGTCTTTCACTTTCTGACTTACTCCAAGTCACGTGATTACCTCGAGACTCATCTACGGTGCTGCAAATGGCATTGTGTCCTTTTTCTCCTTGGCGAATATTCTGTCTTAGCGAGGTCCATATTCTGCAATGTGATTCCCTGAGGGCTGAGGATTAGCTGACCTGGGCAGCCTGACCCTGCCGGCAAGCCCTCCCCAGGTGTGCCTGGGTTGAGGTCAATATAAACAGCACTCCAGGCAGCAATAGTCCCTGCAGCTGTGCCTGACTCCATATCCTCTGCCCCGTCAGCAGTCTCGGGGCTGTGCTGGTGGGAGGGTGTGAGGGTCCACGGCTTTGTGGTTGGCCCGGTGTGAGTGGGGCTCTGCTGGACTTTCGGCAGGAGTTGCCTGGCTGCCACCTGTAAAGAAGAGGATGTGTCACCCATAACTTCCACTGGAATATCTCTCCGGGCTGTGGTGAGGAAGGAAAAAAAGGAGTGGGGGCCGGGACAGGAGGGGTATCTCAGGCAGGGCAATAGAAAGCTTCCAGAAGAGCGCCCGTGGCCAGTACCATCCTGGCTGACCTGCAGGCACCAAGTTGGCCTGCGTGCTGTCGCTGGTGTGGCTCCACGGCCCTTCCTCTAGGCTTTCAAGCCCTTGTACATATTCAGGTGTTTCACCTGGGAAGGGTGGGAACAGTTCAGCAGCATCTGTCCTGGGGCTCAGCTCACGTTTACTCACAGAGGCCTCGGCACGGTCTCCCAGCTTTGCAATGAGGATGCTCCTTGCGTGGGCGGGTGGGGCTGCTGGCTGTATGGGAGATGATTCCCCACCTCTGACCAATTTCAGAATTGTTTACCACTGGAGCAAGTGCCTTGGTAGTGTTTTCCTCTGTATAACTGTTAGGTTCATTTTTTTTTTCTTTTTTGGTTCAAGTTAGATTTTATTCCTCATTTATGTATTTATAGATATAAGCATGGAAATAATTCATTCGTATAAATACATCAGTGTGAATGGAAGAAATTTTTTTCTGTTTTATTTTTACATTTTATTTGTTAAAATTTTGAAATTTAATTTTAGTTATTTTTTTATACAGTAGGTTATTATTAGTTATCTATTTTATGCATAGACATGTATACAGGTCAATCCTAATCTCCCAAGTCATCCCACCACCACCACCCCATGGCTTCCCCCACTTTGTGTCCATACGTTTGTTCTCTACCTCTGTGTCTCTATTTCTGCCCTGCAAACCAGTTCATCTCTACCATTTTTCTAGGTTCCACATATAGGCATTAATATACAATATTTGTTTTTCTCTTTCTGGCTTACTTCACTCTCTATGACAGTCTCTAGATCCATCAACTTCTCTACAAATGACCCAGTTTCATTCCTTTTTATGGCTGAGTAATATTCCATTTTATATATGTACCACATCTTTATCCATTCGTCTGTCTGTGGGCATTTATGTTGCTTCCATAACCTGGCTATTGTAAATAGTGCTGCAATGAACATTGTGGTGAATGTGTCTCTGTGATTTATGGTTTTCTCTGGGTATATGCCCAGAAGTGGGATTGCTGGATCCTATGGTAATTCTCTTTTTAGTTTTTTAAAGGAACCTCCATACTGTTCTCCATAGTGACTGTATCAATTTACATTCCCACCAATAGCGGAAGAGGGTTCCTTTTGTCCACACCCTCCCCAGAATTTGTTGTTTCTAGATTATCTGATGATGCCGATTCTAACAGGTGTGAGGTCTTACCTCATTGTAGTTTTGATTTGCATTTCTCTAATAATTAGTGATGTTGAGCAGCTTTTCATGTGTGTCTTGGCCATCTCTGTGTCTTCTTTGAAGAAACGTCTCTTTAGATCTTCTGCCCATTTTTGTATTGGGTTGTTTGTTTTATTAATATTAAGCTGCATGAGCTGTTTATATATATTGGAGATTAAACCTTTGTCCATTGATTCGTTTGTGAACGTTTTCGCCCATTCTGAGGGTTGCCTTTTTCCATTCCCGTTTTTTTTAACAAAGAAAGAAAGAAAGCAAAAGAAGCAGAACACTAATGTGCGTGAAATATGCCTCTTGAAACTGTCGTTTTGAAATATGGACGTCTTTTGAATTTTTTGGTCGATATATGACCCCAGGATTTGTTTTCAGGGCAGGTGTCATTTACAGGCCTGTAATGATTTGGAATATCCACTGACCATTAGCGCTGGCATTAAACCTGCAGTTGTGTGAAACGGCCACAAGGTGGCAGCAGTTCTCCCTTACCAAATCTGGTTACTAGGGCAGCAGAGCCTCAATGGAAGTCGTGTTCGAGATTGGAATGTAGAACGGAATGTGCCAGGAGAAAGCCAATCAAGTTTATCTCACTACTTCTTGTTCGTGTTTTTAATTTAATTTTTTATTTTTTATTACAGCAAGTTTGAGTACAACGTTTAGCTTGTTGTAGGTGTGCAAGAGGTGGTTCTTTTACACATATACATATGTCTGTTCTTCCTGGGATCCTTTTCCCATGTACGTTATGACAGAATGTTGAGTAGTCTTCTCTTGGTACTCCGTAGGTCATTGGTGATTATATACGTCTACTGTGTTTGTATCTGTCTGTTAACCCCAATATCGTAATGAATTCAATCCTCACACCTTTCCTTTGGTGAACCCTAAGTTTGTTTAATGAATCTGTGATTGCCCTTCTCCGTGGAAATATCTGCCCTGGTATCAATTTATAGGTAACACCTATAAGTGATATGATATAATATGTGTCTTTCACTTTCTGACTTACTCCAAGTCACGTGATTACCTCGAGACTCATCTACGGTGCTGCAAATGGCATTGTGTCCTTTTTCTCCTTGGCGAATATTCTGTCTTAGCGAGGTCCATTTTCTGCAATGTGATTCCCTGAGGGCTGAGGATTAGCTGACCTGGGCAGCCTGACCCTGCCGGCAAGCCCTCCCCAGGTGTGCCTGGGTTGAGGTCAATATAAACAGCACTCCAGGCAGCAATAGCCCCTGCAGCTGTGCCTTACTCCATATCCTCTGCCCCGTCAGCAGTCTCGGGGCTGTGCTGGTGGGAGGGTGTGAGGGTCCACGGCTTTGTGGGTGGCCCGGTGTGAGTGGGGCTCTGCTGGACTTTCGGCAGGAGTTGCCTGGCTGCCACCTGTAAAGAAGAGGATGTGTCACCCATAACTTCCACTGGAATATCTCTCCGGGCTGAGGTGAGGAAGGAAAAAAAGGAGTGGGGGCCGGGACAGGAGGGGTATCTCAGGCAGGGCAATAGAAAGCTTCCAGAAGAGCGCCCGTGGCCAGTACCATCCTGGCTGACCTGCAGGCACAAGTTCATCTCTACCATTTTTCTAGGTTCCACATATAGGCATTAATATACAATATTTGTTTTTCTCTTTCTGACTTACTTCACTCTGTATGACAGTCTCTAGATCCATCAACTTCTCTACAAATGACCCAGTTTCATTCCTTTTTATGGCTGAGTAATATTCCATTTTATATATGTACCACATCTTTATCCATTCGTCTGTCTGTGGCCATTTAGGTTGCTTCCATAACCTGGCTATTGTAAATAGTGCTGCAATGAACATTGTGGTGAATGTGTCTCTGTGATTTATGGTTTTCTCTGGGTATATGCCCAGAAGTGGGATTGCTGGATCCTATGGTAATTCTCTTTTTAGTTTTTTAAAGGAACCTCCATACTGTTCTCCATAGTGACTGTATCAATTTACATTCCCACCAATAGCGGAAGAGGGTTCCTTTTGTCCACACCCTCCCCAGAATTTGTTGTTTGTAGATTATCTGATGATGCCGATTCTAACAGGTGTGAGGTCTTACCTCATTGTAGTTTTGATTTGCATTTCTCTAATAATTAGTGATGTTGAGCAGCTTTTCATGTGCGTCTTGGCCATCTCTGTGTCTTCTTTGAAGAAACGTCTCTTTAGATCTTCTGCCCATTTTTGTATTGGGTTGTTTGTTTTATTAATATTAAGCTGCATGCGCTGTTTATATATATTGGAGATTAAACCTTTGTCCATTGATTCGTTTGTGAACGTTTTCGCCCATTCTGAGGGTTGCCTTTTTCCATTCCCGTTTTTTTTAACAAAGAAAGAAAGAAAGCAAAAGAAGCAGAACACTAATGTGCGTGAAATATGCCTCTTGAAACTGTCGTTTTGAAATATGGACGTCTTTTGAATTTTTTGGTCGATATATGACCCCAGGATTTGTTTTCAGGGCAGGTGTCATTTACAGGCCTGTAATGATTTGGAATATCCACTGACCATTAGCGCTGGCATTAAACCTGCAGTTGTGTGAAACGGCCACAAGGTGGCAGCAGTTCTCCCTTACCAAATCTGGTTACTAGGGCAGCAGAGCCTCAATGGAAGTCGTGTTCGAGATTGGAATGTAGAACGGAATGTGCCAGGAGAAAGCCCCTCAAGTTTGTCTCACTACTTCTTGTTCGTGTTTTTAATTTAATTTTTTATTTTTTATTACAGCAAGTTTGAGTACAACGTTTAGCTTGTTGTAGGTGTGCGAGAGGTGGTTCTTTTACACATATACATATGTCTGTTCTTCCTGGGATCCTTTTCCCATGTACGTTATGACAGAATGTTGAGTAGTCTTCTCTTGGTACTCCGTAGGTCTTTGGTGATTATATACGTCTACTGTGTTTGTATCTGTCTGTTAACCCCAATATCGTAATGAATTCAATCCTCACACCTTTCCTTTGGTGAACCATAAGTTTGTTTAATGAATCTGTGATTGCCCTTCTCCGTGGAAATATCTGCCCTGGTATCAATTTATAGGTAACACCTATAAGTGATATGATATGATATGTGTCTTTCACTTTCTGACTTACTCCAAGTCACGTGATTACCTCGAGACTCATCTACGGTGCTGCAAATGGCATTGTGTCCTTTTTCTCCTTGGCGAATATTCTGTCTTAGCGAGGTCCATATTCTGCAATGTGATTCCCTGAGGGCTGAGGATTAGCTGACCTGGGCAGCCTGACCCTGCCGGCAAGCCCTCCCCAGGTGTGCCTGGGTTGAGGTCAATATAAACAGCACTCCAGGCAGCAATAGTCCCTGCAGCTGTGCCTGACTCCATATCCTCTGCCCCGTCAGCAGTCTCGGGGCTGTGCTGGTGGGAGGGTGTGAGGGTCCACGGCTTTGTGGTTGGCCCGGTGTGAGTGGGGCTCTGCTGGACTTTCGGCAGGAGTTGCCTGGCTGCCACCTGTAAAGAAGAGGATGTGTCACCCATAACTTCCACTGGAATATCTCTCCGGGCTGTGGTGAGGAAGGAAAAAAAGGAGTGGGGGCCGGGACAGGAGGGGTATCTCAGGCAGGGCAATAGAAAGCTTCCAGAAGAGCGCCCGTGGCCAGTACCATCCTGGCTGACCTGCAGGCACCAAGTTGGCCTGCGTGCTGTCGCTGGTGTGGCTCCACGGCCCTTCCTCTAGGCTTTCAAGCCCTTGTACATATTCAGGTGTTTCACCTGGGAAGGGTGGGAACAGTTCAGCAGCATCTGTCCTGGGGCTCAGCTCACGTTTACTCACAGAGGCCTCGGCACGGTCTCCCAGCTTTGCAATGAGGATGCTCCTTGCGTGGGCGGGCGGGGCTGCTGGCTGTATGGGAGATGATTCCCCACCTCTGACCAATTTCAGAATTGTTTACCACTGGAGCAAGTGCCTTGGTAGTGTTTTCCTCTGTATAACTGTTAGGTTCAGTTTTTTTTTTCTTTTTTGGTTCAAGTTAGATTTTATTCCTCATTTATGTATTTATAGATATAAGCATGGAAATAATTCATTCGTATAAATACATCAGTGTGAATGGAAGAACTTTTTTTCTGTTTTATTTTTACATTTTATTTTTTAAAATTTTGAAATTTAATTTTAGTTATTTTTTTATACAGTAGGTTATTATTAGTTATCTATTTTATGCATAGACATGTATACAGGTCAATCCTAATCTCCCAAGTCATCCCACCACCACCACCACGTGGCTTCCCCCACTTTGTGTCCATACGTTTGTTCTCTACCTCTGTGTCTCTATTTCTGCCCTGCAAACCAGTTCATCTCTACCATTTTTCTAGGTTCCACATATAGGCATTAATATACAATATTTGTTTTTCTCTTTCTGGCTTACTTCACTCCTAATGACAGTCTCTAGATCCATCAACTTCTCTACAAATGACCCAGTTTCATTCCTTTTTATGGCTGAGTAATATGCCATTTTATATATGTACCACATCTTTATCCATTCGTCTGTCTGTGGGCATTTATGTTGCTTACATAACCTGGCTATTGTAAATAGTGCTGCAATGAACATTGTGGTGAATGTGTCTCTGTGATTTATGGTTTGCTCTGGGTATATGCCCAGAAGTGGGATTGCTGGATCCTATGGTAATTCTCTTTTTAGTTTTTTAAAGGAACCTCCACACTGTTCTCCATAGTGACTGTATCAATTTACATTCCCACCAATAGCGGAAGAGGGTTCCTTTTGTCCACACCCTCCCCAGAATTTGTTGTTTGTAGATTATCTGATGATGCCGATTCTAACAGGTGTGAGGTCTTACCTCATTGTAGTTTTGATTTGCATTTCTCTAATAATTAGTGATGTTGAGCAGCTTTTCATGTGCGTCTTGGCCATCTCTGTGTCTTCTTTGAAGAAACGTCTCTTTAGATCTTCTGCCCATTTTTGTATTGGGTTGTTTGTTTTATTAATATTAAGCTGCATGCGCTGTTTATATATATTGGAGATTAAACCTTTGTCCATTGATTCGTTTGTGAACGTTTTCGCCCATTCTGAGGGTTGCCTTTTTCCATTCCCGTTTTTTTTAACAAAGAAAGAAAGAAAGCAAAAGAAGCAGAACACTAATGTGCGTGAAATATGCCTCTTGAAACTGTCGTTTTGAAATATGGACGTCTTTTGAATTTTTTGGTCGATATATGACCCCAGGATTTGTTTTCAGGGCAGGTGTCATTTACAGGCCTGTAATGATTTGGAATATCCACTGACCATTAGCGCTGGCATTAAACCTGCAGTTGTGTGAAACGGCCACAAGGTGGCAGCAGTTCTCCCTTACCAAATCTGGTTACTAGGGCAGCAGAGCCTCAATGGAAGTCGTGTTCGAGATTGGAATGTAGAACGGAATGTGCCAGGAGAAAGCCCCTCAAGTTTGTCTCACTACTTCTTGTTCGTGTTTTTAATTTAATTTTTTATTTTTTATTACAGCAAGTTTGAGTACAACGTTTAGCTTGTTGTAGGTGTGCAAGAGGTGGTTCTTTTACACATATACATATGTCTGTTCTTCCTGGGATCCTTTTCCCATGTACGTTATGACAGAATGTTGAGTAGTCTTCTCTTGGTACTCCGTAGGTCTTTGGTGATTATATACGTCTACTGTGTTTGTATCTCTCTGTTAACCCCAATATCGTAATGAATTCAATCCTCACACCTTTCCTTTGGTGAACCATAAGTTTGTTTAATGAATCTGTGATTGCCCTTCTCCGTGGAAATATCTGCCCTGGTATCAATTTATAGGTAACACCTATAAGTGATATGATATGATATGTGTCTTTCACTTTCTGACTTACTCCAAGTCACGTGATTACCTCGAGACTCATCTACGGTGCTGCAAATGGCATTGTGTCCTTTTTCTCCTTGGCGAATATTCTGTCTTAGCGAGGTCCATTTTCTGCAATGTGATTCCCTGAGGGCTGAGGATTAGCTGACCTGGGCAGCCTGACCCTGCCGGCAAGCCCTCCCCAGGTGTGCCTGGGTTGAGGTCAATATAAACAGCACTCCAGGCAGCAATAGCCCCTGCAGCTGTGCCTTACTCCATATCCTCTGCCCCGTCAGCAGTCTCGGGGCTGTGCTGGTGGGAGGGTGTGAGGGTCCACGGCTTTGTGGGTGGCCCGGTGTGAGTGGGGCTCTGCTGGACTTTCGGCAGGAGTTGCCAGGCTGCCACCTGTAAAGAAGAGGATGTGTCACCCATAACTTCCACTGGAATATCTCTCCGGGCTGAGGTGAGGAAGGAAAAAAAGGAGTGGGGGCCGGGACAGGAGGGGTATCTCAGGCAGGGCAATAGAAAGCTTCCAGAAGAGCGCCCGTGGCCAGTACCATCCTGGCTGACCTGCAGGCACAAGTTCATCTCTACCATTTTTCTAGGTTCCACATATAGGCATTAATATACAATATTTGTTTTTCTCTTTCTGACTTACTTCACTCTGTATGACAGTCTCTAGATCCATCAACTTCTCTACAAATGACCCAGTTTCATTCCTTTTTATGGCTGAGTAATATTCCATTTTATATATGTACCACATCTTTATCCATTCGTCTGTCTGTGGCCATTTAGGTTGCTTCCATAACCTGGCTATTGTAAATAGTGCTGCAATGAACATTGTGGTGAATGTGTCTCTGTGATTTATGGTTTTCTCTGGGTATATGCCCAGAAGTGGGATTGCTGGATCCTATGGTAATTCTCTTTTTAGTTTTTTAAAGGAACCTCCATACTGTTCTCCATAGTGACTGTATCAATTTACATTCCCACCAATAGCGGAAGAGGGTTCCTTTTGTCCACACCCTCCCCAGAATTTGTTGTTTGTAGATTATCTGATGATGCCGATTCTAACAGGTGTGAGGTCTTACCTCATTGTAGTTTTGATTTGCATTTCTCTAATAATTAGTGATGTTGAGCAGCTTTTCATGTGCGTCTTGGCCATCTCTGTGTCTTCTTTGAAGAAACGTCTCTTTAGATCTTCTGCCCATTTTTGTATTGGGTTGTTTGTTTTATTAATATTAAGCTGCATGCGCTGTTTATATATATTGGAGATTAAACCTTTGTCCATTGATTCGTTTGTGAACGTTTTCGCCCATTCTGAGGGTTGCCTTTTTCCATTCCCGTTTTTTTTAACAAAGAAAGAAAGAAAGCAAAAGAAGCAGAACACTAATGTGCGTGAAATATGCCTCTTGAAACTGTCGTTTTGAAATATGGACGTCTTTTGAATTTTTTGGTCGATATATGACCCCAGGATTTGTTTTCAGGGCAGGTGTCATTTACAGGCCTGTAATGATTTGGAATATCCACTGACCATTAGCGCTGGCATTAAACCTGCAGTTGTGTGAAACGGCCACAAGGTGGCAGCAGTTCTCCCTTACCAAATCTGGTTACTAGGGCAGCAGAGCCTCAATGGAAGTCGTGTTCGAGATTGGAATGTAGAACGGAATGTGCCAGGAGAAAGCCCCTCAAGTTTGTCTCACTACTTCTTGTTCGTGTTTTTAATTTAATTTTTTATTTTTTATTACAGCAAGTTTGAGTACAACGTTTAGCTTGTTGTAGGTGTGCGAGAGGTGGTTCTTTTACACATATACATATGTCTGTTCTTCCTGGGATCCTTTTCCCATGTACGTTATGACAGAATGTTGAGTAGTCTTCTCTTGGTACTCCGTAGGTCTTTGGTGATTATATACGTCTACTGTGTTTGTATCTGTCTGTTAACCCCAATATCGTAATGAATTCAATCCTCACACCTTTCCTTTGGTGAACCATAAGTTTGTTTAATGAATCTGTGATTGCCCTTCTCCGTGGAAATATCTGCCCTGGTATCAATTTATAGGTAACACCTATAAGTGATATGATATGATATGTGTCTTTCACTTTCTGACTTACTCCAAGTCACGTGATTACCTCGAGACTCATCTACGGTGCTGCAAATGGCATTGTGTCCTTTTTCTCCTTGGCGAATATTCTGTCTTAGCGAGGTCCATATTCTGCAATGTGATTCCCTGAGGGCTGAGGATTAGCTGACCTGGGCAGCCTGACCCTGCCGGCAAGCCCTCCCCAGGTGTGCCTGGGTTGAGGTCAATATAAACAGCACTCCAGGCAGCAATAGTCCCTGCAGCTGTGCCTGACTCCATATCCTCTGCCCCGTCAGCAGTCTCGGGGCTGTGCTGGTGGGAGGGTGTGAGGGTCCACGGCTTTGTGGTTGGCCCGGTGTGAGTGGGGCTCTGCTGGACTTTCGGCAGGAGTTGCCTGGCTGCCACCTGTAAAGAAGAGGATGTGTCACCCATAACTTCCACTGGAATATCTCTCCGGGCTGTGGTGAGGAAGGAAAAAAAGGAGTGGGGGCCGGGACAGGAGGGGTATCTCAGGCAGGGCAATAGAAAGCTTCCAGAAGAGCGCCCGTGGCCAGTACCATCCTGGCTGACCTGCAGGCACCAAGTTGGCCTGCGTGCTGTCGCTGGTGTGGCTCCACGGCCCTTCCTCTAGGCTTTCAAGCCCTTGTACATATTCAGGTGTTTCACCTGGGAAGGGTGGGAACAGTTCAGCAGCATCTGTCCTGGGGCTCAGCTCACGTTTACTCACAGAGGCCTCGGCACGGTCTCCCAGCTTTGCAATGAGGATGCTCCTTGCGTGGGCGGGCGGGGCTGCTGGCTGTATGGGAGATGATTCCCCACCTCTGACCAATTTCAGAATTGTTTACCACTGGAGCAAGTGCCTTGGTAGTGTTTTCCTCTGTATAACTGTTAGGTTCAGTTTTTTTTTTCTTTTTTGGTTCAAGTTAGATTTTATTCCTCATTTATGTATTTATAGATATAAGCATGGAAATAATTCATTCGTATAAATACATCAGTGTGAATGGAAGAACTTTTTTTCTGTTTTATTTTTACATTTTATTTTTTAAAATTTTGAAATTTAATTTTAGTTATTTTTTTATACAGTAGGTTATTATTAGTTATCTATTTTATGCATAGACATGTATACAGGTCAATCCTAATCTCCCAAGTCATCCCACCACCACCACCACGTGGCTTCCCCCACTTTGTGTCCATACGTTTGTTCTCTACCTCTGTGTCTCTATTTCTGCCCTGCAAACCAGTTCATCTCTACCATTTTTCTAGGTTCCACATATAGGCATTAATATACAATATTTGTTTTTCTCTTTCTGGCTTACTTCACTCCTAATGACAGTCTCTAGATCCATCAACTTCTCTACAAATGACCCAGTTTCATTCCTTTTTATGGCTGAGTAATATGCCATTTTATATATGTACCACATCTTTATCCATTCGTCTGTCTGTGGGCATTTATGTTGCTTACATAACCTGGCTATTGTAAATAGTGCTGCAATGAACATTGTGGTGAATGTGTCTCTGTGATTTATGGTTTTCTCTGGGTATATGCCCAGAAGTGGGATTGCTGGATCCTATGGTAATTCTCTTTTTAGTTTTTTAAAGGAACCTCCACACTGTTCTCCATAGTGACTGTATCAATTTACATTCCCACCAATAGCGGAAGAGGGTTCCTTTTGTCCACACCCTCCCCAGAATTTGTTGTTTGTAGATTATCTGATGATGCCGATTCTAACAGGTGTGAGGTCTTACCTCATTGTAGTTTTGATTTGCATTTCTCTAATAATTAGTGATGTTGAGCAGCTTTTCATGTGCGTCTTGGCCATCTCTGTGTCTTCTTTGAAGAAACGTCTCTTTAGATCTTCTGCCCATTTTTGTATTGGGTTGTTTGTTTTATTAATATTAAGCTGCATGCACTGTTTATATATATTGGAGATTAAACCTTTGTCCATTGATTCGTTTGTGAACGTTTTCGCCCATTCTGAGGGTTGCCTTTTTCCATTCCCGTTTTTTTTAACAAAGAAAGAAAGAAAGCAAAAGAAGCAGAACACTAATGTGCGTGAAATATGCCTCTTGAAACTGTCGTTTTGAAATATGGACGTCTTTTGAATTTTTTGGTCGATATATGACCCCAGGATTTGTTTTCAGGGCAGGTGTCATTTACAGGCCTGTAATGATTTGGAATATCCACTGACCATTAGCGCTGGCATTAAACCTGCAGTTGTGTGAAACGGCCACAAGGTGGCAGCAGTTCTCCCTTACCAAATCTGGTTACTAGGGCAGCAGAGCCTCAATGGAAGTCGTGTTCGAGATTGGAATGTAGAACGGAATGTGCCAGGAGAAAGCCCCTCAAGTTTGTCTCACTACTTCTTGTTCGTGTTTTTAATTTAATTTTTTATTTTTTATTACAGCAAGTTTGAGTACAACGTTTAGCTTGTTGTAGGTGTGCAAGAGGTGGTTCTTTTACACATATACATATGTCTGTTCTTCCTGGGATCCTTTTCCCATGTACGTTATGACAGAATGTTGAGTAGTCTTCTCTTGGTACTCCGTAGGTCTTTGGTGATTATATACGTCTACTGTGTTTGTATCTCTCTGTTAACCCCAATATCGTAATGAATTCAATCCTCACACCTTTCCTTTGGTGAACCATAAGTTTGTTTAATGAATCTGTGATTGCCCTTCTCCGTGGAAATATCTGCCCTGGTATCAATTTATAGGTAACACCTATAAGTGATATGATATGATATGTGTCTTTCACTTTCTGACTTACTCCAAGTCACGTGATTACCTCGAGACTCATCTACGGTGCTGCAAATGGCATTGTGTCCTTTTTCTCCTTGGCGAATATTCTGTCTTAGCGAGGTCCATTTTCTGCAATGTGATTCCCTGAGGGCTGAGGATTAGCTGACCTGGGCAGCCTGACCCTGCCGGCAAGCCCTCCCCAGGTGTGCCTGGGTTGAGGTCAATATAAACAGCACTCCAGGCAGCAATAGCCCCTGCAGCTGTGCCTTACTCCATATCCTCTGCCCCGTCAGCAGTCTCGGGGCTGTGCTGGTGGGAGGGTGTGAGGGTCCACGGCTTTGTGGGTGGCCCGGTGTGAGTGGGGCTCTGCTGGACTTTCGGCAGGAGTTGCCAGGCTGCCACCTGTAAAGAAGAGGATGTGTCACCCATAACTTCCACTGGAATATCTCTCCGGGCTGAGGTGAGGAAGGAAAAAAAGGAGTGGGGGCCGGGACAGGAGGGGTATCTCAGGCAGGGCAATAGAAAGCTTCCAGAAGAGCGCCCGTGGCCAGTACCATCCTGGCTGACCTGCAGGCACAAGTTCATCTCTACCATTTTTCTAGGTTCCACATATAGGCATTAATATACAATATTTGTTTTTCTCTTTCTGACTTACTTCACTCTGTATGACAGTCTCTAGATCCATCAACTTCTCTACAAATGACCCAGTTTCATTCCTTTTTATGGCTGAGTAATATTCCATTTTATATATGTACCACATCTTTATCCATTCGTCTGTCTGTGGCCATTTAGGTTGCTTCCATAACCTGGCTATTGTAAATAGTGCTGCAATGAACGTTGTGGTGAATGTGTCTCTGTGATTTATGGTTTTCTCTGGGTATATGCCCAGAAGTGGGATTGCTGGATCCTATGGTAATTCTCTTTTTAGTTTTTTAAAGGAACCTCCATACTGTTCTCCATAGTGACTGTATCAATTTACATTCCCACCAATAGCGGAAGAGGGTTCCTTTTGTCCACACCCTCCCCAGAATTTGTTGTTTGTAGATTATCTGATGATGCCGATTCTAACAGGTGTGAGGTCTTACCTCATTGTAGTTTTGATTTGCATTTCTCTAATAATTAGTGATGTTGAGCAGCTTTTCATGTGCGTCTTGGCCATCTCTGTGTCTTCTTTGAAGAAACGTCTCTTTAGATCTTCTGCCCATTTTTGTATTGGGTTGTTTGTTTTATTAATATTAAGCTGCATGCGCTGTTTATATATATTGGAGATTAAACCTTTGTCCATTGATTCGTTTGTGAACGTTTTCGCCCATTCTGAGGGTTGCCTTTTTCCATTCCCGTTTTTTTTAACAAAGAAAGAAAGAAAGCAAAAGAAGCAGAACACTAATGTGCGTGAAATATGCCTCTTGAAACTGTCGTTTTGAAATATGGACGTCTTTTGAATTTTTTGGTCGATATATGACCCCAGGATTTGTTTTCAGGGCAGGTGTCATTTACAGGCCTGTAATGATTTGGAATATCCACTGACCATTAGCGCTGGCATTAAACCTGCAGTTGTGTGAAACGGCCACAAGGTGGCAGCAGTTCTCCCTTACCAAATCTGGTTACTAGGGCAGCAGAGCCTCAATGGAAGTCGTGTTCGAGATTGGAATGTAGAACGGAATGTGCCAGGAGAAAGCCCCTCAAGTTTGTCTCACTACTTCTTGTTCGTGTTTTTAATTTAATTTTTTATTTTTTATTACAGCAAGTTTGAGTACAACGTTTAGCTTGTTGTAGGTGTGCGAGAGGTGGTTCTTTTACACATATACATATGTCTGTTCTTCCTGGGATCCTTTTCCCATGTACGTTATGACAGAATGTTGAGTAGTCTTCTCTTGGTACTCCGTAGGTCTTTGGTGATTATATACGTCTACTGTGTTTGTATCTGTCTGTTAACCCCAATATCGTAATGAATTCAATCCTCACACCTTTCCTTTGGTGAACCATAAGTTTGTTTAATGAATCTGTGATTGCCCTTCTCCGTGGAAATATCTGCCCTGGTATCAATTTATAGGTAACACCTATAAGTGATATGATATGATATGTGTCTTTCACTTTCTGACTTACTCCAAGTCACGTGATTACCTCGAGACTCATCTACGGTGCTGCAAATGGCATTCTGTCCTTTTTCTCCTTGGCGAATATTCTGTCTTAGCGAGGTCCATTTTCTGCAATGTGATTCCCTGAGGGCTGAGGATTAGCTGACCTGGGAAGCCTGACCCTGCCGGCAAGCCCTCCCCAGGTGTGCCTGGGTTGAGGTCAATATAAACAGCACTCCAGGCAGCAATAGCCCCTGCAGCTGTGCCTTACTCCATATCCTCTGCCCCGTCAGCAGTCTCGGGGCTGTGCTGGTGGGAGGGTGTGAGGGTCCACGGCTTTGTGGGTGGCCCGGTGTGAGTGGGGCTCTGCTGGACTTTCGGCAGGATTTGCCATGCTGCCACCTGTAAAGAAGAGGATGTGTCACCCATAACTTCCACTGGAATATCTCTCCGGGCTGAGGTGAGGAAGGAAAAAAAGGAGTGGGGGCCGGGACAGGAGGGGTATCTCAGGCAGGGCAATAGAAAGCTTCCAGAAGAGCGCCCGTGGCCAGTACCATCCTGGCTGACCTGCAGGCACAAGTTCATCTCTACCATTTTTCTAGGTTCCACATATAGGCATTAATATACAATATTTGTTTTTCTCTTTCTGACTTACTTCACTCTGTATGACAGTCTCTAGATCCATCAACTTCTCTACAAATGACCCAGTTTCATTCCTTTTTATGGCTGAGTAATATTCCATTTTATATATGTACCACATCTTTATCCATTCGTCTGTCTGTGGCCATTTAGGTTGCTTCCATAACCTGGCTATTGTAAATAGTGCTGCAATGAACATTGTGGTGAATGTGTCTCTGTGATTTATGGTTTTCTCTGGGTATATGCCCAGAAGTGGGATTGCTGGATCCTATGGTAATTCTCTTTTTAGTTTTTTAAAGGAACCTCCATACTGTTCTCCATAGTGACTGTATCAATTTACATTCCCACCAATAGCGGAAGAGGGTTCCTTTTGTCCACACCCTCCGCAGAATTTGTTGTTTGTAGATTATCTGATGATGCCGATTCTAACAGGTGTGAGGTCTTACCTCATTGTAGTTTTGATTTGCATTTCTCTAATAATTAGTGATGTTGAGCAGCTTTTCATGTGCGTCTTGGCCATCTCTGTGTCTTCTTTGAAGAAACGTCTCTTTAGATCTTCTGCCCATTTTTGTTTTGGGTTGTTTGTTTTATTAATATTAAGCTGCATGCGCTGTTTATATATATTGGAGATTAAACCTTTGTCCATTGATTCGTTTGTGAACGTTTTCGCCCATTCTGAGGGTTGCCTTTTTCCATTCCCGTTTTTTTTAACAAAGAAAGAAAGAAAGCAAAAGAAGCAGAACACTAATGTGCGTGAAATATGCCTCTTGAAACTGTCGTTTTGAAATATGGACGTCTTTTGAATTTTTTGGTCGATATATGACCCCAGGATTTGTTTTCAGGGCAGGTGTCATTTACAGGCCTGTAATGATTTGGAATATCCACTGACCATTAGCGCTGGCATTAAACCTGCAGTTGTGTGAAACGGCCACAAGGTGGCAGCAGTTCTCCCTTACCAAATCTGGTTACTAGGGCAGCAGAGCCTCAATGGAAGTCGTGTTCGAGATTGGAATGTAGAACGGAATGTGCCAGGAGAAAGCCCCTCAAGTTTGTCTCACTACTTCTTGTTCGTGTTTTTAATTTAATTTTTTATTTTTTATTACAGCAAGTTTGAGTACAACGTTTAGCTTGTTGTAGGTGTGCGAGAGGTGGTTCTTTTACACATATACATATGTCTGTTCTTCCTGGGATCCTTTTCCCATGTACGTTATGACAGAATGTTGAGTAGTCTTCTCTTGGTACTCCGTAGGTCTTTGGTGATTATATACGTCTACTGTGTTTGTATCTGTCTGTTAACCCCAATATCGTAATGAATTCAATCCTCACACCTTTCCTTTGGTGAACCATAAGTTTGTTTAATGAATCTGTGATTGCCCTTCTCCGTGGAAATATCTGCCCTGGTATCAATTTATAGGTAACACCTATAAGTGATATGATATGATATGTGTCTTTCACTTTCTGACTTACTCCAAGTCACGTGATTACCTCGAGACTCATCTACGGTGCTACAAATGGCATTGTGTCCTTTTTCTCCTTGGCGAATATTCTGTCTTAGCGAGGTCCATTTTCTGCAATGTGATTCCCTGAGGGCTGAGGATTAGCTGACCTGGGCAGCCTCACCCTGCCGGCAAGCCCTCCCCAGGTGTGCCTGGGTTGAGGTCAATATAAACAGCACTCCAGGCATCAATAGCCCCTGCAGCTGTGCCTTACTCCATATTCTCTGCCCCGTCAGCAGTCTCGGGGCTGTGCTGGTGGGAGGGTGTGAGGGTCCACGGCTTTGTGGGTGGTCCGGTGTGAGTGGGGCTCTGCTGGACTTTCGGCAGGAGTTGCCAGGCTGCCACCTGTAAAGAAGAGGATGTGTCACCCATAACTTCCACTGGAATATCTCTCCGGGCTGAGGTGAGGAAGGAAAAAAAGGAGTGGGGGCCGGGACAGGAGGGGTATCTCAGGCAGGGTAATAGAAAGCTTCCAGAAGAGCGCCCGTGGCCAGTACCATCCTGGCTGACCTGCAGGCACGAAGTTGGCCTGCGTGCTGTCGCTGGTGTGGCTCCACGGCCCTTCCTCTAGGCTTTCAAGCCCTTGTACATATTCAGGTGTTTCACCTGGGAAGGGTGGGAACAGTTCAGCAGCAGCTGGCCTGGGGCTCAGCTCACGTTTACTCACAGAGGCCTCGGCACGGTCTCCCAGCTTTGCAATGAGGATGCTCCTGGCGAGGGCGGGCGGGGCTGCTGGCTGTATGGGAGATGATTCCCCACCTCTGACCAATTTCAGAATTGTTTACCACTGGAACAAGTGCCTTGGTAGTGTTTTCCTCTGTATAACTGTTAGGTTCAGTTTTTTTTTTCTTTTTTGGTTCAAGTTAGATTTTATTCCTCATTTATGTATTTATAGATATAAGCATGGAAATAATTCATTCGTATAAATACATCAGTGTGAATGGAAGAACTTTTTTTCTGTTTTATTTTTACATTTTATTTTTTAAAATTTTGAAATTTAATTTTAGTTATTTTTTTATACAGTAGGTTATTATTAGTTATCTATTTTATGCATAGACATGTATACAGGTCAATCCTAGTCTCCCAAGTCATCCCACCACCACCACCCCATGGCTTCCCCCACTTTGTGTCCATACGTTTGTTCTCTACCTCTGTGTCTCTATTTCTGCCCTGCAAACCAGTTCATCTCTACCATTTTTCTAGGTTCCACATATAGGCATTAATATACAATATTTGTTTTTCTCTTTCTGGCTTACTTCACTCTGTATGACAGTCTCTAGATCCATCAACTTCTCTACAAATGACCCAGTTTCATTCCTTTTTATGGCTGAGTAATATTCCATTTTATATATGTACCACATCTTTATCCATTCGTCTGTCTGTGGGCATTTATGTTGCTTCCATAACCTGGCTATTGTAAATAGTGCTGCAATGAACATTGTGGTGAATGTGTCTCTGTGATTTATGGTTTTCTCTGGGTATATGCCCAGAAGTGGGATTGCTGGATCCTATGGTAATTCTCTTTTTAGTTTTTTAAAGGAACCTCCATACTGTTCTCCATAGTGACTGTATCAATTTACATTCCCACCAATAGCGGAAGAGGGTTCCTTTTGTCCACAACCTCCCCAGAATTTGTTGTTTCTAGATTATCTGATGAGGCCGATTCTCACAGGTGTGAGGTCTTACCTCATTGTAGTTTTGATTTGCATTTCTCTAATAATTAGTGATGTTGAGCAGCTTTTCATGTGCGTCTTGGCCATCTCTGTGTCTTCTTTGAAGAAACGTCTCTTTAGATCTTCTGCCCATTTTTGTATTGGGTTGTTTGTTTTATTAATATTAAGCTGCATGAGCTGTTTATATATATTGGAGATTAAACCTTTGTCCATTGATTCGTTTGTGAACGTTTTCGCCCATTCTGAGGGTTGCCTTTTTCCATTCCCGTTTTTTTTAACACAGAAAGAAAGAAAGCAAAAGAAGCAGAACACTAATGTGCGTGAAATATGCCTCTTGAAACTGTCGTTTTGAAATATGGACGTCTTTTGAATTTTTTGGTCGATATATGACCCCAGGATTTGTTTTCAGGGCAGGTGTCATTTACAGGCCTGTAATGATGTGGAATATCCACTGACCATTAGCGCTGGCATTAAACCTGCAGTTGTGTGAAACGGCCACAAGGTGGCAGCAGTTCTCCCTTACCAAATCTGGTTACTAGGGCAGCAGAGCCTCAATGGAAGTCATGTTCGAGATTGGAATGTAGAACGGAATGTGCCAGGAGAAAGCCCCTCAAGTTTTTCTCACTACTTCTTGTTCGTGTTTTTAATTTAATTTTTTATTTTTTATTACAGCAAGTTTGAGTACAACGTTTAGCTTGTTGTAGGTGTGCAAGAGGTGGTTCTTTTACACATATACATATGTCTGTTCTTCCTGGGATCCTTTTCCCATGTACATTATGACAGAATGTTGAGTAGTCTTCTCTTGGTACTCCGTAGGTCTTTGGTGATTATATACGTCTACTGCGTTTGTATCTGTCTGTTAACCCCAATATCGTAATGAATTCAATCCTCACACCTTTCCTTTGGTGAACCATAAGTTTGTTTAATGAATCTGTGATTGCCCTTCTCCGTGGAAATATCTGCCCTGGTATCAATTTATAGGTAACACCTATAAGTGATATGATATGATATGTGTCTTTCACTTTCTGACTTACTCCAAGTCACGTGATTACCTCGAGACTCATCTACGGTGCTGCAAATGGCATTGTGTCCTTTTTCTCCTTGGCGAATATTCTGTCTTAGCGAGGTCCATATTCTGCAATGTGATTCCCTGAGGGCTGAGGATTAGCTGACCTGGGCAGCCTGACCCTGCCGGCAAGCCCTCCCCAGGTGTGCCTGGGTTGAGGTCAATATAAACAGCACTCCAGGCAGCAGTAGTCCCTGCAGCTGTGCCTGACTCCATATCCTCTGCCCCGTCAGCAGTCTCGGGGCTGTGCTGGTGGGAGGGTGTGAGGGTCCACGGCTTTGTGGGTGGCCCGGTGTGAGTGGGGCTCTGCTGGACTTTCGGCAGGAGTTGCCTGGCTGCCACCTGTAAAGAAGAGGATGTGTCACCCATAACTTCCACTGGAATATCTCTCCGGGCTGAGGTGAGGAAGGAAAAAAAGGAGTGGGGGCCGGGACAGGAGGGGTATCTCAGGCAGGGCAATAGAAAGCTTCCAGAAGAGCGCCCGTGGCCAGTACCATCCTGGCTGACCTGCAGGCACCAAGTTGGCCTCCGTGCTGTCGCTGGTGTGGCTCCACGGCCCTTCCTCTAGGCTTTCAAGCCCTTGTACATATTCAGGTGTTTCACCTGGGAAGGGTGGGAACAGTTCAGCAGCATCTGGCCTGGGGCTCAGCTCACGTTTACTCACAGAGGCCTCGGCACGGTCTCCCAGCTTTGCAATGAGGATGCTCCTTGCGTGGGCGGGCGGGGCTGCTGGCTGTATGGGAGATGATTCCCCACCTCTGACCAATTTCAGAATTGTTTACCACTGGAGCAAGTGCCTTGGTAGTGTTTTCCTCTGTATAACTGTTAGGTTCAGTTTTTTTTTTCTTTTTTGGTTCAAGTTAGATTTTATTCCTCATTTATGTATTTATAGATATAAGCATGGAAATAATTCATTCGTATAAATACATCAGTGTGAATGGAAGAACTTTTTTTCTGTTTTATTTTTACATTTTATTTTTTAAAATTTTGAAATTTAATTTTAGTTATTTTTTTATACAGTAGGTTATTATTAGTTATCTATTTTATGCATAGACATGTATACAGGTCAATCCTAATCTCCCAGGTCATCCCACCACCACCACCACATGGCTTCCCCCACTTTGTGTCCATACGTTTGTTCTCTACCTCTGTGTCTCTATTTCTGCCCTGCAAACCAGTTCATCTCTACCATTTTTCTAGGTTCCACATATAGGCATTAATATACAATATTTGTTTTTCTCTTTCTGGCTTACTTCACTCCTAATGACAGTCTCTAGATCCATCAACTTCTCTACAAATGACCCAGTTTCATTCCTTTTTATGGCTGAGTAATATGCTATTTTATATATGTACCACATCTTTATCCATTCGTCTGTCTGTGGGCATTTATGTTGTTTCCATAACCTGGCTATTGTAAATAGTGCTGCAATGAACATTGTGGTGAATGTGTCTCTGTGATTTATGGTTTTCTCTGGGTATATGCCCAGAAGTGGGATTGCTGGATCCTATGGTAATTCTCTTTTTAGTTTTTTAAAGGAACCTCCACACTGTTCTCCATAGTGACTGTATCAATTTACATTCCCACCAATAGCGGAAGAGGGTTCCTTTTGTCCACACCCTCCCCAGAATTTGTTGTTTGTAGATTATCTGATGATGCCGATTCTAACAGGTGTGAGGTCTTACCTCATTGTAGTTTTGATTTGCATTTCTCTAATAATTAGTGATGTTGAGCAGCTTTTCATGTGCGTCTTGGCCATCTCTGTGTCTTCTTTGAAGAAACGTCTCTTTAGATCTTCTGCCCATTTTTGTATTGGGTTGTTTGTTTTATTAATATTAAGCTGCATGCGCTGTTTATATATAATGGAGATTGAACCTTTGTCCATTGATTCGTTTGTGAACGTTTTCGCCCATTCTGAGGGTTGCCTTTTTCCATTCCCGTTTTTTTTAACAAAGAAAGAAAGAAAGCAAAAGAAGCAGAACACTAATGTGCGTGAAATATGCCTCTTGAAACTGTCGTTTTGAAATATGGACGTCTTTTGAATTTTTTGGTCGATATATGACCCCAGGATTTGTTTTCAGGGCAGGTGTCATTTACAGGCCTGTAATGATGTGGAATATCCACTGACCATTAGCGCTGGCATTAAACCTGCAGTTGTGTGAAACGGCCACAAGGTGGCAGCAGTTCTCCCTTACCAAATCTGGTTACTAGGGCAGCAGAGCCTCAATGGAAGTCGTGTTCGAGATTGGAATGTAGAACGGAATGTGCCAGGAGAAAGCCCCTCAAGTTTGTCTCACTACTTCTTGTTCGTGTTTTTAATTTAATTTTTTATTTTTTATTACAGCAAGTTTGAGTACAACGTTTAGCTTGTTGTAGGTGTGCAAGAGGTGGTTCTTTTACACATATACATATGTCTGTTCTTCCTGGGATCCTATTCCCATGTACGTTATGACAGAATGTTGAGTAGTCTTCTCTTGGTACTCCGTAGGTCTTTGGTGATTTTATACGTCTACTGTGTTTGTATCTGTCTGTTAACCCCAATATCGTAATGAATTCAAACCTCACACCTTTCCTTTGGTGAACCCTAAGTTTGTTTAATGAATCTGTGATTGCCCTTCTCCGTGGAAATATCTGCCCTGGTATCAATTTATAGGTAACACCTATAAGTGATATGATATGATATGTGTCTTTCACTTTCTGACTTACTCCAAGTCACGTGATACCTCGAGACTCATCTACGGTGCTGCAAATGGCATTGTGTCCTTTTTCTCCTTGGCGAATATTCTGTCTTAGCGAGGTCCATTTTCTGCAATGTGATTCCCTGAGGGCTGAGGATTAGCTGACCTGGGCAGCCTGACCCTGCCGGCAAGCCCTCCCCAGGTGTGCCTGGGTTGAGGTCAATATAAACAGCACTCCAGGCAGCAATAGCCCCTGCAGCTGTGCCTTACTCCATATTCTCTGCCCCGTCAGCAGTCTCGGGGCTGTGCTGGTGGGAGGGTGTGAGGGTCCACGGCTTTGTGGGTGGCCCGGTGTGAGTGGGGCTCTGCTGGACTTTCGGCAGGAGTTGCCAGGCTGCCACCTGTAAAGAAGAGGATGTGTCACCCATAACTTCCACTGGAATATCTCTCCGGGCTGAGGTGAGGAAGGAAAAAAAGGAGTGGGTGCCGGGACAGGAGGGGTATCTCAGGCAGGGCAATAGAAAGCTTCCAGAAGAGCGCCCGTGGCCAGTACCATCCTGGCTGACCTGCAGGCACCAAGTTGGCCTGCGTGCTGTCGCTGGTGTGGCTCCACGGCCCTTCCTCTAGGCTTTCAAGCCCTTGTACATATTCAGGTGTTTCACCTGGGAAGGGTGGGAACAGTTCAGCAGCAGCTGGCCTGGGGCTCAGCTCACGTTTACTCACAGAGGCCTCGGCACGGTCTCCCAGCTTTGCAATGAGGATGCTCCTGGCGAGGGCGGGCGGGGCTGCTGGCTGTATGGGAGATGATTCCCCACCTCTGACCAATTTCAGAATTGTTTACCACTGGAGCAAGTGCCTTGGTAGTGTTTTCCTCTGTATAACTGTTAGGTTCAGTTTTTTTTTTTTTCTTTTTTGGTTCAAGTTAGATTTTATTCCTCATTTATGTATTTATAGATATAAGCATGGAAATAATTCATTCATATAAATACATCAGTGTGAATGGAAGAACATTTTTTCTGTTTTATTTTTACATTTTATTTTTTAAAATTTTGAAATTTAATTTTAGTTATTTTTTATACAATAGGTTATTATTAGTTATCTATTTTATGCATAGACATGTATACAGGTCAATCCTAATCTCCCAAGTCATCCCACCACCACCACGCCATGGCTTCCCCCACTTTGTGTCCATACGTTTGTTCTCTACCTCTGTGTCTCTATTTCTGCCCTGCAAACCAGTTCATCTCTACCATTTTTCTAGGTTCCACATATAGGCATTAATATACAATATTTGTTTTTCTCTTTCTGGCTTACTTCACTCTGTATGACAGTCTCTAGATCCATCAACTTCTCTACAAATGACCCAGTTTCATTCCTTTTTATGGCTGAGTAATATTCCATTTTATATATGTACCACATCTTTATCCATTCGTCTGTCTGTGGGCATTTATGTTGCTTCCATAACCTGGCTATTGTAAATAGTGCTGCAATGAACATTGTGGTGAATGTGTCTCTGTGATTTATGGTTTTCTCTGGGTATATGCCCAGAAGTGGGATTGCTGGATCCTATGGTAATTCTCTTTTTAGTTTTTTAAAGGAACCTCCATACTGTTCTCCATAGTGACTGTATCAATTTACATTCCCACCAATAGTGGAAGAGGGTTCCTTTTGTCCACACCCTCCCCAGAATTTGTTGTTTGTAGATTATCTGATGATGC
This sequence comes from Mesoplodon bidens, assembly GCF_964165515.1. Lineage (NCBI taxonomy): Eukaryota > Metazoa > Chordata > Mammalia > Artiodactyla > Ziphiidae > Mesoplodon > Mesoplodon bidens. The sequence continues at coordinate 650,765 of NW_027672156.1, forward strand.
CGATTCTAACAGGTGTGAGGTCTTACCTCATTGTAGTTTTGATTTGCATTTCTCTAATAATTAGTGATGTTGAGCAGCTTTTCACGTGCGTCTTGGCCATCTCTGTGTCTTCTTTGAAGAAACGTCTCTTTAGATCTTCTGCCCATTTTTGTATTGGGTTGTTTGTTTTATTAATATTAAGCTGCATGCGCTGTTTATATATATTGGAGATTAAACCTTTGTCCATTGATTCGTTTGTGAACGTTTTCGCCCATTCTGAGGGTTGCCTTTTTCCATTCCCGTTTTTTTTAACAAAGAAAGAAAGAAAGCAAAAGAAGCAGAACACTAATGTGCGTGAAATATGCCTCTTGAAACTGTCGTTTTGAAATATGGACGTCTTTTGAATTTTTTGGTCGATATATGACCCCAGGATTTGTTTTCAGGGCAGGTGTCCTTTACAGGCCTGTAATGATTTGGAATATCCACTGACCATTAGCGCTGGCATTAAACCTGCAGTTGTGTGAAACGGCCACAAGGTGGCAGCAGTTCTCCCTTACCAAATCTGGTTACTAGGGCAGCAGAGCCTCAATGGAAGTCGTGTTCGAGATTGGAATGTAGAACGGAATGTGCCAGGAGAAAGCCCCTCAAGTTTGTCTCACTACTTCTTGTTCGTGTTTTTAATTTAATTTTTTATTTTTTATTACAGCAAGTTTGAGTACAACGTTTAGCTTGTTGTAGGTGTGCAAGAGGTGGTTCTTTTACACATATACATATGTCTGTTCTTCCTGGGATCCTTTTCCCATGTACGTTATGACAGAATGTTGAGTAGTCTTCTCTTGGTACTCCGTAGGTCTTTGGTGATTATATACGTCTACTGTGTTTGTATCTGTCTGTTAACCCCAATATCGTAATGAATTCAATCCTCACACCTTTCCTTTGGTGAACCATAAGTTTGTTTAATGAATCTGTGATTGCCCTTCTCCGTGGAAATATCTGCCCTGGTAGCAATTTATAGGTAACACCTATAAGTGATATGATATGATATGTGTCTTTCACTTTCTGACTTACTCCAAGTCACGTGATTACCTCGAGACTCATCTACGGTGCTGCAAATGGCATTGTGTCCTTTTTCTCCTTGGCGAACATTCTGTCTTAGCGAGGTCCATTTTCTGCAATGTGATTCCCTGAGGGCTGAGGATTAGCTGACCTGGGCAGCCTGACCCTGCCGGCAAGCCCTCCCCAGGTGTGCCTGGGTTGAGGTCAATATAAACAGCACTCCAGGCAGCAATAGCCCCTGCAGCTGTGCCTTACTCCATATCCTCTGCCCCGTCAGCAGTCTCGGGGCTGTGCTGGTGGGAGGGTGTGAGGGTCCACGGCTTTGTGGGTGGCCCGGTGTGAGTGGGGCTCTGCTGGACTTTCGGCAGGAGTTGCCAGGCTGCCACCTGTAAAGAAGAGGATGTGTCACCCATAACTTCCACTGGAATATCTCTCCGGGCTGAGGTGAGGAAGGAAAAAAAGGAGTGGGGGCCAGGACAGGAGGGGTATCTCAGGCAGGGCAATAGAAAGCTTCCAGAAGAGCGCCCGTGTCCAGTACCATCCTGGCTGACCTGCAGGCACCAAGTTGGCCTGCGTGCTGTCGCTGGTGTGGCTCCACGGCCCTTCCTCTAGGCTTTCAAGCCCTTGTACATATTCAGGTGTTTCACCTGGGAAGGGTGGGAACAGTTCAGCAGCATCTGGCCTGGGGCTCAGCTCACGTTTACTCACAGAGGCCTCGGCACGGTCTCCCAGCTTTGCAATGAGGATGCTCCTGGCGAGGGCGGGCGGGGCTGCTGGCTGTATGGGAGATGATTCCCCACCTCTGACCAATTTCAGAATTGTTTACCACTGGAGCAAGTGCCTTGGTAGTGTTTTCCTCTGTATAACTGTTAGGTTCAGTTTTTTTTTTTTTCTTTTTTGGTTCAAGTTAGATTTTATTCCTCATTTATGTATTTATAGATATAAGCATGGAAATAATTCATTCGTATAAATACATCAGTGTGAATGGAAGAACATTTTTTCTGTTTTATTTTTACATTTTATTTTTTAAAATTTTGAAATTTAATTTTATTTATTTTTTATACAATATGTTATTATTAGTTATCTATTTTATGCATAGACATGTATACAGGTCAATCCTAATCTCCCAACTCATCCCACCACCACCACCCCATGGCTTCCCCCACTTTGTGTCCATACGTTTGTTCTCTACCTCTGTGTCTCTATTTCTGCCCTGCAAACCAGTTCATCTCTACCATTTTTCTAGGTTCCACATATAGGCATTAATATACAATATTTGTTTTTCTCTTTCTGGCTTACTTCACTCTGTATGACAGTCTCTAGATCCATCAACTTCTCTATAAATGACCCAGTTTCATTCCTTTTTATGGCTGAGTAATATTCCATTTTATATATGTACCACATCTTTATCCATTCGTCTGTCTGTGGGCATTTAGGTTGCTTCCATAACCTGGCTATTGTAAATAGTGCTGCAATGAACATTGTGGTGAATGTGTCTCTGTGATTTATGGTTTTCTCTGGGTATATGCCCAGAAGTGGGATTGCTGGATCCTATGGTAATTCTCTTTTTAGTTTTTTAAAGGAACCTCCATACTGTTCTCCATAGTGACTGTATCAATTTACATTCCCACCAATAGCGGAAGAGGGTTCCTTTTGTCCACACCCTCCCCAGAATTTGTTGTTTGTAGATTATCTGATGATGCCGATTCTAACAGGTGTGAGGTCTTACCTCATTGTAGTTTTGATTTGCATTTCTCTAATAATTAGTGATGTTGAGCAGCTTTTCATGTGCGTCTTGGCCATCTCTGTGTCTTCTTTGAAGAAACGTCTCTTTAGATCTTCTGCCCATTTTTGTATTGGGTTGTTTGTTTTATTAATATTAAGCTGCATGCGCTGTTTATATATATTGGAGATTAAACCTTTGTCCATTGATTCGTTTGTGAACGTTTTCGCCCATTCTGAGGGTTGCCTTTTTCCATTCCCGTTTTTTTTAACAAAGAAAGAAAGAAAGCAAAAGAAGCAGAACACTAATGTGCGTGAAATATGCCTCTTGAAACTGTCGTTTTGAAATATGGACGTCTTTTGAATTTTTTGGTCGATATATGACCCCAGGATTTGTTTTCAGGGCAGGTGTCCTTTACAGGCCTGTAATGATTTGGAATATCCACTGACCATTAGCGCTGGCATTAAACCTGCAGTTGTGTGAAACGGCCACAAGGTGGCAGCAGTTCTCCCTTACCAAATCTGGTTACTAGGGCAGCAGAGCCTCAATGGAAGTCGTGTTCGAGATTGGAATGTAGAACGGAATGTGCCAGGAGAAAGCCCCTCAAGTTTGTCTCACTACTTCTTGTTCGTGTTTTTAATTTAATTTTTTATTTTTTATTACAGCAAGTTTGAGTACAACGTTTAGCTTGTTGTAGGTGTGCAAGAGGTGGTTGTTTTACACATATACATATGTCTGTTCTTCCTGGGATCCTTTTCCCATGTACGTTATGACAGAATGTTGAGTAGTCTTCTCTTGGTACTCCGTAGGTCTTTGGTGATTATATACGTCTACTGTGTTTGTATCTGTCTGTTAAGCCCAATATCGTAATGAATTCAATCCTCACACCTTTCCTTTGGTGAACCCTAAGTTTGTTTAATGAATCTGTGATTGCCCTTCTCCGTGGAAATATCTGCCCTGGTATCAATTTATAGGTAACACCTATAAGTGATATGATATGATATGTGTCTTTCACTTTCTGACTTACTCCAAGTCACGTGATTACCTCGAGACTCATCTACGGTGCTGCAAATGGCATTGTGTCCTTTTTCTCCTTGGCGAATATTCTGTCTTAGCGAGGTCCATTTTCTGCAATGTGATTCCCTGAGGGCTGAGGATTAGCTGACCTGGGCAGCCTGACCCTGCCGGCAAGCCCTCCCCAGGTGTGCCTGGGTTGAGGTCAATATAAACAGCACTCCAGGCAGCAATAGCCCCTGCAGCTGTGCCTTACTCCATATCCTCTGCCCCGTCAGCAGTCTCGGGGCTGTGCTGGTGGGAGGGTGTGAGGGTCCACGGCTTTGTGGGTGGCCCGGTGTGAGTGGGGCTCTGCTGGACTTTCGGCAGGAGTTGCCAGGCTGCCACCTGTAAAGAAGAGGATGTGTCACCCATAACTTCCACTGGAATATCTCTCCGGGCTGAGGTGAGGAAGGAAAAAAAGGAGTGGGGGCCAGGACAGGAGGGGTATCTCAGGCAGGGCAATAGAAAGCTTCCAGAAGAGCGCCCGTGTCCAGTACCATCCTGGCTGACCTGCAGGCACCAAGTTGGCCTGCGTGCTGTCGCTGGTGTGGCTCCACGGCCCTTCCTCTAGGCTTTCAAGCCCTTGTACATATTCAGGTGTTTCACCTGGGAAGGGTGGGAACAGTTCAGCAGCATCTGGCCTGGGGCTCAGCTCACGTTTACTCACAGAGGCCTCGGCACGGTCTCCCAGCTTTGCAATGAGGATGCTCCTGGCGAGGGCGGGCGGGGCTGCTGGCTGTATGGGAGATGATTCCCCACCTCTGACCAATTTCAGAATTGTTTACCACTGGAGCAAGTGCCTTGGTAGTGTTTTCCTCTGTATAACTGTTAGGTTCAGTTTTTTTTTTTTTCTTTTTTGGTTCAAGTTAGATTTTATTCCTCATTTATGTATTTATAGATATAAGCATGGAAATAATTCATTCGTATAAATACATCAGTGTGAATGGAAGAACATTTTTTCTGTTTTATTTTTACATTTTATTTTTTAAAATTTTGAAATTTAATTTTATTTATTTTTTATACAATATGTTATTATTAGTTATCTATTTTATGCATAGACATGTATACAGGTCAATCCTAATCTCCCAAGTCATCCCACCACCACCACCCCATGGCTTCCCCCACTTTGTGTCCATACGTTTGTTCTCTACCTCTGTGTCTCTATTTCTGCCCTGCAAACCAGTTCATCTCTACCATTTTTCTAGGTTCCACATATAGGCATTAATATACAATATTTGTTTTTCTCTTTCTGGCTTACTTCACTCTGTATGACAGTCTCTAGATCCATCAACTTCTCTACAAATGACCCAGTTTCATTCCTTTTTATGGCTGAGTAATATTCCATTTTATATATGTACCACATCTTTATCCATTCGTCTGTCTGTGGGCATTTATGTTGCTTCCATAACCTGGCTATTGTAAATAGTGCTGCAATGAACATTGTGGTGAATGTGTCTCTGTGATTTATGGTTTTCTCTGGGTATATGCCCAGAAGTGGGATTGCTGGATCCTATGGTAATTCTCTTTTTAGTTTTTTAAAGGAACCTCCATACTGTTCTCCATAGTGACTGTATCAATTTACATTCCCACCAATAGCGGAAGAGGGTTCCTTTTGTCCACACCCTCCCCAGAATTTGTTGTTTGTAGATTATCTGATGATGCCGATTCTAACAGGTGTGAGGTCTTACCTCATTGTAGTTTTGATTTGCATTTCTCTAATAATTAGTGATGTTGAGCAGCTTTTCACGTGCGTCTTGGCCATCTCTGTGTCTTCTTTGAAGAAACGTCTCTTTAGATCTTCTGCCCATTTTTGTATTGGGTTGTTTGTTTTATTAATATTAAGCTGCATGCGCTGTTTATATATATTGGAGATTAAACCTTTGTCCATTGATTCGTTTGTGAACGTTTTCGCCCATTCTGAGGGTTGCCTTTTTCCATTCCCGTTTTTTTTAACAAAGAAAGAAAGAAAGCAAAAGAAGCAGAACACTAATGTGCGTGAAATATGCCTCTTGAAACTGTCGTTTTGAAATATGGACGTCTTTTGAATTTTTTGGTCGATATATGACCCCAGGATTTGTTTTCAGGGCAGGTGTCCTTTACAGGCCTGTAATGATTTGGAATATCCACTGACCATTAGCGCTGGCATTAAACCTGCAGTTGTGTGAAACGGCCACAAGGTGGCAGCAGTTCTCCCTTACCAAATCTGGTTACTAGGGCAGCAGAGCCTCAATGGAAGTCGTGTTCGAGATTGGAATGTAGAACGGAATGTGCCAGGAGAAAGCCCCTCAAGTTTGTCTCACTACTTCTTGTTCGTGTTTTTAATTTAATTTTTTATTTTTTATTACAGCAAATTTGAGTACAACGTTTAGCTTGTTGTAGGTGTGCAAGAGGTGGTTCTTTTACACATATACATATGTCTGTTCTTCCTGGGATCCTTTTCCCATGTACGTTATGACAGAATGTTGAGTAGTCTTCTCTTGGTACTCCGTAGGTCTTTGGTGATTATATACGTCTACTGTGTTTGTATCTGTCTGTTAACCCCAATATCGTAATGAATTCAATCCTCACACCTTTCCTTTGGTGAACCATAAGTTTGTTTAATGAATCTGTGATTGCCCTTCTCCGTGGAAATATCTGCCCTGGTATCAATTTATAGGTAACACCTATAAGTGATATGATATGATATGTGTCTTTCACTTTCTGACTTACTCCAAGTCACGTGATTACCTCGAGACTCATCTACGGTGCTGCAAATGGCATTGTGTCCTTTTTCTCCTTGGCGAACATTCTGTCTTAGCGAGGTCCATTTTCTGCAATGTGATTCCCTGAGGGCTGAGGATTAGCTGACCTGGGCAGCCTGACCCTGCCGGCAAGCCCTCCCCAGGTGTGCCTGGGTTGAGGTCAATATAAACAGCACTCCAGGCAGCAATAGCCCCTGCAGCTGTGCCTTACTCCATATCCTCTGCCCCGTCAGCAGTCTCGGGGCTGTGCTGGTGGGAGGGTGTGAGGGGCCACGGCTTTGTGGGTGGCCCGGTGTGAGTGGGGCTCTGCTGGACTTTCGGCAGGAGTTGCCAGGCTGCCACCTGTAAAGAAGAGGATGTGTCACCCATAACTTCCACTGGAATATCTCTCCGGGCTGAGGTGAGGAAGGAAAAAAAGGAGTGGGGGCCAGGACAGGAGGGGTATCTCAGGCAGGGCAATAGAAAGCTTCCAGAAGAGCGCCCGTGTCCAGTACCATCCTGGCTGACCTGCAGGCACCAAGTTGGCCTGCGTGCTGTCGCTGGTGTGGCTCCACGGCCCTTCCTCTAGGCTTTCAAGCCCTTGTACATATTCAGGTGTTTCACCTGGGAAGGGTGGGAACAGTTCAGCAGCATCTGGCCTGGGGCTCAGCTCACGTTTACTCACAGAGGCCTCGGCACGGTCTCCCAGCTTTGCAATGAGGATGCTCCTGGCGAGGGCGGGCGGGGCTGCTGGCTGTATGGGAGATGATTCCCCACCTCTGACCAATTTCAGAATTGTTTACCACTGGAGCAAGTGTCTTGGTAGTGTTTTCCTCTGTATAACTGTTAGGTTCAGTTTTTTTTTTTTTCTTTTTTGGTTCAAGTTAGATTTTATTCCTCATTTATGTATTTATAGATATAAGCATGGAAATAATTCATTCGTATAAATACATCAGTGTGAATGGAAGAACATTTTTTCTGTTTTATTTTTACATTTTATTTTTTAAAATTTTGAAATTTAATTTTATTTATTTTTTATACAATATGTTATTATTAGTTATCTATTTTATGCATAGACATGTATACAGGTCAATCCTAATCTCCCAAGTCATCCCACCACCACCACCCCATGGCTTCCCCCACTTTGTGTCCATACGTTTGTTCTCTACATCTGTGTCTCTATTTCTGCCCTGCAAACCAGTTCATCTCTACCATTTTTCTAGGTTCCACATATAGGCATTAATATACAATATTTGTTTTTCTCTTTCTGGCTTACTTCACTCTGTATGACAGTCTCTAGATCCATCAACTTCTCTACAAATGACCCAGTTTCATTCCTTTTTATGGCTGAGTAATATTCCATTTTATATATGTACCACATCTTTATCCATTCGTCTGTCTGTGGGCATTTATGTTGCTTCCATAACCTGGCTATTGTAAATAGTGCTGCAATGAACATTGTGGTGAATGTGTCTCTGTGATTTATGGTTTTCTCTGGGTATATGCCCAGAAGTGGGATTGCTGGATCCTATGGTAATTCTCTTTTTAGTTTTTTAAAGGAACCTCCATACTGTTCTCCATAGTGACTGTATCAATTTACATTCCCACCAATAGCGGAAGAGGGTTCCTTTTGTCCACACCCTCCCCAGAATTTGTTGTTTCTAGATTATCTGATGATGCCGATTCTAACAGGTGTGAGGTCTTACCTCATTGTAGTTTTGATTTGCATTTCTCTAATAATTAGTGATGTTGAGCAGCTTTTCATGTGCGTCTTGGCCATCTCTGTGTCTTCTTTGAAGAAACGTCTCTTTAGATCTTCTGCCCATTTTTGTATTGGGTTGTTTGTTTTATTAATATTAAGCTGCATGAGCTGTTTATATATATTGGAGATTGAACCTTTGTCCATTGATTCGTTTGTGAACGTTTTCGCCCATTCTGAGGGTTGCCTTTTTCCATTCCCGTTTTTTTTAACAAAGAAAGAAAGAAAGCAAAAGAAGCAGAACACTAATGTGCGTGAAATATGCCTCTTGAAACTGTCGTTTTGAAATATGGACGTCTTTTGAATTTTTTGGTCGATATATGACCCCAGGATTTGTTTTCAGGGCAGGTGTCATTTACAGGCCTGTAATGATTTGGAATATCCACTGACCATTAGCGCTGGCATTAAACCTGCAGTTGTGTGAAACGGCCACAAGGTGGCAGCAGTTCTCCCTTACCAAATCTGGTTACTAGGGCAGCAGAGCCTCAATGGAAGTCGTGTTCGAGATTGGAATGTAGAACGGAATGTGCCAGGAGAAAGACCCTCAAGTTTGTCTCACTACTTCTTGTTCGTGTTTTTAATTTAATTTTTTATTTTTTATTACAGCAAGTTTGAGTACAACGTTTAGCTTGTTGTAGGTGTGCAAGAGGTGGTTCTTTTACACATATACATATGTCTGTTCTTCCTGGGATCCTTTTCCCATGTACGTTATGACAGAATGTTGAGTAGTCTTCTCTTGGTACTCCGTAGGTCATTGGTGATTATATACGTCTTCTGTGTTTGTATCTGTCTGTTAACCCCAATATCGTAATGAATTCAATCCTCACAACTTTCCTTTAGTGAACCATAAGTTTGTTTAATGAATCTGTGATTGCCCTTCTCCGTGGAAATATCTGCCCTGGTATCAATTTATAGGTAACACCTATAAGTGATATGATATGATATGTGTCTTTCACTTTCTGACTTACTCCAAGTCACGTGATTACCTCGAGACTCATCTACGGTGCTGCAAATGGCATTGTGTCCTTTTTCTCCTTGGCAAATATTCTGTCTTAGCGAGGTCCATTTTCTGCAATGTGATTCCCTGAGGGCTGAGGATTAGCTGACCTGGGCAGCCTGACCCTGCCGGCAAGCCCTCCCCAGGTGTGCCTGGGTTGAGGTCAATATAAACAGCACTCCAGGCAGCAATAGCCCCTGCAGCTGTGCCTTATTCCATATTCTCTGCCCTGTCAGCAGTCTCGGGGCTGTGCTGGTGGGAGGGTGTGAGGGTCCACGGCTTTGTGGGTGGCCCGGTGTGAGTGGGGCTCTGCTGGACTTTCGGCAGGAGTTGCCAGGCTGCCACCTGTAAAGAAGAGGATGTGTCACCCATAACTTCCACTGGAATATCTCTCCGGGCTGAGGTGAGGAAGGAAAAAAAGGAGTGGGGGCCGGGACAGGAGGGGTATCTCAGGCAGGGCAATAGAAAGCTTCCAGAAGAGCGCCCGTGGCCAGTACCATCCTGGCTGACCTGCAGGCACCAAGTTGGCCTGCGTGCTGTCGCTGGTGTGGCTCCACGGCCCTTCCTCTAGGCTTTCAAGCCCTTGTACATATTCAGGTGTTTCACCTGGGAAGGGTGGGAACAGTTCAGCAGCATCTGGCCTGGGGCTCAGCTCACGTTTACTCACAGAGGCCTCGGCACGGTCTCCCAGCTTTGCAATGAGGATGCTCCTTGCGTGGGCGGGCGGGGCTGCTGGCTGTATGGGAGATGATTCCCCACCTCTGACCAATTTCAGAATTGTTTACCACTGGAGCAAGTGCCTTGGTAGTGTTTTCCTCTGTATAACTGTTAGGTTCAGTTTTTTTTTTTCTTTTTTGGTTCAAGTTAGATTTTATTCCTCATTTATGTATTTATAGATATAAGCATGGAAATAATTCATTCGTATAAATACATCAGTGTGAATGGAAGAACTTTTTTTCTGTTTTATTTTTACATTTTATTTTTTAAAATTTTGAAATTTAATTTTAGTTATTTTTTATACAGTAGGTTATTATTAGTTATCTATTTTATGCATAGACATGTATACAGGTCAATCCTAATCTCCCAAGTCATCCCAGCACCACCACCCCATGTCTTCCCCCACTTTGTGTCCATACGTTTGTTCTCTACCTCTGTGTCTCTATTTCTGCCCTGCAAACCAGTTCATCTCTACCATTTTTCTAGGTTCCACATATAGGCATTAATATACAATATTTGTTTTTCTCTTTCTGGCTTACTTCACTCTGTATGACAGTCTCTAGATCCATCAACTTCTCTACAAATGACCCAGTTTCATTCCTTTTTATGGCTGAGTAATATTCCATTTTATATATGTACCACATCTTTATCCATTCGTCTGTCTGTGGGCATTTATGTTGCTTCCATAACCTGGCTATTGTAAATAGTGCTGCAATGAACATTGTGGTGAATGTGTCTCTGTGATTTATGGTTTTCTCTGGGTATATGCCCAGAAGTGGGATTGCTGGATCCTATGGTAATTCTCTTTTTAGTTTTCTAAAGGAACCTCCATACAGTTCTCCATAGTGACTGTATCAATTTACATTCCCACCAATAGCGGAAGAGGGTTCCTTTTGTCCACACCCTCCCCAGAATTTGTTGTTTGTAGATTATCTGATGATGCCGATTCTAACAGGTGTGAGGTCTTACCTCATTGTAGTTTTGATTTGCATTTCTCTAATAATTAGTGATGTTGAGCAGCTTTTCATGTGCGTCTTGGCCATCTCTGTGTCTTCTTTGAAGAAACGTCTCTTTAGATCTTCTGCCCATTTTTGTATTGGGTTGTTTGTTTTATTAATATTAAGCTGCATGCGCTGTTTATATATATTGGAGATTAAACCTTTGTCCATTGATTCGTTTGTGAACGTTTTCGCCCATTCTGAGGGTTGCCTTTTTCCATTCCCGTTTTTTTTAACAAAGAAAGAAAGAAAGCAAAAGAAGCAGAACACTAATGTGCGTGAAATATGCCTCTTGAAACTGTCGTTTTGAAATATGGACGTCTTTTGTATTTTTTGGTCGATATATGACCCCAGGATTTGTTTTCAGGGCAGGTGTCATTTACAGGCCTGTAATGATTTGGAATATCCACTGACCATTAGCGCTGGCATTAAACCTGCAGTTGTGTGAAACGGCCACAAGGTGGCAGCAGTTCTCCCTTACCAAATCTGGTTACTAGGGCAGCAGAGCCTGAATGGAAGTCGTGTTCGAGATTGGAATGTAGAACGGAATGTGCCAGGAGAAAGCCCCTCAAGTTTGTCTCACTACTTCTTGTTCGTGTTTTTAATTTAATTTTTTATTTTTTATTACAGCAAGTTTGAGTACAACGTTTAGCTTGTTGTAGGTGTGCAAGAGGTGGTTCTTTTTCACATATACATATGTCTGTTCTTCCTGGGATCCTTTTCCCATGTACGTTATGACAGAATGTTGAGTAGTCTTCTCTTGGTACTCCGTAGGTCTTTGGTGATTATATACGTCTACTGTGTTTGTATCTGTCTGTTAACCCAAATATCGTAATGAATTCAATCCTCACACCTTTCCTTTGGTGAACCATAAGTTTGTTTAATGAATCTGTGATTGCCCTTCTCCGTGGAAATATCTGCCCTGGTAGCAATTTATAGGTAACACCTATAAGTGATATGATATGATATGTGTCTTTCACCTTCTGACTTACTCCAAGTCACGTGATTACCTCGAGACTCATCTACGGTGCTGCAAATGGCATTGTGTCCTTTTTCTCCTTGGCGAATATTCTGTCTTAGCGAGGTCCATTTTCTGCAATGTGATTCCCTGAGGGCTGAGGATTAGCTGACTTGGGCAGCCTGACCCTGCCGGCTAGCCCTCCCCAGGTGTGCCTGGGTTGAGGTCAATATAAACAGCACACCAGGCATCAATAGCCCCTGCAGCTGTGCCTTACTCCATATTCTCTGCCCCGTCAGCAGTCTCGGGGCTGTGCTGGTTGGAGGGTGTGAGGGTCCACGGCTTTGTGGGTGGCCCGGTGTGAGTGGGGCTCTGCTGGACTTTCGGCAGGAGTTGCCAGGCTGCCACCTGTAAAGAAGAGGATGTGTCACCCATAACTTCCACTGGAATATCTCTCCGGGCTGAGGTGAGGAAGGAAAAAAAGGAGTGGGGGCCGGGACAGGAGGGGTATCTCAGGCAGGGCAATAGAAAGCTTCCAGAAGAGCGCCCGTGGCCAGTACCATCCTGGCTGACCTGCAGGCACCAAGTTGGCCTGCGTGCTGTCGCTGGTGTGGCTCCACGGCCCTTCCTCTAGGCTTTCAAGCCCTTGTACATATTCAGGTGTTTCACCTGGGAAGGGTGGGAACAGTTCAGCAGCATCTGGCCTGGGGCTCAGCTCACGTTTACTCACAGAGGCCTCGGCACGGTCTCCCAGCTTTGCAATGAGGATGCTCCTTGCGTGGGCGGGCGGGGCTGCTGGCTGTATGGGAGATGATTCCCCACCTCTGACCAATTTCAGAATTGTTTACCACTGGAGCAAGTGCCTTGGTAGTGTTTTCCTCTGTATAACTGTTAGGTTCAGTTTTTTTTTTCTTTTTTGGTTCAAGTTAGATTTTATTCCTCATTTATGTATTTATAGATATAAGCATGGAAATAATTCATTCGTATAAATACATCAGTGTGAATGGAAGAACTTTTTTTCTGTTTTATTTTTACATTTTATTTTTTAAAATTTTGAAATTTAATTTTAGTTATTTTTTATACAGTAGGTTATTATTAGTTATCTATTTTATGCTTAGACATGTATACAGGTCAATCCTAATCTCCCAAGTCATCCCACCACCACCACCCCATGGCTTCCCCCACTTTGTGTCCATACGTTTGTTCTCTACCTCTGTGTCTCTATTTCTGCCCTGCAAACCAGTTCATCTCTACCATTTTTCTAGGTTCCACATATAGGCATTAATATACAATATTTGTTTATCTCTTTCTGGCTTACTTCACTCTGTATGACAGTCTCTAGATCCATCAACTTCTCTACAAATGACCCAGTTTCATTCCTTTTTATGGCTGAGTAATATTCCATTTTATATATGTACCACATCTTTATCCATTCGTCTGTCTGTGGGCATTTAGGTTGCTTCCATAACCTGGCTATTGTAAATAGTGCTGCAATGAACATTGTGGTGAATGTGTCTCTGTGATTTATGGTTTTCTCTGGGTATATGCCCAGAAGTGGGATTGCTGGATCCTATGGTAATTCTCTTTTTAGTTTTTTAAAGGAACCTCCATACTGTTCTCCATAGTGACTGTATCAATTTACATTCCCACCAATAGCGGAAGAGGGTTCCTTTTGTCCACACCCTCCCCAGAATTTGTTGTTTGTAGATTATCTGATGATGCCGATTCTAACAGGTGTGAGGTCTTACCTCATTGTAGTTTTGATTTGCATTTCTCTAATAATTAGTGATGTTGAGCAGCTTTTCATGTGCGTCTTGGCCATCTCTGTGTCTTCTTTGAAGAAACGTCTCTTTAGATCTTCTGCCCATTTTTGTATTGGGTTGTTTGTTTTATTAATATTAAGCTGCATGCGCTGTTTATATATATTGGAGATTAAACCTTTGTCCATTGATTCGTTTGTGAACGTTTTCGCCCATTCTGAGGGTTGCCTTTTTCCATTCCCGTTTTTTTTAACAAAGAAAGAAAGAAAGCAAAAGAAGCAGAACACTAATGTGCGTGAAATATGCCTCTTGAAACTGTCGTTTTGAAATATGGACGTCTTTTGAATTTTTTGGTCGATATATGACCCCAGGATTTGTTTTCAGGGCAGGTGTCATTTACAGGCCTGTAATGATTTGGAATATCCACTGACCATTAGCGCTGGCATTAAACCTGCAGTTGTGTGAAACGGCCACAAGGTGGCAGCAGTTCTCCCTTACCAAATCTGGTTACTAGGGCAGCAGAGCCTCAATGGAAGGTCGTGTTCGAGATTGGAATGTAGAACGGAATGTGCCAGGAGAAAGCCCCTCAAGTTTGTCTCACTACTTCTTGTTCGTGTTTTTAATTTAATTTTTTATTTTTTATTACAGCAAGTTTGAGTACAACGTTTAGCTTGTTGTAGGTGTGCAAGAGGTGGTTCTTTTACACATATATATATGTCTGTTCTTCCTGGGATCCTTTTCCCATGTACGTTATGACAGAATGTTGAGTAGTCTTCTCTTGGTACTCCGTAGGTCTTTGGTGATTATATACGTCTACTGTGTTTGTATCTGTCTGTTAACCCCAATATCGTAATGAATTCAATCCTCACACCTTTCCTTTGGTGAACCATAAGTTTGTTTAATGAATCTGTGATTGCCCTTCTCCGTGGAAATATCTGCCCTGGTATCAATTTATAGGTAACACCTATAAGTGATATGATATGATATGTGTCTTTCACTTTCTGACTTACTCCAAGTAACGTGATTACCTCGAGACTCATCTACGGTGCTGCAAATGGCATTGTGTCCTTTTTCTCCTTGGCGAATATTCTGTCTTAGCGAGGTCCATTTTCTGCAATGTGATTCCCTGAGGGCTGAGGATTAGCTGACCTGGGCAGCCTGACCCTGCCGGCAAGCCCTCCCCAGGTGTGCCTGGGTTGAGTTCAATATAAACAGCACTCCAGGCAGCAATAGCCCCTGCAGCTGTGCCTTACTCCATATTCTCTGCCCCGTCAGCAGTCTCGGGGCTGTGCTGGTGGGAGGGTGTGAGGGTCCACGGCTTTGTGGGTGGCCCGGTGTGAGTGGGGCTCTGCTGGACTTTCGGCAGGAGTTGCCAGGCTGCCACCTGTAAAGAAGAGGATGTGTCACCCATAACTTCCACTGGAATATCTCTCCGGGCTGAGGTGAGGAAGGAAAAAAAGGAGTGGGGGCCGGGACAGGAGGGGTATCTCAGGCAGGGCAATAGAAAGCTTCCAGAAGAGCGCCCGTGGCCAGTACCATCCTGGCTGACCTGCAGGCACGAAGTTGGCCTGCGTGCTGTCGCTGGTGTGGCTCCACGGCCCTTCCTGTAGGCTTTCAAGCCCTTGTACATATTCAGGTGTTTCACCTGGGAAGGGTGGGAACAGTTCAGCAGCAGCTGGCCTTTGGCTCAGCTCACGTTTACTCACAGAGGCCTCGGCACGGTCTCCCAGCTTTGCAATGAGGATGCTCCTGGCGAGGGCGGGCGGGGCTGCTGGCTGTATGGGAGATGATTCTCCACCTCTGACCAATTTCAGAATTGTTTACCACTGGAGCAAGTGCCTTGGTAGTGTTTTCCTCTGTATAACTGTTAGGTTCAGTTTTTTTTTTTTTCTTTTTTGGTTCAAGTTAGATTTTATTCCTCATTTATGTATTTATAGATATAAGCATGGAAATAATTCATTCGTATAAATACATCAGTGTGAATGGAAGAACATTTTTTCTGTTTTATTTTTACATTTTATTTTTTAAAATTTTGAAATTTAATTTTAGTTATTTTTTATACAATAGGTTATTATTAGTTATCTATTTTATGCATAGACATGTATACAGGTCAATCCTAATCTCCCAAGTCATCCCACCACCACCACCCCATGGCTTCCCCCACTTTGTGTCCATACGTTTGTTCTCTACCTCTGTGTCTCTATTTCTGCCCTGCAAACCAGTTCATCTCTACCATTTTTCTAGGTTCCACATATAGGCATTAATATACAATATTTGTTTTTCTCTTTCTGGCTTACTTCACTCTGTATGACAGTCTCTAGATCCATCAACTTCTCTACAAATGACCCAGTTTCATTCCTTTTTATGGCTGAGTAATATTCCATTTTATATATGTACCACATCTTTATCCATTCGTCTGTCTGTGGGCATTTATGTTGCTTCCATAACCTGGCTATTGTAAATAGTGCTGCAATGAACATTGTGGTGAATGTGTCTCTGTGATTTATGGTTTTCTCTGGGTATATGCCCAGAAGTGGGATTGCTGGATCCTATGGTAATTCTCTTTTTAGTTTTTTAAAGGAACCTCCATACAGTTCTCCATAGTGACTGTATCAATTTACATTCCCACCAATAGCGGAAGAGGGTTCCTTTTGTCCACACCCTCCCCAGAATTTGTTGTTTGTAGATTATCTGATGATGCCGATTCTAACAGGTGTGAGGTCTTACCTCATTGTAGTTTTGATTTGCATTTCTCTAATAATTAGTGATGTTGAGCAGCTTTTCATGTGCGTCTTGGCCATCTCTGTGTCTTCTTTGAAGAAACGTCTCTTTAGATCTTCTGCCCATTTTTGTATTGGGTTGTTTGTTTTATTAATATTAAGCTGCATGCGCTGTTTATATATATTGGAGATTGAACCTTTGTCCATTGATTCGTTTGTGAACGTTTTCGCCCATTCTGAGGGTTGCCTTTTTCCATTCCCGTTCTTTTAACAAAGAAAGAAAGAAAGCAAAAGAAGCAGAACACTAATGTGCGTGAAATATGCCTCTTGAAACTGTCGTTTTGAAATATGGACGTCTTTTGAATTTTTTGGTCGATATATGACCCCAGGATTTGTTTTCAGGGCAGGTGTCATTTACAGGCCTGTAATGATTTGGAATATCCACTGACCATTAGTGCTGGCATTAAACCTGCAGTTGTGTGAAACGGCCACAAGGTGGCAGCAGTTCTCCCTTACCAAATCTGGTTACTAGGGCAGCAGAGCCTCAATGGAAGTCGTGTTCGAGATTGGAATGTAGAACGGAATGTGCCAGGAGAAAGCCCCTCAAGTTTGTCTCACTACTTCTTGTTCGTGTTTTTAATTTAATTTTTTATTTTTTATTACAGCAAGTTTGAGTACAACGTTTAGCTTGTTGTAGGTGTGCAAGAGGTGGTTCTTTTACACATATACATATGTCTGTTCTTCCTGGGATCCTTTTCCCATGTACGTTATGACAGAATGTTGAGTAGTCTTCTCTTGGTACTCCGTAGGTCTTTGGTGATTATATACGTCTACTGTGTTTGTATCTGTCTGTTAACCCCAATATCGTAATGAATTCAATCCTCACACCTTTCCTTTGGTGAACCATAAGTTTGTTTAATGAATCTGTGATTGCCCTTCTCCGTGGAAATATCGGCCCTGGTAGCAATTTATAGGTAACACCTATAAGTGATATGATATGATATGTGTCTTTCACTTTCTGACTTACTCCAAGTCACGTGATTACCTCGAGACTCATCTACGGTGCTGCAAATGGCATTGTGTCCTTTTTCTCCTTGGCGAATATTCTGTCTTAGCGAGGTCCATTTTCTGCAATGTGATTCCCTGAGGGCTGAGGATTAGCTGACCTGGGCAGCCTGACCCTGCCGGCAAGCCCTCCCCAGGTGTGCCTGGGTTGAGGTCAATATAAACAGCACTCCAGGCAGCAATAGCCCCTGCAGCTGTGCCTTACTCCATATCCTCTGCCCCGTCAGCAGTCTCGGGGCTGTGCTGGTGGGAGGGTGTGAGGGTCCACGGCTTTGTGGGTGGCCCGGTGTGAGTGGGGCTCTGCTGGACTTTCGGCAGGAGTTGCCAGGCTGCCACCTGTAAAGAAGAGGATGTGTCACCCATAACTTCCACTGGAATATCTCTCCGGGCTGAGGTGAGGAAGGAAAAAAAGGAGTGGGTGCCGGGACAGGAGGGGTATCTCAGGCAGGGCAATAGAAAGCTTCCAGAAGAGCGCCCGTGGCCAGTACCATCCTGGCTGACCTGCAGGCACGAAGTTGGCCTGCGTGCTGTCGCTGGTGTGGCTCCACGGCCCTTCCTCTAGGCTTTCAAGCCCTTGTACATATTCAGGTGTTTCACCTGGGAAGGGTGGGAACAGTTCAGCAGCAGCTGGCCTTTGGCTCAGCTCACGTTTACTCACAGAGGCCTCGGCACGGTCTACCAGCTTTGCAATGAGGATGCTCCTGGCGAGGGCGGGCGTGGCTGCTGGCTGTATGGGAGATGATTCCCCACCTCTGACCAATTTCAGAATTGTTTACCACTGGAGCAAGTGCCTTGGTAGTGTTTTCCTCTGTATAACTGTTAGGTTCAGTTTTTTTTTTTTGTTTTTTGGTTCAAGTTAGATTTTATTCCTCATTTATGTATTTATAGATATAAGCATGGAAATAATTCATTCGTATAAATACATCAGTGTGAATGGAAGAACTTTTTTTCTGTTTTATTTTTACATTTTATTTTTTAAAATTTTGAAATTTAATTTTAGTTATTATTTATACAGTAGGTTATTATTAGTTATCTATTTTATGCATAGACATGTATACAGGTCAATCCTAATCTCCCAAGTCATCCCACCACCACCACCACATGGCTTCCCCCACTTTGTGTCCATTCGTTTGTTCTCTACCTCTGTGTCTCTATTTCTGCCCTGCAAACCAGTTCATCTCTACCATTTTTCTAGGTTCCACATATAGGCATTAATATACAATATTTGTTTTTCTCTTTCTGGCTTACTTCACTCTGTATGACAGTCTCTAGATCCATCAACTTCTCTACAAATGACCCAGTTTCATTCCTTTTTATGGCTGAGTAATATTCCATTTTATATATGTACCACATCTTTATCCATTCGTCTGTCTGTGGGCATTTAGGTTGCTTCCATAACCTGGCTATTGTAAATAGTGCTGCAATGAACATTGTGGTGAATGTGTCTCTGTGATTTATGGTTTTCTCTGGGTATATGCCCAGAAGTGGGATTGCTGGATCCTATGGTAATTCTCTTTTTAGTTTTTTAAAGGAACCTCCATACTGTTCTCCATAGTGACTGTATCAATTTACATTCCCACCAATAGCGGAAGAGGGTTCCTTTTGTCCACACCCTCCCCAGAATTTGTTGTTTCTAGATTATCTGATGATGCCGATTCTAACAGGTGTGAGGTCTTACCTCATTGTAGTTTTGATTTGCATTTCTCTAATAATTAGTGATGTTGAGCAGCTTTTCATGTGCGTCTTGGCCATCTCTGTGTCTTCTTTGAAGAAACGTCTCTTTAGATCTTCTGCCCATTTTTGTATTGGGTTGTTTGTTTTATTAATATTAAGCTGCATGCGCTGTTTATATATATTGGAGATTAAACCTTTGTCCATTGATTCGTTTGTGAACGTTTTCGCCCATTCTGAGGGTTGCCTTTTTCCATTCCCGTTTTTTTTAACAAAGAAAGAAAGAAAGCAAAATAAGCAGAACACTAATGTGCGTGAAATATGCCTCTTGAAACTGTCGTTTTGAAATATGGACGTCTTTTGAATTTTTTGGTCGATATATGACCCCAGGATTTGTTTTCAGGGCAGGTGTCATTTACAGGCCTGTAATGATTTGGAATATCCACTGACCATTAGCGCTGGCATTAAACCTGCAGTTGTGTGAAACGGCCACAAGGTGGCAGCAGTTCTCCCTTACCAAATCTGGTTACTAGGGCAGCAGAGCCTCAATGGAAGTCGTGTTCGAGATTGGAATGTAGAACGGAATGTGCCAGGAGAAAGCCCCTCAAGTTTGTCTCACTACTTCTTGTTCGAGTTTTTACTTTAATTTTTTATTTTTTATTACAGCAAGTTTGAGTACAACGTTTAGCTTGTTGTAGGTGTGCAAGAGGTGGTTCTTTTACACATATACATATATCTGTTCTTCCTGGGATCCTTTTCCCATGTACGTTATGACAGAATGTTGAGTAGTCTTCTCTTGGTACTCCGTAGGTCTTTGGTGATTATATACGTCTACTGTGTTTGTATCTGTCTGTTAACCCCAATATCGTAATGAATTCAATCCTCACACCTTTCCTTTGGTGAACCATAAGTTTGTTTAATGAATCTGTGATTGCCCTTCTCCGTGGAAATATCTGCCCTGGTAGCAATTTATAGGTAACACCTATAAGTGATATGATATGATATGTGTCTTTCACCTTCTGACTTACTCCAAGTCACGTGATTACCTCGAGACTCATCTACGGTGCTGCAAATGGCATTGTGTCCTTTTTCTCCTTGGCGAATATTCTGTCTTAGCGAGGTCCATTTTCTGCAATGTGATTCCCTGAGGGCTGAGGATTAGCTGACCTGGGCAGCCTGACCCTGCCGGCAAGCCCTCCCCAGGTGTGCCTGGGTTGAGGTCAATATAAACAGCACTCCAGGCAGCAATAGCCCCTGCAGCTGTGCCTTACTCCATATCCTCTGCCCCGTCAGCAGTCTCGGGGCTGTGCTGGTGGGAGGGTGTGAGGGTCCACGGCTTTGTGGGTGGCCCGGTGTGAGTGGGGCTCTGCTGGACTTTCGGCAGGAGTTGCCAGGCTGCCACCTGTAAAGAAGAGGATGTGTCACCCATAACTTCCACTGGAATATCTCTCCGGGCTGAGGTGAGGAAGGAAAAAAAGGAGTGGGGGCCGGGACAGGAGGGGTATCTCAGGCAGGGCAATAGAAAGCTTCCAGAAGAGCGCGCGTGGCCAGTACCATCCTGGCTGACCTGCAGGCACGAAGTTGGCCTGCGTGCTGTCGCTGGTGTGGCTCCACGGCCCTTCCTCTAGGCTTTCAAGCCCTTGTACATATTCAGGTGTTTCACCTGGGAAGGGTGGGAACAGTTCAGCAGCAGCTGGCCTTTGGCTCAGCTCACGTTTACTCACAGAGGCCTCGGCACGGTCTACCAGCTTTGCAGTGAGGATGCTCCTGGCGAGGGCGGGCGTGGCTGCTGGCTGTATGGGAGATGATTCCCCACCTCTGACCAAGTTCAGAATTGTTTACCACTGGAGCAAGTGCCTTGGTAGTGTTTTCCTCTGTATAACTGTTAGGTTCAGTTTCTTTTTTTGTTTTTTGGTTCAAGTTAGATTTTTTTCCTCATTTATGTATTTATAGATATAAGCATGGAAATAATTCATTCGTATAAATACATCAGTGTGAATGGAAGAACTTTTTTTCTGTTTTATTTTTACATTTTATTTTTTAAAATTTTGAAATTTAATTTTAGTTATTATTTATACAGTAGGTTATTATTAGTTATCTATTTTATGCATAGACATGTATACAGGTCAATCCTAATCTCCCAAGTCATCCCACCACCACCACCACATGGCTTCCCCCACTTTGTGTCCATTCGTTTGTTCTCTACCTCTGTGTCTCTATTTCTGCCCTGCAAACCAGTTCATCTCTACCATTTTTCTAGGTTCCACATATAGGCATTAATATACAATATTTGTTTTTCTCTTTCTGGCTTACTTCACTCTGTATGACAGTCTCTAGATCCATCAACTTCTCTACAAATGACCCAGTTTCATTCCTTTTTATGGCTGAGTAATATTCCATTTTATATATGTACCACATCTTTATCCATTCGTCTGTCTGTGGCCATTTAGGTTGCTTCCATAACCTGGCTATTGTAAATAGTGCTGCAATGAACATTGTGGTGAATGTGTCTCTGTGATTTATGGTTTTCTCTGGGTATATGCCCAGAAGTGGGATTGCTGGATCCTATGGTAATTCTCTTTTTAGTTTTTTAAAGGAACCTCCATACTGTTCTCCATAGTGACTGTATCAATTTACATTCCCACCAATAGCGGAAGAGGGTTCCTTTTGTCCACACCCTCCCCAGAATTTGTTGTTTGTAGATTATCTGATGATGCCGATTCTAACAGGTGTGAGGTCTTACCTCATTGTAGTTTTGATTTGCATTTCTCTAATAATTAGTGATGTTGAGCAGCTTTTCATGTGCGTCTTGGCCATCTCTGTGTCTTCTTTGAAGAAACGTCTCTTTAGATCTTCTGCCCATTTTTGTATTGGGTTGTTTGTTTTATTAATATTAAGCTGCATGCGCTGTTTATATATATTGGAGATTAAACCTTTGTCCATTGATTCGTTTGTGAACGTTTTCGCCCATTCTGAGGGTTGCCTTTTTCCATTCCCGTTTTTTTTAACAAAGAAAGAAAGAAAGCAAAAGAAGCAGAACACTAATGTGCGTGAAATATGCCTCTTGAAACTGTCGTTTTGAAATATGGACGTCTTTTGAATTTTTTGGTCGATATATGACCCCAGGATTTGTTTTCAGGGCAGGTGTCATTTACAGGCCTGTAATGATTTGGAATATCCACTGACCATTAGCGCTGGCATTAAACCTGCAGTTGTGTGAAACGGCCACAAGGTGGCAGCAGTTCTCCCTTACCAAATCTGGTTACTAGGGCAGCAGAGCCTCAATGGAAGGTCGTGTTGGAGATTGGAATGTAGAACGGAATGTGCCAGGAGAAAGCCCCTCAAGTTTGTCTCACTACTTCTTGTTCGAGTTTTTAATTTAATTTTTTATTTTTTATTACAGCAAGTTTGAGTACAACGTTTAGCTTGTTGTAGGTGTGCAAGAGGTGGTTCTTTTACACATATACATATGTCTGTTCTTCCTGGGATCCTTTTCCCATGTACGTTATGACAGAATGTTGAGTAGTCTTCTCTTGGTACTCCGTAGGTCTTTGGTGATTATATACGTCTACTGTGTTTGTATCTGTCTGTTAACCCCAATATCGTAATGAATTCAATCCTCACACCTTTCCTTTGGTGAACCATAAGTTTGTTTAATGAATCTGTGATTGCCCTTCTCCGTGGAAATATCTGCCCTGGTATCAATTTATAGGTAACACCTATAAGTGATATGATATGATATGTGTCTTTCACTTTCTGACTTACTCCAAGTCACGTGATTACCTCGAGACTCATCTACGGTGCTGCAAATGGCATTGTGTCCTTTTTCTCCTTGGCGAATATTCTGTCTTAGCGAGGTCCATTTTCTGCAATGTGATTCCCTGAGGGCTGAGGATTAGCTGACCTGGGCAGCCTGACCCTGCCGGCAAGCCCTCCCCAGGTGTGCCTGGGTTGAGGTCAATATAAACAGCACTCCAGGCAGCAATAGCCCCTGCAGCTGTGCCTTACTCCATATTCTCTGCCCCGTCAGCAGTCTCGGGGCTGTGCTGGTGGGAGGGTGTGAGGGTCCATGGCTTTGTGGGTGGCCCGGTGTGAGTGCGGCTCTGCTGGACTTTCGGCAGGAGTTGCCAGGCTGCCACCTGTAAAGAAGAGGATGTGTCACCCATAACTTCCACTGGAATATCTCTCCGGGCTGAGGTGAGGAAGGAAAAAAAGGAGTGGGGGCCGGGACAGGAGGGGTATCTCAGGCAGGGCAATAGAAAGCTTCCAGAAGAGCGCCCGTGGCCAGTACCATCCTGGCTGACCTGCAGGCACCAAGTTGGCCTGCGTGCTGTCGCTGGTGTGGCTCCACGGCCCTTCCTGTAGGCTTTCAAGCCCTTGTACATATTCAGGTGTTTCACCTGGGAAGGGTGGGAACAGTTCAGCAGCAGCTGGCCTTTGGCTCAGCTCACGTTTACTCACAGAGGCCTCGGCACGGTCTCCCAGCTTTGCAATGAGGATGCTCCTGGCGAGGGCGGGCGGGGCTGCTGGCTGTATGGGAGATGATTCCCCACCTCTGACCAATTTCAGAATTGTTTACCACTGGAGCAAGTGCCTTGGTAGTGTTTTCCTCTGTATAACTGTTAGGTTCAGTTTTTTTTTTTTCTTTTTTGGTTCAAGTTAGATTTTATTCCTCATTTATGTATTTATAGATATAAGCATGGAAATAATTCATTCGTATAAATACATCAGTGTGAATGGAAGAACTTTTTTTCTGTTTTATTTTTACATTTTATTTTTTAAAATTTTGAAATTTAATTTTAGTTATTTTTTTATACAGTAGGTTATTATTAGTTATCTATTTTATGCATAGACATGTATACAGGTCAATCCTAATCTCCCAAGTCATCCCACCACCACCACCCCATGGCTTCCCCCACTTTGTGTCCATACGTTTGTTCTCTACCTCTGTGTCTCTATTTCTGCCCTGCAAACCAGTTCATCTCTACCATTTTTCTAGGTTCCACATATAGGCATTAATATACAATATTTGTTTTTCTCTTTCTGGCTTACTTCACTCTGTATGACAGTCTCTAGATCCATCAACTTCTCTACAAATGACCCAGTTTCATTCCTTTTTATGGCTGAGTAATATTCCATTTTATATATGTACCACATCTTTATCCATTCGTCTGTCTGTGGGCATTTATGTTGCTTCCATAACCTGGCTATTGTAAATAGTGCTGCAATGAACATTGTGGTGAATGTGTCTCTGTGATTTATGGTTTTCTCTGGGTATATGCCCAGAAGTGGGATTGCTGGATCCTATGGTAATTCTCTTTTTAGTTTTTTAAAGGAACCTCCATACTGTTCTCCATAGTGACTGTATCAATTTACATTCCCACCAATAGCGGAAGAGGGTTCCTTTTGTCCACACCCTCCCCAGAATTTGTTGTTTGTAGATTATCTGATGATGCCGATTCTAACAGGTGTGAGGTCTTACCTCATTGTAGTTTTGATTTGCATTTCTCTAATAATTAGTGATGTTGAGTAGCTTTTCATGTGCGTCTTGGCCATCTCTGTGTCTTCTTTGAAGAAACGTCTCTTTAGATCTTCTGCCCATTTTTGTATTGGGTTGTTTGTTTTATTAATATTAAGCTGCATGCGCTGTTTATATATATTGGAGATTAAACCTTTGTCCATTGATTCGTTTGTGAACGTTTTCGCCCTTTCTGAGGGTTGCCTTTTTCCATTCCCGTTTTTTTTAACAAAGAAAGAAAGAAAGCAAAAGAAGCAGAACACTAATGTGCGTGAAATATGCCTCTTGAAACTGTCGTTTTGAAATATGGACGTCTTTTGAATTTTTTGGTCGATATATGACCCCAGGATTTGTTTTCAGGGCAGGTGTCATTTACAGGCCTGTAATGATTTGGAATATCCACTGACCATTAGCGCTGGCATTAAACCTGCAGTTGTGTGAAACGGCCACAAGGTGGCAGCAGTTCTCCCTTACCAAATCTGGTTACTAGGGCAGCAGAGCCTCAATGGAAGTCCTGTTCGAGATTGGAATGTAGAACGGAATGTGCCAGGAGAAAGCCCCTCAAGTTTGTCTCACTACTTCTTGTTCGTGTTTTTAATTTAATTTTTTATTTTTTATTACAGCAAGTTTGAGTACAACGTTTAGCTTGTTGTAGGTGTGCAAGAGGTGGTTCTTTTACACATATACATATGTCTGTTCTTCCTGGGATCCTTTTCCCATGTACGTTATGACAGAATGTTGAGTAGTCTTCTCTTGGTACTCCGTAGGTCTTTGGTGATTATATACGTCTACTGTGTTTGTATCTGTCTGTTAACCCCAATATCGTAATGAATTCAATCCTCACACCTTTCCTTTGGTGAACCATAAGTTTGTTTAATGAATCTGTGATTGCCCTTCTCCGTGGAAATATCGGCCCTGGTAGCAATTTATAGGTAACACCTATAAGTGATATGATATGATATGTGTCTTTCACTTTCTGACTTACTCCAAGTCACGTGATTACCTCGAGACTCATCTACGGTGCTGCAAATGGCATTGTGTCCTTTTTCTCCTTGGCGAATATTCTGTCTTAGCGAGGTCCATTTTCTGCAATGTGATTCCCTGAGGGCTGAGGATTAGCTGACCTGGGCAGCCTGACCCTGCCGGCAAGCCCTCCCCAGGTGTGCCTGGGTTGAGGTCAATATAAACAGCACTCCAGGCAGCAATAGCCCCTGCAGCTGTGCCTTACTCCATATCCTCTGCCCCGTCAGCAGTCTCGGGGCTGTGCTGGTGGGAGGGTGTGAGGGTCCACGGCTTTGTGGGTGGCCCGGTGTGAGTGGGGCTCTGCTGGACTTTCGGCAGGAGTTGCCAGGCTGCCACCTGTAAAGAAGAGGATGTGTCACCCATAACTTCCACTGGAATATCTCTCCGGGCTGAGGTGAGGAAGGAAAAAAAGGAGTGGGGGCCGGGACAGGAGGGGTATCTCAGGCAGGGCAATAGAAAGCTTCCAGAAGAGCGCCCGTGGCCAGTACCATCCTGGCTGACCTGCAGGCACCAAGTTGGCCTGCGTGCTGTCGCTGGTGTGGCTCCACGGCCCTTCCTCTAGGCTTTCAAGCCCTTGTACATATTCAGGTGTTTCACCTGGGAAGGGTGGGAACAGTTCAGCAGCAGCTGGCCTTTGGCTCAGCTCACGTTTACTCACAGAGGCCTCGGCACGGTCTCCCAGCTTTGCAATGAGGATGCTCCTGGCGAGGGCGGGCGGGGCTGCTGGCTGTATGGGAGATGATTCCCCACCTCTGACCAATTTCAGAATTGTTTACCACTGCAGCAAGTGCCTTGGTAGTGTTTTCCTCTGTATAACTGTTAGGTTCAGTTTTTTTTTTTTTTCTTTTTTGGTTCAAGTTAGATTTTATTCCTCATTTATGTATTTATAGATATAAGCATGGAAATAATTCATTCGTATAAATACATCAGTGTGAATGGAAGAACTTTTTTTCTGTTTTATATTTACATTTTATTTTTTAAAATTTTGAAATTTAATTTTAGTTATTTTTTTATACAGTAGGTTATTATTAGTTATCTATTTTATGCATAGACATGTATACAGGTCAATCCTAATCTCCCAAGTCATCCCACCACCACCACCCCATGGCTTCCCCCACTTTGTGTCCATACGTTTGTTCTCTACCTCTGTGTCTCTATTTCTGCCCTGCAAACCAGTTCATCTCTAACATTTTTCTAGGTTCCACATATAGGCATTAATATACAATATTTGGTTTTCTCTTTCTGGCTTACTTCACTCTGTATGACAGTCTCTAGATCCATCAACTTCTCTACAAATGACCCAGTTTCATTCCTTTTTATGGCTGAGTAATATTCCATTTTATATATGTACCACATCTTTATCCATTCGTCTGTCTGAGGGCATTTATGTTGCTTCCATAACCTGGCTATTGTAAATAGTGCTGCAATGAACATTGTGGTGAATGTGTCTCTGTGATTTATGGTTTTCTCTGGGTATATGCCCAGAAGTGGGATTGCTGGATCCTATGGTAATTCTCTTTTTAGTTTTTTAAAGGAACCTCCATACTGTTCTCCATAGTTACTGTATCAATTTACATTCCCACCAATAGCGGAAGAGGGTTCCTTTTGTCCACACCCTCCCCAGAATTTGTTGTTTCTAGATTATCTGATGATGCCGATTCTAACAGGTGTGAGGTCTTACCTCATTGTAGTTTTGATTTGCATTTCTCTAATAATTAGTGATGTTGAGCAGCTTTTCATGTGCGTCTTGGACATCTCTGTGTCTTCTTTGAAGAAACGTCTCTTTAGATCTTCTGCCCATTTTTGTATTGGGTTGTTTGTTTTATTAATATTAAGCTGCATGCGCTGTTTATATATATTGGAGATTAAACCTTTGTCCATTGATTCGTTTGTGAACGTTTTCGCCCATTCTGAGGGTTGCCTTTTTCCATTCCCGTTTTTTTTAACAAAGAAAGAAAGAAAGCAAAAGAAGCAGAACACTAATGTGCGTGAAATATGCCTCTTGAAACTGTCGTTTTGAAATATGGACGTCTTTTGAATTTTTTGGTCGATATATGACCCCAGGATTTGTTTTCAGGGCAGGTGTCATTTACAGGCCTGTAATGATTTGGAATATCCACTGACCTTTAGCGCTGGCATTAAACCTGCAGTTGTGTGAAACGGCCACAAGGTGGCAGCAGTTCTCCCTTACCAAATCTGGTTACTAGGGCAGCAGAGCCTCAATGGAAGTCGTGTTCGAGATTGGAATGTAGAACGGAATGTGCCAGGAGAAAGCCCCTCAAGTTTGTCTCACTACTTCATGTTCGTGTTTTTAATTTAATTTTTTATTTTTTATTACAGCAAGTTTGAGTACAACGTTTAGCTTGTTGTAGGTGTGCAAGAGGTGGTTCTTTTACACATATACATATGTCTGTTCTTCCTGGGATCCTTTTCCCATGTACGTTATGACAGAATGTTGAGTAGTCTTCTCTTGGTACTCCGTAGGTCTTTGGTGATTATATACGTCTACTGTGTTTGTATCTGTCTGTTAACCCCAATATCGTAATGAATTCAATCCTCACACCTTTCCTTTGGTGAACCATAAGTTTGTTTAATGAATCTGTGATTGCCCTTCTCCGTGGAAATATCTGCCCTGGTAGCAATTTATAGGTAACACCTATAAGTGATATGATATGATATGTGTCTTTCACTTTCTGACTTACTCCAAGTCACGTGATTACCTCGAGACTCATCTACGGTGCTGCAAATGGCATTGTGTCCTTTTTCTCCTTGGCGAATATTCTGTCTTAGCGAGGTCCATTTTCTGCAATGTGATTCCCTGAGGGCTGAGGATTAGCTGACCTGGGCAGCCTGACCCTGCCGGCAAGCCCTCCCCAGGTGTGCCTGGGTTGAGGTCAATATAAACAGCACTCCAGGCAGCAATAGCCCCTGCAGCTGTGCCTTACTCCATATCCTCTGCCCCGTCAGCAGTCTCGGGGCTGTGCTGATGGGAGGGTGTGAGGGTCCACGGCTTTGTGGGTGGCCCGGTGTGAGTGGGGCTCTGCTGGACTTTCGGCAGGAGTTGCCAGGCTGCCACCTGTAAAGAAGAGGATGTGTCACCCATAACTTCCACTGGAATATCTCTCCGGGCTGAGGTGAGGAAGGAAAAAAAAGGAGTGGGGGCCGGGACAGGAGGGGTATCTCAGGCAGGGCAATAGAAAGCTTCCAGAAGAGCGCCCGTGGCCAGTACCATCCTGGCTGACCTGCAGGCACCAAGTTGGCCTGCGTGCTGTCGCTGGTGTGGCTCCACGGCCCTTCCTCTAGGCTTTCAAGCCCTTGTACATATTCAGGTGTTTCACCTGGGAAGGGTGGGAAGAGTTCAGCAGCAGCTGGCCTTTGGCTCAGCTCACGTTTACTCACAGAGGCCTCGGCACGGTCTCCCAGCTTTGCAATGAGGATGCTCCTCGCGAGGGCGGGCGGGGCTGCTGGCTGTATGGGAGATGATTCCCCACCTCTGACCAATTTCAGAATTGTTTACCACTGGAGCAAGTGCCTTGGTAGTGTTTTCCTCTGTATAACTGTTAGGTTCAGTTTTTTTTTTTTCTTTTTTGGTTCAAGTTAGATTTTATTCCTCATTTATGTATTTATAGATATAAGCATGGAAATAATTCATTCGTATAAATACATCAGTGTGAATGGAAGAACTTTTTTTCTGTTTTATTTTTACATTTTATTTTTTAAAATTTTGAAATTTAATTTTAGTTATTTTTTTATACAGTAGGTTATTATTAGTTATCTATTTTATGCATAGACATGTATACAGGTCAATCCTAATCTCCCAAGTCATCCCACCACCACCACCCCATGGCTTCCCCCACTTTGTGTCCATACGTTTGTTCTCTACCTCTGTGTCTCTATTTCTGCCCTGCAAACCAGTTCATCTCTACCATTTTTCTAGGTTCCACATATAGGCATTAATATACAATATTTGTTTTTCTCTTTCTGGCTTACTTCACTCTGTATGACAGTCTCTAGATCCATCAACTTCTCTACAAATGACCCAGTTTCATTCCTTTTTATGGCTGAGTAATATTCCATTTTATATATGTACCACATCTTTATCCATTCGTCTGTCTGTGGGCATTTATGTTGCTTCCATAACCTGGCTATTGTAAATAGTGCTGCAATGAACATTGTGGTGAATGTGTCTCTGTGATTTATGGTTTTCTCTGGGTATATGCCCAGAAGTGGGATTGCTGGATCCTATGGTAATTCTCTTTTTAGTTTTTTAAAGGAACCTCCATACTGTTCTCCATAGTGACTGTATCAATTTACATTCCCACCAATAGCGGAAGAGGGTTCCTTTTGTCCACACCCTCCCCAGAATTTGTTGTTTGTAGATTATCTGATGATGCCGATTCTAACAGGTGTGAGGTCTTACCTCATTGTAGTTTTGATTTGCATTTCTCTAATAATTAGTGATGTTGAGCAGCTTTTCATGTGCGTCTTGGCCATCTCTGTGTCTTCTTTGAAGAAACGTCTCTTTAGATCTTCTGCCCATTTTTGTATTGGGTTGTTTGTTTTATTAATATTAAGCTGCATGCGCTGTTTATATATATTGGAGATTAAACCTTTGTCCATTGATTCGTTTGTGAACGTTTTCGCCCATTCTGAGGGTTGCCTTTTTCCATTCCCGTTTTTTTTAACAAAGAAAGAAAGAAAGCAAAAGAAGCAGAACACTAATGTGCGTGAAATATGCCTCTTGAAACTGTCGTTTTGAAATATGGACGTCTTTAGAATTTTTTGGTCGATATATGACCCCAGGATTTGTTTTCAGGGCAGGTGTCATTTACAGGCCTGTAATGATTTGGAATATCCACTGACCATTAGCGCTGGCATTAAACCTGCAGTTGTGTGAAACGGCCACAAGGTGGCAGCAGTTCTCCCTTACCAAATCTGGTTACTAGGGCAGCAGAGCCTCAATGGAAGTCGTGTTCGAGATTGGAATGTAGAACGGAATGTGCCAGGAGAAAGCCCCTCAAGTTTGTCTCACTACTTCTTGTTCGTGTTTTTAATTTAATTTTTTATTTTTTATTACAGCAAGTTTGAGTACAACGTTTAGCTTGTTGTAGGTGTGCAAGAGGTGGTTCTTTTACACATATACATATGTCTGTTCTTCCTGGGATCCTTTTCCCATGTACGTTATGACAGAATGTTGAGTAGTCTTCTCTTGGTACTCCGTAGGTCTTTGGTGATTATATACGTCTACTGTGTTTGTATCTGTCTGTTAACCCCAATATCGTAATGAATTCAATCCTCACACCTTTCCTTTGGTGAACCATAAGTTTGTTTAATGAATCTGTGATTGCCCTTCTCCGTGGAAATATCTGCCCTGGTAGCAATTTATAGGTAACACCTATAAGTGATATGATATGATATGTGTCTTTCACTTTCTGACTTACTCCAAGTCACGTGATTACGTCGAGACTCATCTACGGTGCTGCAAATGGCATTGTGTCCTTTTTCTCCTTGGCGAATATTCTGTCTTAGCGAGGTCCATTTTCTGCAATGTGATTCCCTGAGGGCTGAGGATTAGCTGACCTGGGCAGCCTGACCCTGCCGGCAAGCCCTCCCCAGGTGTGCCTGGGTTGAGGTCAATATAAACAGCACTCCAGGCAGCAATATCCCCTGCAGCTGTGCCTTACTCCATATTCTCTGCCCCGTCAGCAGTCTCGGGGCTGTGCTGGTGGGAGGGTGTGAGGGTCCACGGCTTTGTGGGTGGCCCGGTGTGAGTGGGGCTCTGCTGGACTTTCGGCAGGAGTTGCCAGGCTGCCACCTGTAAAGAAGAGGATGTGTCACCCATAACTTCCACTGGAATATCTCTCCGGGCTGAGGTGAGGAAGGAAAAAAAGGAGTGGGGGCCGGGACAGGAGGGGTATCTCAGGCAGGGCAATAGAAAGCTTCCAGAAGAGCGCCCGTGGCCAGTACCATCCTGGCTGACCTGCAGGCACCAAGTTGGCCTGCGTGCTGTCGCTGGTGTGGCTCCACGGCCCTTCCTCTAGGCTTTCAAGCCCTTGTACATATTCAGGTGTTTCACCTGGGAAGGGTGGGAACAGTTCAGCAGCAGCTGGCCTTTGGCTCAGCTCACGTTAACTCACAGAGGCCTCGGCACGGTCTCCCAGCTTTGCAATGAGGATGCTCCTGGCGAGGGCGGGCGGGGCTGCTGGCTGTATGGGAGATGATTCCCCACCTCTGACCAATTTCAGAATTGTTTACCACTGGAGCAAGTGCCTTGGTAGTGTTTTCCTCTGTATAACTGTTAGGTTCAGTTTTTTTTTTCTTTTTTGGTTCAAGTTAGATTTTATTCCTCATTTATGTATTTATAGATATAAGCATGGAAATAATTCATTCGTATAAATACATCAGTGTGAATGGAAGAACTTTTTTTCTGTTTTATTTTTACATTTTATTTTTTAAAATTTTGAAATTTAATTTTAGTTATTTTTTTATACAGTAGGTTATTATTAGTTATCTATTTTATGCATAGACATGTATACAGGTCAATCCTAATCTCCCAAGTCATCCCACCACCACCACCACATGGCTTGCCCCACTTTGTGTCCATACGTTTGTTCTCTACCTCTGTGTCTCTATTTCTGCCCTGCAAACCAGTTCATCTCTACCATTTTTCTAGGTTCCACATATAGGCATTAATATACAATATTTGTTTTTCTCTTTCTGGCTTACTTCACTCTGTATGACAGTCTCTAGATCCATCAACTTCTCTACAAATGACCCAGTTTCATTCCTTTTTATGGCTGAGTAATATTCCATTTTATATATGTACCACATCTTTATCCATTCGTCTGTCTGTGGGCATTTATGTTGCTTCCATAACCTGGCTATTGTAAATAGTGCTGCAATGAACATTGTGGTGAATGTGTCTCTGTGATTTATGGTTTTCTCTGGGTATATGCCCAGAAGTGGGATTGCTGGATCCTATGGTAATTCTCTTTTTAGTTTTTTAAAGGAACCTCCATACTGTTCTCCATAGTGACTGTATCAATTTACATTCCCACCAATAGCGGAAGAGGGTTCCTTTTGTCCACACCCTCCCCAGAATTTGTTGTTTGTAGATTATCTGATGATGCCGATTCTAACAGGTGTGAGGTCTTACCTCATTGTAGTTTTGATTTGCATTTCTCTAATAATTAGTGATGTTGAGCAGCTTTTCATGTGCGTCTTGGCCATCTCTGTGTCTTCTTTGAAGAAACGTCTCTTTAGATCTTCTGCCCATTTTTGTATTGGGTTGTTTGTTTTATTAATATTAAGCTGCATGCGCTGTTTATATATATTGGAGATTAAACCTTTGTCCATTGATTCGTTTGTGAACGTTTTCGCCCATTCTGAGGGTTGCCTTTTTCCATTCCCGTTTTTTTTAACAAAGAAAGAAAGAAAGCAAAAGAAGCAGAACACTAATGTGCGTGAAATATGCCTCTTGAAACTGTCGTTTTGAAATATGGACGTCTTTTGAATTTTTTGGTCGATATATGACCCCAGGATTTGTTTTCAGGGCAGGTGTCATTTACAGGCCTGTAATGATTTGGAATATCCACTGACCATTAGCGCTGGCATTAAACCTGCAGTTGTGTGAAACGGCCACAAGGTGGCAGCAGTTCTCCCTTACCAAATCTGGTTACTAGGGCAGCAGAGCCTCAATGGAAGTCGTGTTCGAGATTGGAATGTAGAACGGAATGTGCCAGGAGAAAGCCCCTCAAGTTTGTCTCACTACTTCATGTTCGTGTTTTTAATTTAATTTTTTATTTTTTATTACAGCAAGTTTGAGTACAACGTTTAGCTTGTTGTAGGTGTGCAAGAGGTGGTTCTTTTACACATATACATATGTCTGTTCTTCCTGGGATCCTTTTCCCATGTACGTTATGACAGAATGTTGAGTAGTCTTCTCTTGGTACTCCGTAGGTCTTTGGTGATTATATACGTCTACTGTGTTTGTATCTGTCTGTTAACCCCAATATCGTAATGAATTCAATCCTCACACCTTTCCTTTGGTGAACCATAAGTTTGTTTAATGAATCTGTGATTGCCCTTCTCCGTGGAAATATCTGCCCTGGTAGCAATTTATAGGTAACACCTATAAGTGATATGATATGATATGTGTCTTTCACTTTCTGACTTACTCCAAGTCACGTGATTACCTCGAGACTCATCTACGGTGCTGCAAATGGCATTGTGTCCTTTTTCTCCTTGGCGAATATTCTGTCTTAGCGAGGTCCATTTTCTGCAATGTGATTCCCTGAGGGCTGAGGATTAGCTGACCTGGGCAGCCTGACCCTGCCGGCAAGCCCTCCCCAGGTGTGCCTGGGTTGAGGTCAATATAAACAGCACTCCAGGCAGCAATAGCCCCTGCAGCTGTGCCTTACTCCATATCCTCTGCCCCGTCAGCAGTCTCGGGGCTGTGCTGATGGGAGGGTGTGAGGGTCCACGGCTTTGTGGGTGGCCCGGTGTGAGTGGGGCTCTGCTGGACTTTCGGCAGGAGTTGCCAGGCTGCCACCTGTAAAGAAGAGGATGTGTCACCCATAACTTCCACTGGAATATCTCTCCGGGCTGAGGTGAGGAAGGAAAAAAAAGGAGTGGGGGCCGGGACAGGAGGGGTATCTCAGGCAGGGCAATAGAAAGCTTCCAGAAGAGCGCCCGTGGCCAGTACCATCCTGGCTGACCTGCAGGCACCAAGTTGGCCTGCGTGCTGTCGCTGGTGTGGCTCCACGGCCCTTCCTCTAGGCTTTCAAGCCCTTGTACATATTCAGGTGTTTCACCTGGGAAGGGTGGGAACAGTTCAGCAGCAGCTGGCCTTTGGCTCAGCTCACGTTAACTCACAGAGGCCTCGGCACGGTCTCCCAGCTTTGCAATGAGGATGCTCCTGGCGAGGGCGGGCGCGGCTGCTGGCTGTATGGGAGATGATTCCCCACCTCTGACCAATTTCAGAATTGTTTACCACTGGAGCAAGTGCCTTGGTAGTGTTTCCCTCTGTATAACTGTTAGGTTCAGTTTTTTTTTTCTTTTTTGGTTCAAGTTAGATTTTATTCCTCATTTATGTATTTATAGATATAAGCATGGAAATAATTCATTCGTATAAATACATCAGTGTGAATGGAAGAACTTTTTTTCTGTTTTATTTTTACATTTTATTTTTTAAAATTTTGAAATTTAATTTTAGTTATTTTTTTTATACAGTAGGTTATTATTAGTTTTCTATTTTATGCATAGACATGTATACAGGTCAATCCTAATCTCCCAAGTCATCCCACCACCACCACCCCATGGCTTCCCCCACTTTGTGTCCATACGTTTGTTCTCTACCTCTGTGTCTCTATTTCTGCCCTGCAAACCAGTTCATCTCTACCATTTTTCTAGGTTCCACATATAGGCATTAATATACAATATTTGTTTTTCTCTTTCTGGCTTACTTCACTCTGTATGACAGTCTCTAGATCCATCAACTTCTCTACAAATGACCCAGTTTCATTCCTTTTTATGGCTGAGTAATATTCCATTTTATATATGTACCACATCTTTATCCATTCGTCTGTCTGAGGGCATTTATGTTGTTTCCATAACCTGGCTATTGTAAATAGTGCTGCAATGAACATTGTGGTGAATGTGTCTCTGTGATTTATGGTTTTCTCTGGGTATATGCCCAGAAGTGGGATTGCTGGATACTATGGTAGTTCTCTTTTTAGTTTTTTAAAGGAACCTCCATACTGTTCTCCATAGTGACTGTATCAATTTACATTCCCACCAATAGCGGAAGAGGGTTCCTTTTGTCCACACCCTCCCCAGAATTTGTTGTTTCTAGATTATCTGATGATGCCGATTCTAACAGGTGTGAGGTCTTACCTCATTGTAGTTTTGATTTGCATTTCTCTAATAATTAGTGATGTTGAGCAGCTTTTCATGTGCGTCTTGGCCATCTCTGTGTCTTCTTTGAAGAAACGTCTCTTTAGATCTTCTGCCCATTTTTGTATTGGGTTGTTTGTTTTATTAATATTAAGCTGCATGCGCTGTTTATATATATTGGAGATTAAACCTTTGTCCATTGATTCGTTTGTGAACGTTTTCGCCCATTCTGAGGGTTGCGTTTTTCCATTCCCGTTTTTTTTAACAAAGAAAGAAAGAAAGCAAAAGAAGCAGAACACTAATGTGCGTGAAATATGCCTCTTGAAACTGTCGTTTTGAAATATGGACGTCTTTTCAATTTTTTGGTCGATATATGACCCCAGGATTTGTTTTCAGGGCAGGTGTCATTTACAGGCCTGTAATGATTTGGAATATCCACTGACCATTAGCGCTGGCATTAAACCTGCAGTTGTGTGAAACGGCCACAAGGTGGCAGCAGTTCTCCCTTACCAAATCTGGTTACTAGGGCAGCAGAGCCTCAATGGAAGTCGTGTTCGAGATTGGAATGTAGAACGGAATGTGCCAGGAGAAAGCCCCTCAAGTTTGTCTCACTACTTCTTGTTCGTGTTTTTAATTTAATTTTTTATTTTTTATTACAGCAAGTTTGAGTACAACGTTTAGCTTGTTGTAGGTGTGCAAGAGGTGGTTCTTTTACACATATACATATGTCTGTTCTTCCTGGGATCCTTTTCCCATGTACGTTATGACAGAATGTTGAGTAGTCTTCTCTTGGTACTCCGTAGGTCTTTGGTGATTATATACGTCTACTGTGTTTGTATCTGTCTGTTAACCCCAATATCGTAATGAATTCAATCCTCACACCTTTCCTTTGGTGAACCATAAGTTTGTTTAATGAATCTGTGATTGCCCTTCTCCGTGGAAATATCTGCCCTGGTAGCAATTTATAGGTAACACCTATAAGTGATATGATATGATATGTGTCTTTCACTTTCTGACTTACTCCAAGTCACGTGATTACCTCGAGACTCATCTACGGTGCTGCAAATGGCATTGTGTCCTTTTTCTCCTTGGCGAATATTCTGTCTTAGCGAGGTCCATTTTCTGCAATGTGATTCCCTGAGGGCTGAGGATTAGCTGACCTGGGCAGCCTGACCCTGCCAGCAAGCCCTCCCCAGGTGTGCCTGGGTTGAGGTCAATATAAACAGCACTCCAGGCAGCAATAGCCCCTGCAGCTGTGCCTTACTCCATATCCTCTGCCCCGTCAGCAGTCTCGGGGCTGTGCTGGTGGGAGGGTGTGAGGGTCCACGGCTTTGTGGGTGGCCCGGTGTGAGTGGGGCTCTGCTGGACTTTCGGCAGGAGTTGCCAGGCTGCCACCTGTAAAGAAGAGGATGTGTCACCCATAACTTGCACTGGAATATCCCTCCGGGCTGAGGTGAGGAAGGAAAAAAAAGGAGTGGGGGCCGGGACAGGAGGGGTATCTCAGGCAGGGCAATAGAAAGCTTCCAGAAGAGCGCCCGTGGCCAGTACCATCCTGGCTGACCTGCAGGCACCAAGTTGGCCTGCGTGCTGTCGCTGGTGTGGCTCCACGGCCCTTCCTCTAGGCTTTCAAGCCCTTGTACATATTCAGGTGTTTCACCTGGGAAGGGTGGGAACAGTTCAGCAGCAGCTGGCCTTTGGCTCAGCTCACGTTAACTCACAGAGGCCTCGGCACGGTCTCCCAGCTTTGCAATGAGGATGCTCCTGGCGAGGGCGGGCGGGGCTGCTGGCTGTATGGGAGATGATTCCCCACCTCTGACCAATTTCAGAATTGTTTACCACTGGAGCAAGTGCCTTGGTAGTGTTTCCCTCTGTATAACTGTTAGGTTCAGTTTTTTTTTTCTTTTTTGGTTCAAGTTAGATTTTATTCCTCATTTATGTATTTATAGATATAAGCATGGAAATAATTCATTCGTATAAATACATCAGTGTGAATGGAAGAACTTTTTTTCTGTTTTATTTTTACATTTTATTTTTTAAAATTTTGAAATTTAATTTTAGTTATTTTTTTTATACAGTAGGTTATTATTAGTTTTCTATTTTATGCATAGACATGTATACAGGTCAATCCTAATCTCCCAAGTCATCCCACCACCACCACCCCATGGCTTCCCCCACTTTGTGTCCATACGTTTGTTCTCTACCTCTGTGTCTCTATTTCTGCCCTGCAAACCAGTTCATCTCTACCATTTTTCTAGGTTCCACATATAGGCATTAATATACAATATTTGTTTTTCTCTTTCTGGCTTACTTCACTCTGTATGACAGTCTCTAGATCCATCAACTTCTCTACAAATGACCCAGTTTCATTCCTTTTTATGGCTGAGTAATATTCCATTTTATATATGTACCACATCTTTATCCATTCGTCTGTCTGAGGGCATTTATGTTGTTTCCATAACCTGGCTATTGTAAATAGTGCTGCAATGAACATTGTGGTGAATGTGTCTCTGTGATTTATGGTTTTCTCTGGGTATATGCCCAGAAGTGGGATTGCTGGATACTATGGTAGTTCTCTTTTTAGTTTTTTAAAGGAACCTCCATACTGTTCTCCATAGTGACTGTATCAATTTACATTCCCACCAATAGCGGAAGAGGGTTCCTTTTGTCCACACCCTCCCCAGAATTTGTTGTTTCTAGATTATCTGATGATGCCGATTCTAACAGGTGTGAGGTCTTACCTCATTGTAGTTTTGATTTGCATTTCTCTAATAATTAGTGATGTTGAGCAGCTTTTCATGTGCGTCTTGGCCATCTCTGTGTCTTCTTTGAAGAAACGTCTCTTTAGATCTTCTGCCCATTTTTGTATTGGGTTGTTTGTTTTATTAATATTAAGCTGCATGCGCTGTTTATATATATTGGAGATTAAACCTTTGTCCATTGATTCGTTTGTGAACGTTTTCGCCCATTCTGAGGGTTGCCTTTTTCCATTCCCGTTTTTTTTAACAAAGAAAGAAAGAAAGCAAAAGAAGCAGAACACTAATGTGCGTGAAATATGCCTCTTGAAACTGTCGTTTTGAAATATGGACGTCTTTTGAATTTTTTGGTCGATATATGACCCCAGGATTTGTTTTCAGGGCAGGTGTCATTTACAGGCCTGTAATGATTTGGAATATCCACTGACCATTAGCGCTGGCATTAACCCTGCAGTTGTGTGAAACGGCCACAAGGTGGCAGCAGTTCTCCCTTACCAAATCTGGTTACTAGGGCAGCAGAGCCTGAATGGAAGTCGTGTTCGAGATTGGAATGTAGAACGGAATGTGCCAGGAGAAAGCCCCTCAAGTTTGTCTCACTACTTCTTGTTCGTGTTTTTAATTTAATTTTTTATTTTTTATTACAGCAAGTTTGAGTACAACGTTTAGCTTGTTGTAGGTGTGCAAGAGGTGGTTCTTTTACACATATACATATGTCTGTTCTTCCTGGGATCCTTTTCCCATGTACGTTATGACAGAATGTTGAGTAGTCTTCTCTTGGTACTCCGTAGGTCTTTGGTGATTATATACGTCTACTGTGTTTGTATCTGTCTGTTAACCCCAATATCGTAATGAATTCAATCCTCACACCTTTCCTTTGGTGAACCATAAGTTTGTTTAATGAATCTGTGATTGCCCTTCTCCGTGGAAATATCTGCCCTGGTAGCAATTTATAGGTAACACCTATAAGTGATATGATATGATATGTGTCTTTCACTTTCTGACTTACTCCAAGTCACGTGATTACCTCGAGACTCATCTACGGTGCTGCAAATGGCATTGTGTCCTTTTTCTCCTTGGCGAATATTCTGTCTTAGCGAGGTCCATTTTCTGCAATGTGATTCCCTGAGGGCTGAGGATTAGCTGACCTGGGCAGCCTGACCCTGCCGGCAAGCCCTCCCCAGGTGTGCCTGGGTTGAGGTCAATATAAACAGCACTCCAGGCAGCAATAGCCCCTGCAGCTGTGCCTTACTCCATATTCTCTGCCCCGTCAGCAGTCTCGGGGCTGTGCTGGTGGGAGGGTGTGAGGGTCCACGGCTTTGTGGGTGGCCCGGTGTGAGTGGGGCTCTGCTGGACTTTCGGCAGGAGTTGCCAGGCTGCCACCTGTAAAGAAGAGGATGTGTCACCCATAACTTCCACTGGAATATCTCTCCGGGCTGAGGTGAGGAAGGAAAAAAAGGAGTGGGGGCCGGGACAGGAGGTGTATCTCAGGCAGGGCAATAGAAAGCTTCCAGAAGAGCGCCCGTGGCCAGTACCATCCTGGCTGACCTGCAGGCACCAAGTTGGCCTGCGTGCTGTCGCTGGTGTGGCTCCACGGCCCTTCCTCTAGGCTTTCAAGCCCTTGTACATATTCAGGTGTTTCACCTGGGAAGGGTGGGAACAGTTCAGCAGCATCTGGCCTGGGGCTCAGCTCACGTTTACTCACAGAGGCCTCGGCACGGTCTCCCAGCTTTGCAATGAGGATGCTCCTTGCGTGGGTGGGCGGGGCTGCTGGCTGTATGGGAGATGATTCCCCACCTCTGACTAATTTCAGAATTGTTTACCACTGGAGCAAGTGCCTTGGTAGTGTTTTCCTCTGTATAACTGTTAGGTTCAGTTTTTTTTTTTCTTTTTTGGTTCAAGTTAGATTTTATTCCTCATTTATGTATTTATAGATATAAGCATGGAAATAATTCATTCGTATAAATACATCAGTGTGAATGGAAGAACTTTTTTTCTGTTTTATTTTTACATTTTATTTTTTAAAATTTTGAAATTTAATTTTAGTTATTATTTATACAGTAGGTTATTATTAGTTATCTATTTTATGCATAGACATGTATACAGGTCAATCCTAATCTCCCAAGTCATCCCACCAACACCACCCCATGGCTTCCCCCACTTTGTGTCCATACGTTTGTTCTCTACCTCTGTGTCTCTATTTCTGCCCTGCAAACCAGTTCATCTCTACCATTTTTCTAGGTTCCACATATAGGCATTAATATACAATATTTGTTTTTCTCTTTCTGGCTTACTTCACTCTGTATGACAGTCTCTAGATCCATCAACTTCTCTACAAATGACCCAGTTTCATTCCTTTTTATGGCTGAGTAATATTCCATTTTATATATGTACCACATCTTTATCCATTCGTCTGTCTGTGGGCATTTATGTTGCTTCCATAACCTGGCTATTGTAAATAGTGCTGCAATGAACATTGTGGTGAATGTGTCTCTGTGATTTATGGTTTTCTCTGGGTATATGCCCAGAAGTGGGATTGCTGGATCCTATGGTAATTCTCTTTTTAGTTTTTTAAAGGAACCTCCACACTGTTCTCCATAGTGACTGTATCAATTTACATTCCCACCAATAGCGGAAGAGGGTTCCTTTTGTCCACACCCTCCCCAGAATTTGTTGTTTCTAGATTATCTGATGATGCCGATTCTAACAGGTGTGAGGTCTTACCTCATTGTAGTTTTGATTTGCATTTCTCTAATAATTAGTGATGTTGAGCAGCTTTTCATGTGCGTCTTGGCCATCTCTGTGTCTTCTTTGAAGAAACGTCTCTTTAGATCTTCTGCCCATTTTTGTATTGGGTTGTTTGTTTTATTAATATTAAGCTGCATGCGCTGTTTATATATATTGGAGATTAAACCTTTGTCCATTGATTCGTTTGTGAACGTTTTCGCCCATTCTGAGGGTTGCCTTTTTCCATTCCCGTTTTTTTTAACAAAGAAAGAAAGAAAGCAAAAGAAGCAGAACACTAATGTGCGTGAAATATGCCTCTTGAAACTGTCGTTTTGAAATATGGACGTCTTTTGTATTTTTTGGTCGATATATGACCCCAGGATTTGTTTTCAGGGCAGGTGTCATTTACAGGCCTGTAATGATTTGGAATATCCACTGACCATTAGCGCTGGCATTAAACCTGCAGTTGTGTGAAACGGCCACAAGGTGGCAGCAGTTCTCCCTTACCAAATCTGGTTACTAGGGCAGCAGAGCCTGAATGGAAGTCGTGTTCGAGATTGGAATGTAGAACGGAATGTGCCAGGAGAAAGCCCCTCAAGTTTGTCTCACTACTTCTTGTTCGTGTTTTTAATTTAATTTTTTATTTTTTATTACAGCAAGTTTGAGTACAACGTTTAGCTTGTTGTAGGTGTGCAAGAGGTGGTTCTTTTACACATATACATATGTCTGTTCTTCCTGGGATCCTTTTCCCATGTACGTTATGACAGAATGTTGAGTAGTCTTCTCTTGGTACTCCGTAGGTCTTTGGTGATTATATACGTCTACTGTGTTTGTATCTGTCTGTTAACCCCAATATCGTAATGAATTCAATCCTCACACCTTTCCTTTGGTGAACCATAAGTTTGTTTAATGAATCTGTGATTGCCCTTCTCCGTGGAAATATCTGCCCTGGTAGCAATTTATAGGTAACACCTATAAGTGATATGATATGATATGTGTCTTTCACTTTCTGACTTACTCCAAGTCACGTGATTACCTCGAGACTCATCTACGGTGCTGCAAATGGCATTGTGTCCTTTTTCTCCTTGGCGAATATTCTGTCTTAGCGAGGTCCATTTTCTGCAATGTGATTCCCTGAGGGCTGAGGATTAGCTGACCTGGGCAGCCTGACCCTGCCGGCAAGCCCTCCCCAGGTGTGCCTGGGTTGAGGTCAATATAAACAGCACTCCAGGCAGCAATAGCCCCTGCAGCTGTGCCTTACTCCATATTCTCTGCCCCGTCAGCAGTCTCGG
The DNA here is from genome assembly GCF_964165515.1 of Mesoplodon bidens. Classification (NCBI taxonomy): domain Eukaryota; kingdom Metazoa; phylum Chordata; class Mammalia; order Artiodactyla; family Ziphiidae; genus Mesoplodon; species Mesoplodon bidens. The sequence goes on from NW_027672156.1 coordinate 693,148, forward strand.
GGCTGTGCTGGTGGGAGGGTGTGAGGGTCCACGGCTTTGTGGGTGGCCCGGTGTGAGTGGGGCTCTGCTGGACTTTCGGCAGGAGTTGCCAGGCTGCCACCTGTAAAGAAGAGGATGTGTCACCCATAACTTCCACTGGAATATCTCTCCGGGCTGAGGTGAGGAAGGAAAAAAAGGAGTGGGGGCCGGGACAGGAGGTGTATCTCAGGCAGGGCAATAGAAAGCTTCCAGAAGAGCGCCCGTGGCCAGTACCATCCTGGCTGACCTGCAGGCACCAAGTTGGCCTGCGTGCTGTCGCTGGTGTGGCTCCACGGCCCTTCCTCTAGGCTTTCAAGCCCTTGTACATATTCAGGTGTTTCACCTGGGAAGGGTGGGAACAGTTCAGCAGCATCTGGCCTGGGGCTCAGCTCACGTTTACTCACAGAGGCCTCGGCACGGTCTCCCAGCTTTGCAATGAGGATGCTCCTGGCGAGGGCGGGCGGGGCTGCTGGCTGTATGGGAGATGATTCCCCACCTCTGACCAATTTCAGAATTGTTTACCACTGGAGCAAGTGCCTTGGTAGTGTTTTCCTCTGTATAACTGTTAGGTTCAGTTTTTTTTTTTTTTCTTTTTTGGTTCAAGTTAGATTTTATTCCTCATTTATGTATTTATAGATATAAGCATGGAAATAATTCATTCGTATAAATACATCAGTGTGAATGGAAGAACATTTTTTCTGTTTTATTTTTACATTTTATTTTTTAAAATTTTGAAATTTAATTTTAGTTATTTTTTATACAATAGGTTATTATTAGTTATCTATTTTATGCATAGACATGTATACAGGTCAATCCTAATCTCCCAAGTCATCCCACCACCACCACCCCATGGCTTCCCCCACTTTGTGTCCATACGTTTGTTCTCTACCTCTGTGTCTCTATTTCTGCCCTGCAAACCAGTTCATCTCTACCATTTTTCTAGGTTCCACATATAGGCATTAATATACAATATTTGTTTTTCTCTTTCTGGCTTACTTCACTCTGTATGACAGTCTCTAGATCCATCAACTTCTCTACAAATGACCCAGTTTCATTCCTTTTTATGGCTGAGTAATATTCCATTTTATATATGTACCACATCTTTATCCATTCGTCTGTCTGTGGGCATTTATGTTGCTTCCATAACCTGGCTATTGTAAATAGTGCTGCAATGAACATTGTGGTGAATGTGTCTCTGTGATTTATGGTTTTCTCTGGGTATATGCCCAGAAGTGGGATTGCTGGATCCTATGGTAATTCTCTTTTTAGTTTTTTAAAGGAACCTCCATACTGTTCTCCATAGTGACTGTATCAATTTACATTCCCACCAATAGCGGAAGAGGGTTCCTTTTGTCCACACCCTCCCCAGAATTTGTTGTTTGTAGATTATCTGATGATGCCGATTCTAACAGGTGTGAGGTCTTACCTCATTGTAGTTTTGATTTGCATTTCTCTAATAATTAGTGATGTTGAGCAGCTTTTCATGTGCGTCTTGGCCATCTCTGTGTCTTCTTTGAAGAAACGTCTCTTTAGATCTTCTGCCCATTTTTGTATTGGGTTGTTTGTTTTATTAATATTAAGCTGCATGCGCTGTTTATATATATTGGAGATTAAACCTTTGTCCATTGATTCGTTTGTGAACGTTTTCGCCCATTCTGAGGGTTGCCTTTTTCCATTCCCGTTTTTTTTAACAAAGAAAGAAAGAAAGCAAAAGAAGCAGAACACTAATGTGCGTGAAATATGCCTCTTGAAACTGTCGTTTTGAAATATGGACGTCTTTTGAATTTTTTGGTCGATATATGACCCCAGGATTTGTTTTCAGGGCAGGTGTCATTTACAGGCCTGTAATGATTTGGAATATCCACTGACCATTAGCGCTGGCATTAACCCTGCAGTTGTGTGAAACGGCCACAAGGTGGCAGCAGTTCTCCCTTACCAAATCTGGTTACTAGGGCAGCAGAGCCTGAATGGAAGTCGTGTTCGAGATTGGAATGTAGAACGGAATGTGCCAGGAGAAAGCCCCTCAAGTTTGTCTCACTACTTCTTGTTCGTGTTTTTAATTTAATTTTTTATTTTTTATTACAGCAAGTTTGAGTACAACGTTTAGCTTGTTGTAGGTGTGCAAGAGGTGGTTCTTTTACACATATACATATGTCTGTTCTTCCTGGGATCCTTTTCCCATGTACGTTATGACAGAATGTTGAGTAGTCTTCTCTTGGTACTCCGTAGGTCTTTGGTGATTATATACGTCTACTGTGTTTGTATCTGTCTGTTAACCCCAATATCGTAATGAATTCAATCCTCACACCTTTCCTTTGGTGAACCATAAGTTTGTTTAATGAATCTGTGATTGCCCTTCTCCGTGGAAATATCTGCCCTGGTAGCAATTTATAGGTAACACCTATAAGTGATATGATATGATATGTGTCTTTCACTTTCTGACTTACTCCAAGTCACGTGATTACCTCGAGACTCATCTACGGTGCTGCAAATGGCATTGTGTCCTTTTTCTCCTTGGCGAATATTCTGTCTTAGCGAGGTCCATTTTCTGCAATGTGATTCCCTGAGGGCTGAGGATTAGCTGACCTGGGCAGCCTGACCCTGCCGGCAAGCCCTCCCCAGGTGTGCCTGGGTTGAGGTCAATATAAACAGCACTCCAGGCAGCAATAGCCCCTGCAGCTGTGCCTTACTCCATATTCTCTGCCCCGTCAGCAGTCTCGGGGCTGTGCTGGTGGGAGGGTGTGAGGGTCCACGGCTTTGTGGGTGGCCCGGTGTGAGTGGGGCTCTGCTGGACTTTCGGCAGGAGTTGCCAGGCTGCCACCTGTAAAGAAGAGGATGTGTCACCCATAACTTCCACTGGAATATCTCTCCGGGCTGAGGTGAGGAAGGAAAAAAAGGAGTGGGGGCCGGGACAGGAGGGGTATCTCAGGCAGGGCAATAGAAAGCTTCCAGAAGAGCGCCCGTGGCCAGTACCATCCTGGCTGACCTGCAGGCACCAAGTTGGCCTGCGTGCTGTCGCTGGTGTGGCTCCACGGCCCTTCCTCTAGGCTTTCAAGCCCTTGTACATATTCAGGTGTTTCACCTGGGAAGGGTGGGAACAGTTCAGCAGCATCTGGCCTGGGGCTCAGCTCACGTTTACTCACAGAGGCCTCGGCACGGTCTCCCAGCTTTGCAATGAGGATGCTCCTTGCGTGGGTGGGCGGGGCTGCTGGCTGTATGGGAGATGATTCCCCACCTCTGACTAATTTCAGAATTGTTTACCACTGGAGCAAGTGCCTTGGTAGTGTTTT